>NC_090923.1:2505900-3132375 GCF_040938575.1 Ambystoma mexicanum
CAACTTGCTTCCAGTACACATTTTAGCTATTTTTGATTTAAGTATACCGTTATGTCTCTCCACAAGCCCTGCCGAACTCGGGTGCCTTGAGCTATGGAATCGCTTATCGATTTGAAGACCTGCACAGATCTGTAATACTACTGCGCCCACAGTAGTGGACCGTTATCTGACCACAGGACACGGGGCAAGCCGAACCGGGAAAAGTACTCTTTGAGCATTACTTTTGCCGTGCTCATTGCTGTGCAGTCTTGTAAGGGATATGCCTCCACCAACTTGCTGAATGCACAAATCACCACTAACACATATTTGTAGTTCTGGCACCTTTCCATTTCTATGAAATCAAAATGGATCACCTCAAATGGCATAGAGGGTGGGCCAAAACTACCTGTCGGAGTCACTGTTCCCTTCCCTACATTGTGTTGCAAACACGTAATGCAGTTCTGCACCAACCTCTCTGCATTCTTTTTTATGTTTACATTATTCCATACCGTGGATAAGTGCTGTATCATCTTTTTGCTCAGATATGAGTAGGGTGATGCGCCATTGTGACCATTGCAGTCACATAACAATTTGGCAACATCCAGTTGTTTGTTTCTTTGTCCACCCAACAACCCTCCTAATTTAACTCAGCAGAGCCCTCAGCCCACCCTTGGATCTCATCGGCCGTGGCTTCGGCCTGCATTTCTTTGACAGTGGCAATTCCATCTTCTATCATACAGGGTACTTCCTCAGTCTGTACTGTCATCATTTTATTATTCAAATTAGTGGCAGTTTGTTTCGCAATTCTGTCTGCAAATGCGTTTCCCTCTCCCACTTTACATGTTACTTTTTTATGCGCCTCACATTTTACTATAGCTAGGCGCTTTGGAAACGTGAGTGCAGACAACAATCGTACAATCAAAGGGCCATGCTAAATCCTGGCCCCATGTGATGTCAAGAAGCCCCTCTCAGCCCAGAGTCGGCCAAAGTTATGAACCACGCCAAAGGCATACTGGCTGTCAGTATAAATATTCACGTTCAAATTCTCAGAGTTCACAAGCTCTAGTCAAGGCTATAATTTCTGCGGCTTGTGCTGAATTATATGGGATTCTTTTACTTTCCACAACCCTTTCTAGAGTAGTGATAGCATACACGGCAGTTGACGTGCCATCAGGTAATTTTAAACAAGAGCCGTCACAAAATAACTCCCCGTCTGGCTCTTTCTGTGGTGTGTCATTCAAATCGACTCTTCCCTTTGTCTCTTCTTCAGTGACCATTAAACAATCATGGGGTGGTGATTCGTTGTCACAAATTTTCTCTATGGGCAGTGGCATTAATTCTGCAGGATTCAATGTGCTACACCTCATGATTTGGATGTGGGGTGCAAACAAGATGATCTCATATCTTGTTAGTCTGGCAGAACTGAGGTGTTGCGTCTGTGTTCTATTTAATAGAACGTCTATGGCATGTGGCGCCATCAGAATTAAAGTATGCCCCAATACCATCCCTTCCGTTTGTTTCACTGACGCAGCAGCCGCTGCAACAGATCGCAAACATCGCGGAAGTGCGCGCGCTACAGGGTCCAGCGCAGAAGAATAATAGCCGCACGGCCTATTTCTTCCACCTTGTTCCTGTGTCAAAACCACCAATGCACATCCTTCGCTCTCGCTCACAAACAATCTAAAAATGTTCTCATAGTTCGGCGTGCCTAAAACTGGCGCAGAACACAATGCAGCTTTCAATTGATCAAACGCTTTCTGACATTCCTCATCCCACTGCAAAGGCCTCACTGCATCCTTCTTCGTCAAATTCACCATTGGCTTCACAATCAACGCAAAATTACTGATCCACTGCCGACAATAAGAAGCCATGCCTATTACAGCTCTCACTCCTTTTTGTGTCTTTGGAATAGGCATACCAGAAATACTCTCTATGCGCTCTGGCGTTAGTCTTCTCCCTTCTTTCGAAAGTAGGTAGCCCAAATAAGCCACCTCCTTTCGATTATATTGGAATTTCTTCAAACTCGCTTTGTGACCATGTGCCGCTAGGTGTGACAATAGCAATACAGTGCTCTCTTTACAAATCTCCTCTGTGTCAGCAGCTATCAATAGATCATCTATGTACTGTAAGAGTACGCAACCTACTGGTAATTCTAGCATGTCTAGCTGTTCTTTTAGTGCTCTACTGTAAATCATCTGGGACCAAAGGAAATTGTGGGTCTACCACTTTGTTCAATGCGCGCAAATCAATTATAAAACGGTACGGTACTTCATTGCCTCCCTTCTTATAGAGTGGAAGAATCGGGCTGTTGCATGTACTGCCTGTAATCTCTTCAATCACCCCTAATTTCACCAGATCGGTAACAATACTTTTCAATCCTTTCTCACCGTCAGCCGAAATTTTGTACTGAGGAATTTGCGGTAATGTAATACCCTCTTTCAAAGTTATTTTTACTGGCTCTATTTTCAAGCATCTTACATCGTTATCATGCATCGGCCATATACAGGTTGTACTTTACTTAACTCCTCTGGTAACGTTTCAGACATAAATTCTGTCACCGGGGTGACTTGTGGCCAAATCGTCAGAAACACCCCGTCTGCCATGCAATGTATAACTGCACCTAATTTTTTCAACAAATTTAATCCCAACAGGTTCTCACCACAATGTTCTGTCAGGAGAAATGGGCAATGCTCAGTGAATGGTTCTATGGTAACTGGGACTGGTTGGGACACAGGGTTAATCACTGGTGTACCTGCGACCCCTACGGAAACATTATTTTGCCCTGACAGTGGTATCTCCGGAACCAAGTGATGGTCTATTGAACACTTTTGCGCTCCTGTATCTACAAGGAAACAGTGCTCCTTATTCCCAATTCTCATTTCTACGTAGGGTCCTCTCTGATTCACGGGAATAGACACTGGTTCCGACCCCTGTCGTGGCCTGTCCTATTGGGGAAACAACACATCATGCGATGTGTAGTCATTGCTATTACTGTAATAGGTATTTGGCTGTGTATCAAAAATGTTCCCATTTCTCCCTCTGTTTCCTCCACCCTGATCACTATTCTGTTGGTTGTGCTGGCCCTGATTTTGATTCGGAGCACTTTGGTGTTGGGCTTGGTTTTGATTACCTTCATTATTACGGTGCTGCTGCATACTATTTCTATTTGGGCCATTCAATCCTTGGTGCCCTCTATGCTGTCTTCTCTGGCCAAAACCATTTCTATTCTGTAGATGTGGACATTGCACTCGCCAGTGTCCTTCCTCCTTGCAGTACGCACATTGATTTAATCCTAATGATCCCCCATGCATATAATTCGAATTGCCCCTTCCTTGTGCGTTCCCTCTTCCTCTATTGTGTCCGGCCACCTGCTGCAGTAGCACCCCTACTACCGTTCGCATCGCTTCTATTCTAATCTGCAAAGGGTACTCATTACATATCTCATTTATTTCCCCCACCAAAGTTTTCTTGTTCGACATCCTTCTCATTGTTTCCCGCACCCATGCCTGCAATCTTCGTTTATCACCTATTTGTCCGGGTGGCGGCAAGGATTTCTGCATATACAGCCTTGACGCCCTCTTCCTGCTCCTCTTGATATCCTTACTCCTGTACCCAGGTGCAGCAAACATTTCAACATAATCATTATCCAATTCATTTTTAAGCTTCATAATTTCATACACATGTTCCCTTACTTCTTCCTCTTTTTGTCTACAGTGTGCTAATGTATTCAAATCTAGCAATCGCTGTGGCGGTAATTTCCCAAGTAACTGTTTCCATTTTCCCACCAAAAATTCACCCATGCATTCCAACACTACCTGTCTCTCGTTATTTCTTCGGTAACCATTCAATGAGGCCAATGCTGCTGTCCTGTCATTCCCTTTTATATACATCTCTGCCTCTTGCTGTAATTCCACCTTTCTTTCTTTGCTGATCGCACTGCGAGTTAGCCGTACACATCTGATTTCTTCAGCCCCGCCTCTCGCCTCCGTGGTTTCAACTTCAACCCCGGGAGGGATGGACGGTACCAAATCTGTATCTGGTGCGGGAGGTGCAGATGGGACAAGAGGAATAGGAAGTGTCTGCTGTAGCCCTTGCTGGCTATTGGGAAGTGCTACGTGCGCGGTCTGTGGCTGTGAGAGGGCTTGAGTTACGGGAGGGGCTTAAGTTACGGGAGGTGCTTGAGTTACAGGAGGTGCTTGGGTCACGGGAGGGAGAGTTTGAGCTACGGGAGGGGCTTGAGCAATTATCACTGGCGTGTTTGGTTTCGATTCTGGTATTGGGCCTGGGCTCCTATGGGTTAATAGATGTTCCATCAACTCATCTGCTATGTGTAATTCCTGTTGTGGGTATATTTTTTCTATGCTCAACTGTTCACGTCTCCCTGTTCTTCTTAGACTCTCCGTCCACTCCTCCTCTTCCTTCTCTTCCGCTACCTGACTCCTCGATTTGTGCCTACGCGCATGCTTCTCTCTACTTCTAAGTCGGAGTATTGCTTCCCTTCTCCAGTCTTTAATAGTTTCAAATGCCGCGGGACGTGCTTGCTTTCTTATCAACACCCTTTCTAGGTTATCTATTCTTGCAATCTCAAAACTACCATTAATCGGCCACTGATGGTCCTGTTGCTTTCTGGTTTGCCTATGCCAAATCTCACAGAATATTATTGCTCCCACACCATATTTCGCATAAATGTCATAAGCCGGCGTTCCCCCGGGCGGTGCACTTTGGCCATTTTCCAAAGACTGTCTACCGCAGCGGAAAAGACCCGCTAGAGTGGACAGTACCCCAGGCATGTCTTTAACCTTCCCCTTTGGTTAACCAACCTTACTCTGGGCATTTGAATTTGCTAAATCAACTCTCAACCAATATCAGGGTTTCGTTTTCGAATCGGGGAATGACTCACCTGATAAATCAAATTGTCCTCCAGGACACAAATCGTCTGTATACTGACGCAACCAATGACGTTGTGTCTGCATTTCTTGGCTTCTGCATCGTTTCGGGACCCTCGCCTCCTTGTCCTCTAGCCCGGTACGTCAATCAGGGATCAGATGTGTGCAGATCTGCAAAGGAATCTCTCACCACTTCCACAGGGCGCCCCAAACACCTCTTGATCCCGGCTCGATCGTCTCGTCCTCGCCGTTCTCCGCCTTTACTCCGTTACAACGTACACAATGGGACAATTGGGGAAGTTCCCTATTCGTGCGCCATCTTGAAAGGGGCCCTTAGGGGTCCCTGGTGCTATGGAATCAAGGCAAATCACCACACACAAAAGATACGCCAGACACGAGGTTGTATTCCCAAAAGCTAGGGTTTACTGCAAAGCAAATAGTCTCAGTTGGCCAACTCGGTCTCATGCCCCGCGACGTGTATCTCTAGACCTCAAGGGACGCAGGAGAGCGAAAAATGTACATCAGTTACATATATACAAAATGCAAATCATACAATCAGTTGTGACATGTTTAACACCGCCCTTTATCGGGTTTCTTTGAACTCAGTGTGATGATGGACAGTTTCGACAAATATGACACCTTCAAACATCTATTCTAGTAACAATATGCAACAATATGCAACTCGCCATACTTCTGTTGTTGAACAGAACATTGTGCTTCTGTTCTTGTAAGCGGCTACCTACGGGGGAAGAGTCACATTCCAGACCTTGCTATCTATGAGTTGCTATTCGCGTCCTGGGAGCCGACACGCTCTACAGGGCTGGCGAAAGGGGGGCCGTAAGAAGAGCATAATTCAAGCCTCTAGCTGCCTTATTCTAACATTTTCTACCATATAACGAGACTGGCTTGCAGCTGTGAAATGATTAAATGCACTGCGGCTCTCCTTCAAGGCTACAGAGGAGGGAGCTGGGCATTCCTCTCTGGGCTGCCCACGAGGAGTTTCAACGAACTCCTCAGCCTCGCGGCCTTGCCCTTTCATGTTCAGACAACAATATTTAACAGTCAAGCAGAGTAAGCAGAATTTGCGAGAAACGAAAGCTGCAACGCAGTTTGAATTGAAAGCAATGAGGAATGGTTAGAGAGCAAAATAGCGATTCTTGCTACATCAAAATGGCCGCTCATTTGTTAAGCATAGAAATTTGTATTTCTATCATTCTGTGCATAAGATTGTTGGTCTTCGGCCACCAAAATACATCCGCCGTTCCAAATGAAAGGTGTTCATTTTTCCAGACCGACACAAGAACCGAGACAGGCATGCATTCATGTGTGCATTCTGCATGCTGCTCCGCATGTTGCATTGTAACACATACACCATCCATGTGGTTCACGCCTGACTGGTCTCACATGCAGCACAATCATGTCCCTGCACACACACATCTGTACACGGCCCATGTCACACATACAGGCAAATAGCTAACTACCAGCACACTGCAACATGCCCTGTTTCACACAGCAATGCATGGCCACTTACCGCTCGACTCCAGGCGGCCCTGCATCCTGAGGATCTGGTGGTGAAGCACTGGGCGAATGCGTTCCAGGACCATCATTTGATGGGGGGTAAGCTGGGCCCGGCGCCCCACTGCATCCGCTGCATCTAAGAGGCGCTGGGCCTTCTTGAGGGTCCTGGACTTGTAGCCCGCCCAGCGCTTCTGGACGTGTTTGATGTCGCGGGGTGCCACCCCCTCCACGTTGATGGCACCCACTATGTCCGTCCAGATCCTCATCCGTACTTCCTTGTCGGCATGCAATGGTGTGAAGAGGGCATCATAATGCCCCAGGACCTGCTCCACCAGGATGCCATCTTCATTGGAAGTGAAGCTGGCAGCCCTCTGCCTCTCAGCTGGGGGTTTGCCACTGGTGCCAGATGGTGTTGTGTCGGACATGGCAACCCCCGAGGCAGGTGTGGGCGGGCAACTGGGTCCTGGGGCTGGGCTGTGGAGTGATGGAATACCAGTCAGAAGTCCTCTGTACCAGCAGGGGTATTCACAGCAACTGGCCCCCTGGAGATGGAAGATGTGCAGGCACCAAATGGCAGGGCACGGTGGCAGCAGGCAGCAGCAGATGGCTCGTGGGAGGCTGCTCAGGGCTCTGGGGGTCAGTAATTCGGGCAGGAGCGTGGTCTTCCGTGTGTTGTCGCGTGGCCAGCTTGATACAGAGTGAATAGGCACGTGAAAAAACTGCACGTCAGTGTGTAATTCGAGGATAGATCCTTAGTGCGTAAGCGCGCCTGTGACGTTACGCGTGGTCGTTTCCCTCGTGACGGGTGCAGAGTGATTCAGCACGTGAAAAAACATGCATATAATCCGAGGAAAGGGCCTTAGCACGTAAGTGACGTGACGCGTGCAGGCATTTCCCTCAGCACGGGTTAAGGGTGAGCAGGGCCAGCAGTTCGCTGTACGTGCCTTTCATGGAGACCGACGTGTGTGTTGCTACTTCGTGTTGTTTCGTGCGCCATCACAACTTCACAGTGGGTCAAGGACATATCTCTTCTTTTGGCAGGGGTATTGGCTATGCGTGTTTTTCATTATCACGCTAGTCTGACGTTGAGTCGCGCACGCTATTTTTCACACTGCGGGTGCCCCTGTGTATCGCATACCCATTTTTCGAGGTCATAGTAGCCTGTGTGTCCCACGCGTACGTGTTTTCCGTGTCCCTGGGTGCCACCGTGTACTGCGGGAGATTAATTCCACACACGTGGGCTACCGGGGATTGCGTGCGCGGTTTTACTGCAGTTTTGGGGTGCCTGAGCGTTGCGTGACCTGTCATTTCATCACCGGGGTCACATACAGCCTTGCAGGTGTAGGGGTGCTGTTAACATCTTGTATCCCACTCCCTTCACCCCAATTGCCCAGGACAATTGTTGTGTACACCTCCCATTGGCACTACTACATCTGTGCTGGCACTACTCCATCTGTGCCATGGCTGGGAGGCCACGAAAGGTGAGGGGCACCTCAGCTGGGCGTACTCTACGTGGCGGGAGTGGTCAGGGATGTGGCCGGGGTGACCATTAAGTAGGAGGACTCCAGAGTGTCCAGGGTGGCTGCAGAGGGGGAAGAGGCAGGGCTGCGCCAACTCGGCACGATGTTGTGCCATGTGTTGGTGCAGTCATGCCACCACCCCCTGCGGGTCCGGGAGATGCAGTTCTTGCATCTGGCACTGGCGCCCATGTGACCCGGCAGTCCGTTTCATCGACTGCCACGGGCCCAAGGGTAGTGGTAGCTGCAGGTGCAGCTGTGGACACCACCACCCAGGCTCAAGGTCTGCCAGCGCAGGCTGCGTTGGCACCTGAAGAGTCCATGGAAGATTTCCAGGAGGTCAGGAGACACGCCGTAGGTGCACGCAGGGCTGCCCTGACCGAAGCATGTGTCCCTGGGGCAGTAATGTCATCTGCTGCCCCGACCAGCCCGGTGTTGGCAAGTGCAGGGGCAGATGCAGCCGACACAACCCCGGTTGTGAGTCTACCATCCAGGACAGTCCCGGTTAATGACCCTGGCACAGCGGATGTTGCTGCGCAGGGTCCATTCCAGGGCACCCAGCAGCCCCTGACGCAAGTCAGGGCTTCCATCCTTGTTCCACCTGCCACTCCCTAGGTTCAATCCACCAGCGCCACTGCCCATACTGATCAGGGCGGCATTTGCCAGACAGGGTCCGGACCACTGTCCAAGAGGAGGAAGGTTGCACCTGCAGGTTGGGACCCCAGACACAACTCCGGCCTCCGGCACATCGAGGAAGAAGCCTTTCTGCAAGCAGGAACTGGACTTCCTTGTGGACTACGTGCGGGACCACAACTGTGATATGCTAGTGGGGCCGAATTGTCAAACTACGGCTGCCCATCGTATGTCCCACTGGAAGCAAGTTGCGGATCATGTGAGCGCATTCGGCCATGAGGTGCGCACATCTCAAGAGTGCAAAAAGCGTTGGGATGACCTCAAACGCAGTACTAAGGCGAAGCGTGACTCTAATTACAACATGACTCTGGTGATGGGCAATGGGCCCCCACCTGAGGAGGAAGACCTCACTTTGCACGAGTCAGTCGCTGCAGAGTTCATACCAGCAGGAATGGTCGAAGGAGTGGGAGAGATGCTGGACTTTGATGCTCTGTCCAGTGAGTGTTGTCGCGTGTTTGTCCAGGCCATGTGTGGTTTGTTTGTGTGATGTGTTGTGCTTGACTACCACTACATGTCATGTGTACCTGGTTCTCATGTGCAAGTCATACAATGCTTCACTGATGTGTGCCTGCTGTGCAGGATAGTGGACATGTAGAGCAGACAGGGACTGTCCTTATCACCACACTTGCACCCTACTCACATGCTAGTCACCCGGCTGCCCCTCCGGTCCATATTCCAGCTCACTGGACCTTCTGCATGTAGCCTGGGGTGTCTTTCCTCTCAGCCCTGGGACTATGTCATAGCATGACTGACGTGCATGTGTCTCCGGCCTGCATGCGGGTACTCCACGTAGGCATGCTCACTTGTCCCTCCCCCCCTGCACCACCATTTCACCATGGCACTGGTGTGCATCATGTTGGTGTACTGTAATGACCTGTTCAAGGCTCATGTGTACATGCAAACTTCCACCAGCCAACCTGCCAGACACATGCAGTGGTGTGCATCCTTTGTCCTTGATGCATAGTGTTTCACTTGGACTGTGCAGATGGCAGATGCTCCGCAGGGACATGAGTGCCCATTCATGCTCCATGTGCATTCCATGCTTGCCCCTATGTGTCCTTGACTGGATGATCATTGTAGTACGTGTCCAGGATGACCTACATTTCTTGGCATTTGAGCATCCATTCCATGCCCACTCTGGCTCAGTCCTGCATCACACACATGTTTAGGGTGTCACAGTCTGTGTGGGGCACAGGTCTCTCCCTGTTTCAGGCCCACTGACTCTGTTCAACTGGTGTAGCAGATTCTGCACACATGGGTGTACTACTGAGGGTTCATCATGTGTCCTGCTTACTGTCTCATCATCATCTGCTGTGTTGTCAGTTGACTCAGATGATGCAATTGATGCTAGCCAACACTGTCTGCCAATACACAGGTCTCTGGTCACCCTTTCGCTGCCATGCAATGCATCCCTGCATTTTCACTTGGGGGGGGGGTTTGCTTGTAGCCATGCAACCCATTGCATGCACATTGCATGTGATGCCTGAACTTGCCCTTGCACTGCCTTCACGTTTATTGATACACATCCTGATGTACTTGTTCATGTAGATAGTGGGTAATGTACGCATGTTCTGCACTGCATCAACCCCCTTCTGAGCCGTGTTACACCGTTCTACATGCCTACTCCCTGATGCTATGTCAAAGTGACCTGGCATGCATGCCAGGTTCTCATTTGTGTGTGACATGTCAGCTTCATGTGTTAGCTGTTTGTGTGATGTCTATGTGTGCGTGTTACATGTGTTCTAATGTTATTTTTTCTCCACTTTTCAGATGATGATGCAATGAAGCCAGAGGATGATGTTGTCATGCCAGACACAGGTTTGCTATCACACCAGCAACCAAGCACAAGTGGGGGTCGTGGGGTGGCAGACCACGAGAACCCACATGTGTTACAGATGATCTTGTCTGTGGCTGGCAATGAGGCAAGCCCGGATGATCACTCTGACGACAATGTCGAGTTGGATGTGCATCGGGTCCATTGGTCAGGGGTGAGTGATTCTGATGTGGACGCTCCTCTGTCCACGACACCTGCACCGAGGGGCAGACGGTTGTGGGACCTCCGCCTGTGGTGGATTGGGACGCAGGGTCACCCCCCACACCAGTTGCTGATGTGCCTAGGGCATCACGTCATCGGGGAATGTAGTCCTGCAGCCGCGGGTGGTGCCAACCCAACAAGGATGTCGGCTCCTTGGGCCCCACCGGTGTCAAGCCCAGCAACGCGGTGGCTGCGCTCCACTGGGGTATACTGACTGGGAGCAAGCCATGGTTGCCAATTTAGAACACCAGGGGGCAGCAATTGATAACATTTCTGAGAGCATGGAACGTGTGGCCAAATCCGTGCTACCTCTGCTAGGCAGGTGGAACTCCAGCAGCGGGCGGCACAGTCCACGGCCCGCTCGCTCAGGCTGGGCATGGCGGCCTCAGACAGGGCATGCCGGGCTAAAATGGTGTCTTTGCGTCAAGCAATTGCTGCTCACGCACAGGCACACATGGATGCCATGAGGGTTGAGTATGATTCCCTCAGATCTAACCTGGGTGTGCTCTTGATGTCCCAGAGGAAGCGGTCAGAGGAGAGGTTGGAGCAGCAAGAGAGAACCATCTCGGCTGAGCTACGTGCTTGCCGGGAGGTATACCAGTTGGCCAGCCAGGTAACGCAGGAAGAACTCTGTGTTACACGAGCTACCTTGCAAGAGGAAGCACGCGTATCACGCGAGGTTCTACATGCTGACCTACGTGTCATCGCCGCACAGAACCAGGCTCACCCGTCCCGCAGACTTGCTGCCGACGAGGGGCAAGCTGCGCCTAGGCATGGTCAGGGTACTGTGCCACGTCAACCTTTTCAGGAAGAGGGTGATGAGGATGACGAGATATCTCCCACACAGGTCGGGCTGTGCAGGCGTTGAGCCCATGGAGGTTTACTTTTTGTCTCAACATCATTGCATGTGGGTGTTGAGGTGCACCCTGTACCTCCCCCCCTCCTGGCTGCCTCCCCCCTGGCCCCGGGTTGTATGTGGCCATTTTTGATTTTTCTTCTTAGTTTAGTTAGTTAATATGGTTTTTGATAGTTAGTTTAATTAGGTAATGTAGGTTTTATATAGTTAGTTTAGTTAGTTAATATAGTTTAAAATTGCTTGTCTATTGTGCATTCATGTGACGGTGTGGTGCTTTGTGTCTTTTGAAAGTATCAACTGTCTGTTCTAGCTGGGACCTTCAAGCTTGTCTCGTGTATGTGTTTGCAGCTTGGGGTCCTGACTCACATAGGCCATTCCTGCTTCCCTTATCCATGGGCTCGCAAGGATGGTTCGGTGTAACAAACCTTTACACAAGGGCTTTGGACTGTCATATCTGTGGCCTGTCTGCTGCTGTGCTACTTGTGTTAACAAAGACAATGGTAAGAGAGAGGGGCGGCCAACCCAACAGGTAGGTAAAGGATTTAAAACACCTTTAGCACTACCATGCAGAAAGGGCGGCCTGGCGGAACAATGTACCTTTAAAATGAAGAAGTGGCTCCTGCGGTGGCGGTTGTTCCTGGTAGTCCCTGCAGTTCGGGGGATCCAGCAGAGGAAGAGAGGCTCTCGTCGTGGAGGAAGGTTCGAGTTACTGCACTACCCAGGGATGAAACCAGCTGCGGTGCTGCCCGAAGAATAAAAGGTACGCTCCTTTAAATCGCGGTCCGGGTGGAAGGGTGCCTGGCTAACCGGTCTCCAAGTACAGGGTACAGGCGATTCGAACAAGGCAAGTCTGGGAAGGCGATTGGCAAACTGGTTGGCCCCACCAGCTCAAGGGAAGAAGGCTCTTGCAGAGGAAAATCTTCTCTCGTTGTGTGGAGAAAAGTGGCGAGACGCTGCAGCAGGGCTTCACCAGTGGTTCAGTCGTTGCAGATGTCTTTGGCTTCTCTCCTCTTCGGCTTCTTAGTTCCAGTGGCGACATCTTGCTCTTCCAGTCCTCAAGACCCTGCTTTTATGCAAAAAGGTCCCCATTCATACAGCCTAGCTGTCACTCACACAGTGGAGTGGTCATCGTGGCGGGAGGCCCTCCAGCCTATCAGGATAGAGTGCGACATGGGTTGCTGAGACAACCCTGTCCAGGGGTCCTACTCCCCCTCCCACAAAATGGACCCACCCCAGACTCAGTGGCGCCGAAAGGAGGGCTTCTTGGCAGAAGCCCGCCAAAAGGACGAACAAAGGATCCCCGACCTGGGTTAGGAGTTTAGAGAAAGACACGAGAAAGAAGTTATATTAAAGTTCTGGCAAATAGAACCTACCGGAGTAAAGTTAATATTAAAATACACCGGCGGTATGTTAGAGGCTGTTAGAAAATGTGGTAGCCTCGAACAATGGGAAAATCCCATAGGAAAATATTTGCGGTTGAATATTTTTGGTAGTAACTACTGCCACCAGCCAGAAACTTTGGAGAGAGGGACTGTACGGTACCCTCTCGAAAATGAACATAAGGGAAAAACTATTAACCGTTCCCAGTACTTCCATAGTAAGATGGGTTGTACTGGATTACTTCACACAAATTGACTAGTAAAGTCAATGGGACTTTACATGCCTTGGGAGACAGTAGTCAGTCCCAGGGTATGGAGTCTATGTTTGGGGGTCGCTACGACACCCCTGTGTCGTAGCACGGAGGGTGCTGTGTAACACATGTGAATAAAGATGGTTCCTATGGAGGTGAGAGAAACTCCATAGACATTAAACACAAAAATAGTCTAGAACACACATAGCAAAAATGCCTAAGAGTGGGAAAAAGAGGCTCACTCTTAGCAGGAGAAAAAAACAAACCCTTCAAATCCAGCAAAGCTGCTGGGGGACTCTATAGGTAAGGGAAATTAGCCATAAAATGAGAATTCTCCCTAACACTCACCCCCCGCCCCCCAAGACTAAGGGACAGGAGGATCTAATCCACTCCTGGATGAGTCTCTTACCTCTAGTAGGTTATAAACATCCTAGAGAGACCATCAGCATTTTGGTGGTCACATCCTGACCTGTGCTCACTGGTAAAATCAAACCCTTGGAGGCAGATTGACCATCTTAGCAGTTTTGGGTTTTCCCCTTTCATTTGCATCAACCATCTCAAGGGTTGGTGGTCAGTTTGAATGATGAAAGTAGATCCATACAAGTATGGTCTAAAATTCTTCAAAGCCCACACAATGGCAAAACATTCTATCTCAATAGTTGCCCACCTTGTTTCAGGTTCCTTCAGTTTCCTACTGATGAAGCAAATGGGATGCTCCCTACCTTTCTCGTCCAGTTGACTGAGTACTGCACCTATACCTATATTGGAAGCATCTGTTTGTACAATGAAGGGTTGGTGGTTGTCAGGAGCTCTGAGAACTGGAGCTTGACAAAGGGCTTTCTTCAGGCTTTCAAAGGCCTGATTGCACTCCTCATTCCATTTGACCTTTTTAGGGAATTTAGGAGAGGAGATTACATTCAGTGGAGAAGCTATGGATCCATAGTTCTCAATGAAATTCCTGTAATACCCAGTGAGGCCTAGGAAGGCTCTCACCTGGGTTTGAGTAGAAGGGGTTGTCCAATTTTGCACAGCTTCAATCCTGCTGTGCAAAGGCCTTATTTCACCACCTCCTACCTCATGCCCAAAGTAGACCATTTTACTCTGACCATTTGGCATTTACTTGCCTTTATGGTATGATGGGCCTGTTCCAGAGCCTGCAAAACATATCCTCGGTGGTCACCATGTTCTTTCCAAGTAGGCCTGAACACTGCAATGTCATCCAAGTATGCCATGTAGAAGTCCTCCATCCCATTCAGAACCTGATTAACCATCCGTTGGAATGTAGCAGGTGCATTCTTTAATCCAAAAGGCATAACCTTAAACTGGTGTAAGCCAACTGGGGTGGAGAATGCAGTTTTCTCCTTGGCATGGTCAGTCAGGGCTATTTGCCAATAGCCTGACGTGAGATCAAATGTGCTGAGGAACTTGGCTGAACCAAGTCTATCCACCAGCTCATCTGTCCTTGGTAAAGGATAGGCATCAGTCTTAGTGACTGCATTTAGAGCTCTATAGTCCACGCAGAATCCCAACTCCTGGATCCTGCCTTTGGTACTAACACAACTGGGCTATACCATGGACTAGTAGAGGGTTCGATTACCCTGAGATCAAGCATCTTGTTGACCTCTCCTTTGATGTGGGTTCTGACATTTTCTGACAACCTGTAGCCTCTGCCTTTGACACCAGTATTGATATCATGCTGGCCCCAAGGGGTCAAGCCTGATGCTAGAGAAAACAGAGGGGCAAATTGATTTAACAACACTTTGCACTCCTCCTGTTGCTCAGGGGTCAGATTAAAAGAGAGATTAACTCCTTCTACTTTCTCATCTAAAGATTTGCCTCTGAGGAGGTCAGGTAGATGTTCACTCTCCTCCTCCTCTTGATCTGAAGCTAGAAGCAAAGCTCCCAGTTATGGTCTCGAGACATAAGCTTTTAGACGGTTGGGGTGAAAGACTCTAGGAGCCTCCTTAGGATTGCCTAAGTCCACCAGATAGTTCACCTCTCCAAGTTTTTCCCACATTCTTGAAGGGTCCCATCCATTGGTCCTGCAAGGCCCTCTGCCTTGTGGGGATCATAACAAGAACTAGCTGGTCTTGTGCGAACGCAGCCATGTTGGCCTTCTGGTCATGCCAATGCTTGACCAGAGCCTGACCTGCTTTCAAGTTATCACTTGCCTCACCCATCATGTGTGACATTCTCCTCCGGAGTCCTATCACATAGTCAGTGACTCTGACTGGTATGCGGGAAGGGGCACTCTCCAACCCCTCCTTGATCAGGGCCAATGGACCTCTGACCGGATGGCCATAGAGAAGTTCAAAGGGACTGTAACCCACTCCCTCCCGAGGGACTTCTCTATATGCAAAGAGAAGGCATGGCAGTAGAAGATTCCACTTTTTCTTAAGGGGGTCCTCTAAAGCTCCTATCATGCTCTTCATGGTTCTGTTAAACCTTTCTACCAACCCATTTGTCTGAGGGTGGTATGCTGTTGAGAACTAGTAGGTAACTCTGCAGTTTTTGCACATGGCCTTCATGTAGTGGGACATAAAATTTGACCACCTGTCGGATATTACCTCCTTAGGAAACCCAACCCTGGTAAAAATTCCAAGGAGGCCCTTAGCCACAGCCTGAGCTGTAACAGTCCTCATAGGAATTGCTTCAGGGTACCTAGTAGCATGGTCTACTACAACAAGGATAAACCTGTTGCCTGAAGAAGTTGGAGGATCAAGGGGACCAACAATGTTGATTCCTACCCTCTCAAATGGTACTCCCACCACAGGGAGAGGCACTAAAGGTGCCGCGTTCTTGGAGCCACTTTTACCAGAAGTTTGGCAAGTGTGGCAACTCTTGCAATACTTATCTACCTCAGCCCCCATTTTAGGCCAATAAAAGTAGAGAGAGAACCTTTCCTTGGTCTTCTTGAAACTCAAGTGACCAGCCAAAGGTATCTCATGGGCTAGTTGCAAGAATTGGAGTCTGTTTTCCTGAGGCACTACAAGTCTTTTGTAGTCCCCAGGGATTGACTCTGTTGGTTCACTATAGAAGAGGCCATCTTCCCAGTGTAACCTATACTTCCCAGGCTCTTGCCCTTCATACTGAGAAGCTGCCTGGTGGTGAAGACCTTCCAGAGTTGGATATTCTCTTTGTCCCTTACTGAAGTCTGCCCTGTTGGGGCCACCTTCTGCCAGTAAAGGCTGCAGCTCAGGATGGTCCACAGGGTCAAGATCTCCAATGAGTTCCTGGCCTTCTGCTAGATCTGAGTCCTCACGCTCTAGTTCAACCACACAGGGTTGTATCTCACTCTCAGCCTCAGCTGGAGGAGGAATCACAGGTGTGATTTTTGATAACCTATGAGATTTCCTGGTTGGCAGCACTGGAGTACCTTCTGCTGGTTTCTTCTTTGGAGGCTTGGGTTTTTTCCCCTTTGCTTCTGGTTATTTTGAAATAGCAGTGAGTAACTCCAGTGGAGTAGGAGTGATTTATTTTTCTATCATCTCCTCAGGAGAGCCCCTCAAGGTCCTCTCTCTTGCAGGTCTGGTAAGCTCATGTAATCTCTTACTAGGAGGTCTGGGAGTACTTGACACTACCCCCAGTTCTTTCAGATCATTGCCCAACAGCACCCTTCCTGGTACTTCAGATTGTACACTCACAGGTATCCTGACAGTCATTTCATTGCACTAGATGAGAGCTGGTAATTGGGAAAGCATCTGCCCTCCAGCTAACTTGGTGAGGCGTTTGGGTGCCTTAGCAACATCCTCCACCTTGAAAAATGATTCATCCCCCACAGTTATACTAGCCCCAGGGTCTCTAATGGCAGGAGTCTCCTGGCCATTGACTAGGACACTGTATTTATAATACTCTTTAGTATTAGGAGGGATAGAATTATACACATCTAAATTTTGTTGTTCCCACAATCCTAGAGAGACTAAAGATACACTAGCTGAGACTCCAATGGGGTCTTCAGCTAGTAGTCGAATGTTTCCACTGGCCATATGTACTTCCTCCTCTGGAGCGAAGGCTAAGGAGACAGTGTGGACCCCTGAAGGTTTACCCTTACATCTGGGATCCTCTTTCACATGATCAGTAGAGCCACAAACATAACATTTTCCAAATGTCTTTATTAATGGTGGGTTGTTCTGACCTTCTTCTGGTCTAAGCCTGATTAGGTTTCCCTTGTGGCTTACCCTTAGAATTTTGTTTTGGGCCCTCTTTGGAATTGGAATTATTTGAATTCTCTTTGTTGTCTTTCTTAGGCTGCTTTCCCTCATCCTTTTTCTGAGTTACCCCTGAATCCTTGTGAGTAGCCCTGTTGGCAACCCACAAATCAGCAGCCTTAGCTAGTTTCTTAGAATCCAGTTCTTTTGAATCAGACAAGTGCTGTCTAAGCTCAGGAGAGCAGGCATCATAGATAGACTCCATCATTACAAGATTTCTCATTCCTTCATAAGTATCAACTCTATAACCCTTAATCCATCCCTCTAAGTTCTTCAAACACTCATTCACCCAAGTATCCCAAGGGGTACAATCATGCTTTATGAGGGTCCTAAACCGCTTAAGGTACTGGGAAGGAGTCTTCCCAAATCTAGATATCAAAGCTAGCTTTACACATTCATAATCCATTCTATCCACCTCCCCCAACTCCATTACCACATCAGATGCAACAGGTGGGAGCCTAGAGAATAACCAGGGGATCAACTGATTCCCTGTGATATTCTGGAGCCCATGATTGTATTCAAACATAGCAAGCCAATCTAATACATCCAACTTAGGTTCATACATACCCACAATCTCTTTAGGCATCTGGGGTCTTTTTAGACTGGAAGATCTAGAGGATTCGGGGAGAGAAGCATTTTCCAAAGACAATTTCTTCATCTCAAGCTCATGGTTGAGCTCCATTTCTTTGAGCCTCTGTTCAGTTTGGGTACTAATTCTTTTGAATTCTAGGTCAAGTCTCATTTTTTCTAGTGAGATCAAATTCAGGACATAATGTGGGACCTGCTAAGGGTCCATTAGCCATAGGTTGAAGCCTTTGAGCAGGTAGAGGCCCAGAGGGGGTGGCACTATTCTCCTCCTCTTCCTCATCTGTTTCAACAATAACATTTTCAACATTATATTCCTCAAGGTTTGCTACATTTGCTGGGGTAGTGGCCACTGCAGCACCACTGTCCAGACTTTGTTTCTCTAACAGTCTATCAATCATTTCTAATTTCTTGCCTTTGACAGGAAGACTTTTCTGTGTACACAGATCCCTTAAATAATCGTCAGTATTAGTAAGGAGGGTCTCCTGGCTGTAACTTTCCATATTTTTGACTTTGTTCAAAATAAACTTTTTGTGATAGTTAGCCTTGTGGTTATTTGAACCAAGTTACTAGTAGAAATCTAACATGTAAATCCAATACTTGTATCCTCACCGCTGTACACCAGTGTTAGGCAGAATCCTGTGCAGTTCCCTTAGGGAGCACTACAGAAGATTAGGACTACAGGTGAGAGCAATAAATCCCCTTTGGTATCAGTCCACACCACAAAGATTTAGTTGGTAGCTGTGGCTGGGCAGTCAGACTTATCTCAAGAGGGAGATGAGCAGTATTCAGGGTTTACACAAAAGGCGTACAGTACTATGGCACAAGGAAACACTGACCAAAGCTTTGTATTAAAAAGTAGATATATATTTATTTTATAGACTTCTAGTTAAACACATCTATCACAGTTCTTGAAGCAAGTTAAATTCGGTCAAAGAAAGTATACACAACTCCCTAGTTAAATTGTAGACAAGTTTGAGCAAGAGTGAAAACTGAGCAAAACAGCACAGTGTAAACCAAACACAAATGGCACTCTACCAATTTCTCACAAGGGAGGGAAAGCGCAAGTTATACCGAAATATCTTCTTACACACCCTAAGTGGGAAGGAAATGGTGGTTATAGGAATTCGGTGCACCAACACATTTCTAGTTGAGAAGCAATCTAGAGAAGGCAGTTCTAACAAATTTAGCCAGAATCAGTAGGCCTGTGCCGGAGTCAGTGGTGCAGTGCAAGGGCCCTGGAGCAAAATATTTGTGTAGCTGCAGTCAAGTCTTTGGTTAACGAATATTGAAAAGGTGTCTACAGAAGTTGAAAGACAATGTTAAGAGAGAGAGGTGGCCAACCCAACAGGTAGGCAAAGGATTTAAAACACCTTTAGCACTACCACGCAGAAAGGGCGGCCTGGTGGAACAATGCACTTTCAAAATGAAGAAGTGGCTCCTGCGGTGGCGGTTGTTCCTGGTAGTTCCTGCAGTTCGGGGGATCCAGCAGAGGAATAGAGGCTCTCGTCGTGGAGGAAGGTTCGAGTTACTGCACTACCCAGGGATGAAACCAGCTGCGGTGCCGCCCAACGAATAAAAGGTGCGCTCCTTTAAATCGCGGTCCGGGAGGACGGGTGCCTGGCTATCTGGTCTCCAAGTACAGGGTACTGGCGATTCGACCAAGACAGGTCCGGGAAGGCGATTGGCAAACTGGTTAGCCCCACCAGCTCAAGGGAAGAAGGCTCTTGCAGAGGAAGCTCTTCTCTCGTTGTGTGGAGAAAAGTGGTGAGATGCTGCAGCAGGGCTTCACCGATGGTTCAGTCGTTGCAGATGTCTTTTGCTTCTCTCCTCTTCGGCTTCTTAGTTCCAGTGGCGATGTATTGCTCTTCCAGTCCTCAGGACCCTGCTTTTATGCAAAAAGATCCCCATTCATACAGCCTAGCTGTCACTCACACAGTGGAGTGGTCATCTTGGCGGGAGATCCTCTAGCCAATCAGGATAGAGTGCGACATGAGTTGCTGAGGCAACCCTGTCCAGGGGTCCTACTCCCCCTCCCACACAATGGACCCACCCCAGACTCAATGGCGCCGAAAGGAGGGCTTCTTGGCAGAAGCCCGCCAAAAGGACAAACAAAGGATCCCCGACCTGGGTTAGGAGTTTAGCGAAAGACACGAGAAAGAAGTTATATTAAAGTTCTGGCAAATAGAACCTACCGGAGTAAAGTTAATATTAAAATACACCGGCGGTATGTTAGAGGCTGTCAGAAAATGTGGTAGCCTCGAACAATGGGAAAATCCCATAGGAAAATATTTGCGGTTGAATATTTTTGGTAGTAACCACTGCCACCAGCCAGACACTTTGGAGAGAGGGACTGTAGTAAGATGGGTTGTACTGGTTTAGTTCACACAAATTGACTAGTAAAGTCAATGGGGACTTTACATGCCCTGGGAGACAGTAGTCAGTCCCAGGGTATGTAGTGTATGTTTTGGGGTCGCTACGACACCCCTGTGTCACTGCAAGGAGGGTGCTGTGTAACACATGTGAATAAAGATGGTTCCTATGGAGGTGAGAGAAACTCCATAGACATTAAACACAAAAATAGCCTAGGACACACATAGCAAAAATGCCTAAGAGTGGGAAAAAGAGTCTCACTCTTAGCAGGTAAAAAAAACAAACCCTTCAAATCCTGCAAAGCTGCTGGGGGACTCTATAGGTAAGGGAAATTAGCCATAAAATGAGAATTCTCCCTAACAGTGATGTGTAAATGAGGGAGGGCCTTTTGTTGTTGATAGTTGCCTTGCCCTGCAGTGTGATGGGCACCCTGAAATTGTAATTGTGCTTTCCTATTTACATGATGTATTCTGCTGATCAATGCCTGTTCATGTGTTGTGTTTACCTTTCAGGTGTGAGGGGATAGTTGTGATTTGACATGCTGGGGTATACACATGGTGAATGTTCACATGTGATGTGTAGAGGACACTGATGGTCACTTGATTTCACATGCATATGTTGAGTGCATGTCCCTACTGACACACACAGTTGCACAATGCTCCACCACGTGTACAACCACCCTTCCATGCCCACAGGTGCACACATATTGCCTTCTCGGGCACGCTTGTCCCTGCAGTGCGTGATCAATTACCATTTGGGGATCCTGGACATGCGTAAATGGGAAAATTAGTTAATTGGTCCTTTTAATGTGATGCTCAAGGTGTATCCCCAACACAATGGCTGCTCACTGTGCTCTGTGCTGAGCAGTGTGTAGCAGGAGACACACATAGCACACGGGTTTGGAAGTGGCGAATTTGCCTTGCCCTATGTACATGTGAACAGGCATTCAGTGCTGTGTTGAAGCTACCACTGGTGTACAGCATTTGTGTATGACGTGGTATGTGCGGGAGGTTGTTGGTCAGTCATTTCATCTGAATCCATCTCGGGCATCATTGTCTCGGGCGACTTTCCATTCATCACATGTCACTTCGTATATTATTGGTCATGTGTTGGCCTTTTGCTGTTGCATGCCATGTCATGGTGTGGCAGACAAGGGTGATGTGGTTTGGGAGGGTTTGGTTGACATACCAGGGTTTGTCATGGCCTGTTTTGCGGAGGGAGGGGTGATACACACCTGGCATGTGTTCCTTTTGGTCACACAGGATTGGTTATGCTTAAGTAGCTAGGGATGCAGACAATGTAGCACTCCCATGGAAACATCCTCAGGGTGGTAAGGTTGTGTCAGTTGACTATCTCTTTGTCATCATGGATTGTCACCTGGTATGTGCCAGGCCTGTGTGCACTCCGCAGGGGTAGGAGTTTAGGTGAAAAATGTGGCCACAAGCTGGGTCCGGGCTGCCTCGCCACGTGCCCTTTACCCTCCCATGGGCAGTGCCGGTGCATGTGGTTGGGATGTGGGGGTACCACCATGTCCACCGGTACGCCCTGCCGTGGTGCAACATTGTGCAGGACACATGCTGCCACAATGATCCTGCACACTACTGGGGGTGCATAGAGTAGCTGCCCAACAGAGCGGTCAAGGGAGCGGAAACATGACTTGAGCACTCCGAATGTGTGCTCCACTATGGCCCTGGTTGCAATATGGGTGGCGTTGTATCTTACCTGGGGTGGTGTGGTGGGGTTCCGGATTGGCGTCATCATGTGGTTGCTCAGAGCGTAGGCACTGTCCCCTGGGGAGGTGATAATAGTTGAGATTATTAGGGTTTGGGTATTTGTCTGTGTGTGACATGCATGCATGTGCAAGGGCGTTTGTACTCACCTAGGAGCCATGTGTTGCCATGCTGCCCAGCTTCCAGGGCCCGGCTCGGGCGGACATTCTGTATATGAAACTGTCATGGGTGGAGCCAGGGTAGTTTGCATAGACAGAGGTGATGATTCCCTTTGCATCGCATACCACCTGTACGTTGATGGAATGCCAGTGCTTGCGGTTTCAGTAGATGAGCACAGTGGCCCTACGTGGACGTAGGGCCACATGGGTGCAATCTATGGCACCAAGCACTTTGGGGAAGTGTGCCACCCTGTAAAAATCCAGGACCACGGCATGCCTTTCTGCGGGTGTTCTGGGCATGTATATGTGCCTGCGGACTGAGGGGCACGCAGTCATGATTGCCAACACCTGGTGTAGGCAGCGCGACTGTGTGGCCTGTGAGACCCCCCCACTATGGCAGTTGTCTGCTGAAATGACCCAGTGGCCAGAAAATACAGGACATTGAGCACCTTCTCCAAGGGGCTCAATGCTTGGGAGCACAGGGTGGGGGATGTGAGGGCATCTTCCCACTCCCTGACAAGGTCTAGGATGATATGAGGTGGAAACCTATACCTGCCATAGACCTGGTCGTCAGGCATCCCAAAAAGGCTGGTCCAGGGCAAAAAAATGCGGGGCCTGGCTATTCTCCTCCTCCTGCAGTGTCCCACGATCAGCGCTGCGACAAATGGGGCATTCATCGTAGCTGTGTATATGTGTTTGTTGTTGTGCGCACTTTTATACTGTGCGCGGGGACGCTTCTGCCTGCCTTCGTATGGCAGACGTGTTGACGCCTGTGTGCGTCTTTTAGCGTGCACGGGTTTCCCGTATTCGATTCCATGAATACGTGTTGTTCATGTGCGTGTGGGCGTTCCGTGTATTTCCCTGCAGTACTTCCCCAGTTACGCCTTCTTTTTCACGCTTTGTTCCCCATTCCGTATGTTACACCCCGTATCCCGCCCCCTTTTTGGGGTGTGCGCCAACGTTGTGCGCTATCGCTGGGCGCGTCGTACACGGCGTTCAGGATGTTGGAATGACTTGTGCACCCGTGCGCGCCATGCAAGGATTTGGCGCACATCTCACAGTAAATACGCATGCGCGTGCGCTTGCTTTTTCACGCTTGCGCCACCTTGCGCCAAGATTTTCAGCACACATTTGTTCCACGAATCGGCCCCTAAGAGAATACTGAAATACTGCAATTCTGAGGATAGCGACAGAGGTCCCCACAAGAGAGCAGAGTGAACACTGCAGTTCCAAAGATCGCCTACAGGGGTCCTTAAAAGATGTCACAGTCTAAATCCTGCAGTTCCCAGTATTGCCTATAGAGATCCCCACAGGATACATTTTGAAGCCTCAATGCTGCAGTTCCAAGGTTCGCCTGCAGAGGTCCCCACAGGAGATCATATAGAGACTAAATGCTGTAGTTCCAAGCATTGCCTGCAGAGGTCCCCACAGGAGACCATATGGAGTCTAAATGTTGCAGCTCCAAGGATCACCTATAGAGGGCCCATAAGAGATCATACTGGGACTCAATGCTGCAGTTCCAATGTTCGCCTGCAGAGGTCCCCACAGGAGATTATACTGAGACTAAATGCTGCAGTACCCAGGATCGCCTACAGAGGTCCCCACAGCAGAGTCTACTGAGAATAAATTCTGCAGTTCCCAGGATCGCCTGCAGAGGTCCCCACAGGATATCATAAGTAGACTAAATGATGCAGTTCCCAGGATCCCCTGCAGAGGTCCCCGCAGGAGAGCATATGGAGACTAAATGGTGCCGTTCCCAGGATCGCCTACAGAGGTCCCCACAGGATATCATATGGAGACTAAATGCTGCAGTTCCCAGGATCGCCTGCAGAGGTCCCAGTCTAGATCATATGGAGACTAAATGTTGCAGTTCCTGTGGTCGCCTGCAGAGGTCCCCACAGGATATCATATGGAGACTAAAGGCTGCAGTTCCTAGGATCGCCTTCAGAGGTCCCCACAGGAGATCATATGGAGACTAAATGCTGCAGTTCCCAGGATCGCCTACAGAGGTCCCCAGAGGAGACCATATGGAGACTAATTGTCTCCTTGTGACTGGTTTTACATCCTCTACTACAAATAAAAAATGAAAACCCTGTTCTTTGTATTGAACACCTTGTGGCCATGAAATGCAATCAGGACGAGACCTGGGTTTATATCCACCTCCTCCCCAGGCTCATAGCAGGCGGGGGGAGAGGAGAGGACATCCGCCTACTACCCAGAGATCATTGCGGCGGGAGAGGAGAGGATATCCACCTGCTACCCAGGATTCATTGCGGCGGGACAGGAGAGGATATCCGACTGCTACCCAGGAATCATTGCGGCGGTACAGGAGAGGATATCCGCCTGCTACCCAGGAATCATTGCGGCGGGACAGGAGAGGATATCTGACTGCTACCCAGGAATCATTGCGGCGGTACAGGAGAGGATACCCGCCTGCTACCCAGGAATCATTGCGGCGGTACAGGAGAGGATATCCGCCTGCTACCCAGGAATCATTGCGGCAGGAGAGGAGAGGATATCCGTCCACTACCCAGGAATCATTGCGGCGGGAGAGGGGTGGATATCCGCTTGCTACCCAGGAATCATTGCGGCGGGAGAGGAGAGGATATCCGTCTACTACCCAGGAATCATTGCGGCGGGAGAGGGGTGGATATCCGCCTGCTACCCAGAATTCATTGCGGCAGGAGAGGGGTGGATATCCGCCTGCTACCCAGGAATCATTGTGGTGGTACAGGAGAGGATATCCGCCTGCTACCCAGGTATCATTGCGGCAGGAGAGGAGAGGATATCCGTCTACTACCCAGGAATCATTGCGGCGGGAGAGGGGTGGATATCCGCTTGCTACCCAGGAATCATTGCGGCAGGAGAGGAGAGGATATCCGTCTACTACCCAGGAATCATTGCGGCGGGAGAGGGGTGGATATCCACCTGCTACCCAGAAATCATTGCAGCAGGAGAGGGGCGGATATCCGCCTGCTACCCAGAAATCATTGCGGCGGGAGAGGAATCATTGCGGCGGGACAGGAGAGGATATCCGCTTGCTACCCAGGAATCATTGCGGCGGGAGAGGAGAGGATATCCGTCTACTACCCAGGAATCATTGCAGCGGGAGAGGCGGGGATATCTGCCTGCTACCCAGAAATCATTGCGGCAGGAGAGGGGTGGATATCAGCCTGCTACCCAGGAATCATTGCGACGGGAGAGGAGAGGATATCCACCTGCTACCCAGGAATCATTGCGGCGGGAGAGGAATCATTGCGGCGGGACAGGAGAGGATATCCGCTTGCTACCCAGGAATCATTGCGGCGGGAGAGGAATCATTGCGGCGGGACAGGAGAGGATATCCGTCTACTACCCAGGAATCATTGCGGCGGGAGAGGCAAGGATATCCGCCTGCTACCCAGAAATCATTGCGGCAGGAGAGGGGTGGATATCCGCCTGCTACCCAGGAATCATTGCGGCGGGAAGGAAAGGATATCCGCCTGCTACCCAGGAATCATTGCGGCAATCTGCATTCACTCTCCGACAGGGCACTTTCAGTTAAATCATTCTTTACTTAGATAAGAAGAAGCCAATTGTGTGTTATTTAAGTAGAAGTGTGAATGAGTCATTCCGCACTGTGGTCCCTCTATTTTAGAGAGCGACCGACCATTGTCTTTTAGTCTCAGTCATGTAGGTTTCCCTTGTTACTGCGCTTCACTTGCACTTTGTGTGATGGTAATGTGTGAGTCGGCAATTTTAAGAAGGTATTTCCAAGACGCCAACGTCTGCGGTTTGGGATAATGATTGGTTTCGGTGACGTCACATAATTGTTTACTGGTGATTGACCCCTGTGAGGTCAGGTTTCCGCTTCCGGGTGCGCCTGGTGTCAAACAAATGCATATAACAGGTGTGTTGCTGATGAACCAGATATGATATATAAGTCATTTATAATGCGCCTGTACACAAGTCTTTCTAGGTGCAACAAGACAAAAGGGGGGAGAAAGAGGGGACACAGGGAGGACAAGACAATCTTATTAGGCCTTATGTCATTCAGATCGTACAAGTGCGAGAACAAGAAGTGCAAGGGGAAAGAGAGTAGGGAAAACAGGCAGCAATGCTCTGAGTAAGTGCAGCCAGGGCAGCGCGGCTCTGGGCAGTGAAGGGACTGTACGGTTACAGTTACAGCCCCTATGTGCCTGGTAGGCCCGGAAGCAGTGCAAGGGTGACTGATCAAGAAAGAGCCTGGTAGCCAGTGAGACACTGGGGTAGCCAAGCAACCAGTCTGTACAGTTTAAAGGTAGTTCAGCAGGGGAACGACAGAAAGCAGAGAAGAAGAGGAACGTTTTGCGCTGCTTCCGGAGCTTCAGGTGCTCGTGGAACCAGTATGACATGGAACTGGTTGATAACATGGAAAACAAGTTAACAGAAGCACCTTCTGTTAACAGATATTAACAGAAGCACCTGGCAGTCATCAGCAACACGATTGGTCCAGCCCCACAGCAAATGGAAGGTCGGCTTCAAGCTGTGACTTACAGCCGGCCCCCGTTACAAGGCCCTGTTCTAAGGCCGTTGATCCTGTCTTTCCCTGTGACATGGTCGGTAGAGGATGTGTCTCTATTACTCCGGCACCCTCATTTGCCACCCGACCTCTATCTGCAACATCGGATCAAGATCCATACCAAGATGGCTGCCGGAGCGGCACACCATCTTGCCTGCCTCTGCTCTCCTGAACAGAAGCACCTGGCAGTCCTCAGCAACACGATTGGTCCAGCCCCACAGCAAATGGAAGGTCGGCTTCAAGCCAGGAGGTGAAACCGGCCCCCGTTACAAGGCCCTGTTCTAAGGCCGTTGATCCTGTCTTTCCTTGTCTTGCCAGGAAGTCGGGTGAAGATCCAACAGAAGTAAAACCTACACCTTCCCTGCATATTTACCTGAAGGCTTAACATTATTCCCCGACGACAGCTTGCAACCGCTGAATACTGCCTGCAATTGCATGCTACTTCTAAACATTTTCCCTACGGTGACACTGATCATTACCACTATGATTTGGCCCCTTGCACCTGTACTACGGTTAATGCAATAACGTTGCTTGTTACAAATTCTGACACCTCCTTGCGCTTTTGTTTTAAAATGTCTCTGTTCCGACGCAAGTGCCTAGCGAGCACTTTTGCTGATGCTGTGTTGCATACTGTTAGGCTACACTTAGCCATACAGACATGCACCTACCCCGTACCCTCTTGTCTGTAAACATGGTGTAGCACCCCGTAACAGGATGTGGGGCTATGCCAGCTGGTTTACTCACTCCTGCTACCGTATATACCCACCCACCCAGCCTCACGCTGCACTTGATCATACTTGACTGTAACCACTCATTTTCACCCACCCAGCCTTGCGCGCTGCGTGAGTACTACTCGACTGCAACTACCTAATGTGACCTACCGAGCCTTGTGCACTGCCTGAGTACTACTCGACTGCAACTATCTAATGTGAGCTACACAGCCTTGCGCTGTACCGAATGTTACCTCCTGCAACTACCCAATATGACCTACCCAGTCTTGCGTGCTGCCTGAATACTACTCAACTGCAACTACCTAATGTGACCTACTCAGCCTTGCACTGTACCAAATGTTACCTCCTGCAACTACCTAATGCGACCTACCCAGCCTTGCACTGTACCGAATGTTACCTCATGCAACTACCTAATGTGACCTATCCAGCCTTGCACGCGGCCTGAGTACTACTCGACTGCAACTATCTAATGTGACCTACCCAGCCTTGTGTGCTGCCTGAGTACTCCTCGACTGCAACTACCTAATGTGACCTACCCAGCCTTGCACTGTACCGAATGTTACCTCCTGCAACTACCTAATGTGACCTATCCAGCCTTGCATGCAGCCTGAGTACTATGCGACTGCAACTATCTAATGTGATCTACCCAGCCTTGCGCTGTACCGAATGTTACCTCCTGCAACTACCCAATATTACCTACCCAGCCTCGCGAGCTGCCTGAATACTACTCAAATGCAATTACCTAATGTGACCTACCCAGCCTTGCGCTGTACCGAATGTTACCTCCTGCAACTACCTAATGTGACCTACCCAGCCTTGCACTGTACCGAATGTTACCTCCTGCAACAACCTAATGTGACCCACCCAGCCTTGCTCTGTACCAAATGTTACTTCCTGCAACAACCTAATGTGGCCCACCCAGCCTTGCACTGTACCGAATGTTACCTCCTGCAACTACCTAATGTGACCCACCCAGCCTTGCTCTGTACCAAATGTTACTTCCTGCAACAACCTAATGTGGCCCACCCAGCCTTGCACTGTACCGAATGTTACCTCCTGCAACTACCTAATGTGACCTACCCTGCCTTGCGCTGTACCAAATTTTACCTCCTGCAACTACCTAATGTGACCTACCCAGCCTTGCGTGCTGCCTGAGTACTGCTTGACTGCAACTACCTAATGTGACCTACCCTGCCTTGCACTGTACCGAATGTTACCTCCTGCAACAACCTAATGTGACCCACCTAGCCTTGCTCTGTACCGAATGTTACCTCCTGCAACTACCTAATGTGACCCACCCAGCCTTGCACTGTACCGAATGTTACCCCCAGCAACTACCTAATGTGACCTACCCAGCCTTGCGCTGTACCGAATGTTACCTCCTGCAACTACCTAATGTGACCTACCCAGCCTTGCACTGTACCGAATGTTACCTCCTGCAACAACCTAATGTGACCCACCCAGCCTTGCTCTGTACCAAATGTTACTTCCTGCAACAACCTAATGTGGCCCACCCAGCCTTGCACTGTACCGAATGTTACCTCCTGCAACTACCTAATGTGACCCACCCAGCCTTGCTCTGTACCGAATGTTACCCCCTGCAACTACCTAATGTGACCTACCCAGCCTTGCACTGTACCGAATGTTACCTCCTGCAACAACCTAATGTGACCCACCCAGCCTTGCTCTGTACCAAATGTTACTTCCTGCAACAACCTAATGTGGCCCACCCAGCCTTGCACTGTACCGAATGTTACCTCCTGCAACTACCTAATGTGACCCACCCAGCCTTGCTCTGTACCGAATGTTACCCCCAGCAACTACCTAATGTGACCCACCCAGCCTTGCGCTGTACCGAATGTTACCTCCTGCAACTACCTAATGTGACCCACCCAGCCTTGCACTGTACCGAATGTTACCTCCTGCAACTACCTAATGTGACCCACCCAGCCTTGCTCTGTACCAAATGTTACTTCCTGCAACAACCTAATGTGGCCCACCCAGCCTTGCACTGTACCGAATGTTACCTCCTGCAACTACCTAATGTGACCTACCCTGCCTTGCGCTGTACCAAATTTTACCTCCTGCAACTACCTAATGTGACCTACTCAGCCTTGCGTGCTGCCTGAGTACTGCTCGACTGCAACTACCTAATGTGACCTACCCTGCCTTGCACTGTACCGAATGTTACCTCCTGCAACAACCTAATGTGACCCACCCAGCCTTGCTCTGTACCAAATGTTACTTCCTGCAACAACCTAATGTGACCTATCCAGCCTTGCACTGTACCGAATGTTACCTCCTGCAACTACCTAATGTGACCTACCCTGCCTTGCGCTGTACCAAATTTTACCTCCTGCAACTACCTAATGTGACCTACCCAGCCTTGCGTGCTGCCTGAGTACTGCTTGACTGCAACTACCTAATGTGACCTACCCTGCCTTGCACTGTACCGAATGTTACCTCCTGCAACAACCTAATGTGACCCACCTAGCCTTGCTCTGTACCGAATGTTACCTCCTGCAACTACCTAATGTGACCCACCCAGCCTTGCACTGTACCGAATGTTACCCCCAGCAACTACCTAATGTGACCTACCCAGCCTTGCACTGTTCCGAATTTGACCTCCTGCAACTACCTAATGTGACCCACCCAGCCTTGCGCTGTACAGAATTTTACCTTCTGCAACTACCTTATGTGAGCTACCCGGCCCCGCGCTGTACCGAATTTAACTACCTAATATAACCCTGAATATGACCCTGAACGTACTTGACCTTGAACGTATTTGACTGTAACTACCCAATGTGACCTACCCAGCCTTGCGCTGCACCTGATTTGTACCTTCCTGCAACTACCAAATATGACCTCGAATGTACTCTAATGCGACTACTTAATTGACCCACCCAGCCCTCTGCTGCGCTCAAATTCTATCTACCTGTTACGATCAATTGTGAACTTGCACTTTTTGTAACTAGTGCCCAGATACCTCTGGGCTTTGAGTGCTGAAATAAATGCTAGTTAAATAAATAAATAAATAAACAAAACCAACGCACGCATTTTTTGCAAATCTTTCTTGAAATGATGCCTGCCACTGATTTATCGGTATTAGGTCAAATTATCTTTTTTTTAAAACGATCCAAAAAAAGATCGAATTAGAAAGACTGCAATGATCGGTCTTTCTAAATGGAACTGTCAAGCCCCTGCCGCAAATGCGTGCACGCAGGGACTGACAGGCTCTGTGACCCCAGTGGAGTCATCGCGGGAGTGAGAGGTGAGTTTTTCTATGTTTGTGTCTGTGTGCATATGTGTGTGGAGGATGCAGGTGTTGAGGCGGGAAGGGTGTGGGGAAATGAGGTGCATTAAACCCCCAGATTAACGAGAGAATCAGCGGGAAATGGTGGGGTAGGGAATGAGGGGGGCTGTATGTTATATTTCTGCTTTTTAAAGCCAACATAAAACCGGCCCAAAAAATCTGTCTTTTTTGTTTTCGGGCTTTAAAAAGCGGAAATATGCCATAGAACCGATTTATCGTCACAGTTAAAGAACGGTTCTTTGGAACAATGGCCGAGGGAATTGGGGGGCCAGTTTATTATTGGGGGCTGTCTTTCCTTTCCCAGCCAGTCATTGCTTACAACAAGGCTTGGAATCATTATTGGCTCCCAGGGGCCAGGTTTCATTGGGTGTCACTTGGGAAAGATGTAGGCCAGGCTCCCTGCAGCCTCCCGCTCCACCACGCCCTAACATGCACAAATTATCAGTCTTAAGGGAAAAAAGCGCTTTTTAAAAAAAAGATCGATTTAGAAAGACCGCTGTGTGAATGCACAGAGGAGTCTAAGTCGAACTGTCATGCCCCTGCCGCACACGAGTGCACACAGGGGCTGACAGGCACGTTGGGACCAGGAAGAGGAGAAAGGGAGAACAGGTAAGCATTTATGTGTGTGTTTGAGTGTATGCTTGTGTGTGTGTGGCGTGTTTGTGTTTTTAAAGGATGTGGGTATGCTTGGGTGGGGAGGGATGTGGTGGCAGCTGAGGTGGGTGGGCAAGGGGTGAAACCCCTTGTTTATACAGACATCCCACAAGCGAGGGTGGGGGGCAAATAGTTCTCTTATTTTCGCTTTTTTGTGGGCCGCCTAAAATTGTATGAAATAAATTGGTCTTTTTGTTAGGCAACCGGCAAAAAGCGCAAATATGACATAGAATCAAGTGATCTCTGAATACGGCCTGTGCTCCTCCCATGCATACTGTAAACACAGACGTGCAGTGTTCGCATTCCCACCTCATCAAGCACAATCTACTCGTCACAAGGATGGAGGCCCTCTGGCCGCTTTCCATTTGCTCTACTCAGCCTCCTCCCCCAACTACACACCTCCACCTGTATCCACTTCTACAAATGGTGCTGGTTCTGGACGGTGCACCACATATAGGCCGTGATTCATGGAATCATTTGCGTGTAAAACAGGGATGTGTGGGCCCATCTGCCCGCAAATCCCCACTCGTCAAACAGGTATTTCTTGTAGATGGGAACCTGTCCCGAAATGGGTCAGAATGCGGTTAACTAAATTAACATCTAGCAACGGTTTTGTTGATGTGTTGCTTAAAACAAGCGTTCTGTATTAGATTACTGTTGCCCCGCGCAGGCTGAGTTGAAAGCATGTATGGCTGGCGGTGTAATCCCTTCTCTGTATGATACTAAAGCTGGCATGGGGGAAGTAGCACTAACAATGGTGCACCCTGGACCACCTACGGGTGCTTTCACCTTATCATACCGTATACCCTACCTCTGCTTTGCTGCTGCTGGCGACATCTGGCCTGCTCAGCTGATAAGTGCCAGTGCCGAAGAAAAAGTGCCAGCGTTTAGCCCCGGCAAACACTGGCACAAATTAAGCACTGGGTGGGGCCCCTGAAAGGAGTGGGGCCGCTAGGCCGGTGCCTACTTTGCCTACTTGGTTATCCAGGACTGGTGTTGGAGCTCTGACAGGTTATGAGCTTCATGGCATCTGAGCTCCAGGCAACTTACAAGTAAGTTATTCACAGGCAGACATGGAAGAGAAAAGGGTAGAGCGGCCCGATTCTGCAGTCACACACCAAAAAGCTTTGTAAATGCTTGTGTTTAACAGGACTTCAGTGCAAGGAATGGATACAGATCATATATGTGAAGGCTTTCTTTGTTAAGACATTTTTATGACACCAGCAGCAGCTACAGCTTCAATTAAGTCATTAACTCTCAGCACACTGCTTAGAAATAACACTGGAAGACCAAAGATAGATGTTACTGCTTGATAGATCTAACTCAAAGAGAGCACAGGAGGATGTATTTTGGGCATGGAGGGGCAAGTAGAGGGGGGGAACGGCCGTAGGCAGTCAACTGGTGGCAAAATGATCAAAAACCCGTACAATATGTGTGTGCCTTTTCGCATCATCTTCACACCTTTTTCCACTTATAATTAACCTCACACCTCCTTTCAGTGCTTTTCCTTCTCCACAACCCTGCTACTGTGTTGCTAAGTTACAAGCAAAAAGCCAAACACACCTTCGAAAAAAGACCCAAATAACCAACTTTAAATGCAAAAAAGCCACAGAATTACTAAAGCAACGGTACAAACGGATTAGAAACCAACCCACATAAATATGACGTGGCCAACATTCAATAAAGAAAGTGCACACCTATTATTATAATGACCACATGCAGGTCCATGTGGCTAAAGAATTGCCCTCATGAGAAGCAGGCAGCTCTGCTGGCCCTGGCAGGGGCTCTACCCATGTGATGGCAACAATATATATTGCAGGGATGATTTCAATGTGATATCTCATGAGGACACCTGTATGTTGCCAATGGTACTCCCTGGATCTATAAGAATACTGCCAGAAATCCCAAATCCCCAAATATCTCTCCAATGCAGTACATTGCGAGGACATCTGTCTGCTGCCGGTGGTACTGCACCTCTCCAATGCGATACATTGCGAGGACATCTGTCTGCTGCCGGTGGTACTGCACCTCTCCAATGCGATACATTGCGAGGACATCTGTCTGCTGCCGGTGGTACTGCACCTCTCCAATGCAGTACATTGCACAGACATCAGTCTGCTGCCAGTGGTTCTGCACTTCCCCAATGCAATACATTGGCCCTCATTACGACCCTGGCGGATTTTTACCGCCATCGACGGACTTTTCGGCCATGGCGTAAAGTCCGTTTACGCCATGGCGGATGGCGGACTTACCGCCCCATTCCGAGGTTGGCGGGGCGGTAAGTCCCCATTGACCCATTTACCCTTCCCCATTCCCATTTCGGCCCCATAGGGCTCAATGGGAGTGGGGAAGGCGTTAATTACGCCACCGTACATTACGGTGGCGTAATTAACACCAAGGTCCCATAGCGCCATGGATTTTTACGCCCGCAAAAAGCGGGCGGAAAAGTGACCATGGCGCTTTGGGAACTCGTAGTTGGCGGTAAGGGGTCGGCGCAGCTAACGCTGGCGTAAACCCCTTACCGCCAGGGTCGTAATGAGGGCCATTGTTTGTTTGTTTATTTGGTAATGCGCACCGAACCCTTAGGTAACTGGGCGAAACAGGTACAAGGATGCTTACAGCTTGGTTACACAGTGGTAAAAGGTATATGTGGCAGGTGACCAGGGGGATCAAATGTCATTAGATCGTAGACAGATTATGGTCTAACGACTGAAGCTGGAGTAAGACTGGTCGGTTCTAAGGGCTAGAGGTCATGCGTTCCAAGACTGTGTAGCTTTCACTGGGAAGCTACTTCCTCCAGCTTTTGTTAATTTAAATCTAGGTATCTTTAGGCAGTGGGAGTTGGCTACTCTGGAGGGGTGGGTCGATGTTCTCCTCACCAATCTTTCTGTGAGGTATGGGGGTACAGCATTGTTAAGACATTTGCAGGTAAGAGAGACTGTTTTGAGTAGGATTCTGTCGCTTATCTTAAGCCAGTGGTATTCTCTTCTGATGTTGCGGATGTGTTCTCTGTTAGCTATATTTAAGGCAGTTCTAAGGGCATTGTTTTGTAATGTTTGTAATTTGTCAAGGATATATTTGTTACCTCCTACGTATAGGGTGTTGCAATAATCCAATGTTGAGATTATTAAGGCAGCAGCAATGGTAATGCAAGTTGCTTAGGTTAGGAATGCACGCTCTGATAAGCTTGCAGGTGTAAGCAGTAGAGGATGCCAGGGTGTTAACCTCTCTTCTGAGGGTTAAGATGGAGTCGAGGTAGAACCCTAACGTGTTTACCTCTTTAACTGCTTTTATCGTATTACCATCTAAGTTGAATGCAGAATAGTTAGTGTACAATTTAGCCAAGGATCAGGATCTCTGTTTTATCGTCATTCAGGCAGAGGCCATGAGCTGCCATCCATGCCTGAATGAGGAGCTATATTTTATTTACCAAGGCCGTATCCGTGTCAAAATTGCCTGACAGGGGTATGAGGATATGGGTATCATACGTGTAGTTCGTGTAGGTGACACGCAGTCTGTCCAATTTGTCCAATAGGGGCTTGGTAAAAATGTTATACATAGTTGGCGAGACACAGGATCCTTGTGGAACGCCGCTGCTAGTCTGGATCAGGTCTGCTGATGCTGCGGGGGAGAAGACTCTCATTGTTCTATTTTCTAGGAAGGACTGGACCCAGGCTATTGCATCACTCAAGAGGTGGGCTTCTGAAGTTAAGTGTTTGCATAAGACTGCATGGTCCACCAAGTCGAAAGCCGCCAACAAATCAAGGAGGAGCAGCATGGCCGTTTTGCCTTTGTCCTTAAACTCATCAATTTGAGTTTTTAGGTCGATTAATGCAATTTCTGTACCATTGTGGCCTGAATCCGGATTGGCGGGAGCCTAGTAGGTGGTTTGTTTCAAGGTAGTTCTGAATTTGCAGGTACGCTACTCTGTCGATTATTGTAAGGAGAAACGGTACCGTTGTGATGGGTCTGTAATTGGTAGGGATGGAGTTGGTCTTAAACGAGGCATTAATTAATTTTGAGATAAATGGCGCTAGGTCTCTCATTGCATCTTTTATTATTTGGGTGGAGCAGTTGTCACCCTGACAGTTAAGACAGATTCAAGGATGAGATTAATTTCTCGGTTTCTTGGACACTGACATTGGTAAATCTGAATGGGTCTGAAATGTTAGGGGCTTCAGTAGGGGTAGTAGGTTTCTTCTCATTGGGGAGCAGAGAGGCTTTTTTGTTGGCAATTCTGATTTGGAGTGGCATTATTTTGTTAGTTAGGGCGTTTTGAATACTGGAGCACGATTGTTTGTCCTTAGGTGTATTATCTAGAGGGGGAATAGGGAATTCCAATTCCCGGTGGATCTCAAAGAGTTCCTTAGTATTGGAGCTGGCCTTAGATATTCTTTCATTGAACAGGACTTTTTTGGTTCAAATCATTTATTTTTTGTAGTTGTTTGAAAAGTGGGTTAGTTGCAATTTATTTTCATCCGATGGGGTATGTCACCATAGGGCTTGTAATTTTCTTTTTTGAAGTCCATGATCTGAGAGGATGGTCGCTATTATCTGGGCCTGTTTGTCCTCTGGCTCGTTAAATCCCAAGTTGAAGTGGCCCAGTATTAATGACTGCGAGGAGTCTTTAGTATTGTTGGCCAAGAGACTTGAGAGGTGCTCCTCGTAGGTGCTGATCGGCCCTGGTGGTCTATATAGTAGGTAGATAGTTAAAGTGCGGCAGTTGGATATTGGATGTTTGGCGGTGAGTATTTCACAGGACTTGATTGGTGGTGGAGTCAGGAGTCTTAAGGCAAGTTTGGTTTTAGCTATGATAGCTAAATCGCCCCCTCTAGCGTTAGGTCTGTCCACTCTAGGCCTTGTTCGGTTTGTTCTGTCGGCCTGAGTCAGGTAGGCCTTGTTCTGTAGGCCTGAGTCAGGTAGGCCTTGTTCGGTTTGTTCTGTAGGCCTGAGTCAGGTAGGCCTTGTTCTGTAGGCCTGAGTCAGGTAGGCCTTGTTCGGTTTGTTCTGTAGGCCTGAGTCATGTAGGCCTTGTTCGGTTTGTTCTGTCGGCCTGAGTCAGGTAGGCCTTGTTCTGTAGGCCTGAGTCAGGTAGGCCTTGTTCGGTTTGTTCTGTAGGCCTGAGTCAGGTAGGCCTTGTTCTGTAGGCCTGTGTCAGGTAGGCCTTGTTCGGTTTGTTCTGTCGGCCTGAGTCAGGTAGGCCTTGTTCTGTAGGCCTGAGTCAGGTAGGCCTTGTTCGGTTTGTTCTGTAGGCCTGAGTCAGGTAGGCCTTGTTCTGTAGGCCTGTGTCAGGTAGGCCTTGTTCGGTTTGTTCTGTCGGCCTGAGTCAGGTAGGCCTTGTTCTGTAGGCCTGAGTCAGGTAGGCCTTGTTCGGTTTGTTCTGTAGGCCTGAGTCAGGTAGGCCTTGTTCTGTCGGCCTGAGTCAGGTAGGCTTTCTTCTTTAGGCCTGAGTCAGGTAGGCATTGTTCTGTAGGCCTGAGTCAGGTAGGCCTTGTTCTGTAGGCCTGAGTCAGGTAGGCCTTGTTCTGTCGGCCTGAGTCAGGTAGGCTTTCTTCTTTAGGCCTGAGTCAGGTAGGCATTGTTCTGTAGGCCTGAGTCAGGTAGGCCTTGTTCTGTAGGCCTGAGTCAGGTAGGCCTTGTTCTGTCGGCCTGAGTCAGGTAGGCCTTGTTCTGTAGGCCTGTGTCAGGTAGGCCTTGTTTGGTTTGTTCTGTCGGCCTGAGTCAGGTAGGCCTTGTTCTGTCGGCCTGAGTCAGGTAGGCTTTCTTCTTTAGGCCTGAGTCAGGTAGGCATTGTTCTGTAGGCCTGAGTCAGGTAGGCCTTGTTCTGTAGGCCCGAGTCAGGTAGGCCTTGTTCTGTAGGCCTGAGTCAGGTAGGCCTTGTTCTGTCGGCCTGAGTCAGGTAGGCCTTGTTCTGTCGGCCTGAGTCAGGTAGGCTTTCTTCTTTAGGCCTGAGTCAGGTAGGCATTGTTCTGTAGGCCTGAGTCAGGTAGGCCTTGTTCTGTAGGCCTGAGTCAGGTAGGCCTTGTTCTGTAGGCCTGAGTCAGGTAGGCCTTGTTCTGTCGGCCTGAGTCAGGTAGGCCTTGTTCTGTAGGCCTGAGTCAGTTAGGCCTTGTTCGGTTTGTTCTGTAGGCCTGAGTCAGGTAGGCCTTGTTCTGTCGGCCTGAGTCAGGTAGGCCTTGTTCTGTAGGCCTGTGTCAGGTAGGCCTTGTTCTGTAGGCCTGAGTCAGGTAGGCCTTGTTCTGTAGGCCTGATTCAGGTAGGCCTTGTTCGGTTTGTTCTGTAGGCCTGAGTCAGGTAGGCCTTGTTCTGTAGGCCTGAGTCAGGTAGGCCTTGTTCGGTTTGTTCTGTAGGCCTGAGTCAGGTAGGCCTTGTTCTGTAGGCCTGTGTCAGGTAGGCCTTGTTCGGTTTGTTCTGTCGGCCTGAGTCAGGTAGGCCTTGTTCTGTAGGCCTGAGTCAGGTAGGCCTTGTTCGGTTTGTTCTGTAGGCCTGAGTCAGGTAGGCATTGTTCTGTAGGCCTGAGTCAGGTAGGCCTTGTTCTGTAGGCCTGTGTCAGGTAGGCCTTGTTCGGTTTGTTCTGTCGGCCTGAGTCAGGTAGGCCTTGTTCTGTAGGCCTGAGTCAGGTAGGCCTTGTTCGGTTTGTTCTGTAGGCCTGAGTCAGGTAGGCATTGTTCTGTAGTCCTGAGTCAGGTAGGCCTTGTTCTGTAGGCCTGTGTCAGGTAGGCCTTGTTCGGTTTGTTCTGTCGGCCTGAGTCAGGTAGGCCTTGTTCTGTAGGCCTGAGTCAGGTAGGCCTTGTTCGGTTTGTTCTGTAGGCCTGAGTCAGGTAGGCCTTGTTCTGTAGGCCTGTGTCAGGTAGGCCTTGTTCGGTTTGTTCTGTCGGCCTGAGTCAGGTAGGCCTTGTTCTGTAGGCCTGAGTCAGGTAGGCCTTGTTCGGTTTGTTCTGTAGGCCTGAGTCAGGTAGGCATTGTTCTGTAGGCCTGTGTCAGGTAGGCCTTGTTCTGTAGGCCTGTGTCAGGTAGGCCTTGTTCTGTAGGCCTGAGTCAGGTAGGCCTTGTTCTGTAGGCCTGAGTCAGGTAGGCCTTGTTCGGTTTGTTCTGTAGGCCTGAGTCAGGTAGGCCTTGTTCTGTAGGCCTGAGTCAGGTAGGCCTTGTTCGGTTTGTTCTGTAGGCCTGAGTCAGGTAGGCATTGTTCTGTAGGCCTGAGTCAGGTAGGCCTTGTTCTGTAGGCCTGTGTCAGGTAGGCATTGTTCTGTAGGCCTGAGTCAGGTAGGCATTGTTCTGTAGGCCTGAGTCAGGTAGGCCTTGTTCTGTAGGCCTGAGTCAGGTAGGCCTTTTTCGGTTTGTTGTAGGCCTGAGTCAGGTAGGCCTTGTTCGGTTTGTTCTGTCGGCCTGAGTCAGGTAGGCCTTGTTCTGTAGGCCTGAGTCAGGTAGGCCTTGTTCGGTTTGTTCTGTAGGCCTGAGTCAGGTAGGCATTGTTCTGTAGGCCTGAGTCAGGTAGGCCTTGTTCTGTAGGCCTGTGTCAGGTAGGCCTTGTTCTGTAGGCCTGTGTCAGGTAGGCCTTGTTCTGTAGGCCTGAGTCAGGTAGGCCTTGTTCGGTTTGTTCTGTAGGCCTGAGTCAGGTAGGCCTTGTTCTGTAGGCCTGAGTCAGGTAGGCCTTGTTCGGTTTGTTCTGTAGGCCTGAGTCAGGTAGGCATTGTTCTGTAGGCCTGAGTCAGGTAGGCCTTGTTCTGTAGGCCTGTGTCAGGTAGGCATTGTTCTGTAGGCCTGAGTCAGGTAGGCCTTGTTCGGTTTGTTCTGTAGGCCTGAGTCATGTAGGCCTTGTTCGGTTTGTTCTGTCGGCCTGAGTCAGGTAGGCCTTGTTCTGTAGGCCTGAGTCAGGTAGGCCTTGTTCGGTTTGTTCTGTAGGCCTGAGTCAGGTAGGCCTTGTTCTGTAGGCCTGTGTCAGGTAGGCCTTGTTCGGTTTGTTCTGTCCGCCTGAGTCAGGTAGGCCTTGTTCTGTAGGCCTGAGTCAGGTAGGCCTTGTTCGGTTTGTTCTGTAGGCCTGAGTCAGGTAGGCCTTGTTCTGTAGGCCTGTGTCAGGTAGGCCTTGTTCGGTTTGTTCTGTCGGCCTGAGTCAGGTAGGCCTTGTTCTGTAGGCCTGAGTCAGGTAGGCCTTGTTCGGTTTGTTCTGTAGGCCTGAGTCAGGTAGGCCTTGTTCTGTAGGCCTGTGTCAGGTAGGCCTTGTTCGGTTTGTTCTGTCGGCCTGAGTCAGGTAGGTCTTGTTCTGTAGGCCTGAGTCAGGTAGGCCTTGTTCGGTTTGTTCTGTAGGCCTGAGTCAGGTAGGCCTTGTTCTGTAGGCCTGTGTCAGGTAGGCCTTGTTCGGTTTGTTCTGTCGGCCTGAGTCAGGTAGGCCTTGTTCTGTCGGCCTGAGTCAGGTAGGCTTTCTTCTTTAGGCCTGAGTCAGGTAGGCATTGTTCTGTAGGCCTGAGTCAGGTAGGCCTTGTTCTGTAGGCCTGAGTCAGGTAGGCCTTGTTCTGTCGGCCTGAGTCAGGTAGGCTTTCTTCTTTAGGCCTGAGTCAGGTAGGCATTGTTCTGTAGGCCTGAGTCAGGTAGGCCTTGTTCTGTAGGCCTGAGTCAGGTAGGCCTTGTTCTGTCGGCCTGAGTCAGGTAGGCCTTGTTCTGTAGGCCTGTGTCAGGTAGGCCTTGTTCGGTTTGTTCTGTCGGCCTGAGTCAGGTAGGCCTTGTTCTGTCGGCCTGAGTCAGGTAGGCTTTCTTTTTTAGGCCTGAGTCAGGTAGGCCTTGTTCTGTAGGCCTGAGTCAGGTAGGCCTTGTTCGGTTTGTTCTGTAGGCCTGAGTCAGGTAGGCATTGTTCTGTAGGCCTGAGTCAGGTAGGCCTTGTTCTGTAGGCCTGTGTCAGGTAGGCCTTGTTCTGTAGGCCTGAGTCAGGTAGGCCTTGTTCTGTAGGCCTGAGTCAGGTAGGCCTTGTTCGGTTTGTTCTGTAGGCCTGAGTCAGGTAGGCCTTGTTCTGTAGGCCTGAGTCAGGTAGGCCTTGTTCGGTTTGTTCTGTAGGCCTGAGTCATGTAGGCCTTGTTCTGTAGGCCTGTGTCAGGTAGGCCTTGTTCGGTTTGTTCTGTCGGCCTGAGTCAGGTAGGCCTTGTTCTGTAGGCCTGAGTCAGGTAGGCCTTGTTCGGTTTGTTCTGTAGGCCTGAGTCAGGTAGGCATTGTTCTGTAGGCCTGAGTCAGGTAGGCCTTGTTCTGTAGGCCTGTGTCAGGTAGGCCTTGTTCGGTTTGTTCTGTCGGCCTGAGTCAGGTAGGCCTTGTTCTGTAGGCCTGAGTCAGGTAGGCCTTGTTCGGTTTGTTCTGTAGGCCTGAGTCAGGTAGGCATTGTTCTGTAGTCCTGAGTCAGGTAGGCCTTGTTCTGTAGGCCTGTGTCAGGTAGGCCTTGTTCGGTTTGTTCTGTCGGCCTGAGTCAGGTAGGCCTTGTTCTGTAGGCCTGAGTCAGGTAGGCCTTGTTCGGTTTGTTCTGTAGGCCTGAGTCAGGTAGGCCTTGTTCTGTAGGCCTGTGTCAGGTAGGCCTTGTTCGGTTTGTTCTGTCGGCCTGAGTCAGGTAGGCCTTGTTCTGTAGGCCTGAGTCAGGTAGGCCTTGTTCGGTTTGTTCTGTAGGCCTGAGTCAGGTAGGCATTGTTCTGTAGGCCTGTGTCAGGTAGGCCTTGTTCTGTAGGCCTGTGTCAGGTAGGCCTTGTTCTGTAGGCCTGAGTCAGGTAGGCCTTGTTCTGTAGGCCTGAGTCAGGTAGGCCTTGTTCGGTTTGTTCTGTAGGCCTGAGTCAGGTAGGCCTTGTTCTGTAGGCCTGAGTCAGGTAGGCCTTGTTCGGTTTGTTCTGTAGGCCTGAGTCAGGTAGGCATTGTTCTGTAGGCCTGAGTCAGGTAGGCCTTGTTCTGTAGGCCTGTGTCAGGTAGGCATTGTTCTGTAGGCCTGAGTCAGGTAGGCATTGTTCTGTAGGCCTGAGTCAGGTAGGCCTTTTTCTGTAGGCCTGAGTCAGGTAGGCCTTTTTCGGTTTGTTGTAGGCCTGAGTCAGGTAGGCCTTGTTCTGTAGGCCTGAGTCAGGTAGGCCTTGTTCGGTTTGTTCTGTCGGCCTGAGTCAGGTAGGCCTTGTTCTGTAGGCCTGAGTCAGGTAGGCCTTGTTCGGTTTGTTCTGTAGGCCTGAGTCAGGTAGGCATTGTTCTGTAGGCCTGAGTCAGGTAGGCCTTGTTCTGTAGGCCTGTGTCAGGTAGGCCTTGTTCTGTAGGCCTGTGTCAGGTAGGCCTTGTTCTGTAGGCCTGAGTCAGGTAGGCCTTGTTCGGTTTGTTCTGTAGGCCTGAGTCAGGTAGGCCTTGTTCTGTAGGCCTGAGTCAGGTAGGCCTTGTTCGGTTTGTTCTGTAGGCCTGAGTCAGGTAGGCATTGTTCTGTAGGCCTGAGTCAGGTAGGCCTTGTTCTGTAGGCCTGTGTCAGGTAGGCATTGTTCTGTAGGCCTGAGTCAGGTAGGCCTTGTTCGGTTTGTTCTGTAGGCCTGAGTCATGTAGGCCTTGTTCGGTTTGTTCTGTCGGCCTGAGTCAGGTAGGCCTTGTTCTGTAGGCCTGAGTCAGGTAGGCCTTGTTCGGTTTGTTCTGTAGGCCTGAGTCAGGTAGGCCTTGTTCTGTAGGCCTGTGTCAGGTAGGCCTTGTTCGGTTTGTTCTGTCCGCCTGAGTCAGGTAGGCCTTGTTCTGTAGGCCTGAGTCAGGTAGGCCTTGTTCGGTTTGTTCTGTAGGCCTGAGTCAGGTAGGCCTTGTTCTGTAGGCCTGTGTCAGGTAGGCCTTGTTCGGTTTGTTCTGTCGGCCTGAGTCAGGTAGGCCTTGTTCTGTAGGCCTGAGTCAGGTAGGCCTTGTTCGGTTTGTTCTGTAGGCCTGAGTCAGGTAGGCCTTGTTCTGTAGGCCTGTGTCAGGTAGGCCTTGTTCGGTTTGTTCTGTCGGCCTGAGTCAGGTAGGTCTTGTTCTGTAGGCCTGAGTCAGGTAGGCCTTGTTCGGTTTGTTCTGTAGGCCTGAGTCAGGTAGGCCTTGTTCTGTAGGCCTGTGTCAGGTAGGCCTTGTTCGGTTTGTTCTGTCGGCCTGAGTCAGGTAGGCCTTGTTCTGTCGGCCTGAGTCAGGTAGGCTTTCTTCTTTAGGCCTGAGTCAGGTAGGCATTGTTCTGTAGGCCTGAGTCAGGTAGGCCTTGTTCTGTAGGCCTGAGTCAGGTAGGCCTTGTTCTGTCGGCCTGAGTCAGGTAGGCTTTCTTCTTTAGGCCTGAGTCAGGTAGGCATTGTTCTGTAGGCCTGAGTCAGGTAGGCCTTGTTCTGTAGGCCTGAGTCAGGTAGGCCTTGTTCTGTCGGCCTGAGTCAGGTAGGCCTTGTTCTGTAGGCCTGTGTCAGGTAGGCCTTGTTCGGTTTGTTCTGTCGGCCTGAGTCAGGTAGGCCTTGTTCTGTCGGCCTGAGTCAGGTAGGCTTTCTTTTTTAGGCCTGAGTCAGGTAGGCCTTGTTCTGTAGGCCTGAGTCAGGTAGGCCTTGTTCGGTTTGTTCTGTAGGCCTGAGTCAGGTAGGCATTGTTCTGTAGGCCTGAGTCAGGTAGGCCTTGTTCTGTAGGCCTGTGTCAGGTAGGCCTTGTTCTGTAGGCCTGAGTCAGGTAGGCCTTGTTCTGTAGGCCTGAGTCAGGTAGGCCTTGTTCGGTTTGTTCTGTAGGCCTGAGTCAGGTAGGCCTTGTTCTGTAGGCCTGAGTCAGGTAGGCCTTGTTCGGTTTGTTCTGTAGGCCTGAGTCATGTAGGCCTTGTTCGGTTTGTTCTGTCGGCCTGAGTCAGGTAGGCCTTGTTCTGTAGGCCTGAGTCAGGTAGGCCTTGTTCTGTAGGCCTGTGTCAGGTAGGCCTTGTTCGGTTTGTTCTGTCGGCCTGAGTCAGGTAGGCCTTGTTCTGTAGGCCTGAGTCAGGTAGGCCTTGTTCGGTTTGTTCTGTAGGCCTGAGTCAGGTAGGCCTTGTTCTGTAGGCCTGTGTCAGGTAGGCCTTGTTCGGTTTGTTCTGTCGGCCTGAGTCAGGTAGGCCTTGTTCTGTAGGCCTGAGTCAGGTAGGCCTTGTTCGGTTTGTTCTTTAGGCCTGAGTCAGGTAGGCCGTGTTCTGTAGGCCTGTGTCAGGTAGGCCTTGTTCGGTTTGTTCTGTCGGCCTGAGTCAGGTAGGTCTTGTTCTGTAGGCCTGAGTCAGGTAGGCCTTGTTCGGTTTGTTCTGTAGGCCTGAGTCAGGTAGGCCTTGTTCTGTAGGCCTGTGTCAGGTAGGCCTTGTTCGGTTTGTTCTGTCGGCCTGAGTCAGGTAGGCCTTGTTCTGTCGGCCTGAGTCAGGTAGGCTTTCTTCTTTAGGCCTGAGTCAGGTAGGCATTGTTCTGTAGGCCTGAGTCAGGTAGGCCTTGTTCTGTAGGCCTGAGTCAGGTAGGCCTTGTTCTGTCGGCCTGAGTCAGGTAGGCTTTCTTCTTTAGGCCTGAGTCAGGTAGGCATTGTTCTGTAGGCCTGAGTCAGGTAGGCCTTGTTCTGTAGGCCTGAGTCAGGTAGGCCTTGTTCTGTCGGCCTGAGTCAGGTAGGCCTTGTTCTGTAGGCCTGTGTCAGGTAGGCCTTGTTCGGTTTGTTCTGTCAGCCTGAGTCAGGTAGGCCTTGTTCTGTCGGCCTGAGCCAGGTAGGCTTTCTTCTTTAGGCCTGAGTCAGGTAGGCATTGTTCTGTAGGCCTGAGTCAGGTAGGCCTTGTTCTGTAGGCCTGAGTCAGGTAGGCCTTGTTCTGTAGGCCTGAGTCAGGTAGGCCTTGTTCTGTCGGCCTGAGTCAGGTAGGCCTTGTTCTGTCGGCCTGAGTCAGGTAGGCTTTCTTCTTTAGGCCTGAGTCAGGTAGGCATTGTTCTGTAGGCCTGAGTCAGGTAGGCCTTGTTCTGTAGGCCTGAGTCAGGTAGGCCTTGTTCTGTAGGCCTGAGTCAGGTAGGCCTTGTTCTGTCGGCCTGAGTCAGGTAGGCCTTGTTCTGTAGGCCTGAGTCAGGTAGGCCTTGTTCGGTTTGTTCTGTAGGCCTGAGTCAGGTAGGCCTTGTTCTGTCGGCCTGAGTCAGGTAGGCCTTGTTCTGTAGGCCTGTGTCAGGTAGGCCTTGTTCTGTAGGCCTGAGTCAGGTAGGCCTTGTTCTGTAGGCCTGAGTCAGGTAGGCCTTGTTCGGTTTGTTCTGTAGGCCTGAGTCAGGTAGGCCTTGTTCTGTAGGCCTGAGTCAGGTAGGCCTTGTTCGGTTTGTTCTGTAGGCCTGAGTCAGGTAGGCCTTGTTCTGTAGGCCTGTGTCAGGTAGGCCTTGTTCGGTTTGTTCTGTCGGCCTGAGTCAGGTAGGCCTTGTTCTGTAGGCCTGAGTCAGGTAGGCCTTGTTCGGTTTGTTCTGTAGGCCTGAGTCAGGTAGGCATTGTTCTGTAGGCCTGAGTCAGGTAGGCCTTGTTCTGTAGGCCTGTGTCAGGTAGGCCTTGTTCGGTTTGTTCTGTCGGCCTGAGTCAGGTAGGCCTTGTTCTGTAGGCCTGAGTCAGGTAGGCCTTGTTCGGTTTGTTCTGTAGGCCTGAGTCAGGTAGGCATTGTTCTGTAGTCCTGAGTCAGGTAGGCCTTGTTCTGTAGGCCTGTGTCAGGTAGGCCTTGTTCGGTTTGTTCTGTCGGCCTGAGTCAGGTAGGCCTTGTTCTGTAGGCCTGAGTCAGGTAGGCCTTGTTCGGTTTGTTCTGTAGGCCTGAGTCAGGTAGGCCTTGTTCTGTAGGCCTGTGTCAGGTAGGCCTTGTTCGGTTTGTTCTGTCGGCCTGAGTCAGGTAGGCCTTGTTCTGTAGGCCTGAGTCAGGTAGGCCTTGTTCGGTTTGTTCTGTAGGCCTGAGTCAGGTAGGCATTGTTCTGTAGGCCTGTGTCAGGTAGGCCTTGTTCTGTAGGCCTGTGTCAGGTAGGCCTTGTTCTGTAGGCCTGAGTCAGGTAGGCCTTGTTCTGTAGGCCTGAGTCAGGTAGGCCTTGTTCGGTTTGTTCTGTAGGCCTGAGTCAGGTAGGCATTGTTCTGTAGGCCTGAGTCAGGTAGGCCTTGTTCTGTAGGCCTGTGTCAGGTAGGCATTGTTCTGTAGGCCTGAGTCAGGTAGGCATTGTTCTGTAGGCCTGAGTCAGGTAGGCTTTCTTCTTTAGGCCTGAGTCAGGTAGGCATTGTTCTGTAGGCCTGAGTCAGGTAGGCCTTGTTCTGTAGGCCTGAGTCAGGTAGGCCTTGTTCTGTCGGCCTGAGTCAGGTAGGCCTTGTTCTGTCGGCCTGAGTCAGGTAGGCTTTCTTCTTTAGGCCTGAGTCAGGTAGGCATTGTTCTGTAGGCCTGAGTCAGGTAGGCCTTGTTCTGTAGGCCTGAGTCAGGTAGGCCTTGTTCTGTAGGCCTGAGTCAGGTAGGCCTTGTTCTGTCGGCCTGAGTCAGGTAGGCCTTGTTCTGTCGGCCTGAGTCAGGTAGGCTTTCTTCTTTAGGCCTGAGTCAGGTAGGCATTGTTCTGTAGGCCTGAGTCAGGTAGGCCTTGTTCTGTAGGCCTGAGTCAGGTAGGCCTTGTTCTGTAGGCCTGAGTCAGGTAGGCCTTGTTCTGTCGGCCTGAGTCAGGTAGGCCTTGTTCTGTAGGCCTGAGTCAGGTAGGCCTTGTTCGGTTTGTTCTGTAGGCCTGAGTCAGGTAGGCCTTGTTCTGTCGGCCTGAGTCAGGTAGGCCTTGTTCTGTAGGCCTGTGTCAGGTAGGCCTTGTTCTGTAGGCCTGAGTCAGGTAGGCCTTGTTCTGTAGGCCTGAGTCAGGTAGGCCTTGTTCGGTTTGTTCTGTAGGCCTGAGTCAGGTAGGCCTTGTTCTGTAGGCCTGAGTCAGGTAGGCCTTGTTCGGTTTGTTCTGTAGGCCTGAGTCAGGTAGGCCTTGTTCTGTAGGCCTGTGTCAGGTAGGCCTTGTTCGGTTTGTTCTGTCGGCCTGAGTCAGGTAGGCCTTGTTCTGTAGGCCTGAGTCAGGTAGGCCTTGTTCGGTTTGTTCTGTAGGCCTGAGTCAGGTAGGCATTGTTCTGTAGGCCTGAGTCAGGTAGGCCTTGTTCTGTAGGCCTGTGTCAGGTAGGCCTTGTTCGGTTTGTTCTGTCGGCCTGAGTCAGGTAGGCCTTGTTCTGTAGGCCTGAGTCAGGTAGGCCTTGTTCGGTTTGTTCTGTAGGCCTGAGTCAGGTAGGCATTGTTCTGTAGTCCTGAGTCAGGTAGGCCTTGTTCGGTAGGCCTGTGTCAGGTAGGCCTTGTTCGGTTTGTTCTGTCGGCCTGAGTCAGGTAGGCCTTGTTCTGTAGGCCTGAGTCAGGTAGGCCTTGTTCGGTTTGTTCTGTAGGCCTGAGTCAGGTAGGCCTTGTTCTGTAGGCCTGTGTCAGGTAGGCCTTGTTCGGTTTGTTCTGTCGGCCTGAGTCAGGTAGGCCTTGTTCTGTAGGCCTGAGTCAGGTAGGCCTTGTTCGGTTTGTTCTGTAGGCCTGAGTCAGGTAGGCATTGTTCTGTAGGCCTGTGTCAGGTAGGCCTTGTTCTGTAGGCCTGTGTCAGGTAGGCCTTGTTCTGTAGGCCTGAGTCAGGTAGGCCTTGTTCTGTAGGCCTGAGTCAGGTAGGCCTTGTTCGGTTTGTTCTGTAGGCCTGAGTCAGGTAGGCCTTGTTCTGTAGGCCTGAGTCAGGTAGGCCTTGTTCGGTTTGTTCTGTAGGCCTGAGTCAGGTAGGCATTGTTCTGTAGGCCTGAGTCAGGTAGGCCTTGTTCTGTAGGCCTGTGTCAGGTAGGCATTGTTCTGTAGGCCTGAGTCAGGTAGGCATTGTTCTGTAGGCCTGAGTCAGGTAGGCCTTGTTCTGTAGGCCTGAGTCAGGTAGGCCTTGTTCGGTTTGTTGTAGGCCTGAGTCAGGTAGGCCTTGTTCTGTAGGCCTGAGTCAGGTAGGCCTTGTTCGGTTTGTTCTGTCGGCCTGAGTCAGGTAGGCCTTGTTCTGTAGGCCTGAGTCAGGTAGGCCTTGTTCGGTTTGTTCTGTAGGCCTGAGTCAGGTAGGCATTGTTCTGTAGGCCTGTGTCAGGTAGGCCTTGTTCTCTAGGCCTGTGTCAGGTAGGCCTTGTTCTGTAGGCCTGAGTCAGGTAGGCCTTGTTCGGTTTGTTCTGTAGGCCTGAGTCAGGTAGGCCTTGTTCTGTAGGCCTGAGTCAGGTAGGCCTTGTTCGGTTTGTTCTGTAGGCCTGAGTCAGGTAGGCATTGTTCTGTAGGCCTGAGTCAGGTAGGCCTTGTTCTGTAGGCCTGTGTCAGGTAGGCATTGTTCTGTAGGCCTGAGTCAGGTAGGCATTGTTCTGTAGGCCTGAGTCAGGTAGGCCTTGTTCTGTAGGCCTGAGTCAGGTAGGCCTTGTTCGGTTTGTTGTAGGCCTGAGTCAGGTAGGCCTTGTTCTGTAGGCCTGAGTCAGGTAGGCCTTGTTCGGTTTGTTCTGTAGGCCTGAGTCAGGTAGGCCTTGTTCTGTAGGCCTGAGTCAGGTAGGCCTTGTTCTGTAGGCCTGAGTCAGGTAGGCCTTGTTCTGTAGGCCTGAGTCAGGTAGGCCTTGTTCTGTAGGCCTGAGTCAGGTAGGCCTTGTACTGTAGGCCTGAGTCAGGTAGGCCTTGTACTGTAGGCCTGAGTCAGGTAGGCCTTGTTCTGTAGGCCTGAGTCAGGTAGGCCTTGTTCTGTAGGCCTGAGTCAGGTAAGCCTTGTTCGGTTTGTTCTGTAGGCCTGAGTCAGGTAGGCCTTGTTCTGTAGGCCTGAGTCAGGTAGGCCTTGTTCGGTTTGTTCTGTAGGCCTGAGTCAGGTAGGCCTTGTTCTGTAGGCCTGAGTCAGGTAGGCCTTGTTCGGTTTGTTCTGTAGGCCTGAGTCAGGTAGGCCTTGTACTGTAGGCCTGAGTCAGGTAGGCCTTGTACTGTAGGCCTGAGTCAGGTAGGCCTTGTTCGGTTTGTTGTAGGCCTGAGTCAGGTAGGCCTTGTTCTGTAGGCCTGAGTCAGGTAGGCCTTGTTCGGTTTGTTCTGTAGGCCTGAGTCAGGTAGGCCTTGTTCTGTAGGCCTGAGTCAGGTAGGCCTTGTTCGGTTTGTTCTGTAGGCCTGAGTCAGGTAGGCCTTGTTCTGCAGGCCTGAGTCAGGTAGGCCTTGTTCGGTTTGTTCTGTAGGCCTGAGTCAGGTAGGCCTTGTTCTGTAGGCCTGAGTCAGGTAGGCCTTGTTCGGTTTGTTCTGTAGGCCTGAGTCAGGTAGGCCTTGTTCGGTTTGTTCTGTAGGCCTGAGTCAGGTAGGCCTTGTTCTGTAGGCCTGAGTCAGGTAGGCCTTGTTCGGTTTGTTCTGTATGCCTGAGTCAGGTAGGCCTTGTTCGGTTTGTTCTGTAGGCCTGAGTCAGGTAGGCCTTGTTCTGTAGGCCTGAGTCAGGTAGGCCTTGTTCGGTTTGTTGTAGGCCTGAGTCAGGTAGGCCTTGTTCTGTAGGCCTGAGTCAGGTAGGCCTTGTTCGGTTTGTTCTGTAGGCCTGAGTCAGGTAGGCCTTGTTCTGTAGGCCTGAGTCAGGTAGGCCTTGTTCGGTTTGTTCTGTAGGCCTGAGTCAGGTAGGCCTTGTTCTGTAGGCCTGAGTCAGGTAGGCCTTGTTCGGTTTGTTCTGTAGGCCTGAGTCAGGTAGGACTTGTACTGTAGGCCTGAGTCAGGTAGGCCTTGTACTGTAGGCCTGAGTCAGGTAGGCCTTGTTCGGTTTGTTGTAGGCCTGAGTCAGGTAGGCCTTGTTCTGTAGGCCTGAGTCAGGTAGGCCTTGTTCGGTTTGTTCTGTAGGCCTGAGTCAGGTAGGCCTTGTTCTGTAGGCCTGAGTCAGGTAGGCCTTGTTCGGTTTGTTCTGTAGGCCTGAGTCAGGTAGGCCTTGTTCTGTAGGCCTGAGTCAGGTAGGCCTTGTTCGGTTTGTTCTGTAGGCCTGAGTCAGGTAGGCCTTGTTCTGTAGGCCTGAGTCAGGTAGGCCTTGTTCGGTTTGTTCTGTAGGCCTGAGTCAGGTAGGCCTTGTTCGGTTTGTTCTGTAGGCCTGAGTCAGGTAGGCCTTGTTCTGTAGGCCTGAGTCAGGTAGGCCTTGTTCGGTTTGTTCTGTAGGCCTGAGTCAGGTAGGCCTTGTTCGGTTTGTTCTGTAGGCCTGAGTCAGGTAGGCCTTGTTCTGTATGCCTGAGTCAGGTAGGCATTGTTCGGTTTGTTCTGTAGGCCTGAGTCAGGTAGGCCTTGTTCTGTAGGCCTGAGTCAGGTAGGCCTTGTTCGGTTTGTTCTGTAGGCCTGAGTCAGGTAGGCCTTGTTCTGTAGGCCTGAGTCAGGTAGGCCTTGTTCGGTTTGTTCTGTAGGCCTGAGTCAGGTAGGCCTTGTTCGGTTTGTTCTATAGGCCTGAGTCAGGTAGGCCTTGTTCTGTAGGCCTGAGTCAGGTAGGCCTTGTTTGGTTTGTTCTGTAGGCCTGAGTCAGGTAGGCCTTGTTCGGTTTGTTCTGTAGGCCTGAGTCAGGTAGGCCTTGTTCTGTAGGCCTGAGTCAGGTAGGCCTTGTTCGGTTTGTTCTGTAGGCCTGAGTCAGGTAGGCCTTGTTCTGTAGGCCTGAGTCAGGTAGGCCTTGTTCTGTAGGCCTGAGTCAGGTAGGCCTTGTTCTGTAGGCCTGAGTCAGGTAGGCCTTGTTCTGTAGGCTTGAGTCAGGTAGACTTTCTTCTGTAGGCTTGAGTCAGGTAGGCCTTGTTCTGTAGGTCTGAGTCAGGTAGGCCTTGTTCTGTAGGCCTGAGTCAGGTAGGCCTTGTTCTGTAGGCCTTAGTCAGGTAGGCCTTGTTCTGTAGGCCTGAGTCAGGTAGGCCTTGTTCTGTAGGCCTGAGTCAGGTAGGCCTTGTTCTGTAGGCTTGAGTCAGGTAGGCCTTGTTCTGTAGGTCTGAGTCAGGTAGGCCTTGTTCTGTAGGCCTGAGTCAGGTAGGCCTTGTTCTGTAGGCCTGAGTCAGGTAGGCCTTGTTCTGTAGGCCTGAGTCAGGTAGGCCTTGTTCTGTAGGCTTGAGTCAGGTAGGCTTTCTTCTGTAGGCTTGAGTCAGGTAGGCCTTGTTCTGTAGGTCTGAGTCAGGTAGGCCTTGTTCTGTAGGCCTGAGTCAGGTAGGCATTGTTCTGTAGGCCTGAGTCAGGTAGGCCTTGTTCTGTAGGCCTGAGTCAGGTAGGCCTTGTTCTGTAGGCCTTAGTTAGGTAGGCCTTGTTCTGTAGGCCTGAGTCAGGTAGGCCTTGTTCTGTAGGCCTGAGTCAGGTAGGCCTTGTTCTGTAGGCTTGAGTCAGGTAGGCTTTCTTCTGTAGGCTTGAGTCAGGTAGGCCTTGTTCTGTAGGTCTGAGTCAGGTAGGCCTTGTTCTGTAGGCCTGAGTCAGGTAGGCCTTGTTCTGTAGGCCTGAGTCAGGTAGGCCTTGTTCTGTAGGCCTGAGTCAGGTAGGCCTTGTTCTGTAGGCCTGAGTCAGGTAGGCCTTGTTCTGTAGGCCTGAGTCAGGTAGGCCTTGTTCTGTAGGCTTGAGTCAGGTAGGCCTGAGTCAGGTAGGCCTTGTTCTGTAGGCCTGAGTCAGGTAGGCCTTGTTCTGTAGGCCTGAGTCAGGTAGGCCTTGTTCTGTAGGCCTGAGTCAGGTAGGCCTTGTTCTGTAGGCTTGAGTCAGGTAGGCTTTCTTCTGTAGGCTTGAGTCAGGTAGGCCTTGTTCTGTAGGCCTGAGTCAGGTAGGCCTTGTTCTGTAGGCCTGAGTCAGGTAGGCCTTGTTCTGTAGGCCTGAGTCAGGTAGGCCTTGTTCTGTAGGCCTGAGTCAGGTAGGCCTTCTTCTGTAGGCTTGAGTCAGGTAGGCCTTGTTCTGTAGGCCTGAGTCAGGTAGGCCTTGTTCTGTAGGCCTGAGTCAGGTAGGCCTTGTTCTGTAGGCCTGAGTCAGGTAGGCCTTGTTCTGTAGGCCTGAGTCAGGTAGGCCTTGTTCTATAGGCCTGAGTCAGGTAGGCCTTGTTCTGTAGGCTTGAGTCAGGTAGGCTTTCTTCTGTAGGCTTGAGTCAGGTAGGCCTTGTTCTGTAGGCCTGAGTCAGGTAGGCCTTGTTCTGTAGGCCTGAGTCAGGTAGGCCTTGTTCTGTAGGCCTGAGTCAGGTAGGCCTTGTTCTGTAGGCCTGAGTCAGTTAGGCCTTGTTCTGTAGGCCTGAGTCAGGGAGGCTTTCTTCTGTAGGCTTGAGTCAGGTAGGCCTTGTTCGGTAGGCCTGAGTCAGGTAGGCCTTGTTCTGTAGGCCTGAGTCAGGTAGGCCTTGTTCTGTAGGCCTGAGTCAGGTAGGCCTTGTTCTGTAGGCCTGAGTCAGGTAGGCCTTGTTCTGTAGGCCTGAGTCAGGTAGGCCTTGTTCTGTAGGCCTGAGTCAGGTAGGCTTTCTTCTGTAGGCCTGAGTCAGGTAGGCCTTGTTCTGTAGGCTTGAGTCAGGTAGGCCTGAGTCAGGTAGGCCTTGTTCTGTAGGCCTGAGTCAGGTAGGCCTTGTTCTGTAGGCCTGAGTCAGGTAGGCCTTGTTCTGTAGGCCTGAGTCAGGTAGGCCTTGTTCTGTAGGCTTGAGTCAGGTAGGCTTTCTTCTGTAGGCTTGAGTCAGGTAGGCCTTGTTCTGTAGGCCTGAGTCAGGTAGGCCTTGTTCTGTAGGCCTGAGTCAGGTAGGCCTTGTTCTGTAGGCCTGAGTCAGGTAGGCCTTGTTCTGTAGGCCTGAGTCAGGTAGGCCTTGTTCTGTAGGCCTGAGTCAGGTAGGCCTTGTTCGGTTTGTTCTGTAGGCCTGAGTCAGGTAGGCCTTGTTCTGTAGGCCTGAGTCAGGTAGGCCTTGTTCGGTTTGTTCTGTAGGCCTGAGTCAGGTAGGCCTTGTTCTGTAGGCCTGAGTCAGGTAGGCCTTGTTCGGTTTGTTCTGTCGGCCTGAGTCAGGTAGGCCTTGTTCTGTAGGCCTGAGTCAGGTAGGCCTTGTTCGGTTTGTTCTGTAGGCCTGAGTCAGGTAGGCATTGTTCTGTAGGCCTGAGTCAGGTAGGCCTTGTTCTGTAGGCCTGTGTCAGGTAGGCCTTGTTCGGTTTGTTCTGTCGGCCTGAATCAGGTAGGCCTTGTTCTGTAGGCCTGAGTCAGGTAGGCCTTGTTCGGTTTGTTCTGTAGGCCTGTGTCAGGTAGGCATTGTTCTGTAGGCCAGAGTCAGGTAGGCCTTGTTCTGTAGGCCTGTGTCAGGTAGGCCTTGTTCGGTTTGTTCTGTCGGCCTGAGTCAGGTAGGCCTTGTTCTGTAGGCCTGAGTCAGGTAGGCCTTGTTCGGTTTGTTCTGTAGGCCTGAGTCAGGTAGGCCTTGTTCTGTAGGCCTGTGTCAGGTAGGCCTTGTTCGGTTTGTTCTGTCGGCCTGAGTCAGGTAGGCCTTGTTCTGTAGGCCTGAGTCAGGTAGGCCTTGTTCGGTTTGTTCTGTAGGCCTGAGTCAGGTAGGCATTGTTCTGTAGGCCTGTGTCAGGTAGGCCTTGTTCTGTAGGCCTGAGTCAGGTAGGCCTTGTTCGGTTTGTTCTGTAGGCCTGAGTCAGGTAGGCCTTGTTCTGTAGGCCTGAGTCAGGTAGGCCTTGTTCGGTTTGTTCTGTAGGCCTGAGTCAGGTAGGCATTGTTCTGTAGGCCTGAGTCAGGTAGGCCTTGTTATGTAGGCCTGTGTCAGGTAGGCATTGTTCTGTAGGCCTGAGTCAGGTAGGCATTGTTCTGTAGGCCTGAGTCAGGTAGGCCTTGTTCTGTAGGCCTGAGTCAGGTAGGCCTTGTTCGGTTTGTTGTAGGCCTGAGTCAGGTAGGCCTTGTTCTGTAGGCCTGAGTCAGGTAGGCCTTGTTCGGTTTGTTCTGTAGGCCTGAGTCAGGTAGGCCTTGTTCTGTAGGCCTGAGTCAGGTAGGCCTTGTTCGGTTTGTTCTGTAGGCCTGAGTCAGGTAGGCATTGTTCTGTAGGCCTGAGTCAGGTAGGCCTTGTTCTGTAGGCCTGTGTCAGGTAGGCATTGTTCTGTAGGCCTGAGTCAGGTAGGCATTGTTCTGTAGGCCTGAGTCAGGTAGGCCTTGTTCTGTAGGCCTGAGTCAGGTAGGCCTTGTTCGGTTTGTTGTAGGCCTGAGTCAGGTAGGCCTTGTTCTGTAGGCCTGAGTCAGGTAGGCCTTGTTCGGTTTGTTCTGTCGGCCTGAGTCAGGTAGGCCTTGTTCTGTAGGCCTGAGTCAGGTAGGCCTTGTTCGGTTTGTTCTGTAGGCCTGAGTCAGGTAGGCATTGTTCTGTAGGCCTGAGTCAGGTAGGCCTTGTTCTGTAGGCCTGTGTCAGGTAGGCCTTGTTCTGTAGGCCTGTGTCAGGTAGGCCTTGTTCTGTAGGCCTGAGTCAGGTAGGCCTTGTTCGGTTTGTTCTGTAGGCCTGAGTCAGGTAGGCCTTGTTCTGTAGGCCTGAGTCAGGTAGGCCTTGTTCGGTTTGTTCTGTAGGCCTGAGTCAGGTAGGCATTGTTCTGTAGGCCTGAGTCAGGTAGGCCTTGTTCTGTAGGCCTGTGTCAGGTAGGCATTGTTCTGTAGGCCTGAGTCAGGTAGGCATTGTTCTGTAGGCCTGAGTCAGGTAGGCCTTGTTCTGTAGGCCTGAGTCAGGTAGGCCTTGTTCGGTTTGTTGTAGGCCTGAGTCAGGTAGGCCTTGTTCTGTAGGCCTGAGTCAGGTAGGCCTTGTTCGGTTTGTTCTGTAGGCCTGAGTCAGGTAGGCCTTGTTCTGTAGGCCTGAGTCAGGTAGGCCTTGTTCTGTAGGCCTGAGTCAGGTAGGCCTTGTTCTGTAGGCCTGAGTCAGGTAGGCCTTGTTCTGTAGAAATGAGTCAGGTAGGCCTTGTTCTGTAGGCCTGAGTCAGGTAGGCCTTGTACTGTAGGCCTGAGTCAGGTAGGCCTTGTACTGTAGGCCTGAGTCAGGTAGGCCTTGTTCTGTAGGCCTGAGTCAGGTAGGCCTTGTTCGGTTTGTTGTAGGCCTGAGTCAGGTAGGCCTTGTTCTGTAGGCCTGAGTCAGGTAAGCCTTGTTCGGTTTGTTCTGTAGGCCTGAGTCAGGTAGGCCTTGTTCAGTAGGCCTGAGTCAGGTAGGCCTTGTTCGGTTTGTTCTGTAGGCCTGAGTCAGGTAGGCCTTGTTCTGTAGGCCTGAGTCAGGTAGGCCTTGTTCGGTTTGTTCTGTAGGCCTGAGTCAGGTAGGCCTTGTACTGTAGGCCTGAGTCAGGTAGGCCTTGTACTGTAGGCCTGAGTCAGGTAGGCCTTGTTCGGTTTGTTGTAGGCCTGAGTCAGGTAGGCCTTGTTCTGTAGGCCTGAGTCAGGTAGGCCTTGTTCGGTTTGTTCTGTAGGCCTGAGTCAGGTAGGCCTTGTTCTGTAGGCCTGAGTCAGGTAGGCCTTGTTCGGTTTGTTCTGTAGGCCTGAGTCAGGTAGGCCTTGTTCTGTAGGCCTGAGTCAGGTAGGCCTTGTTCGGTTTGTTCTGTAGGCCTGAGTCAGGTAGGCCTTGTTCTGTAGGTCTGAGTCAGGTAGGCCTTGTTCGGTTTGTTCTCTAGGCCTGAGTCAGGTAGGCCTTGTTTGGTTTGTTCTGTAGGCCTGAGTCAGGTAGGCCTTGTTCTGTAGGCCTGAGTCAGGTAGGCCTTGTTCGGTTTGTTCTGTAGGCCTGAGTCAGGTAGGCCTTGTTCGGTTTGTTCTGTAGGCCTGAGTCAGGTAGGCCTTGTTCTGTAGGCCTGAGTCAGGTAGGCCTTGTTCGGTTTGTTGTAGGCCTGAGTCAGGTAGGCCTTGTTCTGTAGGCCTGAGTCAGGTAGGCCTTGTTCGGTTTGTTCTGTAGGCCTGAGTCAGGTAGGCCTTGTTCTGTAGGCCTGAGTCAGGTAGGCCTTGTTCGGTTTGTTCTGTAGGCCTGAGTCAGGTAGGCCTTGTTCTGTAGGCCTGAGTCAAGTAGGCCTTGTTCGGTTTGTTCTGTAGGCCTGAGTCAGGTAGGCCTTGTACTGTAGGCCTGAGTCAGGTAGGCCTTGTACTGTAGGCCTGAGTCAGGTAGGCCTTGTTCGGTTTGTTGTAGGCCTGAGTCAGGTAGGCCTTGTTCTGTAGGCCTGAGTCAGGTAGGCCTTGTTCGGTTTGTTCTGTAGGCCTGAGTCAGGTAGGCCTTGTTCTGTAGGCCTGAGTCAGGTAGGCCTTGTTCGGTTTGTTCTGTAGGCCTGAGTCAGGTAGGCCTTGTTCTGTAGGCCTGAGTCAGGTAGGCCTTGTTCGGTTTGTTCTGTAGGCCTGAGTCAGGTAGGCCTTGTTCTGTAGGCCTGAGTCAGGTAGGCCTTGTTCGGTTTGTTCTGTAGGCCTGAGTCAGGTAGGCCTTGTTCGGTTTGTTCTGTAGGCCTGAGTCAGGTAGGCCTTGTTCTGTAGGCCTGAGTCAGGTAGGCCTTGTTCGGTTTGTTCTGTAGGCCTGAGTCAGGTAGGCCTTGTTCGGTTTGTTCTGTAGGCCTGAGTCAGGTAGGCCTTGTTCTGTAGGCCTGAGTCAGGTAGGCCTTGTTCGGTTTGTTCTGTAGGCCTGAGTCAGGTAGGGCTTGTTCTGTAGGCCTGAGTCAGGTAGGCCTTGTTCAGTTTGTTCTGTAGGCCTGAGTCAGGTAGGCCTTGTTCGGTTTGTTCTGTAGGCCTGAGTCAGGTAGGCCTTGTTCTGTAGGCCTGAGTCAGGTAGGCCTTGTTCGGTTTGTTCTGTAGGCCTGAGTCAGGTAGGCCTTGTTCGGTTTGTACTGTAGGCCTGAGTCAGGTAGGCCTTGTTCTGTAGGCCTGAGTCAGGTAGGCCTTGTTCTGTAGGCCTGAGTCAGGTAGGCCTTGTTCGGTTTGTTCTGTAGGCCTGAGTCAGGTAGGCCTTGTTCTGTAGGCCTGAGTCAGGTAGGCCTTGTTCGGTTTGTTCTGTAGGCCTGAGTCAGGTAGGCCTTGTTCTGTAGGCCTGAGTCAGGTAGGCCTTGTTCTGTAGGCCTTAGTCAGGTAGGCCTTGTTCTGTAGGCCTGAGTCAGGTAGGCCTTGTTCTGTAGGCCTGAGTCAGGTAGGCCTTGTTCTGTAGGCTTGAGTCAGGTAGGCTTTCTTCTGTAGGCTTGAGTCAGGTAGGCCTTGTTCTGTAGGTCTGAGTCAGGTAGGCCTTGTTCTGTAGGCCTGAGTCAGGTAGGCATTGTTCTGTAGGCCTGAGTCAGGTAGGCCTTGTTCTGTAGGCCTGAGTCAGGTAGGCCTTGTTCTGTAGGCCTTAGTCAGGTAGGCCTTGTTCTGTAGGCCTGAGTCAGGTAGGCCTTGTTCTGTAGGCCTGAGTCGGGTAGGCCTTGTTCTATAGGCTTGAGTCAGGTAGGCTTTCTTCTGTAGGCTTGAGTCGGGTAGGCCTTGTTCTGTAGGTCTGAGTCAGGTAGGCCTTGTTCTGTAGGCCTGAGTCAGGTAGGCATTGTTCTGTAGGCCTGAGTCAGGTAGGCCTTGTTCTGTAGGCCTGAGTCAGGTAGGCCTTGTTCTGTAGGCTTGAGTCAGGTAGGCTTTCTTCTGTAGGCTTGAGTCAGGTAGGCCTTGTTCTGTAGGTCTGAGTCAGGTAGGCCTTGTTCTGTAGGCCTGAGTCAGGTAGGCATTGTTCTGTAGGCCTGAGTCAGGTAGGCCTTGTTCTGTAGGCCTGAGTCAGGTAGGCCTTGTTCTGTAGGCCTGAGTCAGGTAGGCCTTGTTCTGTAGGCCTGAGTCAGGTAGGCCTTGTTCTGTAGGCCTTAGTTAGGTAGGCCTTGTTCTGTAGGCCTGAGTCAGGTAGGCCTTGTTCTGTAGGCCTGAGTCAGGTAGGCCTTGTTTTGTAGGCCTGAGTCAGGTAGGCCTTGTTCTGTAGGCTTGAGTCAGGTAGGCTTTCTTCTGTAGGCTTGAGTCAGGTAGGCCTTGTTCTGTAGGTCTGAGTCAGGTAGGCCTTGTTCTGTAGGCCTGAGTCAGGTAGGCCTTGTTCTGTAGGCCTGAGTCAGGTAGGCCTTGTTCTATAGGCCTGAGTCAGGTAGGCCTTGTTCTGTAGGCCTGAGTCAGGTAGGCCTTGTTCTGTAGGCCTTAGTCAGGTAGGCCTTGTTCTGTAGGCCTGAGTCAGGTAGGCCTTGTTCTGTAGGCCTGAGTCAGGTAGGCCTTGTTCTGTAGGCCTGAGTCAGGTAGGCCTTGTTCTGTAGGCCTGAGTCAGGTAGGCCTTGTTCTGTAGGCTTGAGTCAGGTAGGCCTGAGTCAGGTAGGCCTTGTTCTGTAGGCCTGAGTCAGGTAGGCCTTGTTCTGTAGGCCTGAGTCAGGTAGGCCTTGTTCTGTAGGCTTGAGTCAGGTAGGCTTTCTTCTGTAGGCTTGAGTCAGGTAGGCCTTGTTCTGTAGGCCTGAGTCAGGTAGGCCTTGTTCTGTAGGCCTGAGTCAGGTAGGCCTTGTTCTGTAGGCCTGAGTCAGGTAGGCCTTGTTCTGTAGGCTTGAGTCAGGTAGGCTTTCTTCTGTAGGCTTGAGTCAGGTAGGCCTTGTTCTGTAGGCCTGAGTCAGGTAGGCCTTGTTCTGTAGGCCTGAGTCAGGTAGGCCTTGTTCTGTAGGCCTGAGTCAGGTAGGCTTTCTTCTGTAGGCCTGAGTCAGGTAGGCCTTGTTCTGTAGGCTTGAGTCAGGTAGGCCTGAGTCAGGTAGGCCTTGTTCTGTAGGCCTGAGTCAGGTAGGCCTTGTTCTGTAGGCCTGAGTCAGGTAGGCCTTGTTCTGTAGGCTTGAGTCAGGTAGGCTTTCTTCTGTAGGCTTGAGTCAGGTAGGCCTTGTTCTGTAGGCCTGAGTCAGGTAGGCCTTGTTCTGTAGGCCTGAGTCAGGTAGGCCTTGTTCTGTAGGCCTGAGTCAGGTAGGCTTTCTTCTGTAGGCTTGAGTCAGGTAGGCCTTGTTCTGTAGGCCTGAGTCAGGTAGGCCTTGTTCTGTAGGCCTGAGTCAGGTAGGCCTTGTTCTGTAGGCCTGAGTCAGGTAGGCCTTGTTCTGTAGGCTTGAGTCAGGTAGGCTTTCTTCTGTAGGCTTGAGTCAGGTAGGCCTTGTTCTGTAGGCCTGAGTCAGGTAGGCCTTGTTCTGTAGGCCTGAGGCAGGTAGGCCTTGTTCTGTAGGCCTGAGTCAGGTAGGCCTTGTTCTGTAGGCCTGAGTCAGGTAGGCTTTCTTCTGTAGGCCTGAGTCAGGTAGGCCTTGTTCTGTAGGCCTGAGTCAAGTAGGCCTTGTTCTGTAGGCCTGAGTCAGGTAGGCCTTGTTCTGTAGGCCTGAGTCAGGTAGGCCTTGTTCTGTAGGCCTGAGTCAGGTAGGCTTTCTTCTGTAGGCCTGAGTCAGGTAGGCCTTGTTCTGTAGGCCTGAGTCAGGTAGGCCTTGTTCTGTAGGCCTGAGTCAGGTAGGCCTTCTTCTGTAGGCCTGAGTCAGGTAGGCCTTGTTCTGTAGGCCTGAGTCAGGTAGGCCTTGTTCTGTAGGCCTGAGTCTGGTAGGCTTTCTTCTGTAGGCCTGAGTCAGGTAGGCCTTGTTCTGTAGGCCTGAGTCAGGTAGGCCTTGTTCTGTAGGCCTGAGTCAGGTAGGCCTTGTTCTGTAGGCCTGGGTCAGGTAGGCCTTGTTCGGTTTGTTCTGTAGGCCTGAGTCAGGTAGGCCTTGTTCTGTAGGCCTGAGTCAGGTAGGCCTTGTTCTGTAGGCCTGAGTCAGGTAGGCCTTGTTCTGTAGGCCTGGGTCAGGTAGGCCTTGTTCGGTTTGTTCTGTAGGCCTGAGTCAGGTAGGCCTTGTTCTGTAGGCCTGAGTCAGGTAGGCCTTGTTCTGTAGGCCTGAGTCAGGTAGGCCTTGTTCTGTAGGCCTGGGTCAGGTAGGCCTTGTTCGGTTTGTTCTGTAGGCCTGAGTCAGGTAGGCCTCGTTCTGTAGGCCTGAGTCAGGTAGGCCTTGTTCTGTAGGCCTGAGTCAGGTAGGCCTTGTTCTGTAGGCCTGGGTCAGGTAGGCCTTGTTCGGTTTGTTCTGTAGGCCTGAGTCAGGTAGGCCTCGTTCTGTAGGCCTGAGTCAGGTAGGCCTTGTTCTGTAGGCCTGAGTCAGGTAGGCCTTGTTCTGTAGGCCTGAGTCAGGTAGGCCTTGTTCGGTTTGTTCTGTAGGCCTGAGTCAGGTAGGCCTCGTTCTGTAGGCCTGAGTCAGGTAGGCCTTGTTCTGTAGGCCTGAGTCAGGTAGGCCTTGTTCTGTAGGCCTGAGTCAGGTAGGCCTTGTTCTGTAGGCCTGGGTCAGGTAGGCCTTGTTCGGTTTGTTCTGTAGGCCTGAGTCAGGTAGGCCTCGTTCTGTAGGCCTGAGTCAGGTAGGCCCTGTTCTGTAGGCCTGAGTCAGGTAGGCCTTGTTCTGTAGGCCTGAGTCAGGTAGGCCCTGTTCTGTAGGCCTGAGTCAGGTAGGCCTTGTTCTGTAGGCCTGAGTCAGTTAGGCCTCGTTCTGTAGGCCTGAGTCAGGTAGGCCCTGTTCTGTAGGCCTGAGTCAGGTAGGCCTTGTTCTGTAGGCCTGAGTCAGGTAGGCCTTGTTCTGTAGGCCTGTGTCAGGTAGGCCTTGTTCTGTAGGCCTGAGTCAGGTAGGCCTTGTTCTGTAGGCCTGAGTCAGGTAGGCCTTGTTCTGTAGGCCTGAGTCAGGTAGGCCCTGTTCTGTAGGCCTGAGTCAGGTAGGCATTGTTCTGTAGGCCTGAGTCAGGTAGGCCTTGTTCTGTAGGCCTGAGTCAGGTAGGCCCTGTTCTGTAGGCCTGAGTCAGGTAGGCCCTGTTCTGTAGGCCTGAGTCAGGTAGGCCTTGTTCTGTAGGCCTGAGTCAGGTAGGCCTTGTTCTGTAGGCCTGAGTCAGGTAGGCCCTGTTCTGTAGGCCTGAGTCAGGTAGGCCTTGTTCTGTAGGCCTGAGTCAGGTAGGCCTTGTTCTGTAGGCCTGAGTCAGGTAGGCCTTGTTCGGTTTGTTCTGTAGGCCTGAGACAGGTAGGCCTTGTTCTGTAGGCCTGAGTCAGGTAGGCATTGTTCTGTAGGCCTGAGTCAGGTAGGCCTTGTTCTGTAGGCCTTAGTCAGGTAGGCCTTGTTCTGTAGGCCTGAGTCAGGTAGGCATTGTTCTGTAGGATTGAGTCAGGTAGGCCTTGTTCGGTTTGTTGTAGGCCTGAGTCAGGTAGGCCATGTTCTGTAGGCCTGAGTCAGGTAGGCCTTGTTCGGTTTGTTCTGTAGGCCTGAGTCAGGTAGGCCTTGTTCTGTAGGCCTGAGTCAGGTAGGCCTTGTTCGGTTTGTTCTGTAGGCCTGAGTCAGGTAGGCATTGTTCTGTAGGCCTGAATCAGGTAGGCATTGTTCTGTAGGCCTGAGTCAGGTAGGCCTTGTTCTGTAGGCCTGAGTCAGGTAGGCATTGTTCTGTAGGCCTGAGTCAGGTAGGCCTTCTTCTGTAGGCCTGAGTCAGGTAGGCCTTGTTCGGTTTGTTCTGTAGGCCTGAGTCAGGTAGGCCTTGTTCTGTAGGCCTGAGTCAGGTAGGCCTTGTTCGGTTTGTTCTGTAGGCCTGAGTCAGGTAGGCCTTGTTCTGTAGGCCTGAGTCAGGTAGGCCTTGTTCGGTTTGTTCTGTAGGCCTGAGTCAGGTAGGCCTTGTTCGGTTTGTTCTGTAGGCCTGAGTCAGGTAGGCATTGTTCTGTAGGCCTGAGTCATGTAGGCCTTGTTCTGTAGGCCTGAGTCAGGTAGGCCTTGTTCTGTAGGCCTGAGTCAGGTAGGCATTGTTCTGTAGGCCTGAGTCAGGTAGGCCTTGTTCTGTAGGCCTGAGGCAGGTACGCCTTGTTCAGTTTGTTCTGTAGGCCTGAGTCAGGTAGGCCTTGTTCTGTAGGCCTGAGTCAGGTAGGCCTTGTTCGGTTTGTTCTGTAGGCCTGAGTTAGGTAGGCATTGTTCTGTAGGCCTGAGTCAGGTAGGCCTTGTTCTGTAGGCCTGAGTCAGTTAGGCCTTGTTCTGTAGGCCTGAGTCAGGTAGGCATTGTTCTGTAGGCCTGAGTCAAGTAGGCCTTGTTCTGTAGGCCTGAGTCAGGTAGGCCTTGTTCTGTAGGCCTGAGTCAGGTAGGCCTTGTTCTGTAGGCCTGAGTCAGGTAGGCCTTGTTCTGTAGGCCTGAGTTAGGTAGGCATTGTTCTGTAGGCCTGAGTCAGGTAGGCTTTCTTTTTTAGGCCTGAGTCAGGTAGGCCTTGTTCTGTAGGCCTGAGTCAGGTAGGCCTTGTTCGGTTTGTTCTGTAGGCCTGAGTCAGGTAGGCATTGTTCTGTAGGCCTGAGTCAGGTAGGCCTTGTTCTGTAGGCCTGTGTCAGGTAGGCCTTGTTCTGTAGGCCTGAGTCAGGTAGGCCTTGTTCTGTAGGCCTGAGTCAGGTAGGCCTTGTTCGGTTTGTTCTGTAGGCCTGAGTCAGGTAGGCCTTGTTCTGTAGGCCTGAGTCAGGTAGGCCTTGTTCGGTTTGTTCTGTAGGCCTGAGTCATGTAGGCCTTGTTCGGTTTGTTCTGTCGGCCTGAGTCAGGTAGGCCTTGTTCTGTAGGCCTGAGTCAGGTAGGCCTTGTTCTGTAGGCCTGTGTCAGGTAGGCCTTGTTCGGTTTGTTCTGTCGGCCTGAGTCAGGTAGGCCTTGTTCTGTAGGCCTGAGTCAGGTAGGCCTTGTTCGGTTTGTTCTGTAGGCCTGAGTCAGGTAGGCCTTGTTCTGTAGGCCTGTGTCAGGTAGGCCTTGTTCGGTTTGTTCTGTCGGCCTGAGTCAGGTAGGCCTTGTTCTGTAGGCCTGAGTCAGGTAGGCCTTGTTCGGTTTGTTCTTTAGGCCTGAGTCAGGTAGGCCTTGTTCTGTAGGCCTGTGTCAGGTAGGCCTTGTTCGGTTTGTTCTGTCGGCCTGAGTCAGGTAGGTCTTGTTCTGTAGGCCTGAGTCAGGTAGGCCTTGTTCGGTTTGTTCTGTAGGCCTGAGTCAGGTAGGCCTTGTTCTGTAGGCCTGTGTCAGGTAGGCCTTGTTCGGTTTGTTCTGTCGGCCTGAGTCAGGTAGGCCTTGTTCTGTCGGCCTGAGTCAGGTAGGCTTTCTTCTTTAGGCCTGAGTCAGGTAGGCATTGTTCTGTAGGCCTGAGTCAGGTAGGCCTTGTTCTGTAGGCCTGAGTCAGGTAGGCCTTGTTCTGTCGGCCTGAGTCAGGTAGGCTTTCTTCTTTAGGCCTGAGTCAGGTAGGCATTGTTCTGTAGGCCTGAGTCAGGTAGGCCTTGTTCTGTAGGCCTGAGTCAGGTAGGCCTTGTTCTGTCGGCCTGAGTCAGGTAGGCCTTGTTCTGTAGGCCTGTGTCAGGTAGGCCTTGTTCGGTTTGTTCTGTCAGCCTGAGTCAGGTAGGCCTTGTTCTGTCGGCCTGAGCCAGGTAGGCTTTCTTCTTTAGGCCTGAGTCAGGTAGGCATTGTTCTGTAGGCCTGAGTCAGGTAGGCCTTGTTCTGTAGGCCTGAGTCAGGTAGGCCTTGTTCTGTAGGCCTGAGTCAGGTAGGCCTTGTTCTGTCGGCCTGAGTCAGGTAGGCCTTGTTCTGTCGGCCTGAGTCAGGTAGGCTTTCTTCTTTAGGCCTGAGTCAGGTAGGCATTGTTCTGTAGGCCTGAGTCAGGTAGGCCTTGTTCTGTAGGCCTGAGTCAGGTAGGCCTTGTTCTGTCGGCCTGAGTCAGGTAGGCCTTGTTCTGTAGGCCTGAGTCAGGTAGGCCTTGTTCGGTTTGTTCTGTAGGCCTGAGTCAGGTAGGCCTTGTTCTGTCGGCCTGAGTCAGGTAGGCCTTGTTCTGTAGGCCTGTGTCAGGTAGGCCTTGTTCTGTAGGCCTGAGTCAGGTAGGCCTTGTTCTGTAGGCCTGAGTCAGGTAGGCCTTGTTCGGTTTGTTCTGTAGGCCTGAGTCAGGTAGGCCTTGTTCTGTAGGCCTGAGTCAGGTAGGCCTTGTTCGGTTTGTTCTGTAGGCCTGAGTCAGGTAGGCCTTGTTCTGTAGGCCTGTGTCAGGTAGGCCTTGTTCGGTTTGTTCTGTCGGCCTGAGTCAGGTAGGCCTTGTTCTGTAGGCCTGAGTCAGGTAGGCCTTGTTCGGTTTGTTCTGTAGGCCTGAGTCAGGTAGGCATTGTTCTGTAGGCCTGAGTCAGGTAGGCCTTGTTCTGTAGGCCTGTGTCAGGTAGGCCTTGTTCGGTTTGTTCTGTCGGCCTGAGTCAGGTAGGCCTTGTTCTGTAGGCCTGAGTCAGGTAGGCCTTGTTCGGTTTGTTCTGTAGGCCTGAGTCAGGTAGGCATTGTTCTGTAGTCCTGAGTCAGGTAGGCCTTGTTCTGTAGGCCTGTGTCAGGTAGGCCTTGTTCGGTTTGTTCTGTCGGCCTGAGTCAGGTAGGCCTTGTTCTGTAGGCCTGAGTCAGGTAGGCCTTGTTCGGTTTGTTCTGTAGGCCTGAGTCAGGTAGGCCTTGTTCTGTAGGCCTGTGTCAGGTAGGCCTTGTTCGGTTTGTTCTGTCGGCCTGAGTCAGGTAGGCCTTGTTCTGTAGGCCTGAGTCAGGTAGGCCTTGTTCGGTTTGTTCTGTAGGCCTGAGTCAGGTAGGCATTGTTCTGTAGGCCTGTGTCAGGTAGGCCTTGTTCTGTAGGCCTGTGTCAGGTAGGCCTTGTTCTGTAGGCCTGAGTCAGGTAGGCCTTGTTCTGTAGGCCTGAGTCAGGTAGGCCTTGTTCGGTTTGTTCTGTAGGCCTGAGTCAGGTAGGCATTGTTCTGTAGGCCTGAGTCAGGTAGGCCTTGTTCTGTAGGCCTGTGTCAGGTAGGCATTGTTCTGTAGGCCTGAGTCAGGTAGGCATTGTTCTGTAGGCCTGAGTCAGGTAGGCTTTCTTCTTTAGGCCTGAGTCAGGTAGGCATTGTTCTGTAGGCCTGAGTCAGGTAGGCCTTGTTCTGTAGGCCTGAGTCAGGTAGGCCTTGTTCTGTCGGCCTGAGTCAGGTAGGCCTTGTTCTGTAGGCCTGTGTCAGGTAGGCCTTGTTCGGTTTGTTCTGTCGGCCTGAGTCAGGTAGGCCTTGTTCTGTCGGCCTGAGTCAGGTAGGCTTTCTTCTTTAGGCCTGAGTCAGGTAGGCATTGTTCTGTAGGCCTGAGTCAGGTAGGCCTTGTTCTGTAGGCCTGAGTCAGGTAGGCCTTGTTCTGTCGGCCTGAGTCAGGTAGGCCTTGTTCTGTCGGCCTGAGTCAGGTAGGCTTTCTTCTTTAGGCCTGAGTCAGGTAGGCATTGTTCTGTAGGCCTGAGTCAGGTAGGCCTTGTTCTGTAGGCCTGAGTCAGGTAGGCCTTGTTCTGTAGGCCTGAGTCAGGTAGGCCTTGTTCGGTTTGTTCTGTAGGCCTGAGTCATGTAGGCCTTGTTCGGTTTGTTCTGTCGGCCTGAGTCAGGTAGGCCTTGTTCTGTAGGCCTGAGTCAGGTAGGCCTTGTTCTGTAGGCCTGTGTCAGGTAGGCCTTGTTCGGTTTGTTCTGTCGGCCTGAGTCAGGTAGGCCTTGTTCTGTAGGCCTGAGTCAGGTAGGCCTTGTTCGGTTTGTTCTGTAGGCCTGAGTCAGGTAGGCCTTGTTCTGTAGGCCTGTGTCAGGTAGGCCTTGTTCGGTTTGTTCTGTCGGCCTGAGTCAGGTAGGCCTTGTTCTGTAGGCCTGAGTCAGGTAGGCCTTGTTCGGTTTGTTCTTTAGGCCTGAGTCAGGTAGGCCTTGTTCTGTAGGCCTGTGTCAGGTAGGCCTTGTTCGGTTTGTTCTGTCGGCCTGAGTCAGGTAGGTCTTGTTCTGTAGGCCTGAGTCAGGTAGGCCTTGTTCGGTTTGTTCTGTAGGCCTGAGTCAGGTAGGCCTTGTTCTGTAGGCCTGTGTCAGGTAGGCCTTGTTCGGTTTGTTCTGTCGGCCTGAGTCAGGTAGGCCTTGTTCTGTCGGCCTGAGTCAGGTAGGCTTTCTTCTTTAGGCCTGAGTCAGGTAGGCATTGTTCTGTAGGCCTGAGTCAGGTAGGCCTTGTTCTGTAGGCCTGAGTCAGGTAGGCCTTGTTCTGTCGGCCTGAGTCAGGTAGGCTTTCTTCTTTAGGCCTGAGTCAGGTAGGCATTGTTCTGTAGGCCTGAGTCAGGTAGGCCTTGTTCTGTAGGCCTGAGTCAGGTAGGCCTTGTTCTGTCGGCCTGAGTCAGGTAGGCCTTGTTCTGTAGGCCTGTGTCAGGTAGGCCTTGTTCGGTTTGTTCTGTCAGCCTGAGTCAGGTAGGCCTTGTTCTGTCGGCCTGAGCCAGGTAGGCTTTCTTCTTTAGGCCTGAGTCAGGTAGGCATTGTTCTGTAGGCCTGAGTCAGGTAGGCCTTGTTCTGTAGGCCTGAGTCAGGTAGGCCTTGTTCTGTAGGCCTGAGTCAGGTAGGCCTTGTTCTGTCGGCCTGAGTCAGGTAGGCCTTGTTCTGTCGGCCTGAGTCAGGTAGGCTTTCTTCTTTAGGCCTGAGTCAGGTAGGCATTGTTCTGTAGGCCTGAGTCAGGTAGGCCTTGTTCTGTAGGCCTGAGTCAGGTAGGCCTTGTTCTGTAGGCCTGAGTCAGGTAGGCCTTGTTCTGTCGGCCTGAGTCAGGTAGGCCTTGTTCTGTAGGCCTGAGTCAGGTAGGCCTTGTTCGGTTTGTTCTGTAGGCCTGAGTCAGGTAGGCCTTGTTCTGTCGGCCTGAGTCAGGTAGGCCTTGTTCTGTAGGCCTGTGTCAGGTAGGCCTTGTTCTGTAGGCCTGAGTCAGGTAGGCCTTGTTCTGTAGGCCTGAGTCAGGTAGGCCTTGTTCGGTTTGTTCTGTAGGCCTGAGTCAGGTAGGCCTTGTTCTGTAGGCCTGAGTCAGGTAGGCCTTGTTCGGTTTGTTCTGTAGGCCTGAGTCAGGTAGGCCTTGTTCTGTAGGCCTGTGTCAGGTAGGCCTTGTTCGGTTTGTTCTGTCGGCCTGAGTCAGGTAGGCCTTGTTCTGTAGGCCTGAGTCAGGTAGGCCTTGTTCGGTTTGTTCTGTAGGCCTGAGTCAGGTAGGCATTGTTCTGTAGGCCTGAGTCAGGTAGGCCTTGTTCTGTAGGCCTGTGTCAGGTAGGCCTTGTTCGGTTTGTTCTGTCGGCCTGAGTCAGGTAGGCCTTGTTCTGTAGGCCTGAGTCAGGTAGGCCTTGTTCGGTTTGTTCTGTAGGCCTGAGTCAGGTAGGCATTGTTCTGTAGTCCTGAGTCAGGTAGGCCTTGTTCTGTAGGCCTGTGTCAGGTAGGCCTTGTTCGGTTTGTTCTGTCGGCCTGAGTCAGGTAGGCCTTGTTCTGTAGGCCTGAGTCAGGTAGGCCTTGTTCGGTTTGTTCTGTAGGCCTGAGTCAGGTAGGCCTTGTTCTGTAGGCCTGTGTCAGGTAGGCCTTGTTCGGTTTGTTCTGTCGGCCTGAGTCAGGTAAGCCTTGTTCTGTAGGCCTGAGTCAGGTAGGCCTTGTTCGGTTTGTTCTGTAGGCCTGAGTCAGGTAGGCATTGTTCTGTAGGCCTGTGTCAGGTAGGCCTTGTTCTGTAGGCCTGTGTCAGGTAGGCCTTGTTCTGAAGGCCTGAGTCAGGTAGGCCTTGTTCTGTAGGCCTGAGTCAGGTAGGCCTTGTTCGGTTTGTTCTGTAGGCCTGAGTCAGGTAGGCATTGTTCTGTAGGCCTGAGTCAGGTAGGCCTTGTTCTGTAGGCCTGAGTCAGGTAGGCTTTCTTCTTTAGGCCTGAGTCAGGTAGGCATTGTTCTGTAGGCCTGAGTCAGGTAGGCCTTGTTCTGTAGGCCTGAGTCAGGTAGGCCTTGTTCTGTCGGCCTGAGTCAGGTAGGCCTTGTTCTGTAGGCCTGTGTCAGGTAGGCCTTGTTCGGTTTGTTCTGTCGGCCTGAGTCAGGTAGGCCTTGTTCTGTCGGCCTGAGTCAGGTAGGCTTTCTTCTTTAGGCCTGAGTCAGGTAGGCATTGTTCTGTAGGCCTGAGTCAGGTAGGCCTTGTTCTGTAGGCCTGAGTCAGGTAGGCCTTGTTCTGTAGGCCTGAGTCAGGTAGGCCTTGTTCTGTCGGCCTGAGTCAGGTAGGCCTTGTTCTGTCGGCCTGAGTCAGGTAGGCTTTCTTCTTTAGGCCTGAGTCAGGTAGGCATTGTTCTGTAGGCCTGAGTCAGGTAGGCCTTGTTCTGTAGGCCTGAGTCAGGTAGGCCTTGTTCTGTAGGCCTGAGTCAGGTAGGCCTTGTTCGGTTTGTTCTGTAGGCCTGAGTCATGTAGGCCTTGTTCGGTTTGTTCTGTCGGCCTGAGTCAGGTAGGCCTTGTTCTGTAGGCCTGAGTCAGGTAGGCCTTGTTCTGTAGGCCTGTGTCAGGTAGGCCTTGTTCGGTTTGTTCTGTCGGCCTGAGTCAGGTAGGCCTTGTTCTGTAGGCCTGAGTCAGGTAGGCCTTGTTCGGTTTGTTCTGTAGGCCTGAGTCAGGTAGGCCTTGTTCTGTAGGCCTGTGTCAGGTAGGCCTTGTTCGGTTTGTTCTGTCGGCCTGAGTCAGGTAGGCCTTGTTCTGTAGGCCTGAGTCAGGTAGGCCTTGTTCGGTTTGTTCTTTAGGCCTGAGTCAGGTAGGCCTTGTTCTGTAGGCCTGTGTCAGGTAGGCCTTGTTCGGTTTGTTCTGTCGGCCTGAGTCAGGTAGGTCTTGTTCTGTAGGCCTGAGTCAGGTAGGCCTTGTTCGGTTTGTTCTGTAGGCCTGAGTCAGGTAGGCCTTGTTCTGTAGGCCTGTGTCAGGTAGGCCTTGTTCGGTTTGTTCTGTCGGCCTGAGTCAGGTAGGCCTTGTTCTGTCGGCCTGAGTCAGGTAGGCTTTCTTCTTTAGGCCTGAGTCAGGTAGGCATTGTTCTGTAGGCCTGAGTCAGGTAGGCCTTGTTCTGTAGGCCTGAGTCAGGTAGGCCTTGTTCTGTCGGCCTGAGTCAGGTAGGCTTTCTTCTTTAGGCCTGAGTCAGGTAGGCATTGTTCTGTAGGCCTGAGTCAGGTAGGCCTTGTTCTGTAGGCCTGAGTCAGGTAGGCCTTGTTCTGTCGGCCTGAGTCAGGTAGGCCTTGTTCTGTAGGCCTGTGTCAGGTAGGCCTTGTTCGGTTTGTTCTGTCAGCCTGAGTCAGGTAGGCCTTGTTCTGTCGGCCTGAGCCAGGTAGGCTTTCTTCTTTAGGCCTGAGTCAGGTAGGCATTGTTCTGTAGGCCTGAGTCAGGTAGGCCTTGTTCTGTAGGCCTGAGTCAGGTAGGCCTTGTTCTGTAGGCCTGAGTCAGGTAGGCCTTGTTCTGTCGGCCTGAGTCAGGTAGGCCTTGTTCTGTCGGCCTGAGTCAGGTAGGCTTTCTTCTTTAGGCCTGAGTCAGGTAGGCATTGTTCTGTAGGCCTGAGTCAGGTAGGCCTTGTTCTGTAGGCCTGAGTCAGGTAGGCCTTGTTCTGTAGGCCTGAGTCAGGTAGGCCTTGTTCTGTCGGCCTGAGTCAGGTAGGCCTTGTTCTGTAGGCCTGAGTCAGGTAGGCCTTGTTCGGTTTGTTCTGTAGGCCTGAGTCAGGTAGGCCTTGTTCTGTCGGCCTGAGTCAGGTAGGCCTTGTTCTGTAGGCCTGTGTCAGGTAGGCCTTGTTCTGTAGGCCTGAGTCAGGTAGGCCTTGTTCTGTAGGCCTGAGTCAGGTAGGCCTTGTTCGGTTTGTTCTGTAGGCCTGAGTCAGGTAGGCCTTGTTCTGTAGGCCTGAGTCAGGTAGGCCTTGTTCGGTTTGTTCTGTAGGCCTGAGTCAGGTAGGCCTTGTTCTGTAGGCCTGTGTCAGGTAGGCCTTGTTCGGTTTGTTCTGTCGGCCTGAGTCAGGTAGGCCTTGTTCTGTAGGCCTGAGTCAGGTAGGCCTTGTTCGGTTTGTTCTGTAGGCCTGAGTCAGGTAGGCATTGTTCTGTAGGCCTGAGTCAGGTAGGCCTTGTTCTGTAGGCCTGTGTCAGGTAGGCCTTGTTCGGTTTGTTCTGTCGGCCTGAGTCAGGTAGGCCTTGTTCTGTAGGCCTGAGTCAGGTAGGCCTTGTTCGGTTTGTTCTGTAGGCCTGAGTCAGGTAGGCATTGTTCTGTAGTCCTGAGTCAGGTAGGCCTTGTTCTGTAGGCCTGTGTCAGGTAGGCCTTGTTCGGTTTGTTCTGTCGGCCTGAGTCAGGTAGGCCTTGTTCTGTAGGCCTGAGTCAGGTAGGCCTTGTTCGGTTTGTTCTGTAGGCCTGAGTCAGGTAGGCCTTGTTCTGTAGGCCTGTGTCAGGTAGGCCTTGTTCGGTTTGTTCTGTCGGCCTGAGTCAGGTAAGCCTTGTTCTGTAGGCCTGAGTCAGGTAGGCCTTGTTCGGTTTGTTCTGTAGGCCTGAGTCAGGTAGGCATTGTTCTGTAGGCCTGTGTCAGGTAGGCCTTGTTCTGTAGGCCTGTGTCAGGTAGGCCTTGTTCTGTAGGCCTGAGTCAGGTAGGCCTTGTTCTGTAGGCCTGAGTCAGGTAGGCCTTGTTCGGTTTGTTCTGTAGGCCTGAGTCAGGTAGGCATTGTTCTGTAGGCCTGAGTCAGGTAGGCCTTGTTCTGTAGGCCTGTGTCAGGTAGGCATTGTTCTGTAGGCCTGAGTCAGGTAGGCATTGTTCTGTAGGCCTGAGTCAGGTAGGCTTTCTTCTTTAGGCCTGAGTCAGGTAGGCATTGTTCTGTAGGCCTGAGTCAGGTAGGCCTTGTTCTGTAGGCCTGAGTCAGGTAGGCCTTGTTCTGTCGGCCTGAGTCAGGTAGGCCTTGTTCTGTAGGCCTGTGTCAGGTAGGCCTTGTTCGGTTTGTTCTGTCGGCCTGAGTCAGGTAGGCCTTGTTCTGTCGGCCTGAGTCAGGTAGGCTTTCTTCTTTAGGCCTGAGTCAGGTAGGCATTGTTCTGTAGGCCTGAGTCAGGTAGGCCTTGTTCTGTAGGCCTGAGTCAGGTAGGCCTTGTTCTGTAGGCCTGAGTCAGGTAGGCCTTGTTCTGTCGGCCTGAGTCAGGTAGGCCTTGTTCTGTCGGCCTGAGTCAGGTAGGCTTTCTTCTTTAGGCCTGAGTCAGGTAGGCATTGTTCTGTAGGCCTGAGTCAGGTAGGCCTTGTTCTGTAGGCCTGAGTCAGGTAGGCCTTGTTCTGTAGGCCTGAGTCAGGTAGGCCTTGTTCTGTCGGCCTGAGTCAGGTAGGCCTTGTTCTGTAGGCCTGAGTCAGGTAGGCCTTGTTCGGTTTGTTCTGTAGGCCTGAGTCAGGTAGGCCTTGTTCTGTCGGCCTGAGTCAGGTAGGCCTTGTTCTGTAGGCCTGTGTCAGGTAGGCCTTGTTCTGTAGGCCTGAGTCAGGTAGGCCTTGTTCTGTAGGCCTGAGTCAGGTAGGCCTTGTTCGGTTTGTTCTGTAGGCCTGAGTCAGGTAGGCCTTGTTCTGTAGGCCTGAGTCAGGTAGGCCTTGTTCGGTTTGTTCTGTAGGCCTGAGTCAGGTAGGCCTTGTTCTGTAGGCCTGTGTCAGGTAGGCCTTGTTCGGTTTGTTCTGTCGGCCTGAGTCAGGTAGGCCTTGTTCTGTAGGCCTGAGTCAGGTAGGCCTTGTTCGGTTTGTTCTGTAGGCCTGAGTCAGGTAGGCATTGTTCTGTAGGCCTGAGTCAGGTAGGCCTTGTTCTGTAGGCCTGTGTCAGGTAGGCCTTGTTCGGTTTGTTCTGTCGGCCTGAGTCAGGTAGGCCTTGTTCTGTAGGCCTGAGTCAGGTAGGCCTTGTTCGGTTTGTTCTGTAGGCCTGAGTCAGGTAGGCATTGTTCTGTAGTCCTGAGTCAGGTAGGCCTTGTTCTGTAGGCCTGTGTCAGGTAGGCCTTGTTCGGTTTGTTCTGTCGGCCTGAGTCAGGTAGGCCTTGTTCTGTAGGCCTGAGTCAGGTAGGCCTTGTTCGGTTTGTTCTGTAGGCCTGAGTCAGGTAGGCCTTGTTCTGTAGGCCTGTGTCAGGTAGGCCTTGTTCGGTTTGTTCTGTCGGCCTGAGTCAGGTAGGCCTTGTTCTGTAGGCCTGAGTCAGGTAGGCCTTGTTCGGTTTGTTCTGTAGGCCTGAGTCAGGTAGGCATTGTTCTGTAGGCCTGTGTCAGGTAGGCCTTGTTCTGTAGGCCTGTGTCAGGTAGGCCTTGTTCTGTAGGCCTGAGTCAGGTAGGCCTTGTTCTGTAGGCCTGAGTCAGGTAGGCCTTGTTCGGTTTGTTCTGTAGGCCTGAGTCAGGTAGGCCTTGTTCTGTAGGCCTGAGTCAGGTAGGCCTTGTTCGGTTTGTTCTGTAGGCCTGAGTCAGGTAGGCATTGTTCTGTAGGCCTGAGTCAGGTAGGCCTTGTTCTGTAGGCCTGTGTCAGGTAGGCATTGTTCTGTAGGCCTGAGTCAGGTAGGCATTGTTCTGTAGGCCTGAGTCAGGTAGGCCTTGTTCTGTAGGCCTGAGTCAGGTAGGCCTTGTTCGGTTTGTTGTAGGCCTGAGTCAGGTAGGCCTTGTTCTGTAGGCCTGAGTCAGGTAGGCCTTGTTCGGTTTGTTCTGTCGGCCTGAGTCAGGTAGGCCTTGTTCTGTAGGCCTGAGTCAGGTAGGCCTTGTTCGGTTTGTTCTGTAGGCCTGAGTCAGGTAGGCATTGTTCTGTAGGCCTGTGTCAGGTAGGCCTTGTTCTCTAGGCCTGTGTCAGGTAGGCCTTGTTCTGTAGGCCTGAGTCAGGTAGGCCTTGTTCGGTTTGTTCTGTAGGCCTGAGTCAGGTAGGCCTTGTTCTGTAGGCCTGAGTCAGGTAGGCCTTGTTCGGTTTGTTCTGTAGGCCTGAGTCAGGTAGGCATTGTTCTGTAGGCCTGAGTCAGGTAGGCCTTGTTCTGTAGGCCTGTGTCAGGTAGGCATTGTTCTGTAGGCCTGAGTCAGGTAGGCATTGTTCTGTAGGCCTGAGTCAGGTAGGCCTTGTTCTGTAGGCCTGAGTCAGGTAGGCCTTGTTCGGTTTGTTGTAGGCCTGAGTCAGGTAGGCCTTGTTCTGTAGGCCTGAGTCAGGTAGGCCTTGTTCGGTTTGTTCTGTAGGCCTGAGTCAGGTAGGCCTTGTTCTGTAGGCCTGAGTCAGGTAGGCCTTGTTCTGTAGGCCTGAGTCAGGTAGGCCTTGTTCTGTAGGCCTGAGTCAGGTAGGCCTTGTTCTGTAGGCCTGAGTCAGGTAGGCCTTGTACTGTAGGCCTGAGTCAGGTAGGCCTTGTACTGTAGGCCTGAGTCAGGTAGGCCTTGTTCTGTAGGCCTGAGTCAGGTAGGCCTTGTTCTGTAGGCCTGAGTCAGGTAAGCCTTGTTCGGTTTGTTCTGTAGGCCTGAGTCAGGTAGGCCTTGTTCTGTAGGCCTGAGTCAGGTAGGCCTTGTTCGGTTTGTTCTGTAGGCCTGAGTCAGGTAGGCCTTGTTCTGTAGGCCTGAGTCAGGTAGGCCTTGTTCGGTTTGTTCTGTAGGCCTGAGTCAGGTAGGCCTTGTACTGTAGGCCTGAGTCAGGTAGGCCTTGTACTGTAGGCCTGAGTCAGGTAGGCCTTGTTCGGTTTGTTGTAGGCCTGAGTCAGGTAGGCCTTGTTCTGTAGGCCTGAGTCAGGTAGGCCTTGTTCGGTTTGTTCTGTAGGCCTGAGTCAGGTAGGCCTTGTTCTGTAGGCCTGAGTCAGGTAGGCCTTGTTCGGTTTGTTCTGTAGGCCTGAGTCAGGTAGGCCTTGTTCTGCAGGCCTGAGTCAGGTAGGCCTTGTTCGGTTTGTTCTGTAGGCCTGAGTCAGGTAGGCCTTGTTCTGTAGGCCTGAGTCAGGTAGGCCTTGTTCGGTTTGTTCTGTAGGCCTGAGTCAGGTAGGCCTTGTTCGGTTTGTTCTGTAGGCCTGAGTCAGGTAGGCCTTGTTCTGTAGGCCTGAGTCAGGTAGGCCTTGTTCGGTTTGTTCTGTATGCCTGAGTCAGGTAGGCCTTGTTCGGTTTGTTCTGTAGGCCTGAGTCAGGTAGGCCTTGTTCTGTAGGCCTGAGTCAGGTAGGCCTTGTTCGGTTTGTTGTAGGCCTGAGTCAGGTAGGCCTTGTTCTGTAGGCCTGAGTCAGGTAGGCCTTGTTCGGTTTGTTCTGTAGGCCTGAGTCAGGTAGGCCTTGTTCTGTAGGCCTGAGTCAGGTAGGCCTTGTTCGGTTTGTTCTGTAGGCCTGAGTCAGGTAGGCCTTGTTCTGTAGGCCTGAGTCAGGTAGGCCTTGTTCGGTTTGTTCTGTAGGCCTGAGTCAGGTAGGACTTGTACTGTAGGCCTGAGTCAGGTAGGCCTTGTACTGTAGGCCTGAGTCAGGTAGGCCTTGTTCGGTTTGTTGTAGGCCTGAGTCAGGTAGGCCTTGTTCTGTAGGCCTGAGTCAGGTAGGCCTTGTTCGGTTTGTTCTGTAGGCCTGAGTCAGGTAGGCCTTGTTCTGTAGGCCTGAGTCAGGTAGGCCTTGTTCGGTTTGTTCTGTAGGCCTGAGTCAGGTAGGCCTTGTTCTGTAGGCCTGAGTCAGGTAGGCCTTGTTCGGTTTGTTCTGTAGGCCTGAGTCAGGTAGGCCTTGTTCTGTAGGCCTGAGTCAGGTAGGCCTTGTTCGGTTTGTTCTGTAGGCCTGAGTCAGGTAGGCCTTGTTCGGTTTGTTCTGTAGGCCTGAGTCAGGTAGGCCTTGTTCTGTAGGCCTGAGTCAGGTAGGCCTTGTTCGGTTTGTTCTGTAGGCCTGAGTCAGGTAGGCCTTGTTCGGTTTGTTCTGTAGGCCTGAGTCAGGTAGGCCTTGTTCTGTATGCCTGAGTCAGGTAGGCATTGTTCGGTTTGTTCTGTAGGCCTGAGTCAGGTAGGCCTTGTTCTGTAGGCCTGAGTCAGGTAGGCCTTGTTCGGTTTGTTCTGTAGGCCTGAGTCAGGTAGGCCTTGTTCTGTAGGCCTGAGTCAGGTAGGCCTTGTTCGGTTTGTTCTGTAGGCCTGAGTCAGGTAGGCCTTGTTCGGTTTGTTCTATAGGCCTGAGTCAGGTAGGCCTTGTTCTGTAGGCCTGAGTCAGGTAGGCCTTGTTTGGTTTGTTCTGTAGGCCTGAGTCAGGTAGGCCTTGTTCGGTTTGTTCTGTAGGCCTGAGTCAGGTAGGCCTTGTTCTGTAGGCCTGAGTCAGGTAGGCCTTGTTCGGTTTGTTCTGTAGGCCTGAGTCAGGTAGGCCTTGTTCTGTAGGCCTGAGTCAGGTAGGCCTTGTTCTGTAGGCCTGAGTCAGGTAGGCCTTGTTCTGTAGGCCTGAGTCAGGTAGGCCTTGTTCTGTAGGCCTGAGTCAGGTAGGCCTTGTTCTGTAGGCTTGAGTCAGGTAGACTTTCTTCTGTAGGCTTGAGTCAGGTAGGCCTTGTTCTGTAGGCCTGAGTCAGGTAGGCCTTGTTCTGTAGGCCTTAGTCAGGTAGGCCTTGTTCTGTAGGCCTGAGTCAGGTAGGCCTTGTTCTGTAGGCCTGAGTCAGGTAGGCCTTGTTCTGTAGGCTTGAGTCAGGTAGGCCTTGTTCTGTAGGTCTGAGTCAGGTAGGCCTTGTTCTGTAGGCCTGAGTCAGGTAGGCCTTGTTCTGTAGGCCTGAGTCAGGTAGGCCTTGTTCTGTAGGCCTGAGTCAGGTAGGCCTTGTTCTGTAGGCTTGAGTCAGGTAGGCTTTCTTCTGTAGGCTTGAGTCAGGTAGGCCTTGTTCTGTAGGTCTGAGTCAGGTAGGCCTTGTTCTGTAGGCCTGAGTCAGGTAGGCATTGTTCTGTAGGCCTGAGTCAGGTAGGCCTTGTTCTGTAGGCCTGAGTCAGGTAGGCCTTGTTCTGTAGGCCTGAGTCAGGTAGGCCTTGTTCTGTAGGCCTTAGTTAGGTAGGCCTTGTTCTGTAGGCCTGAGTCAGGTAGGCCTTGTTCTGTAGGCCTGAGTCAGGTAGGCCTTGTTCTGTAGGCTTGAGTCAGGTAGGCTTTCTTCTGTAGGCTTGAGTCAGGTAGGCCTTGTTCTGTAGGTCTGAGTCAGGTAGGCCTTGTTCTGTAGGCCTGAGTCAGGTAGGCCTTGTTCTGTAGGCCTGAGTCAGGTAGGCCTTGTTCTGTAGGCCTGAGTCAGGTAGGCCTTGTTCTGTAGGCCTGAGTCAGGTAGGCCTTGTTCTGTAGGCCTGAGTCAGGTAGGCCTTGTTCTGTAGGCCTGAGTCAGGTAGGCCTTGTTCTGTAGGCTTAAGTCAGGTAGGCCTGAGTCAGGTAGGCCTTGTTCTGTAGGCTTGAGTCAGGTAGGCCTTGTTCTGTAGGTCTGAGTCAGGTAGGCCTTGTTCTGTAGGCCTGAGTCAGGTAGGCCTTGTTCTGTAGGCCTGAGTCAGGTAGGCCTTGTTCTGTAGGCCTGAGTCAGGTAGGCCTTGTTCTGTAGGCTTGAGTCAGGTAGGCTTTCTTCTGTAGGCTTGAGTCAGGTAGGCCTTGTTCTGTAGGTCTGAGTCAGGTAGGCCTTGTTCTGTAGGCCTGAGTCAGGTAGGCATTGTTCTGTAGGCCTGAGTCAGGTAGGCCTTGTTCTGTAGGCCTGAGTCAGGTAGGCCTTGTTCTGTAGGCCTGAGTCAGGTAGGCCTTGTTCTGTAGGCCTTAGTTAGGTAGGCCTTGTTCTGTAGGCCTGAGTCAGGTAGGCCTTGTTCTGTAGGCCTGAGTCAGGTAGGCCTTGTTCTGTAGGCTTGAGTCAGGTAGGCTTTCTTCTGTAGGCTTGAGTCAGGTAGGCCTTGTTCTGTAGGTCTGAGTCAGGTAGGCCTTGTTCTGTAGGCCTGAGTCAGGTAGGCCTTGTTCTGTAGGCCTGAGTCAGGTAGGCCTTGTTCTGTAGGCCTGAGTCAGGTAGGCCTTGTTCTGTAGGCCTGAGTCAGGTAGGCCTTGTTCTGTAGGCCTGAGTCAGGTAGGCCTTGTTCTGTAGGCCTGAGTCAGGTAGGCCTTGTTCTGTAGGCCTGAGTCAGGTAGGCCTTGTTCTGTAGGCTTAAGTCAGGTAGGCCTGAGTCAGGTAGGCCTTGTTCTGTAGGCCTGAGTCAGGTAGGCCTTGTTCTGTAGGCCTGAGTCAGGTAGGCCTTGTTCTGTAGGCCTGAGTCAGGTAGGCCTTGTTCTGTAGGCTTGAGTCAGGTAGGCTTTCTTCTGTAGGCTTGAGTCAGGTAGGCCTTGTTCTGTAGGCCTGAGTCAGGTAGGCCTTGTTCTGTAGGCCTGAGTCAGGTAGGCCTTGTTCTGTAGGCCTGAGTCAGGTAGGCCTTGTTCTGTAGGCCTGAGTCAGGTAGGCCTTCTTCTGTAGGCTTGAGTCAGGTAGGCCTTGTTCTGTAGGCCTGAGTCAGGTAGGCCTTGTTCTGTAGGCCTGAGTCAGGTAGGCCTTGTTCTGTAGGCCTGAGTCAGGTAGGCCTTGTTCTGTAGGCCTGAGTCAGGTAGGCCTTGTTCTATAGGCCTGAGTCAGGTAGGCCTTGTTCTGTAGGCTTGAGTCAGGTAGGCTTTCTTCTGTAGGCTTGAGTCAGGTAGGCCTTGTTCTGTAGGCCTGAGTCAGGTAGGCCTTGTTCTGTAGGCCTGAGTCAGGTAGGCCTTGTTCTGTAGGCCTGAGTCAGGTAGGCCTTGTTCTGTAGGCCTGAGTCAGTTAGGCCTTGTTCTGTAGGCCTGAGTCAGGGAGGCTTTCTTCTGTAGGCTTGAGTCAGGTAGGCCTTGTTCGGTAGGCCTGAGTCAGGTAGGCCTTGTTCTGTAGGCCTGAGTCAGGTAGGCCTTGTTCTGTAGGCCTGAGTCAGGTAGGCCTTGTTCTGTAGGCCTGAGTCAGGTAGGCCTTGTTCTGTAGGCCTGAGTCAGGTAGGCTTTCTTCTGTAGGCCTGAGTCAGGTAGGCCTTGTTCTGTAGGCTTGAGTCAGGTAGGCCTGAGTCAGGTAGGCCTTGTTCTGTAGGCCTGAGTCAGGTAGGCCTTGTTCTGTAGGCCTGAGTCAGGTAGGCCTTGTTCTGTAGGCCTGAGTCAGGTAGGCCTTGTTCTGTAGGCTTGAGTCAGGTAGGCTTTCTTCTGTAGGCTTGAGTCAGGTAGGCCTTGTTCTGTAGGCCTGAGTCAGGTAGGCCTTGTTCTGTAGGCCTGAGTCAGGTAGGCCTTGTTCTGTAGGCCTGAGTCAGGTAGGCCTTGTTCGGTTTGTTCTGTAGGCCTGAGTCAGGTAGGCCTTGTTCTGTAGGCCTGAGTCAGGTAGGCCTTGTTCGGTTTGTTCTGTAGGCCTGAGTCAGGTAGGCCTTGTTCTGTAGGCCTGAGTCAGGTAGGCCTTGTTCGGTTTGTTCTGTCGGCCTGAGTCAGGTAGGCCTTGTTCTGTAGGCCTGAGTCAGGTAGGCCTTGTTCGGTTTGTTCTGTAGGCCTGAGTCAGGTAGGCATTGTTCTGTAGGCCTGAGTCAGGTAGGCCTTGTTCTGTAGGCCTGTGTCAGGTAGGCCTTGTTCGGTTTGTTCTGTCGGCCTGAATCAGGTAGGCCTTGTTCTGTAGGCCTGAGTCAGGTAGGCCTTGTTCGGTTTGTTCTGTAGGCCTGTGTCAGGTAGGCATTGTTCTGTAGGCCAGAGTCAGGTAGGCCTTGTTCTGTAGGCCTGTGTCAGGTAGGCCTTGTTCGGTTTGTTCTGTCGGCCTGAGTCAGGTAGGCCTTGTTCTGTAGGCCTGAGTCAGGTAGGCCTTGTTCGGTTTGTTCTGTAGGCCTGAGTCAGGTAGGCCTTGTTCTGTAGGCCTGTGTCAGGTAGGCCTTGTTCGGTTTGTTCTGTCGGCCTGAGTCAGGTAGGCCTTGTTCTGTAGGCCTGAGTCAGGTAGGCCTTGTTCGGTTTGTTCTGTAGGCCTGAGTCAGGTAGGCATTGTTCTGTAGGCCTGTGTCAGGTAGGCCTTGTTCTGTAGGCCTGAGTCAGGTAGGCCTTGTTCGGTTTGTTCTGTAGGCCTGAGTCAGGTAGGCCTTGTTCTGTAGGCCTGAGTCAGGTAGGCCTTGTTCGGTTTGTTCTGTAGGCCTGAGTCAGGTAGGCATTGTTCTGTAGGCCTGAGTCAGGTAGGCCTTGTTATGTAGGCCTGTGTCAGGTAGGCATTGTTCTGTAGGCCTGAGTCAGGTAGGCATTGTTCTGTAGGCCTGAGTCAGGTAGGCCTTGTTCTGTAGGCCTGAGTCAGGTAGGCCTTGTTCGGTTTGTTGTAGGCCTGAGTCAGGTAGGCCTTGTTCTGTAGGCCTGAGTCAGGTAGGCCTTGTTCGGTTTGTTCTGTAGGCCTGAGTCAGGTAGGCCTTGTTCTGTAGGCCTGAGTCAGGTAGGCCTTGTTCGGTTTGTTCTGTAGGCCTGAGTCAGGTAGGCATTGTTCTGTAGGCCTGAGTCAGGTAGGCCTTGTTCTGTAGGCCTGTGTCAGGTAGGCATTGTTCTGTAGGCCTGAGTCAGGTAGGCATTGTTCTGTAGGCCTGAGTCAGGTAGGCCTTGTTCTGTAGGCCTGAGTCAGGTAGGCCTTGTTCGGTTTGTTGTAGGCCTGAGTCAGGTAGGCCTTGTTCTGTAGGCCTGAGTCAGGTAGGCCTTGTTCGGTTTGTTCTGTCGGCCTGAGTCAGGTAGGCCTTGTTCTGTAGGCCTGAGTCAGGTAGGCCTTGTTCGGTTTGTTCTGTAGGCCTGAGTCAGGTAGGCATTGTTCTGTAGGCCTGAGTCAGGTAGGCCTTGTTCTGTAGGCCTGTGTCAGGTAGGCCTTGTTCTGTAGGCCTGTGTCAGGTAGGCCTTGTTCTGTAGGCCTGAGTCAGGTAGGCCTTGTTCGGTTTGTTCTGTAGGCCTGAGTCAGGTAGGCCTTGTTCTGTAGGCCTGAGTCAGGTAGGCCTTGTTCGGTTTGTTCTGTAGGCCTGAGTCAGGTAGGCATTGTTCTGTAGGCCTGAGTCAGGTAGGCCTTGTTCTGTAGGCCTGTGTCAGGTAGGCATTGTTCTGTAGGCCTGAGTCAGGTAGGCATTGTTCTGTAGGCCTGAGTCAGGTAGGCCTTGTTCTGTAGGCCTGAGTCAGGTAGGCCTTGTTCGGTTTGTTGTAGGCCTGAGTCAGGTAGGCCTTGTTCTGTAGGCCTGAGTCAGGTAGGCCTTGTTCGGTTTGTTCTGTAGGCCTGAGTCAGGTAGGCCTTGTTCTGTAGGCCTGAGTCAGGTAGGCCTTGTTCTGTAGGCCTGAGTCAGGTAGGCCTTGTTCTGTAGAAATGAGTCAGGTAGGCCTTGTTCTGTAGGCCTGAGTCAGGTAGGCCTTGTACTGTAGGCCTGAGTCAGGTAGGCCTTGTACTGTAGGCCTGAGTCAGGTAGGCCTTGTTCTGTAGGCCTGAGTCAGGTAGGCCTTGTTCGGTTTGTTGTAGGCCTGAGTCAGGTAGGCCTTGTTCTGTAGGCCTGAGTCAGGTAAGCCTTGTTCGGTTTGTTCTGTAGGCCTGAGTCAGGTAGGCCTTGTTCTGTAGGCCTGAGTCAGGTAGGCCTTGTTCGGTTTGTTCTGTAGGCCTGAGTCAGGTAGGCCTTGTTCTGTAGGCCTGAGTCAGGTAGGCCTTGTTTGGTTTGTTCTGTAGGCCTAAGTCAGGTAGGCCTTGTACTGTAGGCCTGAGTCAGGTAGGCCTTGTACTGTAGGCCTGAGTCAGGTAGGCCTTGTTCGGTTTGTTGTAGGCCTGAGTCAGGTAGGCCTTGTTCTGTAGGCCTGAGTCAGGTAGGCCTTGTTCGGTTTGTTCTGTAGGCCTGAGTCAGGTAGGCCTTGTTCTGTAGGCCTGAGTCAGGTAGGCCTTGTTCGGTTTGTTCTGTAGGCCTGAGTCAGGTAGGCCTTGTTCTGTAGGCCTGAGTCAGGTAGGCCTTGTTCGGTTTGTTCTGTAGGCCTGAGTCAGGTAGGCCTTGTTCTGTAGGCCTGAGTCAGGTAGGCCTTGTTCGGTTTGTTCTCTAGGCCTGAGTCAGGTAGGCCTTGTTTGGTTTGTTCTGTAGGCCTGAGTCAGGTAGGCCTTGTTCTGTAGGCCTGAGTCAGGTAGGCCTTGTTCGGTTTGTTCTGTAGGCCTGAGTCAGGTAGGCCTTGTTCGGTTTGTTCTGTAGGCCTGAGTCAGGTAGGCCTTGTTCTGTAGGCCTGAGTCAGGTAGGCCTTGTTCGGTTTGTTGTAGGCCTGAGTCAGGTAGGCCTTGTTCTGTAGGCCTGAGTCAGGTAGGCCTTGTTCGGTTTGTTCTGTAGGCCTGAGTCAGGTAGGCCTTGTTCTGTAGGCCTGAGTCAGGTAGGCCTTGTTCGGTTTGTTCTGTAGGCCTGAGTCAGGTAGGCCTTGTTCTGTAGGCCTGAGTCAAGTAGGCCTTGTTCGGTTTGTTCTGTAGGCCTGAGTCAGGTAGGCCTTGTACTGTAGGCCTGAGTCAGGTAGGCCTTGTACTGTAGGCCTGAGTCAGGTAGGCCTTGTTCGGTTTGTTCTGTAGGCCTGAGTCAGGTAGGCCTTGTTCTGTAGGCCTGAGTCAGGTAGGCCTTGTTCGGTTTGTTCTGTAGGCCTGAGTCAGGTAGGCCTTGTTCTGTAGGCCTGAGTCAGGTAGGCCTTGTTCGGTTTGTTCTGTAGGCCTGAGTCAGGTAGGCCTTGTTCTGTAGGCCTGAGTCAGGTAGGCCTTGTTCGGTTTGTTCTGTAGGCCTGAGTCAGGTAGGCCTTGTTCGGTTTGTTCTGTAGGCCTGAGTCAGGTAGGCCTTGTTCTGTAGGCCTGAGTCAGGTAGGCCTTGTTCGGTTTGTTCTGTAGGCCTGAGTCAGGTAGGCCTTGTTCGGTTTGTTCTGTAGGCCTGAGTCAGGTAGGCCTTGTTCTGTAGGCCTGAGTCAGGTAGGCCTTGTTCGGTTTGTTCTGTAGGCCTGAGTCAGGTAGGCCTTGTTCTGTAGGCCTGAGTCAGGTAGGCCTTGTTCAGTTTGTTCTGTAGGCCTGAGTCAGGTAGGCCTTTTTCGGTTTGTTCTGTAGGCCTGAGTCAGGTAGGCCTTGTTCTGTAGGCCTGAGTCAGGTAGGCCTTGTTCGGTTTGTTCTGTAGGCCTGAGTCAGGTAGGCCTTGTTCGGTTTGTACTGTAGGCCTGAGTCAGGTAGGCCTTGTTCTGTAGGCCTGAGTCAGGTAGGCCTTGTTCTGTAGGCCTGAGTCAGGTAGGCCTTGTTCGGTTTGTTCTGTAGGCCTGAGTCAGGTAGGCCTTGTTCTGTAGGCCTGAGTCAGGTAGGCCTTGTTCGGTTTGTTCTGTAGGCCTGAGTCAGGTAGGCCTTGTTCTGTAGGCCTGAGTCAGGTAGGCCTTGTTCTGTAGGCCTTAGTCAGGTAGGCCTTGTTCTGTAGGCCTGAGTCAGGTAGGCCTTGTTCTGTAGGCCTGAGTCAGGTAGGCCTTGTTCTGTAGGCTTGAGTCAGGTAGGCTTTCTTCTGTAGGCTTGAGTCAGGTAGGCCTTGTTCTGTAGGTCTGAGTCAGGTAGGCCTTGTTCTGTAGGCCTGAGTCAGGTAGGCATTGTTCTGTAGGCCTGAGTCAGGTAGGCCTTGTTCTGTAGGCCTGAGTCAGGTAGGCCTTGTTCTGTAGGCCTTAGTCAGGTAGGCCTTGTTCTGTAGGCCTGAGTCAGGTAGGCCTTGTTCTGTAGGCCTGAGTCGGGTAGGCCTTGTTCTATAGGCTTGAGTCAGGTAGGCTTTCTTCTGTAGGCTTGAGTCGGGTAGGCCTTGTTCTGTAGGTATGAGTCAGGTAGGCCTTGTTCTGTAGGCCTGAGTCAGGTAGGCATTGTTCTGTAGGCCTGAGTCAGGTAGGCCTTGTTCTGTAGGCCTGAGTCAGGTAGGCCTTGTTCTGTAGGCTTGAGTCAGGTAGGCTTTCTTCTGTAGGCTTGAGTCAGGTAGGCCTTGTTCTGTAGGTCTGAGTCAGGTAGGCCTTGTTCTGTAGGCCTGAGTCAGGTAGGCATTGTTCTGTAGGCCTGAGTCAGGTAGGCCTTGTTCTGTAGGCCTGAGTCAGGTAGGCCTTGTTCTGTAGGCCTGAGTCAGGTAGGCCTTGTTCTGTAGGCCTGAGTCAGGTAGGCCTTGTTCTGTAGGCCTTAGTTAGGTAGGCCTTGTTCTGTAGGCCTGAGTCAGGTAGGCCTTGTTCTGTAGGCCTGAGTCAGGTAGGCCTTGTTTTGTAGGCCTGAGTCAGGTAGGCCTTGTTCTGTAGGCCTGAGTCAGGTAGGCTTTCTTCTGTAGGCTTGAGTCAGGTAGGCCTTGTTCTGTAGGTCTGAGTCAGGTAGGCCTTGTTCTGTAGGCCTGAGTCAGGTAGGCCTTGTTCTGTAGGCCTGAGTCAGGTAGGCCTTGTTCTATAGGCCTGAGTCAGGTAGGCCTTGTTCTGTAGGCCTGAGTCAGGTAGGCCTTGTTCTGTAGGCCTTAGTCAGGTAGGCCTTGTTCTGTAGGCCTGAGTCAGGTAGGCCTTGTTCTGTAGGCCTGAGTCAGGTAGGCCTTGTTCTGTAGGCCTGAGTCAGGTAGGCCTTGTTCTGTAGGCTTGAGTCAGGTAGGCCTGAGTCAGGTAGGCCTTGTTCTGTAGGCCTGAGTCAGGTAGGCCTTGTTCTGTAGGCCTGAGTCAGGTAGGCCTTGTTCTGTAGGCTTGAGTCAGGTAGGCTTTCTTCTGTAGGCTTGAGTCAGGTAGGCCTTGTTCTGTAGGCCTGAGTCAGGTAGGCCTTGTTCTGTAGGCCTGAGTCAGGTAGGCCTTGTTCTGTAGGCCTGAGTCAGGTAGGCCTTGTTCTGTAGGCTTGAGTCAGGTAGGCTTTCTTCTGTAGGCTTGAGTCAGGTAGGCCTTGTTCTGTAGGCCTGAGTCAGGTAGGCCTTGTTCTGTAGGCCTGAGTCAGGTAGGCCTTGTTCTGTAGGCCTGAGTCAGGTAGGCCTTGTTCTGTAGGCCTGAGTCAGGTAGGCCTTGTTCTGTAGGCTTGAGTCAGGTAGGCTTTCTTCTGTTGGCTTGAGTCAGGTAGGCCTTGTTCTGTAGGCCTGAGTCAGGTAGGCCTTGTTCTGTAGGCCTGAGTCAGGTAGGCCTTGTTCTGTAGGCCTGAGTCAGGTAGGCCTTGTTCTGTAGGCCTGAGTCAGGTAGGCTTTCTTCTGTAGGCTTGAGTCAGGTAGGCCTTGTTCTGTAGGCCTGAGTCAGGTAGGCCTTGTTCTGTAGGCCTGAGTCAGGTAGGCCTTGTTCTGTAGGCCTGAGTCAGGTAGGCCTTGTTCTGTAGGCCTGAGTCAGGTAGGCTTTCTTCTGTAGGCCTGAGTCAGGTAGGCCTTGTTCTGTAGGCTTGAGTCAGGTAGGCCTGAGTCAGGTAGGCCTTGTTCTGTAGGCCTGAGTCAGGTAGGCCTTGTTCTGTAGGCCTGAGTCAGGTAGGCCTTGTTCTGTAGGCTTGAGTCAGGTAGGCTTTCTTCTGTAGGCTTGAGTCAGGTAGGCCTTGTTCTGTAGGCCTGAGTCAGGTAGGCCTTGTTCTGTAGGCCTGAGTCAGGTAGGCCTTGTTCTGTAGGCCTGAGTCAGGTAGGCTTTCTTCTGTAGGCTTGAGTCAGGTAGGCCTTGTTCTGTAGGCCTGAGTCAGGTAGGCCTTGTTCTGTAGGCCTGAGTCAGGTAGGCCTTGTTCTGTAGGCCTGAGTCAGGTAGGCCTTGTTCTGTAGGCCTGAGTCAGGTAGGCCTTGTTCTGTAGGCTTGAGTCAGGTAGGCTTTCTTCTGTAGGCTTGAGTCAGGTAGGCCTTGTTCTGTAGGCCTGAGTCAGGTAGGCCTTGTTCTGTAGGCCTGAGGCAGGTAGGCCTTGTTCTGTAGGCCTGAGTCAGGTAGGCCTTGTTCTGTAGGCCTGAGTCAGGTAGGCTTTCTTCTGTAGGCCTGAGTCAGGTAGGCCTTGTTCTGTAGGCCTGAGTCAAGTAGGCCTTGTTCTGTAGGCCTGAGTCAGGTAGGCCTTGTTCTGTAGGCCTGAGTCAGGTAGGCCTTGTTCTGTAGGCCTGAGTCAGGTAGGCTTTCTTCTGTAGGCCTGAGTCAGGTAGGCCTTGTTCTGTAGGCCTGAGTCAGGTAGGCCTTGTTCTGTAGGCCTGAGTCAGGTAGGCCTTCTTCTGTAGGCCTGAGTCAGGTAGGCCTTGTTCTGTAGGCCTGAGTCAGGTAGGCCTTGTTCTGTAGGCCTGAGTCTGGTAGGCTTTCTTCTGTAGGCCTGAGTCAGGTAGGCCTTGTTCTGTAGGCCTGAGTCAGGTAGGCCTTGTTCTGTAGGCCTGAGTCAGGTAGGCCTTGTTCTGTAGGCCTGGGTCAGGTAGGCCTTGTTCGGTTTGTTCTGTAGGCCTGAGTCAGGTAGGCCTTGTTCTGTAGGCCTGAGTCAGGTAGGCCTTGTTCTGTAGGCCTGAGTCAGGTAGGCCTTGTTCTGTAGGCCTGGGTCAGGTAGGCCTTGTTCGGTTTGTTCTGTAGGCCTGAGTCAGGTAGGCCTTGTTCTGTAGGCCTGAGTCAGGTAGGCCTTGTTCTGTAGGCCTGAGTCAGGTAGGCCTTGTTCTGTAGGCCTGGGTCAGGTAGGCCTTGTTCCGTTTGTTCTGTAGGCCTGAGTCAGGTAGGCCTCGTTCTGTAGGCCTGAGTCAGGTAGGCCTTGTTCTGTAGGCCTGAGTCAGGTAGGCCTTGTTCTGTAGGCCTGGGTCAGGTAGGCCTTGTTCGGTTTGTTCTGTAGGCCTGAGTCAGGTAGGCCTCGTTCTGTAGGCCTGAGTCAGGTAGGCCTTGTTCTGTAGGCCTGAGTCAGGTAGGCCTTGTTCTGTAGGCCTGAGTCAGGTAGGCCTTGTTCGGTTTGTTCTGTAGGCCTGAGTCAGGTAGGCCTCGTTCTGTAGGCCTGAGTCAGGTAGGCCTTGTTCTGTAGGCCTGAGTCAGGTAGGCCTTGTTCTGTAGGCCTGAGTCAGGTAGGCCTTGTTCTGTAGGCCTGGGTCAGGTAGGCCTTGTTCGGTTTGTTCTGTAGGCCTGAGTCAGGTAGGCCTTGTTCTGTAGGCCTGAGTCAGGTAGGCCCTGTTCTGTAGGCCTGAGTCAGGTAGGCCTTGTTCTGTAGGCCTGAGTCAGGTAGGCCCTGTTCTGTAGGCCTGAGTCAGGTAGGCCTTGTTCTGTAGGCCTGAGTCAGTTAGGCCTCGTTCTGTAGGCCTGAGTCAGGTAGGCCCTGTTCTGTAGGCCTGAGTCAGGTAGGCCCTGTTCTGTAGGCCTGAGTCAGGTAGGCCTTGTTCTGTAGGCCTGAGTCAGGTAGGCCTTGTTCTGTAGGCCTGTGTCAGGTAGGCCTTGTTCTGTAGGCCTGAGTCAGGTAGGCCTTGTTCTGTAGGCCTGAGTCAGGTAGGCCTTGTTCTGTAGGCCTGAGTCAGGTAGGCCCTGTTCTGTAGGCCTGAGTCAGGTAGGCATTGTTCTGTAGGCCTGAGTCAGGTAGGCCTTGTTCTGTAGGCCTGAGTCAGGTAGGCCCTGTTCTGTAGGCCTGAGTCAGGTAGGCCCTGTTCTGTAGGCCTGAGTCAGGTAGGCCTTGTTCTGTAGGCCTGAGTCAGGTAGGCCTTGTTCTGTAGGCCTGAGTCAGGTAGGCCCTGTTCTGTAGGCCTGAGTCAGGTAGGCCTTGTTCTGTAGGCCTGAGTCAGGTAGGCCTTGTTCTGTAGGCCTGAGTCAGGTAGGCCTTGTTCGGTTTGTTCTGTAGGCCTGAGACAGGTAGGCCTTGTTCTGTAGGCCTGAGTCAGGTAGGCATTGTTCTGTAGGCCTGAGTCAGGTAGGCCTTGTTCTGTAGGCCTTAGTCAGGTAGGCCTTGTTCTGTAGGCCTGAGTCAGGTAGGCATTGTTCTGTAGGATTGAGTCAGGTAGGCCTTGTTCGGTTTGTTGTAGGCCTGAGTCAGGTAGGCCATGTTCTGTAGGCCTGAGTCAGGTAGGCCTTGTTCGGTTTGTTCTGTAGGCCTGAGTCAGGTAGGCCTTGTTCTGTAGGCCTGAGTCAGGTAGGCCTTGTTCGGTTTGTTCTGTAGGCCTGAGTCAGGTAGGCATTGTTCTGTAGGCCTGAATCAGGTAGGCATTGTTCTGTAGGCCTGAGTCAGGTAGGCCTTGTTCTGTAGGCCTGAGTCAGGTAGGCATTGTTCTGTAGGCCTGAGTCAGGTAGGCCTTCTTCTGTAGGCCTGAGTCAGGTAGGCCTTGTTCGGTTTGTTCTGTAGGCCTGAGTCAGGTAGGCCTTGTTCTGTAGGCCTGAGTCAGGTAGGCCTTGTTCGGTTTGTTCTGTAGGCCTGAGTCAGGTAGGCCTTGTTCTGTAGGCCTGAGTCAGGTAGGCCTTGTTCGGTTTGTTCTGTAGGCCTGAGTCAGGTAGGCCTTGTTCGGTTTGTTCTGTAGGCCTGAGTCAGGTAGGCATTGTTCTGTAGGCCTGAGTCATGTAGGCCTTGTTCTGTAGGCCTGAGTCAGGTAGGCCTTGTTCTGTAGGCCTGAGTCAGGTAGGCATTGTTCTGTAGGCCTGAGTCAGGTAGGCCTTGTTCTGTAGGCCTGAGGCAGGTACGCCTTGTTCAGTTTGTTCTGTAGGCCTGAGTCAGGTAGGCCTTGTTCTGTAGGCCTGAGTCAGGTAGGCCTTGTTCGGTTTGTTCTGTAGGCCTGAGTTAGGTAGGCATTGTTCTGTAGGCCTGAGTCAGGTAGGCCTTGTTCTGTAGGCCTGAGTCAGTTAGGCCTTGTTCTGTAGGCCTGAGTCAGGTAGGCATTGTTCTGTAGGCCTGAGTCAAGTAGGCCTTGTTCTGTAGGCCTGAGTCAGGTAGGCCTTGTTCTGTAGGCCTGAGTCAGGTAGGCCTTGTTCTGTAGGCCTGAGTCAGGTAGGCCTTGTTCTGTAGGCCTGAGTTAGGTAGGCATTGTTCTGTAGGCCTGAGTCAGGTAGGCCTTGTTCTGTAGGCCTGAGTCAGGTAGGCCCTGTTCTGTATCCCTGCAACCACCACACCACAGCCGGCCCATGTGGTGCTCCCCGAGGAGCCACATGCAGCCACTGGCACACATGGCTCAACACCTGCTCCCCCTCGTGACCTGAGGCAGGCAGCCATTCACATCACCAGGGTGATCTTGACAGAGGGAGTGATGGCAGTCGAACACCGGATGTCAGGTAGGCCTTGTTCTGTAGGCCTGAGTCAGGTAGGCCTTGTTCTGTAGGCCTGAGTCAGGTAGGCCTTGTTCTGTAGGCCTGAGTCAGGTAGGCCTTGTTCTGTAGGCCTGAGGCAGGTAGGCCTTGTTCTGTAGGCCTGAGTCAGGTAGGCCTTGTTCTGTAGGCCTGAGTCAGGTAGGCCTTGTTCTGTAGGCCTGAGTCAGGTAGGCCCTGTTCTGTAGGCCTGAGTCAGGTAGGCCTTGTTCTGTAGGCCTGAGTCAGGTAGGCCCTGTTCTGTAGGCCTGAGTCAGGTAGGCATTGTTCTGTAGGCCTGAGTCAGGTAGGCCTTGTTCTGTAGGCCTGAGTCAGGTAGGCCCTGTTCTGTAGGCCTGAGTCAGGTAGGCCCTGTTCTGTAGGCCTGAGTCAGGTAGGCCTTGTTCTGTAGGCCTGAGTCAGGTAGGCCTTGTTCTGTAGGCCTGAGTCAGGTAGGCCTTGTTCTGTAGGCCTGAGTCAGGTAGGCCTTGTTCTGTAGGCCTGAGTCAGGTAGGCCTTGTTCTGTAGGCCTGGGTCAGGTAGGCCTTGTTCGGTTTGTTCTGTAGGCCTGAGTCAGGTAGGCCTTGTTCTGTAGGCCTGAGTCAGGTAGGCCCTGTTCTGTAGGCCTGAGTCAGGTAGGCCTTGTTCTGTAGGCCTGAGTCAGGTAGGCCCTGTTCTGTAGGCCTGAGTCAGGTAGGCCTTGTTCTGTAGGCCTGAGTCAGTTAGGCCTCGTTCTGTAGGCCTGAGTCAGGTAGGCCCTGTTCTGTAGGCCTGAGTCAGGTAGGCCCTGTTCTGTAGGCCTGAGTCAGGTAGGCCTTGTTCTGTAGGCCTGAGTCAGGTAGGCCTTGTTCTGTAGGCCTGTGTCAGGTAGGCCTTGTTCTGTAGGCCTGAGTCAGGTAGGCCTTGTTCTGTAGGCCTGAGTCAGGTAGGCCTTGTTCTGTAGGCCTGAGTCAGGTAGGCCCTGTTCTGTAGGCCTGAGTCAGGTAGGCATTGTTCTGTAGGCCTGAGTCAGGTAGGCCTTGTTCTGTAGGCCTGAGTCAGGTAGGCCCTGTTCTGTAGGCCTGAGTCAGGTAGGCCCTGTTCTGTAGGCCTGAGTCAGGTAGGCCTTGTTCTGTAGGCCTGAGTCAGGTAGGCCTTGTTCTGTAGGCCTGAGTCAGGTAGGCCCTGTTCTGTAGGCCTGAGTCAGGTAGGCCTTGTTCTGTAGGCCTGAGTCAGGTAGGCCTTGTTCTGTAGGCCTGAGTCAGGTAGGCCTTGTTCGGTTTGTTCTGTAGGCCTGAGACAGGTAGGCCTTGTTCTGTAGGCCTGAGTCAGGTAGGCATTGTTCTGTAGGCCTGAGTCAGGTAGGCCTTGTTCTGTAGGCCTTAGTCAGGTAGGCCTTGTTCTGTAGGCCTGAGTCAGGTAGGCATTGTTCTGTAGGATTGAGTCAGGTAGGCCTTGTTCGGTTTGTTGTAGGCCTGAGTCAGGTAGGCCATGTTCTGTAGGCCTGAGTCAGGTAGGCCTTGTTCGGTTTGTTCTGTAGGCCTGAGTCAGGTAGGCCTTGTTCTGTAGGCCTGAGTCAGGTAGGCCTTGTTCGGTTTGTTCTGTAGGCCTGAGTCAGGTAGGCATTGTTCTGTAGGCCTGAATCAGGTAGGCATTGTTCTGTAGGCCTGAGTCAGGTAGGCCTTGTTCTGTAGGCCTGAGTCAGGTAGGCATTGTTCTGTAGGCCTGAGTCAGGTAGGCCTTCTTCTGTAGGCCTGAGTCAGGTAGGCCTTGTTCGGTTTGTTCTGTAGGCCTGAGTCAGGTAGGCCTTGTTCTGTAGGCCTGAGTCAGGTAGGCCTTGTTCGGTTTGTTCTGTAGGCCTGAGTCAGGTAGGCCTTGTTCTGTAGGCCTGAGTCAGGTAGGCCTTGTTCGGTTTGTTCTGTAGGCCTGAGTCAGGTAGGCCTTGTTCGGTTTGTTCTGTAGGCCTGAGTCAGGTAGGCATTGTTCTGTAGGCCTGAGTCATGTAGGCCTTGTTCTGTAGGCCTGAGTCAGGTAGGCCTTGTTCTGTAGGCCTGAGTCAGGTAGGCATTGTTCTGTAGGCCTGAGTCAGGTAGGCCTTGTTCTGTAGGCCTGAGGCAGGTACGCCTTGTTCAGTTTGTTCTGTAGGCCTGAGTCAGGTAGGCCTTGTTCTGTAGGCCTGAGTCAGGTAGGCCTTGTTCGGTTTGTTCTGTAGGCCTGAGTTAGGTAGGCATTGTTCTGTAGGCCTGAGTCAGGTAGGCCTTGTTCTGTAGGCCTGAGTCAGTTAGGCCTTGTTCTGTAGGCCTGAGTCAGGTAGGCATTGTTCTGTAGGCCTGAGTCAAGTAGGCCTTGTTCTGTAGGCCTGAGTCAGGTAGGCCTTGTTCTGTAGGCCTGAGTCAGGTAGGCCTTGTTCTGTAGGCCTGAGTCAGGTAGGCCTTGTTCTGTAGGCCTGAGTTAGGTAGGCATTGTTCTGTAGGCCTGAGTCAGGTAGGCCTTGTTCTGTAGGCCTGAGTCAGGTAGGCCCTGTTCTGTATCCCTGCAACCACCACACCACAGCCGGCCCATGTGGTGCTCCCCGAGGAGCCACATGCAGCCACTGGCACACATGGCTCAACACCTGCTCCCCCTCGTGACCTGAGGCAGGCAGCCATTCACATCACCAGGGTGATCTTGACAGAGGGAGTGATGGCAGTCGAACACCGGATGTCAGGTAGGCCTTGTTCTGTAGGCCTGAGTCAGGTAGGCCTTGTTCTGTAGGCCTGAGTCAGGTAGGCCTTGTTCTGTAGGCCTGAGTCAGGTAGGCCCTGTTCTGTAGGCCTGAGTCAGGTAGGCCTTGTTCTGTAGGCCTGAGTCAGGTAGGCATTGTTCTGTAGGCCTGAGTCAGGTAGGCCTTGTTCTGTAGGCCTGAGTCAGGTAGGCCCTGTTCTGTAGGCCTGAGTCAGGTAGGCCTTGTTCTGTAGGCCTGAGTCAGGTAGGCCCTGTTCTGTAGGCCTGAGTCAGGTAGGCATTGTTCTGTAGGCCTGAGTCAGGTAGGCCTTGTTCTGTAGGCCTGAGTCAGGTAGGCCCTGTTCTGTAGGCCTGAGTCAGGTAGGCCTTGTTCTGTAGGCCTGAGTCAGGTAGGCCTTGTTCTGTAGGCCTGAGTCAGGTAGGCCTTGTTCTGTAGGCCTGAGTCAGGTAGGCCCTGTTCTGTAGGCCTGAGTCAGGTAGGCCTTGTTCTGTAGGCCTGAGTCAGGTAGGCCTTGTTCGGTTTGTTCTGTAGGCCTGAGACAGGTAGGCCTTGTTCTGTAGGCCTGAGTCAGGTAGGCATTGTTCTGTAGGCCTGAGTCAGGTAGGCCTTGTTCTGTAGGCCTTAGTCAGGTAGGCCTTGTTCTGTAGGCCTGAGTCAGGTAGGCATTGTTCTGTAGGATTGAGTCAGGTAGGCCTTGTTCGGTTTGTTGTAGGCCTGAGTCAGGTAGGCCATGTTCTGTAGGCCTGAGTCAGGTAGGCCTTGTTCGGTTTGTTCTGTAGGCCTGAGTCAGGTAGGCCTTGTTCTGTAGGCCTGAGTCAGGTAGGCCTTGTTCGGTTTGTTCTGTAGGCCTGAGTCAGGTAGGCATTGTTCTGTAGGCCTGAATCAGGTAGGCATTGTTCTGTAGGCCTGAGTCAGGTAGGCCTTGTTCTGTAGGCCTGAGTCAGGTAGGCATTGTTCTGTAGGCCTGAGTCAGGTAGGCCTTCTTCTGTAGGCCTGAGTCAGGTAGGCCTTGTTCGGTTTGTTCTGTAGGCCTGAGTCAGGTAGGCCTTGTTCTGTAGGCCTGAGTCAGGTAGGCCTTGTTCGGTTTGTTCTGTAGGCCTGAGTCAGGTAGGCCTTGTTCTGTAGGCCTGAGTCAGGTAGGCCTTGTTCGGTTTGTTCTGTAGGCCTGAGTCAGGTAGGCCTTGTTCGGTTTGTTCTGTAGGCCTGAGTCAGGTAGGCATTGTTCTGTAGGCCTGAGTCAGGTAGGCCTTGTTCTGTAGGCCTGAGTCAGGTAGGCCTTGTTCTGTAGGCCTGAGTCAGGTAGGCATTGTTCTGTAGGCCTGAGTCAGGTAGGCCTTGTTCTGTAGGCCTGAGGCAGGTACGCCTTGTTCGGTTTGTTCTGTAGGCCTGAGTCATGTAGGCCTTGTTCTGTAGGCCTGAGTCAGGTAGGCCTTGTTCGGTTTGTTCTGTAGGCCTGAGTTAGGTAGGCATTGTTCTGTAGGCCTGAGTCAGGTAGGCCTTGTTCTGTAGGCCTGAGTCAGTTAGGCCTTGTTCTGTAGGCCTGAGTCAGGTAGGCATTGTTCTGTAGGCCTGAGTCAAGTAGGCCTTGTTCTGTAGGCCTGTGTCAGGTAGGCCTTGTTCTGTAGGCCTGAGTCAGGTAGGCCTTGTTCTGGAGGCCTGAGTCATTTAGGCATTGTTCTGTAGGCCTGAGTCAGGTAGGCATTGTTCTGTAGGCCTGAGTTAGGTAGGCCTTGTTCTGTAGGCCTGAGTCAGGTAGGCCTTGTTCGGTTTGTTCTGTAGGCCTGAGTCAAGTAGGCCTTGTTCTGTAGGCCTGTGTCAGGTAGGCCTTGTTCTGTAGGCCTGAGTCAGGTAGGCCTTGTTCTGTAGGCCTGAGTCAGGTAGGCCTTGTTCGGTTTGTTCTGTAGGCCTGAGTCAGGTAGGCCTTGTTCTGTAGGCCTGAGTCAGGTAGGCCTTGTTCGGTTTGTTCTGTAGGCCTGAGTCAGGTAGGCCTTGTTCTGTAGGCCTGAGTCAGGTAGGCCTTGTTCTGTAGGCCTTAGTCAGGTAGGCCTTGTTCTGTAGGCCTGAGTCAGGTAGGCCTTGTTCTGTAGGCCTGAGTCAGGTAGGCCTTGTTCTGTAGGCTTGAGTCAGGTAGGCTTTCTTCTGTAGGCTTGAGTCAGGTAGGCCTTGTTCTGTAGGTCTGAGTCAGGTAGGCCTTGTTCTGTAGGCCTGAGTCAGGTAGGCCTTGTTCTGTAGGCCTGAGTCAGGTAGGCCTTGTTCTGTAGGCCTGAGTCAGGTAGGCTTTCTTCTGTAGGCCTGAGTCAGGTAGGCCTTGTTCTGTAGGCTTGAGTCAGGTAGGCCTGAGTCAGGTAGGCCTTGTTCTGTAGGCCTGAGTCAGGTAGGCCTTGTTCTGTAGGCCTGAGTCAGGTAGGCCTTGTTCTGTAGGCCTGAGTCAGGTAGGCCTTGTTCTGTAGGCTTGAGTCAGGTAGGCTTTCTTCTGTAGGCTTGAGTCAGGTAGGCCTTGTTCTGTAGGCCTGAGTCAGGTAGGCCTTGTTCTGTAGGGGAGACCTAACGAGTGGTCCCTGAGTCATGCCAGAGGAGGTCAGACAGTAAATGCGTTCCTACAGGCTTATCTGCGTGGCATATAGGTTTATCTGCGGACAAAACCCTGGCAGGAATGTGGTCTACAGGCTTATCTGCGGACAGAACCCTGGCAGGAATGTGGTCTACAGGTTTATCTACGGACAGAACCCTGGCAGGAATGTGGTCTACAGGATTATCTATGGACAGAACCCAATGTGGTATACAGGCTTATTTACGGACAGAACCCTGGCAGGAATGTGGTCTACAGGCATATCTGCGGACAGTACCCTGGCAGGGCAGGAATGTGGCATACAGGCTTATCTACGGACAGAACCCTGGCAGGAATGTGGTATACAGGCTTATCTGCGGACAGAACCCTGGCAGGAATATGGCGTACAGGCTTATCTCTGGACAGAACCCTGGCAGGAATGTGGTATAGTGTCAGCTGTCTGAAAACGACCCTAATTGACCAGAGGTGAAATAACCACTGTAGTGAATACTGAGGAAAGCTGCATTCTGGGAGGGAATGAAACCTAATGAAGGGTTGATAACAGTGGAGATGGAGACCATGATGGAGAGTAGAGAAAGGAGGATAACAGTGGAGAGGAAGACCATGATGGCGAGTAGAGAAAGGAGGATAACAGTGGAGATGGAGACCATGATGGCGAGAAGAGAAAGGAGGATAACAGTGGAGATGGAGACCATGATAGAGAGTAGAGAAAGGAGGATAACAGTGGAGATGGAGACCATGATGGCGAGTAGAGAAAGGAGGATAACAGTGGAGATGGAGACCATGATGCAGAGTAGAGAAAGGAGGATAACAGTGGAGATGGAGACCATGATGGCGAGTAGAGAAAGAAGGATAACAGTGGAGATGGAGACCATGATGGCGAGAAGAGAAAGGAGGATAACAGTGGAGATGGAGACCATGATAGAGAGTAGAGAAAGGAGGATAACAGTGGAGATGGAGACCATGATGGCGAGAAGAGAAAGGAGGATAACAGTGGAGATGGAGACCATGATGCAGAGTAGAGAAAGGAGGATAACAGTGGAGATGGAGACCATGATGGCGAGTAGAGAAAGGAGGATAACAGTGGAGATGGAGACCATGATGGCGAGTAGAGAAAGGAGGATAACAGTGGAGATGGAGACCATGATGGCGAGAAGAGAAAGGAGGATAACAGTGGAGATGGAGACCATGATAGAGAGTAGAGAAAGGAGGATAACAGTGGAGATGGAGACCATGATGGCGAGTAGAGAAAGGAGGATAACAGTGGAGATGGAGACCATGATGCAGAGTAGAGAAAGGAGGATAACAGTGGAGATGGAGACCATGATGGCGAGTAGAGAAAGGAGGATAACAGTGGAGATGGAGACCATGATGGCGAGAAGAGAAAGGAGGATAACAGTGGAGATGGAGACCATGATAGAGAGTAGAGAAAGGAGGATAACAGTGGAGATGGAGACCATGATGGCGAGAAGAGAAAGGAGGATAACAGTGGAGATGGAGACCATGATAGAGAGTAGAGAAAGGAGGATAACAGTGGAGATGGAGACCATGATGGCGAGTAGAGAAGGAGGATAACAGTGGAGATGGAGACCATGATGCAGAGTAGAGAAAGGAGGATAACAGTGGAGATGGAGACCATGATGGCGAGTAGAGAAAGGAGGATAACAGTGGAGATGGAGACCATGATGGCGAGAAGAGAAAGGAGGATAACAGTGGAGATGGAGACCATGATAGAGAGTAGAGAAAGGAGGATAACAGTGGAGATGGAGACCATGATGGCGAGTAGAGAAAGGAGGATAACAGTGGAGATGGAGACCATGATGCAGAGTAGAGAAAGGAGGATAACAGTGGAGATTGAGACCATGATGGAGAGTAGAGAAAGGAGGATAACAGTGGAGATGGAGACCATGATAGCTAGTAGAGAAAGGAGGATAACAGTGGAGATGGAGACCATGATGGCGAGTAGAGAAAGGAGGATAACAGTGGAGAGGAAGACCATGATGCAGAGTAGAGAAAGGAGGATAACAGTGGAGATTGAGACCATGATGGAGATGAGGGAACGGAGGATCACAATGGAGCTGACCAAACCCACTTATTTATTTATTGTACTTTATGTTCAGCACATGCACTAGCCAGAAACTTGCTGAGATTCATACAAGGTCAAAGGTTGAGAATGTGGAAAGTGAAAATGAAGTTACAAAATAGTTTCTATATTTTCTGAAATTAGTGATGAGTGCATGGTGCTCTTCTGGGGTTTACACAGTCTGGAGTCACGTCAGCCTTCCTGCTTTCACCGGTTGTACATATTTTGATCTACATCAAAAGAACTACATGTCATTAAATAGACAGTAAAGGATGAAAGGCCAATTTTAAAATGGAAACTTTGCTTAATTTCAATAGTGAAACGCTGTCCTGTTAAAAGATTGACACCTTAAATCTGACACCTTTCAGGACTCTCTTTCTCATCCCTTTACCACAAATCCTAGATAAACTGCAAAACTCTGAAACACTTTATAAAACCCCTGTTTTTATAAAGTTTTCCACCCTATACATGTTTAATGCTAGTCCACACCCGCCACCATTCTGCATTCCCCGTTCTCTCAGCCACATATACATGCTGACCTTAAAATGACTATGGTTTGAGCCTGTCTATCTTTTGTGCGCGTCGACTTTTAATTGTCTGATTTTTACCCTGTCTATGTTTTGTATGTTGACCTTATGACTCCATGACATACTGCTTTCACCTCGTCACTCAAGACCTTATCCAGGTGTCCGGCTTCCCAGGATCCTTTGTCTGGCTTTAAATCAGTCTCTGGTTTCTACAGTTTTAACTGTTTTTCCTGCAACACTTGAAGGAGTTTGGTGCCTAAATGTGCGCACACATTCACTTGAGATCTCTCCCAGATCTTGAGTTTCATCAGTGTTCACTCAGGTCTCTCAGACTTTGAGTTTCATCCGCGTTCACTCAGGGTCTCTCCCAGATCCTGAGTTCATCAGTGTTCACTCAGGTGTCTCCCAGATCTTGAGTTCATCAGCGTTCACTCAGGTCTCTCAGACCTTGAGTTTCATCAGCGTTCACTCAGGTCTCTCCCAGATCTTGAGTTTCATCAGCGTTCACTCAGGTCTCTCCCAGAGCTTGAGTTTCATCAGCGTTCACTCAGGTCTCTCCCAGATCTTGAGTTTCATCAGCATTCACTCAGGTCTCTCCCAGATCTTGAGTTCATCAGCATTCACTCAGGTCTCTCCCAGATCTTGAGTTTCATCAGTGTTCACTCAGGTCTCTCAGACCTTGAGTTTCACCAGCGTTCACTCAGGTCTCTCCCAGATCTTGAATTTCATCAGCATTCACTCAGGGTGTCTCCCAGATCCTGGGTTTATCAGTGTTCACTCAGGGTCTCTCCCAGATCCTGAGTTCATCAGCGTTCACTCAGGTCTCTCCCAGATCTTGAGTTTCATCAGTGTTCACTCAGGTCTCTCCCAGATCTTGAGTTCATCAGCGTTCACTCAGGTCTCTCCCAGATCTTGAGTTTCATCAGTGTTCACTCAGGTCTCTCCCAGATCTTGAGTTCATCAGCGTTCACTCAGGTCTCTCCCAGATCTTGAGTTTCATCAGTGTTCACTCAGGTCTCTCCCAGATCTTGAGTTCATCAGCGTTCACTCAGGTCTCTCAGACCTTGAGTTTCATCAGCGTTCACTCAGGTCTCTCCCAGATCTTGAGTTTCATCAGTGTTCACTCAGGTCTCTCCCAGATCTTGAGTTCATCAGCGTTCACTCAGGTCTCTCCCAGATCTTGAGTTTCATCAGTGTTCACTCAGGTCTCTCCCAGATCTTGAGTTCATCAGCGTTCACTCAGGTCTCTCCCAGATCTTGAGTTTCATCAGTGTTCACTCAGGTCTCTCCCAGATCTTGAGTTCATCAGCGTTCACTCAGGTCTCTCAGACCTTGAGTTTCATCAGTGTTCACTCAGGTCTCTCCCAGATCTTGAGTTCATCAGCGTTCACTCAGGTCTCTCCCAGATCTTGAGTTTCATCAGTGTTCACTCAGGTCTCTCCCAGATCTTGAGTTCATCAGCGTTCACTCAGGTCTCTCCCAGATCTTGAGTTTCATCAGTGTTCACTCAGGTCTCTCAGACCTTGAGTTTCACCAGCGTTCACTCAGGTCTCTCCCAGATCTTGAATTTCATCAGCATTCACTCAGGGTGTCTCCCAGATCCTGGGTTTATCAGCGTTCACTCAGGGTCTCTCCCAGATCCTGAGTTCATCAGCGTTCACTCAGGTCTCTCCCAGATCTTGAGTTTCATCAGCATTCACTCAGGTCTCTCCCAGATCTTTTTCATCAGCGTTCACTCAGGTCTCTCCCAGACTTTGAGTTTCATCAGCATTCACTCAGGTCTCTCAGACCTTGAGTTTCATCAGCGTTCACTCAGGTCTCTCCCAGATCTTGAGTTTCATCAGTGTTCACTCAGGTCTCTCCCAGATCTTGAGTTCATCAGCGTTCACTCAGGTCTCTCCCAGATCTTGAGTTTCATCAGCGTTCACTCAGGTCTCTCCCAGATCTTAAGTTTCATCAGTGTTCACTCAGGTCTCTCCCAGATCTTGAGTTTCATCAGTGTTCACTCAGGTCTCTCCCAGATCTTGAGTTCATCAGCGTTCACTCAGGTCTCTCCCAGATCTTGAGTTTCATCAGTGTTCACTCAGGTCTCTCAGACCTTGAGTTTCACCAGCGTTCACTCAGGTCTCTACCAGATCTTGAGTTCATCAGCGTTCACTCAGGTCTCTCCCAGATTTTGAGTTTCATCAGTGTTCACTCAGGTCTCTCCCAGATCTTGAGTTCATCAGCGTTCACTCAGGTCTCTCCCAGATCTTGAGTTTCATCAGTGTTCACTCAGGTCTCTCCCAGATCTTGAGTTCATCAGCGTTCACTCAGGTCTCTCAGACCTTGAGTTTCATCAGTGTTCACTCAGGTCTCTCCCAGATCTTGAGTTCATCAGCATTCAGGTCTCTCCCAGATCTTGAGTTTCATCAGTGTTCACTCAGGTCTCTCCCAGATCTTGAGTTCATCAGCGTTCACTCAGGTCTCTCAGACCTTGAGTTTCATCAGCGTTCACTCAGGTCTCTCCCAGATCTTGAGTTTCATCAGTGTTCACTCAGGTCTCTCCCAGATCTTGAGTTCATCAGCGTTCACTCAGGTCTCTCAGACCTTGAGTTTCATCAGCGTTCACTCAGGTCTCTCCCAGATCTTGAGTTTCATCAGCCTTCACTCAGGTCTCTCCCAGATCTTGAGTTTCATCAGCGTTCACTCAGGTCTCTCCCAGATCTTTTTCATCAGCGTTCACTCAGGTCTCTCCCAGACTTTGAGTTTCATCAGCATTCACTCAGGTCCCTCCCAGATCTTGAGTTCATCAGCGTTCACTCAGGTCTCTCCCAGATCTTGAGTTTCATCAGTGTTCACTCAGGTCTCTCCCAGATCTTGAGTTCATCAGCATTCACTCAGGTCTCTCAGACCTTGAGTTTCATCAGCGTTCACTCAGGTCTCTCCCAGATCTTGAGTTTCATCAGTGTTCACTCAGGTCTCTCCCAGATCTTGAGTTCATCAGCGTTCACTCAGGTCTCTCAGACCTTGAGTTTCATCAGCGTTCACTCAGGTCTCTCCCAGATCTTGAGTTTCATCAGCGTTCACTCAGGTCTCTCCCAGATCTTGAGTTTCATCAGCGTTCACTCAGGTCTCTCCCAGATCTTGAGTTTCATCAGCGTTCACTCAGGTCTCTCCCAGATCTTGAGTTCATCAGCGTTCACTCAGGTCTCTCCCAGATCTTGAGTTTCATCAGTGTTCACTCAGGTCTCTCAGACCTTGAGTTTCACCAGCGTTCACTCAGGTCTCTACCAGATCTTGAGTTCATCAGCGTTCACTCAGGTCTCTCCCAGATCTTGAGTTTCATCAGTGTTCACTCAGGTCTCTCAGACCTTGAGTTTCACCAGCGTTCACTCAGGTCTCTCCCAGATCTTGAGTTTCATCAGCGTTCACTCAGGTCTCTCCCAGATCTTGAGTTCATCAGCGTTCACTCAGGTCTCTCAGACCTTGAGTTTCATCAGCGTTCACTCAGGTCTCTCCCAGATCTTGAGTTTCATCAGCGTTCACTCAGGTCTCTCCCAGATCTTGAGTTTCATCAGCGTTCACTCAGATCTCTCCCAGATCTTGAGTTTCATCAGCGTTCACTCAGGTCTCTCCCAGATCTTGAGTTTCATCAGTGTTCACTCAGGTCTCTCCCAGATCTTGAGTTCATCAGCGTTCACTCAGGTCTCTCCCAGATCTTGAGTTTCATCAGCGTTCACTCAGGTCTCTCAGACCTTGAGTTTCACCAGCGTTCACTCAGGTCTCTACCAGATCTTGAGTTCATCAGCGTTCACTCAGGTCTCTCCCAGATCTTGAGTTTCATCAGTGTTCACTCAGGTCTCTCAGACCTTGAGTTTCACCAGCGTTCACTCAGGTCTCTCCCAGATCTTGGATTTTTATCAGTAATCATGTCAGGACTCTTCTAGGTACACAAGATTAGACCTTAAAAGTACAATAATGCCCCAGGGGGCTACTGGTTCGAGAAATTACACTTCACATTTAAGCGAGGGTTAGTAGACAAAAGTTGCTACAGGTTCCTATACTACTTTGCATTAGTAGTATGCTGTTGTTGTCGATACATGAAAGAAATTGGTGTTTCTGGTTCGATAAAAGAAATTGGTGTTTCTGGTTCGGGCTGTTGGTGGCCTTCAGAGGGTGCTCATAGCAAGTGTATTGAAGGATCTGAACTGTCATCAGGACGTGGTCGCTGGGGGACCAGGTGATGTTAAGACCTAGAAAATAATTGACAAGTGTGTGTGTCAGGGATGGAAGACTGCATGCTGGCAAAAAATGCGTCTCGGTGCTATAGAGCAAGAAGCCTACCTTTATAGTGTCATTTTGGTTGAACCCAAATCAATGGATAAAGCCTGTTCTTTATACTGGCCGAAGTATGGAGGTTCTCAATATGTAGAGCACCTATAGGGAGAGAGATGGGGTACCAAGTGGTTACCTTAAATGATAGGGTTGTTATAGTTTGATATAAACATACCTGGAGCGGTTGCTGTTCAAGTATGCTGAAGGGTAGTTGAAAGGAGAAGTGGATGTCACGGGATTCTCTACTGCATCTAGGTGTCTAAATATTGCAAAATGTTTATTTAGACACGGTATATATCGAGTAAAGCAAAGTTAGTTTAAGTGAGGGCTATAGAGGGTGTAGTAGCTTAATTCTTGTTCCACTGCTGCTGATATTAAGCTATTACACTCTCTATAGCCCTCATTTAAACTAACTTTGCTTTACACGTCTAAATAAACATTTTGCAATATTTAGACACCTAGATGCCCGTGACATCCACTTCTCCTTTCAACTAACGCAAAGTAGTATAGGTAGCAACTTTTGTCTACTAACCGTCACTTAAATGTGAAGTGTAATTTCTCGAACCAGTAGCCCCCCTGGGGCATTATTGTACTTTTAAGGTCTAATCTTGTGTACCTAGACCTACAACTTTTAGATGTGTGTCCTAATCTTATTTGTATTGATTAACCATTTTTGGACGTCTCCACATTTCTAGCCTTGTATGTGATCTCTATCAGCTAGTATGTGTCAAACCCAGCCTGTTATTTTGCATACCTACCTTTATTGCATGGTTGGATAGGGGTAGCTTTTTGAGTCATCTTTCACTATAAATATGTAACTTGCCTTCCTGACTCACAGCCCCCCTTGAACAAAAAAGAAGGCACTCCTTGCCCTATATATTTTTCTGGTTGTTCATACATGCCTATCAATGTGAATGGGACATGGTGACCAGTGGCCTGGCTGGATGGGACATGTCGTCACAGAGTAGTGTGCAGAGGGAGAACACCTGCAGGGCACGGTGTGCAACATAAGGACTGGGGGGTAGTAGGGAGAAATCACCACGGTCAGTGTGCCAAGTGTCGGAGAACAGAATCCACCAGCGTGCAGAAGCACCAACAATGCATGTGGCCAAGCAGTACGTGCACCCACAACGAACAAAACACTGACCATGAGGAATGTGAGAATAGTGCTGCACAATCACTTCCAAACATGCTGTCAACATCATGAGTGCATCCACAGAAACAATGCACTGGCATAGAAGTGCTGATGCACATACACACACATGCATGTGGACAGACACACATCAGCACAGACATTCACCGTGACACAAGGTGAAATCCACCAGCTGATCAAGATGTGCACTGCATGCAGAAACCACAGGGAACTGTGAGTCCAGAAATGACCCTACCAAAGCATAGATGTTATATTATGTTGGCCGAGAACCAATCGCATCATATGCCGCACATCGCCAATACAGAATCGTCAGCATAACCATAGAGCGTCCACTTTGTGCCCTAGATCCACCATTTGCTTTCTTTGCCTTTCTGTTCAAACGCTTTGCAAAATGTATTTCATTTCATTCTGCTCATGCACGAAGCAAGGCCACAAGTTACATGTTGAGAGACCGGCCCAGACAGAAATGCCAAACACTACAGGAATACATTGTTTTCCGCCCTCACATGTCCTTGAAGGCGAGCAGAGAGGCATTTAATCACCAAGCCACCTGCCAGCCGGTCTCACTGAAACTGTAGAAACAGGCCATTAAGGCATGAATTATACTTTCCTAGCGGGCCCCCTTTCGGGGACCTCTTTAGATTAGGATGACCCCTAGTTCACGAATAGAAACCAGAAGATAACATGCTTTGGAATGTGTCCCTCCTACGAACACAGCTTCCCAGCGAAACAAGAGCTTTGTGTTCAAAGAACTATGGCTGCTTACTGCAAATTGCAACTGTTGCTAAATCAAGTAATATAGATTAAGGAAGAAACGTGCCATGATGCATCATATTTGTCATACTTGTCAATTATCGAACCCTAGCTCAAGAAGATACATTATGGGCGGTTTTGATGTGTCACAAAGAGATTGTATGATTGTCTTTTTATATATATGAAACTGTTGTATAATGCTAGCTCTCTTGCGTCTCACGAGGACTGGGTGATCACACGTTGCGAGACGATATAACCAGCCGGCCGACTGAGAATATTTGTTTTGCAATAAACCCTAGTACTTGGAAATCGAACCTCCTGTCTGTCGTATCACTGGGTGTATGGTGATTGTGCCTTGTTTCCATACGGGAGGGTCTTCAGGGCCTAGCAGAACAATTACACTAGAAGAACATGCAAGACAGTGCACATGCTTACCTGCTGACGGAGCCAGCATGATGTGAGCCACATCACCTCCACAGGAACTGTGCCTCCAAATGCACGACAGGAGGTCCAGTGCCTGGCAGAGGGCATGGGGAGTCGGGATGACAAAGGGTGCATGGTGTCTCCCCCGGGAGTGCAGTCACCACCTCATTCCGGAGCACTGTAACAACATGGGACAAGGCATTATAACAGCCATAGCACAGTACCATACACGCCGCACACCTGTCAATATTCACTCAACCCAATGTTACCTGCACATGCCATTCCGTCCACGACGATGCAACCATGGCAGTTGACGTCACTGTGCATGGCTGCATGTACACCACTGCATACGTCATGGCCTTGAGAGGGCAACTGCACAACTCAACAGAAATGGAAAAAATCAAAAATAAAATAGAAAAGATTCCACCTTGGAAAGGGATGAACAGAAACACATGCCAACATCTGGGCCAGGGGTCTTGAAATAAAAGAAAAACGTTTTCATGGCAAAGCAAGGGACACGAAAAATAAAAACAATATGCCATGGCCATAAAAAATTTAAATATAAGAATAATTGTCTGTCATGGACAGTGGGAGCAGGGGTGCGGGTCCACCCTGTATGGGGGAGGTGTAGGGTGCAAAAAATGTGACTATGAAAAATAAAAAATAAAAACCCGCCATGGGCTCATGGACCACACGTCAATGGTGGATCAGGAGGCTTGTCTGTGCTGGGACCCCATCCAGCGGTTGATCTGCAGGTGGGCGTGGTGCTGGAGGCAGACCATGCATTGCCAAGGCCTTGACTTCAGAGGTGCGGCCAAGTGTGACACTGATGAATGCACCAGCACAGTTAGGCCGGTGATGTCTGTATGCATTGCATCATGGAAGGCAACAGAGTCTGTATGTGCACCGACCGTGATGCACAGAGTTCCTCCAAGAGTGACTGCCTGAAGGCACCCACCTCATCATGGATCAGTCTCCCTGTAGCTGTTAGTTCTGCATGGAGTCTAGTCCTCTAGATCTCCATCTCAAGCCTCAAGCCCTCTCTGTGTGCCTGAGTGTCTGCATGCAGGGAAGCTTGCAGACACTCCAGATCAGCCTGTTGGTCCTTGATACTGGCCTTGATGCTGGCCTTGATGCTGGCCTCCATGCGCAGTCTGTGGGAGTGGCATGAGGACTGCATGACCTGCAGCTGTTGCTCTACCCGGGCCGCTGATGGAGTCATGGATTTGGCCATCTTATCCATGCCCTCAGACATCTTATCCAACACATATCCATGTCGGAGGGCGGCACGCAACATTTCCTGCTCCCCATCTGTCTCCCCAGCCTGCACACATCCCCCACGTGCGCTGGGTCCACAGCGTCCTGATGCAAGGGGCCATGTCCTTTGCTGTGGTGGTCTGCATCCCTCACTTGGACATGAGACCCAGGACCTGATACCAATTCAGGGGAGGGTGGCCTTGCAGCGTAACCACCGCAGACGGGGGTGTCACCACTGACTGGCCTTGTGAAGCCAGCTGCCCCACCACAGACTCACGGGCCCTGACTGATCCACACTGATCCACACATTGCGGCACTCACCTCTGGTCTCTTTGCTCGAACGTACCCCAAAAGTGGAAAAAACAGTAGGTGTTATGCACTGGCCCCCTGAAAAAGCAGAAATTGCGAAAGCGAGACACAGAGAGCTTCCAAAAAGAATAAAAAACAGTACGCGTTACGCAGTGGAACGCCCAAACACATAAATTGCATATGCGATGCCAGGAAAGCTTCCATCAAGTCAAAAGAGTGGTACGCGATACACAGAGGATCCCAGATATGCTATGGTTGCGTACGGGTCACACCATAGTCCTCGTATAAAACAAAACAATATGCGCATATGCGCAGAGGCAAAGCCCTCCCCCCCAAAGAAAATGGGTACGCTGTACCTGAAGGGAATGGTTCCATAGAGAAAAAATTGAAAAAGACAGCGAAACTCTGTGTAAAGACTGGTAGGGGGTGTCTGTACTTCCACTCTCTATATGGTAGAGGAGAGGCACAGAGGACCCCAGCCAAGATTCTCTATTATTGGTAACATAGTCGAGCAATCAAGGCCTAGCTTCTCAGGAGGTGATGCAGGCTGGTTCTTAAGTACAGTGTAGTCCCCGAACCCCCACAAAGGAATGTCCAAACACTGTATTAGTGAAAACACAGTCTTTATATAATTAATGTTCAAAAGGTATGTACATGATCACAATAACGCACTTTGTACTCGGAAGTCAATAATGATAAATATATACAATTCTAAAGTGGTACCACCAATGTTATCAAATCTCATTAAAGTGCATCAACTGTACGGCTAAAATGTCACACAGATCAATAACGAGGAAACCAGCAATAGAGATAGGAAGGAACACAAGATGGTTGAAACAATGGGCAGAATGCTGACCCCTACGAATAGGCACAGTTCTGTGTGGAGATCCCCCCACCTGGGCAACCTGTAAATAAAAGCCCAGCCCATGTAATGTTCAATAGTCTTATTTCCTCCTATTAAGATTTTACCTCCCCAATGTACCTGGTGGAGTAGAGTTCTCCGAAGATGCGTCGACCGATCCTTCTTGAGTGACTCCCTTTAAAGCAGGAGCCACGGATCGTCGAGAGGCGTCGAGGAACTTGGCATTCGGTGTTGGGGAATCGACGGCCCTTCTTGAGTGCCCTCCCTTTAAAGCAGGAGTCACGGGTCGTCGAACGTCCGACGGCAAACAGGTTGAACTACGGCAGTGAAGTGGCAGCTTCGTTCCTAGCGGTGCTCGTCGACGACAGAGCGTTGGCATCCTGCAAGGAAGAGGCGTGCGGGGCACCTCGGTGACGATAGTTCTGGACCGCAAAGAGATGATGAAGGACTGTGGCCCAGCAAGGGCGTCGAGTCGTCGGCGTCTCTGTGGTCCTCAGGTGGCGGGAAACCCACCGGCGGATGCTCCTCGGCACGTCGACGGTCGGGCCTTTTCCAGCGGGAGAAAGCGGGTGACGATGCAGACGAGAGAGTCCGATGATCAAATGAAGTTCTTAGGCAAACGGGAGCACGGCGGCTCCGGTTGGTGACAGCGGTCATCGACAGTGGCGGACCACAGTCCGGGTGCTTCTCTTTGGGATTCCGCGGCAGTCCCCGTCTCGGGTCGGCAGCCTGTCGAAGGTCTGTCTACCAGGGAGCGTTGGCAAAGATCAGCTGTGCACGATGGTCCCTCGTAGCTCGGGAAGAGGACGCCTTACCAGGTCCTCTCTGGGTCAGTCCTTGGAGACACAACAGCTTTCAGATTGTGAAGGAGAGCAACAGCAATTCTTCTCATCCAGCAGGGCTTCAAGGTCAAGCTTCAGTTACTCCAGTTACTCGTCGTAGTGGACTTCAGCTTCTAAACACTTTCTAGCAGTGAGAGGTCCCCAGATATACTGTTGATCTCCCATTCATTCCGCTGGGTCACACTCAAGCATCCAATCACGACTTAGGGCATTCATGCAGGCAGGCAACCAATCAGGTACACAAGGTATTCAGGCCATTCACTTCTCTCCAGACACTCACAACAAGTTATGTTTATTGGGACAAGTACCGAGCCAATCAACACTCCAAACTGCATTCATACCGGTTTCAGGCAGGGCTGTCTCAGTCATTGTGTCAACCACCAGATACTAGACATCCACAACATAGAATGCATATTCGTCACACACTCTATTCACCCGGGTCCCACCCACAGGAGGTACCCATAACATCCATCACTGGGAAGGCTCCAGCTAGTCTGGCCGGGCCTTCACAACAACACCATATATGGCACTTCCACCCAACAGCCAGTCAGGGGGAAGGGACAGAATCAGGGCTTCCCAGGACTTTGGGAAAACAAGGTAATGGGTAATAGAAAGCAAGAGGCCACAGGGGCCATCTTGTTTTCCATCAGGAATCGACGGATCCCAATGGCAAGGCCGGGGTATCCCCAAAATGGAGGATACTCCGCGCACCTGTCAAATTCAGCATGGAGCTGCCACTAGCCCATACCCTGCTCTGCGGGCCACCCACAGGTGCCCAAAAACATACACTAGGGGCACAGGGTTGTACCCCCACCCATGGGTGCCATAAGGGTATCCCACGGGTCCGTTCACCAAACCAAAAGAGAGAGAGCTGCACCGCCAGGAGTCCCACATGAACTCCTGCGCGGAAAACACGACAGAACACACCATAAAAAGCAGTAAAGGACAAGGATACGGTGGCCCTGTCCCTCCGATGCATTTCCAGCATCACACTCTGCACGGTTCGTATCCTTGACACGCACAACTGGCAATGTGCATTGCGCGACTTATATCACGCATCATCGTCGTGAGCTGCATAGGGGCATAACATTTTGCCTCTTCCACTCCTATAGTGCTGCTGCCTGCTTGGGAGTGAGTGCCTGCCTGCACCCTGCACTGTCTTCTTGTGCCAGCTTCCCCACTTCTGCCTGTAATCCTTTGTTGGTCCTGCAACAACCTTCACTGTACTTCCCGTGACCTCCAGCTCTGCCAACAACACCGTAGCTCCACAACACCTACCCAGGACCCAGGAAGCCCATACCTGCCTGGATTGTGCCATATCTGCCCCATCCGCATCATCTGGGGATGGCAGCACCCCCATGTTGAGGCAGAGGATGGCCAACTTCAGCAATCTCGTAGTTGGCATTGTGATGGATCGGGTCCTGGATGCCTATGATGCCCTCTTCAACACAGCTATGCAGCTGTGCAAGGACGCATGGCTGAGGTTCTGGGACAACATCATGACTGCCATCAACGCGCAGGGGGTGGCAGACCACCACAAGGGAGTGAGTCTGGAAATGTTGGGATGATCTCAAGACCCGTAGCCATACCAAGGTGTCGGCAGCCCTTGAAACAGACCCCACAGTGGAGGTGTACCGGGCTGGCTGCCACCGGTTCAATGGTACACAACTGCGGGTGCTTGAGAAGTTCTAACCGGACCTAAACTCCCAGAACTTGGCCTGGAAAAGTCATTGGGATGCTGCTGGCGATTACCCATGTGGGATAATGCTCTACGGCCTCTGTGTGGCATGCCCAGATTATTCAGACACGGCAAGCAGCTAGGGACGAAAGACTACGTTGAACGGCGCACTTGCAGGCAACAAGATTCATTCCAGACAGTTGAACTCATTACCCTCAAACAGTAGGGGTCACATTGAGTAGAGTCAAGCCTAGAAGAAGACCATGTGGTCGAAACACATCTTGGCTATCTTCATATGTATTAAATATTCTATGCAATTTACATGTGCATGCGCAGTGTGGTTGCACTCAATCTCTTGTGTGTCATGCATGTTTGCAGATGCCACATCCTGTTTGTATCTAGTGTGTGTTGCGAGTCGCAGCTGATTGCTGACTCATGACAATGGGAGACATTTGTTGTGTTGGACATTGTAAACTGGCATTTTCTGGTCGAGTCATGGATGGCGCATCCATGGCTTGTTGTTGGGCACATGCAGCGTGCGTGCATGGAGCAGTAGCTTGTACGTGACAGATGTGGACAGACTGTGTTGTGGGCATGTGAGTGACATGCATGATGTCTGAGTCTATGCGTTTCAGTACTGCCATTGCATACATGCAAGCACATCTGATGGTGGTGAAACAGGTGTTTTGATGCCTGCGTGTGTGCAGTACATGCATTGACGCCTGCAGGACTGGGATGAGTCATGTAATTCCACTGGATTTGCGGCACAAGTGTATGAGTGTCCATTCAATATTTGTATGCATGGCCAACTTACATGTGCAATTAGTTCACAGGTAAATGTGGCAGCACATACTGCTTGCTTGCAGGTCATGCTTGCTGCATGTGGACATTGATGACTGTGTTTGTTTGTACAGGTGCCATGGTGCAGTCCCCATGACCATGTCTGCATGTGGCTCTTGTATTGGTTGGTCAGTGGTGTGTTGGCGTTGCCTGTTTGTGGTGATGTATTGTTGTGCACTGTACAATGTGCTTAGTTCAGATGGGCATGGGTCATGACTGTGACTACGCCTTCACATTACACGTATGCAGCATTTGCACTGCGGTTTGCCAGGGCACATGCATATGGGTGTGCATCTTGTGGGTCTCAGTTCATGGATGTGACATGATGCGTGACTTGCCATGTTTATTTTTCGTATGCCAGACACCCATTGACGACGATGACTGATATCAATGTTTTTTCTCCAATTTTTCGACGGTTGCTGCAGCTCGTGGAGAGGGCAGAGACATCATTGTGGAGCGAAGTGGCAGGGTCAAGACCAGCAGATGTAAGAGCACACCCTTGACTGGCTGACTTGACTCCACCTCATCAGAGGGTGAGTCGGCCAGGTGTGCACATGTTCCCTCAGGCGGAGAGGCTGGGGGTACGTCCCAGGAGCTTGTCGGGGTGGGGGGCTCCTCAGTGGCTGTGGCTAGGGTGCAGGGACGGAGGGGCCATCTAGGGAGGAAGGCTCTCTGAAGTCATCCAGAGAGATGGAGGTGGTGGTGGAGGAGGACCAAGATGAAAGCAAGCGTTGGGTGGGGACATCCAAGAGGGGGTTCAGGCTGCACCCCTGGGACAGGGACAGGAGGATGTGCAGTGCACTGTGGAGGAGGCTGACCATCCTCTTGTCCTTGATCCATCTGATGCAGCTGGGATCAACCTCGTGGATTCCTCTGCCCAGGCAGGGCCTCCTTTGGTGCCACGGTGGTCACCCATGAGCTTTCGCACGCCCTGCTGCCTGTGATAGCTAGGCGGGTCAGCGTGATCCATGATGATGTCAGGGCGATTTGTGAGGGGCTCTCAGATCATCACGGATCAATGCCCAGCTCCCTGGCCAGCTGGCACATGCACTGCCCTCAGGTGGTCTCTGTGCCCCAGTCTTCCTACGGGGAGTCTTCCTTGCCGGTTCTCATCACGGCACCTAGCATTCTCTTGGTCCCATGCTGGGATGCTAATGCATCACTGCAGAACTATTTACAATCCCCACAACTATGTACACATACTGATACATTAACAAACAGCAGGTGTGGTTGCATGCACACAACATGTGATCAGTAATCAGCATGCAGAGTTACATGCATACATAACACATTAAACTTTAAGCATAAACCTCACTACCTCCAGCCTCTGCCACCCTCTCTTTACTCCATTTCTCTCCATTGCTCAAGAGCCCCGGGTTCCCACATTCTTTCACCCTTTATCCACTCTCTCAACACAGATTCTTTCACACAGTTCTTTTCATCAGACCTCTTTTTCGACCACCTTTGAAGAAGTTTAACCTGCAAAGCCTCTACTTCCACTTCCTCCCGATGCAACCGGCAATCAAACGGGGAAACTCCGGCGACTTGGAGGGGGGCAATCCTTTATTTCATTATCCACGCCATCACCACACGTTCCCAATCTCCACCAGATGCAATGGCGATGCTAACAGCATCCATCTATGTCCAGTTGAACCTCTCAACAGTGGCGTTACCCTCAGGGTGGTACAAGGCAGTCGTGGAATGACCTATGCGATTATACTCCAAATACTCTTCCATCTCTCTCCCTACAAACTGTGGACATTTATCCAACACTATCTTTCTGGGAAATCCCTCTCGCCAGAACATGGATTCCAAATGTTTTATAATCCTACAAGAACTAATGTCTCTTACACTACACACCTCCGGCCAACAAATCTACCAAATCAATCACATACGCGTTCTGTGTTCCCCTGACCGATATAGGACCCAAAATATCCATGGCTGAACTGGGAGGCTCAATTATCTTCATGGGAGGCACTCTTGTGTTCAACACCTTATCACTATGCTCACAGACTATGCATTCCTTCACACATATCTCGATATCTGGGTCCATACCTGGCCACCAGAAATCTTGGCGCACAAGACCCTTTGTCTTGCTGACACCAAAATGTCCCTCATCCCCAACACATTATTATTTCTCATGCTCTCCGGCACCACCATACACTCTGCTCGAAATAGCAACCCCTTCTCCACACTCCATTCCTGCCTTACCTTCCTGTATTCCTTCAAATTTTCATTGATTGCATCTTTTGGCCTTCCTTCCTGGACACATTTTCTCACCGTGGTATATCTCTCCAGTCATTTTCCTCCTCAGATCTCACACTGTTATCCTCCTCCATGGGGTTGTGAGACGATGCATCTGCTATCCCATTCAGCTCTCCTTTCCTTTCACATTGCTCACCTCCATGTCTAGCCCCTACAGAGAGGAAATCCACCTGACAATCCCCCTTGAAATTCCATCCAACCCCTTTCTGCTAAAGATGCCCACCAATGGCTTGTTGTCCATCACCACAACAAATTTCCATCCAAAGTGGTGGAATTTCTCAATTCCGCCACTATACCTGGCACTTCTTGCCCACCGCATTGCTGCTCTCTGCCCTAACTTTCAGTGCTATGCGGACGACACTCAGCTTCATTTTCAGCTACCTTCAACCACCTACTCTCCATCTCTCATCTCTGACTGTCTGTCTGCTATCCAGGAGTGGTGTGCCGCCAATGACCTCTGTCTTGATACCAGTAAGACAGAGATTCTCCTCATCGGCACACCCGCTCCCTCCTTTCCTGTCGATCTCTGGCCGGCCTCTCTTGGACCTCCTCCTGTTCCAACCTGTGAGGCTAACAACCTGGGGGTCATCTTTGACTCCACACTCTCCTTCTCTCCTCACATCTCTGACATCTCTAATAAGTCAAACTACCAGCTGAACCTCCTCAGAGGTATTCTACCTTTCCTCTCCTTCCCCCAGAGGCTCACGGTCTCCAGAGCTCTGGTCCTCTCTAGGCTGGACTACTGCAACAGCCTCTTTCTAAATCTGCCTTCCTCTACTCTCCGCCCTCTGCAAATCATCCAGAACAGGACTACGAAACTTGTCCTTGGCCACAAGCCCAGGGATAGTATCTCTCCAGGACTGAAATCTCTGCACTGGCTCCCAGTGGCTGTGAGGATCAAGTTAAAAACCCTCTGCATTGTCCACAAGGCCTACTGGGGCCTGGGTACTCAATACCTTCAACTCTCTCTTACTAAATATCTTCCTTCATGAGCTCTTCGCTCATCCGCCTCCAACTTCATCAGGGTCAGTCGCTTCTCTAAGCAACGAGCTGGTGGTAGATCTCTTTCTTCGGCTGGGGCTTCCCTCTGGAACAGCCTCCATGACTCCCTGAAACTTAAGGCGAACCATCTCTGGTGATGGAAGCACCACAAAATCTTTCTCTTTGCTTCTGCCTTTTCTCCTCCTCTCCCCTGCTGACCTCCTGGCTGAAATGGAATCTGCACTGGTAACCTGGCCTCCCTCTGATCCCGGGCCCAGATAACTCCCCCACCAGTCACACACACCTGCACTGCCTGCCTGGCATCCCCCGCACTTGGGGACTGTTTCTGTATCCCTTCAGTCCCACTACCAGCACTTGACACCTGTTGTCTGCACTTACCTCTGCACTTGCCTTCTGCTGGCCGTTACTTTTACTTATTGTTATTATTCTATTCCCATGTACTGCACTGTCCCTTTCCCGCCCCCCGCACTTTCCCCTTTCCCCCATCCCATGCACTTGCGCGATCTGAATGACACCTGGCCTAGTATGATCGTTGTCTGTCCTCCCCTTGTTCCCCCTCCCTTGCCTCGTCGCGCCTTGAAATACTTGTGTATAGGCGCGTTATAAATGCCATATCATATCACACACGCAGGCTATGGCTTCCCTCTCGACAACTGAGTATCGCTTCTCAGCTTCCTTCAACACATGTGACGCAAAAGCCACTGGGCCTCATTAGGACCCTGGCGGAGAGGGTATTACGCCAGCGTAGTGCATGGCGTACCTCTCCGCCATACTACGAGTTCCCGTAGCGCCATGGAGGTTTTCTCCGCCTGGTTTTACCAGCCGGAGAAAACCATGGCGCTACGGGACCTCGTTGTTAATTACGCCACCGTATTTTACGGTGGCGTAATTAACTCCTTCCCCACTCCCATTATACCCTATGGGGCAAAAATGGGAATGGGGAAGGGCAGAATGGGGATTGGGGATTTACCGCTCCGCCGAGGTCGGAATGGGGCGGTAAATCCGCCAACCCCCATGGCGCTATCGGCGGCTTTCCGCCATGCTTCGCGGTGCATTTAGCACCGCGAAGTCCGCCTGGGTCGTAATGAGGCCCACTGTGTGTAATATGTTTCCTTTCCTCTGCATTAACACACACCCAAAGCCACACTTGCTCGCATCAGTGTGCAACTGTACTTTCCAATCATCCTCAAATCCATTTAAAATGGGTGCACTTACTAAACAATCCACGATGTCTTCAAACTCTCCATTGCACCCCTCACAGCAGTCGAATCTCACACCTTTCTCAACCATCATTCTCGTGGTGTTCGTTCTCTCTGTCACATTTTTTACAAACTTCCCATATAACTCGACCACCCCCAGATATGAAGCAAGCTCCTTTTAATCTTTTGTAGCATTCATTTTCTGTATCGCTTCCAAAGTTGCATATTTTGGAGTCACACCCTGCGCGGACAGCTCATGCCCCAAATATTGCACCTTCTCTATACTGATTTTACACTTGTCCAAAGATATGGTCAGACCTGCTTCTGCTATTGATATGATAGGTTATTTATAACACACTTAATACCCAGAGGTTTATAAGCGCAGACCCGGGGATCAAACCTGTGTTGCTCTGTGTCGTCTTGCTTCCAAGGCGAGCAAGTTACCGCTGAGATATCCTCCCTTGACAACACTTATTCCACTTAACACTTCCTTCAGTCGCTCGTCATGCTCCTACACATCCTTGCAACCACACCAATATGTCATCCAGTAGTCCCTGCTTTGACAGGTAAACAGTCACCAGTTTGGATATCATGTTGGCCCCAAGGGGTCAAGCCTGGTGCTAGAGAAAACAGAGGGGCAAATTGATTTAACAACACTTTGCACTCCTCCTGTTGCTCAGGTGTCAGATTAGAAGAGAGGTTAACTCCTTCTATTTTCTCATCCAAAGGTTTGCCTCTGAGGAGGTCAGGTAGAGGTAAACTCTCCTCCTCCTCTTGAGCTGAAGCTAGAAGCAGAGCTCCTAGTTCTGGTCTAGAGACATAAGCTTTTAGATTGTTGATGTGAAAGACTCTAGGAGCCTCCTTAGGATTGCCTAAGTCCACCAGATAGTTCACCTCTCCAGGTTTTCCCACAACCTTCAAGGGCCCCATCCATTTGTCCTGCAAGGCCCTCTGCCTTGTTGGGACCATAAAAAGAACTAGCTGGTCTTGAGCGAACTCAACCATGTTGGCCTTCTGGTCATGCCAATGCTTGACTAGAGCCTGACCTGCTTTCAAGTTATCACTTGCCTCAGCCATCATGTGTGACATTCTCCTCTGGAATCCTATCACATAGTCAGTGACTCTGACTGGTGTGGGGGAAGGAGCACTCTCCAACCCCTCCTTCATCAGGGCCAATGGACCTCTGACCGGATGGCCATAGAGCAGTTCGAAGGGACTGTAGCCCACTCCCTTCTGAGGGACTTCTCTATATGCAAAGAGAAGGCATGGCAGTAGAAGATCCCACTTTTTCTTAAGGGGGTCCTCTAAAGCTCCTCTCATGCTCTTTGTGGTTCTGTTAAACCTTTCTATCAATCCATTTGTCCGAGGTTGGTATGCTGTTGAGAACTTGTAGGTAACTCCGCAGTTTTTCCACATGTCCTTCATGTAGTGGGACATAAAATTTGACCCCCTGTCGGATATTACCTCCCTGGTAAAAATACCAAGGAGAGCCTTACCCACAGCCGGAGCTGTAACAGTCCTCATAGGAATTGCTTCAGGGAACCTAGTAACATGGTCTACTACAACAAGTATAAACCTGTTGCCTGAAGAAGTTGGAGGATCAAGGGGACCAACAATGTCGATTCTTACCCTCTCAAATGGTACTCCCACCACAGGGATAGGCACTAAAAGTGTCACGTTCTTGGAACCACTTTTACCAGAAGTGTGGCAAGTGTGGCAACTCTTGCAGTACTTATCTACCTCAGCCCCCATTTTAGGCCAATAAAAGTAGAGAGAGAGCCTTTCCTTGGTCTTCTTGAAACTCCAGTGACCAGCTAAAGGTATCGCATGGGCGAGTTGCAAGAATTGGAGTCTGTTCGCTTGGGGTACTACAAGTCTCTTGTAGTCTCCAGGGGTTGCCTCTGTTGGTTCACTATAGAAGAGGCCATCTTCCCAGTGTAACCTATACTTCCCAGGCTCTTGCCCTTCAAGCTGAGAAGCTGCCTGGTGGTGAAGACCTTCCAGAGTTGGACATTCTCTCTGTCCCTTACTGAAGTCTGCCCTTTGGGGTCCACCTTCTGCCAGTAAAGACTGCAGCTCAGGATGGTCCACAGGGTCAAGATCTCCAATGAGTTCCTGGCCTCCTACTAGATCTGAGTCCTCAGGCTCTAGTTCAACCACACAGGGTTGTACCTCACTCTCAGCCTCAACTGGAGGAGGAATCACAGGTGTGATTTTTGACAACCTAGGAGATTTCTTGGTTGGCAGTACTGGAGTGCTCTCTGCTGGTTTCTTCTTTTAAGTCTTGGGTTTCCCCTTTGCTTCTGGTTGCTTGGAAATAGCAGTTAGTAACTCCAGTGGAGTAGGAGTGATTTCTTTCCCTATCATCTCCTCAGGAGAGGCTCTCGAGGTCCTCTCCCTTGCAGGTGTGGTAAGCACCTGTAATCTCTTACTAGGAGGTTTGGGAGTACATGACACTACTCCCAGGTCTTTCAGATCATTGCCCAACAGCAACCTTCCTGGTACTTCCGATTGTACACTCACATGTATCCTGACAGTCATTTCATTGCACTGGATGAGAGCTGGTAATTGGGGAAGCATCTGCACAGGCCCTCCAGCTAACTTGGTGAGGCTTTTGGGTTCCTTAGCAACATCCTCCACCTTGAAAAAAGATTTGTCCACCACAGTTATGCTGGCCCCAGTGTCTCTAATGGCAGGGGTCTCCTGACCATTGACTAGGACACTGTCTTTATAATACTCTTTAGTATTAGGAGGGATAGAAGTATACACATTTAAATTCTGTTGTTCCCACAACCCTAGGGATATTAAAGACACACTAGCTGAGACTCCAATGGGGTATTCATCTAGTAATTGAAAGTTGCCACTGACCATATGTACTTCCTCCTCTGGAGCGAAGGCTAAGGAGACAGTGTAGACCCCTGAAGGTTTACCCTTACATCTGGGATCCCTTTTCACATGATCAGTAGAGCCACAAACATAACATTTCCCAAATGTCTTTATGAATGGTGGCTTATTCTGACCTCCTTCTGGTCTGGGACCAGAAGGTACACTAGCCTGATTAGGTTTCCCTTGTGGCTTACCCTTAGAATTTTGTTTGGGGCCCTCTTTGGAATTGGAATTATTTGAATTCTCTTTGTTGTCTTTCTTAGGCTGCTTTCCCTCATCCTTTTTCTGAGTTACCCCTGAATCCTGTGAGTACCCCTGTTGGCAACCCACACGTCAGCAGCCTTGGCTAGCTTCTTAGAATCTAATTTTTTTGAATCAGCCAAGTGTTGTCTGAGCTCAGGAGAGCAGGCATCATAGATAGACTCCATCATAACAAGATTTCTCATTCCTTTGTAAGTGTTAACTCTGTAACCCTTAATCCATCCCTCTAAGTTCTTCATATATTCATTCACCCAAGTAGCCCAAGGGGTACTATCATGCTTTTTGGGGGTCCTAAACCTCTTAAGGTACTGGGAAGGAGTCTTCCCAAATCTAGCTATCAAAGCTAGCTTCACACATTCATAATTCATCCTATCCACCTCCCCCAACTCCATTACCACATCAGATGCAACAGGGGGGAGCCTAGAGAACAAACAGGGGATCAACTGCTTCCCTGGGATGTCCTGGAGCCCATGATTATATTCAAACATAGCAAGCCAATCTAATACATCCAACTTCGGTTCATACATAACCACAATCTCTTTAGGCATCCAGGGTCTTTTTGGACTGGAAGATCTAAAGGATTCGGGGAGAGAAGCATTTTCCAAAGACAATTTCTTCATCTCAAGCTCATGGTTGAGCTCCATTTCTTTGAGCCTTAGTACTTGATGTCTCTGTTCAGTTTGGGCACTAATTCTTTTGAATTCTAGTTCAAGTCTCATTTTTTCTAGTGAGATAAATTCAGGACTTAATGTGGGACCTGGTAAGGGTCCAGCAGGCCGTTGAGCAGGCAGAGGGCCAGAGGGGGTGACATTGTTATCCTCCTCTTCCTCATCTGTCTCAACAATAACATCTTCAACATTATCCTTATTACTGTTTGCTACATTTGCTGGAGTAGTAGGGCCTCCAGCACCACTATCCAGACTTTGTTTCTCTAACAGTCTATCAATCATTTCTGTTTTCTTGCCTTTGACAGGAACAACTTTCTGTCTGCACAAATCGTTAAGATAATCAGCAGTTTTAGTAAGGAGGGTCTCCTGACTATAACTTTCCATACTTGACTTTGTTAAAACCAACTTTTTGTGAGTGTTAGCCTTGTGGTTAATTGCACCAAGGTACTAGTAACACACTAAAATGTAAATCCAATACTTTTATCCTCACCGCTGTACACCAGTGTTAGGCAGAATCCTGTGCAGTTCCCTTGGGCAGCACTACAGCAGATTAAGACTACAGGTATGAGCACGTAAAATCCCCTTTGGTATCAGTCTGTACCACAAAGATTTAGTTGGTTGCTGTGGCTAAGCAGTCAGACTTATCTCAAGAGGGAGATGAGCAGTATTCAGGGTTTACACAATAGGTATTACATCACTAAGGCACAAGGAAACACTGACCAAAGCTTTGTATCAAAACGAGAATATATAGATTTATTTTATACACTTCTAGTTCAACACATAAATCACAGTCAATAAAGTAAGTTAAATTCAATCGGGGAAAGTATACACAACTCTCTAGTCAATTGTAGACAAGTTTGCGGGAGAGTGAAAACTGAGCAAAACTGCACAGAGAAAGCCAACAGCAAATGGCACTCTAGCAATATAGCACAAGGGAGGGAAAGCACAAGTTAAACCGAAATATCTTCAGACACACCCTAGCAACACTTCCCTGAAGTTTTGTGAACAAGTTAAGCAAGGCAGTACTTTAGCAATACGGTACTTAAATGAAAACCGAGCAAAATGGCACTTCACGAGTTAAAACAGTGGGAAGGAAGAGGTGTTAAGAAGATTTAGGTGCATCAACACAATCCTAGTTGAGAATCAATCTAGTGAGAGCAGATCTAACAAATCCGCCAGAGTCTATAGGCCTGAGCCAGAGTCAGTCGTACAGGACCAAGAGCTTAGGAGCAAAAATGTTCTTGTAGCTGCAGTCAAGTCTTTGGTTAACAAAGTTTGAAAAGGTAGATGCAAGGCAAAAACAATGTTAGACGAAAGGGCGGCCAACCCAACAGGTAGGTAAAGGATTTAAAACACCTTCAGGGCTACCACACAGAAAGGGAGGCCGGGCGGAACAATGTACCTTTAAATGAAGAAGTGGCTCCTGCGGTGGCGGTTGTTCCTGGTAGTTCCTACAGTTCGGGGAATCCAGCAGAGAAAGAGGGGCTCTCGACGTGGAGGAAGGTCCAAGTCACTGCACTACCCAGGGATGAAACCAGCCGCGGTGCTGCCAAACGAAAAAAAGGTACGCTCCTTTAAATCGCGGTCCGGGTGGATAGCTGCGTGGCTATCGGGCCTCCAAGTGCTTGGGCACTGGCGATTCGACCAAGGCAGGTCCGAGGAAGCGATTGGCGAACTGGTTGGTCCCACCAGCTCAAGGGAAGAAGGCTCTTGCAGAAGAAGATCTCCCCTCGTCGTGTGGAAGAAAAGTGGTGAGACGCTGCAGCAGGGCTTCACCGGTGGTGCAGGTGCTGAAGTAGTGCTTGGCTTCTCTCCCCTTCAGTTCCATAGTTCCAGTAACAATGTCTTGCTCTTCCAGTCCTCAGGACGCTGCTTTTATGCAAAATGACCCCCATTCATACAGCCTAGCTGTCACTCACACAGTGGAGTGGTCTTCTTAGCGGGAGACCCTCCAGCCTATCAGGTTAGACTGCGACTTGAGTTGCTGCGGCAACTCTGTCCAGGGGTCCCCCCCCACACCGTGGATCCACCCCAGACTCAGTGGTGCCGAAAGGAGGGCTTCTCAGCAGAAGCCCGCCAAAAGGACGAACAAAGGGCCCCCGACCTGAGTTAGGAGTTTAGAGAAAGACACAAGAAAGAATTTATATTAAGGTTCTGGCAAATAAAACTGTTACGCTCACCTTGTTCCCACAGGGGCATCGATCAGAACTGGACAGCTGCGGTCTCCACCAACGTGACGCGTAGTGCTGTGATGACAGACTCGACCGGCCCACCCAACTTCGTCTGCTTGGTCCGTAGAAGTATTCTTCTGAAAGTGGAGAAATGGAATTTACCGCCCGTGGAATAGAGTATTACCCTCCACCCCCACTGTTCTCCCCACTAATCACCTCCGATGTCCCTTCTTATAGTCTAACCTTATGGTTTGGAAAGATGAGCTCTCCATCCTGCATTGAGTGCAGGGGCGCGTGGATAACCAGTTGCTTCACTGGTCCGAAGGAATTGGGGAGTTCCAGAACAATTTGGCTCTGAGGTTTCCGGCGTGACGCCATAAGTACCTAGTTCGTAAGTGTTCAAATATGACTTTCACTCTTGTCCGATTCCTTGCAGAATGCAGCTCGACCCAAGCGAAGATTTCCTCGTGGCAGCCGGTAACATTCAGGTAAGAGTCTGCATTATCCAACACAGTTCGATAAATGGTGCTAGTATGTAATTTGTTGCTTTCTCGCTTGATACAGGTGCTGAGAGAAATTATGAAGTCTCGAGGAAAAATGCCTCCGGCGGTAAAATCTGGTAAGTCTCTTATGATGAGGAAGATTCCCCTTGTTTGTCCCTTCGGCTCACCTTGCCGCCCTTTTGTTCCCTTTAGGTGCCGGAGTTCGGCGAAGATGAGATGGATGCTGCGCCGACTCGTGGAGTGGAATAATACCTCCAGCGGTAAAATCAGGTAGGTCTATGGGGGGTAACTAATATTGCCACTGTTTATTCTCCCTTGGCTCACCTTGCTGTTCTTGTGTCCCCCTTAGGTGCCGGAGTTCGGCGAGAACATGAAGAAGAATGAGGTGGCTCGTGGAGATGCTGCGAAGGCCGGTGAGTTCAGCGCGGCGCTGCTGCTGGCGAGGCGACGCGTATCAAATAACTTCTTTCTTCCAGTTCAAAGGCGCGGTGGATCCGGAATTCAGGTAAGGAATAAAGGTATTGTTCTTGTTCTAACCTTTTCTCCTTCTTTCCCCCCTTTTTCTAGGAGCTCCAAACTCAAGGCGAGCGTGGCAGAAGAATGGATGCTGACTTGCAGGCACAGTGAGCGCTACGCTGCAGGATGCAGAATAACGCGAAGCGTGTGCTGCTCTTCGGGCATGGTTTATATAGCCTCCAAAGTAGTTCCAGGTAAGAATTCCTCCCCAACCCCACCCGAGTAAAAAATAGTCCCTAGGTAAAGTAGTCCTTTCCAAGCCTCATATGGGCTTGGGAGTTCTTGCAGCATGGTCTGCATCAGGTAAGTTTGCAGCATGGTCTAAGTTTTAATCCATGAGCCTGGCGCCTATGGTGCCAGGAGTGACTTTCCATACGAGCCTGGCGCCATAGACGCCAGGACTGCACCCAAATAGCCCCTAACAGGGGTAGTTGAGCTTGCTTGCGATAACTTGATGCCCGCTTCCGCGGTTCGATGGACTTGCTCTGGATCCACGATGGTAGGCATCATGACAGCACCCCCCCCCCATGACCCCTCCTAAAGTTGTTCTCCCCCGTGGTTTTGGTTTGTCTGGGAAATTTCGGTGGAATCTTCTCACCAATCGAGGTGCATCAACGTGGTCACTAGGTTCCCATGACCTTTCTTGTGGTCCGTAACCTTTCCAGTCGATTAAATAAAAAAGTCTCGACTTAACCATCTTGGAGTCCAGGATATTTTTAACCTCAAATTCGGGTTCCCCGTCTATCAGGATGGGGTCTGGTGGTTTGGTCAGTCTTGTCCCAGGTTGTACTGGCTTCAGAAGCGACACATGAAAGACTAGGGTGAAATCGCATATTAGCAGGTAATTCCAACTTGACGGCTACTGGGTTGATAATGGCCTTAATAGAGTAAGGTCCCAAATATCTAGGGTTAAAGGTCCGCGTTCCCTTTAGAGGTATGTGTCTTGTGGCCAACCATACTTGATCCCCAATCTGGTATTGTGGAGAATCACTTCTATGCTGATCAGCATCTTTCTTGTATTTTTCTTTTGCTTGTTTCAAATTTGCAGTTGCTTCCTTAAAGGCTTGTGTAATAGCAACGTGCAGATGGTCCACTGCGGGCATTTCTAAGTTCTGAGGTTCGAGGATGGTGCCCGTATATGGTATTAAAGGGGCTTTGTCCAGTTCCAGAATGTACAGAAATATTGTATGCATATTCGGCGATCCAAAGGATGTCCTTCCAATTACTCTCAGTCTGGTGTAACATACAACGCAGGTATCGTTCAAAAGTCTGGTTGGTCCTCTCCGTCTGACCATCGGTCTGGGGGTGGTGACTGGTTGATAACCTCACGTCGATTTGCGCCAATTGACAACACTTCTTCCAAAAATGTGAAATGAATTGACTGCCCTGGTCAGAGACCAATACGGAATGAAATCCGTGTATGCAAACAATGTTTTCGAGGAACTCCTTGGCCAGGATTGAGGCAGAAGGTAATTCCTTTAAAGGAATAAAGTGGGCCATCTTGAAAAAAAGATCCACGATAACTAGAATGGTGTTAAATCCATTACATGGAGGTAGGTCTGTAATAAAGTCTAACGATAAGGTGTGCCATGGTGTAGGTGGAATATCCAAAGGTTGTAAAAGTCCTGCTGGTTTTTTCTTCTGACTTTTGTTTTGGGCGCAAATGCCACAAGACATTACAAATGATTTAATGTCCTTTCGCCAGGTGGGCCACCAGAATTGTCTCTTAATTTTCGCCTCAGTCTTTGCGATACCTGGGTGTCCTTCCATCAGGGTGTCATGATAATTGGAAATGATAACAAAAAATTAGGGAATGGCCGTTAAAGAAAAGGTACGTGGCCAAATACTAACACTATGAAACAGGGTGTGTACCTTTACTCTTTTGTAGTAACCACAAAGTTTCAAAAGAAACAGGCCAACCAGAGTGTTTGGCCTGTTCTCTTGGGTTGTTTAAAGAAAACGAGACATGTGTTGCCTAATTTTAGCAATCACAGAATGAATTAACCATTAGGTATATATTACCATAATCTCAAAACAAAACTTTTATACAATTCGTAAAGAAATAGGATGTACGAGCAATACATAAAATATATTTTACTGCTTTGTGAAGTGAGTGGCTAGAATGTGTAGGTACAAAAAATACAATAACATAAATCTGTTCTGAATGACTGTTTACATTCGAGAAAGGGACATTCAACACATTGTGAGGGCAAATTGAGAACAATTAACATGTGAAAACAAATTAAGAACAGTTAGCATGTGCAAACAACATAATGCAAGATAATTAAGTCCAATATCTCTAGAGGAGTAGGGCTTCAAAGTTTGTCCGCAAGTAGGAAACAAGTTATAGATGCATATATAGTTTTACTAGTGATTTGAATGCATCATATGTTCCCATATTTAGTGTTCGAAAGTTGTTTAGTTAAGAATTATTTCCTTATTGAAAAGTCAATGAATGATGCAGGCTCTTTTGACACAAGATATCCGATCATTAGCCAGATAATTGGAAATGACTAATTCTTGTAGTTTCTTGTGTGGCACAAACAGTCGCCTTTGATAATAAGGTAGGTCATTGGTGACAGAGTGGTCTGGGCCTTTCTTTACCCAGTCCTGCAGGGCTGTTGGATCGAAGAGTTGCTGGATCTTTACCTGAATGTCCTCTAGTGTCTGTACAGTAGTTATGCCAAGAATCCTTTGTTCAGAAATTATAGGTACCGGTTCCGGGTTCACATATGCTTCTCCCATTCCTTTTCGGGATAAGGCGACTGCTTTACCATTTTTGCAAGCTGGTCGATAGGTGATTACGAAATCGAACTCGGCAAAGAACAATGCCCATCGAAGTTGGGGTGACGATTGGGCCTTGGCTGTTTTTAAATATTGCAAGTTCCAGTGATCACAGTAAGGGCATGCCTGGCACCGAGAAGATAGTGCCGCCAAGCCTTGAAGGCGGATTTAATGGCCAATAACTCTTTATCGGTAACTGCATAGTTTAACTCGGGTGCCGAGAACTTTCTGGACCAAAACGCTACTGGGTGAAGCTGACCAGTTTCAGGATCCTTCTGGCACAAGACAGCTCCCATGGCTAAACTGGATGCATAAGTTTCCACTATGTATGGAAGTTCAGGTTGTGGGTGATTTAATACAGGTGCAGACGTGAATTTTGCTTTCAACTCTTGGAAGGCATTTTCAGCTTCTTCGCTCCACATAAAGCGTTTGTTTTTTCTCAAGAGTGCTGTGATGGGGTGTACAACATGTGAGAAATATGGAATAAATCTGCGGTAGAAATTAGGAAATCCGAGCACGCTTTGTACTCCTTTAACTGAACTAGGTGATGGCCACTTGAGAATTGCATCCACCTTTCGAAAGTCCATTCAGACTCCTTTGGGAGTCAAGATAAACCCAAGGAATTCAACTTCTGTGACATGAAAAACACATTTTTCCAATTTTGCATATCATTTGTGTTGCTGTAGTTTTTCAAGGACTGCTCGGACGCCTTCACATGGTCTGATTCCGAAGAGGAGTACACTAGAATGTCATCTATATATACGACAACGCAGACGTCAATGAGTTCACAAAGGACATTGTTCATAAAATATTGTAAGGCTGCTGGTGCATTGCACAACCCGAAGGGCATCACCTGGTATTCGAATAACCAGTACTTAGTGCGAAAAGCAGTCTTACATTCGTCCCCTTCTTTTACACGTACCAGATGATATGCCCCCCGGAGATCTAATTTAGTGTATATGCATGCGTCCTTTACTTGGTCTAGTAGTTCGGGGATCAGAGGCAATGGGCATCGGTTCTTAACCGTGATCTGGTTCAATGCGCGGTAGTCTATGCACGTTCTGAGGTCACCTTCCTTTTTGGGCACGAAGAACAAAGCTGAAGATGCAGGGGACTTGGAGGGGCGAATGAAGCCATTAGCAAGGTATTGGTCCAGGTATTGGCGTAGGTGATGGTTTTCAGGTTCCGTAAGGGCGTAGATCCTACTACAAGGGGGTTGTGCACCGGGTATGAGATCGATTTGACAATCGTATGATCTGTGAGGTGGTAGGGTGTTTGCCTGTTCCTTTTGGAAAACATCCTGGAATTCTTGATATTCTGGAGGTAACTGCCCCGCTGGAGGGGCGACTGTGGCCAGGCCTGCGTTCAAGGTTTTTTTTGGGTAAAAAGTTTGTGCACAATGCGGGAAGGTTATTCTCTTCTCTCGCCAATCAATACAAGGATTATGTGTTTCCAACCAAGGTATCCCCAGTATTATCTGGAACTGCATGGCTTTGATTAAATCGAACACAATAGTCTCTCGATGCCCATCCTGACCCAATAATGTCATTTCTGCGGTGGAATGAGTTACAGGCCCAAAGGCAATTTTGGTTCCATCGACTGTGGTGATGACATCTGAAGTGGTCTTTCTGCAGAGAGGTAGATTCATCCTAGAAGCCAATTCGTAGTCCACATAGTTTCCTATGGCCCCGCTATCAATGTATGCCCTTACTGCGTGCATATGTGATGGCTGCCTTGGATCTACAAGGACCATTGGTATGATGAAGTGCGAGGTCCGAGTATCCTCCTTCAAGCTCGGCAAGCGGACCTCTACGCTTGTCGGGCGTGGTCGTTTCCCGAGTCAGACTCCATATGGCTTTTATCAGCAGCTCCTACCACCTTCTTGGGTGGCTTTACAGTGCAATCCCGTAGAAAATGTCCCAAAGTTCCGCAATATAGACACAACTGCATTTGCCATCTTCTTTCTCTTTCCTTCTGAGTCAAGGGTCCTTTAACCCCTCCGATTTGCATGGGTTCTGAAGCATCTGCTCCTTTGGGGTTAGCGTGGCTTTTAACCAACACCCGATTCTCGAACTTGGCTCGATCAGCCTTTCTGTTCTGAAGTCTGTGATTTAACTGGACCACTAAGTATATATATTCAGCACAGTCTTGAGGTGGGTTCACAACTTGAGCCAGGACATCTTTGAGTTCTCCTCGAAGCCCTCGATGAAATAACGTGATCCGTTTTACCTCAGGCCATCCAGTTTCCACTATCAACCTGTTAAAGGTTGCGATGTAGGATAGAAGGTCCTGGTTGCCCTGTCGTAGGGACAAAAGTTCGTTATGCAAGGCCTGTCCTTGGGAGTGCCGGGCAAATAGTCTTTCCATGCTCGTTTGAAAGCCCTGAAAGTCCCGAATGAATAGGGTCATCCTGATTGACTAATGGAATTGACCAATCCGCTGCACTGCCGCTGAGATATGACAATACAAAGGCTACCTTGGCTTGATCATTTGGGAAGGCTCCAGGTCTGCATAAAAAGTGCAAGCGGCATTGGTTCATAAACACGGCGAACCTTTTGGGGTCCCCGGCAAAGCGTTCGGGCGGAGCTAATGGAATAGTTCCTGGTAGGATTACTTGCACAGGGTTACTTGGTGAAACAGGAGTTGGGTTTCCCCAGAGTCCAGGTAGTGGTGTTTGTCCAGCCTGGCTTTGCAGTAATTGCCTAGCAAGGTCATCAGTTCGCTCCTTTGACACAATCAGTTCTCTCCTGAGAGCATTGGTTTCTTGACGGGCGGAATGTACTTCAGCCCTCAGTTCCCCTAGTAATTGGGTCAGTTGGTCAGTTTCTGAGGTCTCCATAACGCCCGGGTGGGAATTTGTGGGTAGGCTTTGCGTTCTGTTACGCTCACCTTGCTCCCACAGGGGCGTCGATCGGAACTGGACAGCTGCGGTCTCGACCAACTTGACGCGTAGTGCTGTGATGACAGACTGGACCAGCCCACCTAACTTCGTCTGCTTGGCCCGTAGAAGTATTCTTCTGAAAGTGGAGAAATGGAATTAACCACCCGTGAAATAGTGTATTACCCTCCACCCCCACTGTTCTCCCCACTAATCAGCTCCGATGTCCCTTCTTATAGTCTCACCTTATGGTTTGGACAAAGGAGCTCTCCATCCAGCATTGAGTGCAGGGGCGCGTGGATAACCAGTTGCTTCACTGGTCCGAAGGAATTGGGGAGTTCCAGAACCATTTGACTCTGAGTTTTCCGGCTTGACGCCAAAAGTACCTAGTTCGTAAGAGTTCAAATGTCTGACTTTCACTCTTGTCCGATTCCTTGCAGAATGCAGCCCGACCCAAGCGAAGATTTCCTCGTAGCAGCCGGTAACATTCAGGTAAGAGTCTGCATTATCCAACACAGTTCGATAAATGGTGCTAGTATGTAATTTGTTGCTTTCTCCCTTGATACAGGTGCTGAGAGAAATTATGAAGTCTCGAGGAAAAATGCCTCCGGCAGTAAAATCTGTCTTTTATGATGAGGAAGATTCCCCTTGTTTGTCCCTTCGGCTCACCTTGCCGCCCTTTTGTTCCCTTTAGGTGCCGGAGTTCGGCGAAGATGAGATGGAAGCTGCGCCGACTCGTGGAGTGGAATAATACCTCCAGCGGTAAAATCGGGTAAGTATATGGGGGGTAACTAATATTGCCTCTGTTTATTCCCCCTTGGCTCACCTTGCTGTTCTTGTGTCCCCCTTAGGTGCCGGAGTTCGGCGAGAACATGAAGAAGAATGAGGTGGCTCGTGGAGATGCTGCGAAGGCCGGTGAGTTCAGAGCTGCGCTGCTGCTGGCGAGGCGACGCGTATCAAATAACTTCTTTATTCCAGTTCGAAGGCGCGGTGGATCCGGAATTCAGGTAAGGAATAAAGGTATTGTTCTTGTTCTAACCTTTTCTACTTCTTTCCCCCATTTTTCTAGGAGCTCCAAACTCAAGGCGAGCGTGGCAGAAGAATGGATGCAGACTTGCAGGCACGGTGAGTGTTACGCTGCAGGATGCAGAATAACGCAAAGTGTGTGCTGCTCTTCGGGCGTGGTTTAAATAGCCTCCAAAGTAGTTCCAGGTAAGTATTCCTCCCCAACCCCGCCCGAGTAAAAATTGTCCCTAGGTAAAGTAGTCCCCTCCAAGCCTCATATGGGCTTGGAGCTCTTGCAGCATGGTCTGCATCAGGTAAGTTTGCAGCATGGTCTGCATCAGGTAAGTTTTAATCCATGAGCCTGGCGCCTATGGTGCCAGGACTGACTCTCCATACGAGCCTGGCGCCATAGATGCCAGGGCTGCACCCAAATAGCCCCTAACAGGGGTTGTTGAGCTTGCTTGGGATAACTTGATGCCTGCTTCCGGGGTTGATGGACTTGGTCTGGATCACCGGGGGTAGGCATCATGACAAAAACCCACCAGAGTAAAGTTAATAAAAGAATAGACCGGCGGTATGTAAGAGCCTGTCAGAAAAAGTGGTAGCCTCGAACAATGGGAAATTCCCATAAAGAAATATTCGCGGTTGAATATTTTTGGTAGTAACCACTGCCACCAGCCAGAAACTTTAGAGAGAGGGATTGCACGGTACCCTCTCGAAAATTAGCCCAAGGGAAACACTATTAACCCTTCCCAGTACTTGCATAGTAAGATGGTTTGTACTGGTGTTGTTCATAAGAGGTGACTAGTAAAGTCAATGGGGACTTTACATGCCCTGGGAGACGGTAGTTAGTCCCAGGGTATGGAGCCTATGTTTGGGGGTCGCTACGACACCCCTGTGGCACGGCACGGAGGGTGCTGTGTAACACAAGTGAGTAAAGATGGTTTCCTATGAGGGAGAGATAACCCCATAGGCATTAAATACAAAAATAGCCTAGAACACACATAGCAAAATATGTCTAAGAGTGAGAAAAAGAGGCACACTCTTGGCAGGTGAAGGAAATAAACACTTCAAATCCAGCGAAGCTGCTGGGGGACTCTATAGGTAAGGGAAATTAGCCATAGAATGAGAATTCTCCCTAACACTGGGGTAGTGTCAGAGGTGAGGGGGGCTGGTGCACGGTGTAAGGGCCGCCTGGGATAGTGTTGGAGCTGAGGGGGGCTTGTGGGTAGCATGAGGGGTGCCTGGGGTAGTGTCAGGGGTGCTGGTAGGTGGTGTGAGGGGTTCCTGCGGTAGTGTTGGTGGTGAGGGGGGTAGTGTTGGAGGTGAGGGGGGCTGGTGGGTGGTGTGAGGGGTGCCTGTGGTAGTGTCAGAGGCAAGGGAGGCTGGTGGGTGGCGTGAGGGATGCCTGGGTGGTGTCTACACCTGAGGGGGCTGAGGTGCAGCCTGGGTATGTGCCAGCACTTTATGTGCAGTGGGAGTCTGGGGGATGGTTCGCAGGGGTGCAGACATTAGTTACGTGGGACCTTGCACAGAGTAGTGGAGGGGCAGCCGTTACTTAATTGGAACCTCGCACAGAATGGCTGGGGTGCTGGATGTTGTGTTGGAGGTGGACACAGAGCTTTGTGGAAAGGTTGGTTTACGACTATGTTTTTAGTTGGGCGTGTTGTGGGCATTCCTCGCGCGGCTCAATTTTCTTTGCGTGTCTGCTAGAAATGCGCGTTTGGATCCATGACTATGCATAGCGCTATTTTTTTTATCTGGTTGCAGACTCGCTCCGTGTCCTTATCGGCGTGCGGCCCCTGCAGGATTTCAACGTACATTTCCATGAATCAGGCACTGTCACTCTAAACCCCTGTGAATTGCTAGGCTTTGCAACAATGGCTGATATCTGCACGGAACGCCACCCTTCCTCCAAGGGCCTTGGGAGGGAATCAGAAATAAAAACTACTAAAATAAACAGGACTGGGCTCTAAAATGGGACCTAGGATTCTCAAAGTCAGAAACAGCAACCTTCTAACATTGCTTATTCAAAATGGCAGGACCCTGGCTGATGTGGCAGATAGCCGCTATGCTAATAAAGATCAACATCTACCCTACCCAGTGCTTGCACTACTTTATTTATTTATTTATTTTTGCATTTGTATAGGGCTCTAAACCCTTGGGCATCAAAGCGCTGTTACATTCATGTTACTTTCATGTTTAAGGTTACAGTTAGAATGACAGAAAAGTCACGGTGTTACAGGCATGTTAAGCATGCAGCAGGAGGCTGTAAAGTTATCGGGGCTCATTTGAAGTATGCCGGTCCGGAAGCTTACCGGCACTGTTATTTTCGGACAGGCACACTACAGGTCTGCCTGCCAGAGCCACCGTGGCTGACAGGTCTGACCCTGCCGGGCTCAGCGGCCACGGTAGCAGACCGCCACGGAAGCACTGGCATCGTTATTAACAGTCCCGGTTCTTCTGTGGTCCCCACTCTCCTATGGGAACGTTGAAAATGATTTTACCGGTGCCTGACTTTTCAGCCCGCCGGGGTTGTAATCCCCGGTGTTACCGGGAAGTCAGGCGCCGGTAAATAATTACGGGTCTGGCGGCAACCTGTCGGTAGCACCGGCATGGTTACCGCTGAACCCGTAATGAGCCCCATAGCCAAGTAGCTTCCATTAGCAGCACACGTCCACGTAGTCAAATACGTAGGACTGCAGGCAAACTCAGGAAGCAGAGCAAGGCTGAAAGACGTAGTGAAGGAGCACCAAAGGTTGCCGTATGCAGTACTGCATGGCTGTTTTCGTAAGGGTACTGGCAGAACCGTGGTGACTGATGACATTCTAGACATTAACGTGGCATTCTGGTCACGACCAGAGGCCTGCTTACCTTTAGGCAATGGCAGGTGATACCTTTGCACTTTAGCAACACATTCAACAACTAACAAAAGCAACACATTCTAAGTTCTCCTAAATACAACCAAGGCGCAACTTAATTCACTAATGCTGGGCACCAAGCCCTTGAAATATCCTGGGCTTAATACCTTTTGCTGCCCCTCATTCCACGGTGGAGTGCTCTCTTGGGTGCTCTCTTGGCTGCTCTCTTGGCTGCTCTCTTGGGTGCTCTCTTGGGTGCTCTCTTGGCTGCTCTCTTGGGTGCTCTCTTGGCTGCTCTCTTGGCTGCTCTCTTGGCTGCTCTCTTGCGTGCTCTCTTGGGTGCTCTCTTGGGTGCTCTCTTGGGTGCTCTCTTAGGTGCTCTCTTGCGTGCTCTCTTGGGTGCTCTCTTGGCTGCTCTCTTGGGTGCTCTCTTGGCTGCTCTCTTGCGTGCTCTATTCAGTGCATCAATACTAAGTGCAATTCACATGTGGACAGAGACGCTAAAAGAAATGGCCGGAATACTGAGACGAAGATGAGCAGCTCTCCCTGTGGATAGAATGTGCGTGGCCTGCAGCCACTATCCCTTTAGAAAGCAGCTTCTAGCCTCGCTGTCACTCATTCTGTAGCCCTGTGTAAAGCTCTACTATTCTCTCTAGACAAAACAATGTTAAAAAATCCATCTGCACCATATATTGTTAAACTCTGTTCTAAGTGGTTATTTAAACATGTTCTCTGTGCATCTCCGAGCTAAACTCCAGTTCCTGTGGACCCAGGAGAAACAGAATCAATCCAATGGCTCCAGACCCCGGAAAAGCACCCTCTCTGTATATTAATGGCTTCAAAACTCTGCAAACGTGTGTGCTCACCAAGGACTCTGTGATGGTTTACATTTCACTCTGTGGTGTCTAGGATCCCGTCATTGTTATCATTTCACTCTGTGGTGCCTAGGATCCCGTCATTGTTATCATTTCACTCTGTGGTTGCCTAGGATCCTGTAATTGTTATCATTTCCCTCTGTGGTGCCTAGGATCCCGTCATTGTTATCATTTCACTCTGTGGTGCCTAGGATCCCGTCATTGTTATCATTTCACTCTGTGGTTGCCTAGGATCCTGTAATTGTTATCATTTCCCTCTGTGGTGCCTAGGATCCTGTAATTGTTATCATTTCACTCTGTGGTGCCTAGGATCCTGTCATTGTTATCCTTTCACTCTGTGGTGCCTAGGATCCTGTCATTGTTATAATTTCACTCTGCGGTGCCTAGGATCCTGTAATTGTTATTTCACTCTGCGGTGCCTAGGATCCAGTCATTGTTATCATTTCACTCTGTGGTGCCTAGGATCCTGTCATTGTTATCATTTCACTCTGTGGTTGCCTAGGATCCTGTCATTGTTATCATTTCACTCTGTGGTTGCCTAGGATCCTGTAATTGTTATCATTTCACTCTGTGGTGCCTAGGATCCTGTCATTGTTATCATTTCACTCTGCGGTGCCTAGGATCCTGTCATTGTTAGCATTTCACTCTGAGGTGCCTAGGATCCTGTCATCATTTCACTCTGTGGTTGCCAAGGATCCTGTCATTGTTATCATTTCACTCTGTGGTTGCCTAGGATCCTGTCATTGTTATCATTTCACTCTGTGGTTGCCTAGGATCCTGTCATTGTTATCATTTCACTCTGCGGTGCCTAGGATCCTGTCATTGTTATCATTTCACTCTGCGGTGCCTAGGATCCTGTCATTGTTATCATTTCACTCTGTGGTGCCTAGGATCCTGTCATTGTTATCATTTCACTCTATGGTTGCCTAGGATCCTGTCATTGTTATCATTTCACTCTGCGGTGCCTAGGATCCTGTCATTGTTATCATTTCACTCTGTGGTGCCTAGGATCCTGTCATTGTTATCATTTCACTCTGTGGTGCCTAGGATCCTGTCATTGTTTTTTGTCACATCTGTTGCTCCTCCAGGCGAAGTACCTAGCACATGTGTGTGTTCTAAATAGCTTTCTTTGTTTACTGCAGTGAGCAAGCACTCGCATTAGGTTAACCTGTCTGCCTTGGCCATTTGGAACTACAGTTCCCAAGAGCACCTGGTGCATACATCTAGATACGTCAGGCGCTTTCAGGGGCAAGCCGGTCTGCGTCGGTACCGCCAACCTCCCCTTATTAACCCTTCTGGCATCTGCTGCTTGTCATTGCCATTGAAATATACAGGGGTAAAGCTACGTGAGGTACGTGCATTTGATATTTCTTTTGCTATCTTTGTCACATCTGTTGCTCCTCCAGGCGGAGTACCTAGCACATGTGTGTGTGTTCTAAATAGCTTTCTTTGTTTACTGCAGCGAGCAAGCACTCGCATTAGGTTCACCTGTCTGCCTTGGCCATTAGGAACTACAGTTCCCAAGAGCACCTGGTGCATACATCTAGATACGTCAGGTGCTTTCAGGGGCAAGCCGACTGCGCCGGTCCTCGCCACCCACGGCGCTTGGTGCAGGAAACGTTGCCCGAATTTCCTCTCTTCAAGCTCATCTCGTTCATATAAGGTAAAATGGGGTTACTCCCGGTAGAAAAGTTAATTTCCAACCTCCATAATATCCAATGCTTATACAAAGTAGAATAAGCAGTTGCCATGGCACTGACCTGTCCCAAACCGGACATTTCTCCACTTAGGGAAAGCCTGGCAATTAAAAGAGTTCCTAGAATGAAGAATGAAAAACAGAGCACTCAATCACAGAATGGCACAGCTTGCCAACCCAACTCCAGGCATGACCTTAAACTATGCCTTCTGAACACCCGTTCCCTTAATAAACACGCGCAATGCGTACAAGACAGGATCATAGAGGAACAAATAGATGTGTTTTGCATAACCGAAACCTGGCTTAAGGACCCGATAGGTCCTAATTGTGACATTGCGGTCCTGGAGGGCTATTCCATTTTCTACTCCAACAGACAGGAAGGCTATGGGGGTGGTGTTGCAGTTATCGCAAGGGACTCAATTCACATGTTCCTCACGGATATTGCATGCCCAGGTAGTAAGATCTTGCATCTAAAACACCTTCCCACAGCCAACAGTAGCCTTAATCTGATTGTCCTCTATAGGCCCCCTTCCTCCATCCCAGAGTTTAATGAGCACATTACGCACCAACTTAACATGCTTAAAGGACCTCATACAGCCACCATAGTCGTAGGGGACTTCAATCGTTGGCATGATGATCTTGGGGACAAAGAAGCTATCAACTTACAAAGTTTGCTGAGCAACATTGACTTTAGGATCAACAACCAACATCCCACAATGGCTTATGGTCACATGCTAGACTGGGTTATCACTAACAATCTGGTAACTGGAGACTTTGTGACAGAACCATGCATATGGTCAGATCACCATTAGTATAACTTTTTACATCTCCTTGCCTTACCCCAAGCCCAAAATTCCCAACCACCCCATGCCTATGACATATCGAAACTATAAAAACAGACAGGGACTTACCTCTGCAATGCCTTTCCAACGCGGAAGCTAGTCAAGGGCAAATGGATTTATGCGAGACATTATTGTCTAACTTACTAAGCCACCTTGACAAAGCAATACATCTCGCAGCACCTCTTCAAACAAAACCTTCTAGACCACTTAAAAAACAAACACCATGGTTCACTAGCGAACTTACAGATCAAAAAAAGGTTAAAAGAAACAGAGAAAATAGCTGGCGAAAAAATCAATAACCAGCTGATAAAGCTTCCTGGAAAGAAAGTGAATCCAAATACAAACGTATGATACTAGAAGCCAAGAAAAACTATTATAGCGACCAAATCAAAGCAGCTGCTAATTCCACTAGTAAACTTTTTAACATTCTAAAATCTGTGTGGAAAAACCAATTGCTATTACACCACCATTCTCACCTACACAAGAAAAATGTGAGGCCACTCAGATCGCCTTCTTCAATAAAATCTCGAAAGCAAGAGACACTATCCTAAACTCACTAATGAATAAAACCACATCAATGACTATGCCCCCGGAGACCACCCCGACACCCTCGGAAACGTTCAAGTTTTCAGAAATCACAGTGGAAGACATGACTAAAACCCTTACCTCCATGAAACCTACCTCCTGTGCGGAGAACATTCTCCCTCCTAAAATAATCTTGGACAATACGGACATTTTCGCACCAATGTTAACCAAAATTGTCAATGCATCTTTCAGAGATCAGGATGTACCTAAGGCCATAAAAAAAGTTACAGTTACACCATTGGTCAAGAAACCGAACCTCAATCAAAGAGACCCCAATAACCTGAGACCCATCACAAACTAATTTTATATGGAAAATCATGGACAGGATCGCCACCAGCCAGCTACAGGCACATGTAGAGTCCACCAATTCACTACATCCTCAACAGCCCACAGCACGGAGTCGGCAATGCTTGATTTACAGTCCAAGATGCTTACATTATCGATAAAGGAAAGGCAGGTCTCCTCATTCTCCTCGACCTAAGCGCGGCGTTTGATCTATTGGACCATAACTTACTTCAGTCCGCTCTAAAGAAAACAGCTAATTGCTCTGAAGAAGCCATCGGCTGGATTATGTCATTCCTAAAAGAGAGGATATCTAAGGTCCATTGGGGCGACAAGATCTCCATGGAAAAGGAAATCATTTGTGGAGCTCCTCAAGGCGCAAGCATGTCACCGCTACTCTTTAACATCTACTTGAGATACCTATGCCTCGTCCTTGATTACATCAATGCGTTCTTTACCAACTACGCTGACGATACGCAGCTGGTGATCGAGCTAAGTGGCGACTATCAGAAAGATAGTGACCAGCTCACCTTGGTCTACAATAACGTGGAACTTTGGATGGACTCCAATTGGATGTGCCTGAATGGACAAAAAACCGAGCTTATGATCTTCGGATCTCCTTCAGTCACAGCCAAACTATCCACCTCGTATAAATCCTTTAAAATAAAAGATACACAGATTCAGGTCATAAGTAAAGTTAAAACCCTGGGTAGGATGCTTGAAGCCTCATTGGGGACAAACACGCAAGCACAATATATTAAAAAAAAAACTGTGCTTATCACCTCAGGCTACTGAAATCCATCCGGCCATATATATCAGAGGAAAACAGTGCCACCATTGCCAGAGCCACCATACTGTCCCGTTTGGACTATGGCAATGCCCTGATCCTGGGTGCATCTAAGAAATGCATACACAGCCATCAGGTTGTCCAGAATAACGCGGTAAGGATTGTGAAGCAAAAAACCAAATCAAAGCACATCAGTGACTCCAGAAGAGAGCTACTGGTTGAAAATGGAGGATAGGGTCCATTTCAAGGCCTTAACCATCGTGCATAAATGTATCCATGGAAAAGCCCCAGCTTACTTGAAATCCAGGATTCATTCCTATGTGCCCGGCAGAACACTTAGATCTACCCACCTCGGTAAAATTACAGTTGCTCCGCATAAACTCAAAATAGGGAACCTATTCTGGCAGCCAGCACCACCATCATGCACGTCAGCGTGCGCCTTCTACTGCACTACCTCCTAACCACACACCTCGCCCTATTCACTCAACCACCCAAGTCAACCACTCCTACCTTTGAGGTTAATAACCTGGCCTGCCCTTACCTACGTGACCCAGCGTCACCCACCATGACTTTGACACCCTCAACGAGTCCTTCAGCAACTACCGTTGACGCTCACCACCCCTGCAACCAGATTAACCAACACCTTAATGACCCAGCTCTCTGGCTCAAACACTTTGCCACGAAACCAACTCCTAACCAACCTTGTACCCTCACTCTCAGGAACAAGAGACTAGGCACCAGATTCCGCATTCGGCCTTCCCGCACCAACACCACTAAGCAAGCCCCACGCACACCACTGAGCCCGCCTTCGCCCACCGCCACTTGCAAAACTAAGACCACAGGGGTTAAATTGCCTGTGTTGAAGGGTGCCCTCATCAATGCTAGATCTCTCACAGCACACGCTCTTGACATAGCCGACCTTATCACCACTGCCGACCTTGACTTCATTGCCATATCCGAAACCTGGCTACATGCCGCCTCTGGCCCTTCTCTATCCTTGGCCTTACCGCATGAGTATAGCATCACACGTTGTGACCGCTCCTCTGCCCATACTAGAGGTGGCGGCGTGGCATTCATCCATAAAAACTCCCTTGACCTAAGAGTGGTATCCGACTCCAAACTTGAATCAGCTGAACTGCTGACAATCAAATTACTACTAACACCTAACCAAACGGCCACCCTTCACCTTATCTACAGGCCCCCAGGGCCGGCACCCACCTTTGTCAGTGAAATTTCCACTCTTCTTCTTGACAAAACAAAAAACAACTCCCAAACAATAATCTTAGGTGACTTCAATCTTGGTCGCGGCGACCCTGAGGATCCTGTAGCAACTGACCTGGAGTCTGCTCTTACTGACCTTGGCCTCACCTTGTACTTACAAGAACCGACCCATATCAAAGGCAGGACCATCGATTGGTTAGCCGGCTCCAACTGCAACATCCAGATCCTCAACAACTCCCCATGCTTATGGTCTGACCATCACATCATAACATTTAACATTGAAGCTACCCCGCGAGCCCCAACAACCATAGCCCCAGCCCTCCCCACCCGCAATAAAAAAAATATAACAAGAGAACAACTCCTCCCACTGTTACTCCCCTCTCTTAATGCAGCGACCAATGCCTGCTCTGATCCCACCTCCCTAGCAGACATCTACAACCAAACGATGCTCACGGCTATTGACACTATAGCACCAATCAAACCTAGGAAGGCTAAACCACGAGCACATCTCAACTCATGGTTCACTCCACAGCTAAGAATCCTCCACAAAGCCAAACGCTGCGCGGAAAACCGTTGGAAAAGCCACCCATCTGATGAGCATAAAGACGGCTTCCTCCTCGCCTCCCTCACTTATAAAGATGCCATCATCATTCCTAAAAAAGAATCGCTTAATAATCGTATCATGCAAGCCGACTCTAATTCCAAGGAACTCTTTAGAGTCCTAAAAGAGCTCGAAACCCCAGTCTCCCCGCCAGTCCCTTGCACGAAAGACAGCAAATGGTGTGCTAACATTCAAGCAGCCCTCCTAAACAAAATCTCTATGCTCCAATCTAAAATAAAAGAAAAGCAGGACTGCCTGAGGCGTGACAGCCGCTCACTCTCCCCTACTAGGCCCACCCTCTCCAACTCTGCCAACATCAAACCTTTCACCTTCGCACCGCTCACTGTCACCGAAGTAGAAAACATCATCCTCAGGATGAAACCATCCAACTGCCAAGGTGACCCGTGCCTAGCCCCCATCATTAAGGACTCCGCCCATGACTTAGCCCCATTCATTACAGCCTTCATTAACTCATCCTTTGAAACAGGTATTGTCCCGGACAACCTTAAAGACGCCTGGGTGATCCCGCTACTAAAAAAACCTTCCCTTGACCCAAGCATACCCACGAACTTCCGACCTATTACTACAGTACCATTTCTGCTGAAGATACTGGACCGTGCAGCTTACCTGCAGATCCAAAACTACCTTGAATCTGTTAGGTCTACGACAATCCGGATTTCGGCCCAGACATGGGACCGAAACGGCTCTATTAGACCTAAAAACCCAGTTCGAAGTCCTGAAGGACAAGGGCAAATTAGCAATGCTATTACTCCTCGACCTTTCCGCCGCATTTGATTTGGTTAACCACCAGATCCTTTGCAGGCACCTCCACTCTGCTGCCAACTTCTCTCCCTCCGCAGCGGCCTGGATCAAATCCTTCCTGAGCAACAGATCTATGAGGGTCTTTGCACCTTCCGCTGCCGCAGATCCCTCCCCTATTCATTGCGGTGTTCCTCAGGGTTCTTGCGTGTCACCTACTCTTTACAATATCTTTACAAAACCACTCTTTGATGTGCTTGATTATCTGGGTGTCTCCTACACCAACTATGCAGACGACACCCAGATACTCATTCCCATCTCTGGTGATTATCTTGCTGACACCAAGGCCCTCAATGACGTCTACTTGGTCATCCAAGCCTGGATGGCCCAGCACCAGCTAAGTCTGAACGACGATAAGACGGAGCTACTTATCCTGGGTACATCACAACGCCTGAGCAAACTTGAGCCATCCTATCAGTCAGTCATCATAGACGGCAACTCCATACAAGTCTCGAAAGACACTAAAACACTAGGCTTTTACCTGGCTTCCACCTTATCCTTGTCAAGACAAACTAATGCAGTCAGGTCCACCTCCGCCTACACGTGCAAACTCATTTCAGCCTGCAGACCATTCCTCACCACCCACAATAGCGTCACACTAGCGAGAACACTTATCATGGCAAAAATAGATTACTGCAGTGCTCTATACTTAGGCACCAGCCAAGAAAACCTGTCCAAACTCCAAACCACCCAGAACAATGCAACTCGAGCGGCCCTGAACATCCCTCGTAACCACCACATCTCAGAAGCCAGAACTAGCCTAAAGTGGTTACCCATGAAGCAGAGAGTTTCCCTAAAAACGCTTGCCCTCACGCACAAATGCCTAACCAACAAGGCTCCGATCTATCTCTGCAGTCGGCTTTCGCGCCACTCCACTGCCCGTCCACTAAGAATTACTCTGACTCACTGCCTTACTATCCCTAGGTTTAAGCTCCAAAAAGCGGGAGGCACTAGCTTCCCTGTCCTAGCCTCCAAACTTTGGAACACCCTCCCCGCTGCCATCAGAGCTGAAGACTCCTTCAACACCTTCAAGAATAAAACCAAATCTTGGCTCTTTGACCAGCAATAGTTGTGTTAGACATCTGTCCTACTTACTCAGCCCGCCTGTTCCCCAGCATGATTTCCGGTCTGCTACCTTCCCAACTACCTCAGGGATACTTCCTCTGCGGAGCCTAGGGACACTGTACCATGTGTAATATTTGTAATTATTAAGATTGTTATTATGTTGTATTGGTATACTTTTATTGTAATCTATCTGCCTGTATGTTCTTTTCTTGCAACCCTGTACAAATTGCGCCCTGATGCCCCCGGGCCTGATGGTCTGCGTGTTATAAATAAACAACTACAAATACAAATACTAATGTGGTCTTGGCAGATCCTTCCCTATACTGGCAGCTGGCATTTGGAACAATCTCCCCACTCTTACTCGATTGGAAACCAACTATTTGAGTTTCCGCAAGCAAGTGAAGACCCTCTGTTTTAAATAATCGCTTTGTCGAACCTACCTTTTAGGCCCCCTGCTCACTTGTTTGTCTGTCCCGTCTTCATAAGCACTGTCCAGTTGTAAATGTGTCCATATTTCTGCGCCCCGAGGCCTGCGGGCTACCGGCACATTATAAATTAAAATAAATAAATAAATAGATAGTTATCATTTCACTCTGTGGTGCCTAGGATCCTGTCATTGTTATCATTTCACTCTGTGGTGCCTAGGATCCTGTCATTGTTATCATTTCACTCTGTGGTGCCTAGGATCCTGTCATTGTTATCATTTCACTCTGTGGTGCCTAGGATCCTGTCATTGTTATCATTTCACTCTGTGGTGCCTAGGATCCTGTCATTGTTATCATTTCACTCTGTGGTGCCTAGGATCCTGTCATTGTTATCATTTCACTCTGTGGTTGCCTAGGATCCTGTCATTGTTATCATTTCACTCTGTGGTTGCCTAGGATCCTGTAATTGTTATCATTTGAACTGTTGACTCGAGTTTTTTAATGTTCATTTTTGGTCACCGAGTTCCCTGAGATTTGTTAATCCATGTCCCGTCGCCGAGGACACAGATTATTTTTAATTTGCCCAGTTTGGTTATTCACTCCACCTGCTTCTCTTCCTGTCTCCTCGTCCCCATTCTCACTCTCCTCCCAAAGAGCACTCAGGCTCTTCCTCTCTCAGCCATCACACATTCTCAAGTAGAACAGTTGTGGACGGTCTTTTCGGCGACCTCATAGATCGTTGAAAGGGCAGATTCTGTGAGCATTCTGGGGGAGAGGGGAGGCGGCACTGACTAACCCCCTGTGAGGTGATATTTCCGTTTCCTGATCCCACTGGTGATTGACCCCTGTGGTGTGTGACCCCTTTAAGGGAATGTGTCCATCGTATGTGTATTGCCCTTTTAACACCCGTGCACCAGAACGGCTGCAGACTCCCAAAGAGGAACGACTGAGTCCGTCTCTTATTCATTAGGCCTGCAGGCCCACACCGTATGAGCACAGGCCTGCAGGCCATAAGCAGTGGGACCCTTGTGCCATTACGGTGGCAGAGGTCCGTATGATCGTGGGCATGGCTTGCCCTGCACCCACTCCAGGTGGTGCTGATGCCCCATAGCACCCTGGGGCCTGATGGATGTCCATAGCAGGCCCCAACCCCCAGAGGCACTGGGCCTCACTGGTGCTGATCCCCATAGCACCATATGGCCTGCTGGATGTCCATAGCAGGCCCCAACCCCCAGTGGCACTGGGCCTCACTGGTGCTGATCCCCATAGCACCATATGGGCTGCTGGATGTCCATAGCAGGCCCCAAACCCCAGAGGCACTGGGCCTCAATGGTGCCAATGCCATGGCACAATGGGCCTGCTGGATGTCCATAGCAGGCTTCAACCCCCAGAGGCACTGGGCTTCACTGGTGCTGATCCCCATAGCACCATATGGGCTGCTGGATGGCCATAGCAGGCCCCAACCCCCAGAGGTACTGGGCCTCACTGGTGCTGTTGTCTGTAGCACCCTGGGGCCTGCTTGATGTCCATAGCAGGCCCCAACCCCCAGTGGCACTGGGCCACACTGGTGCTGATCCCCATAGCACCATATGGGCTGCTGGATGGCCATAGCAGGCCCCAAACCCCAGAGGCACAGAGCCTCAATGGTGCCAATGCCATGGCACCATGGGCCTGCTGGATGTCCATAGCAGGCTTCAACCCCCAGAGGCACTGGGCCTCACTGGTGCTGATCCCTATAGCACCCTGGGGCCTGCTGGATGTCCATAGCAGGCTTCAACCCCCAGAGGCACTGGGCCTCACTGGTGCCGATCCCCATAGCACCCTATGGCCTGCTGGATGTCCATAGCAGGCCCCAACCCCCAGTGGCACTGGGCTTCACTGGTGCTGATCCCCATAGCACTTTATGGGCTGCTGGATGTCCATAGCAGGCCCCAAGCCCCAGAGGCACTGGGCCTCAATGGTGCCAATGCCATGGCACCATGGGCCTGCTGGATGTCCATAGCAGGCTTCAACCCCCAGAGGCACTGGGCCTCAAAGGTGCTGATGCCCATAGCACTCTATGGCCTGCTGGATGTCCATTGTAGGGCCCAACCCCCCAGGGTCACTGGGCTGCAATGGTGCCGATGCCCATAGCACCATGGGGGCCTGCTGGATGCTGCTAGCAGGCCCCCACACTAGAACCCCCTGTTAGGTGATATTTCTGTTTCCTTGTTCCCCGGTTGATTGACCCCTGTGAGGTCATATTTCCGTTTACTGGTTCCCCTGGCGATTGACCTCCTGTGAGGTCATTTTCTGTTTCCTGGTGATTTACTCCATGTGATGTCATATTTCCGTTTCCAGGCTTCCCTGGTGATTGACCCCCGTTTACTGGTTCCCCTATGCAAGGTCATGTTTCCGTTTACTGGTTCCCCTCTGCAAAGTCATGTTTCCGTTTCCTGGGTCCCCTCTGCAAGGTCATGTTTCTGTTTTCTGGTTCCCCTCTGCGAGGTCATATTTCCGGTTCCTGGTTCCCTCTGCAAGGTCATATTTCCGGTTCCTGGTTCCCTCTGCAAGGTAATATTTCCGTTTCCTGGTTCCCCTCTGCAAGGTCATGTTTCCGTTTCCTGGTTCCCCTCTGCAAGGTCACGTTTCCTGGTCCCCCTCTGCAAGGTCATGTTTCCGTTTCCTGGTTCCCCTCTGCAAGGTCACGTTTCCTGGTCCTCCTCTGCAAGGTCATGTTTCCGTTTCCTGGTTCTCCTCTGCCAGGTCATATTTCCGTTTCCTGGTTCCCCTCTGCAAGGTCACGTTTCCTGGTTCCCCTCTGCAAGGTCATGTTTCTGTTTCCTGGTTCCCCTCTGCAAGGTCATATTTCCGTTTCCTGGTCCCCCTCTGCAAGGGCATGTTTCCGTTTCCTGGTTCCCCTCTGCAAAGTCATGTTTCCGTTTCCTGGGTCCCCTCTGCAAGGTCATGTTTCTGTTTCCTGCTTCCCCTCTGCGAGGTCATGTTTCTGTTTCCTGGTTCCCCTCTGCAAGGTCATGTTTCCGTTTCCTGGTTCCCCTCTGCAAGGTCATGTTTCAGTTTCCTGCCTGGTTCCCATCTGCAAGGTCATATTTCCGTTTCCTGGTTCCCCTCTGCAAGGTCACGTTTCCTGGTCCCCCTCTGCAAGGGCATGTTTCCGTTTCCTGGTTCTCCTCTGCCAGGTCATATTTCCGGTTCCTGGTTCCCTCTTCAAGGTCATATTTCCATTTCCTGGTTCCCCTCTGCAAGGTCACGTTTCCTGGTCCCCCTCTGCAAGGTCATGTTTCCGTTTCCTGGTTCCCCTCTGCAAGGTCACATTTCCTGGTCCCCCTCTGCAAGGTCATATTTCCGGTTCCTGGTTCTCCTCTGCCAGGTCATATTTCCCGTTCCTGGTTCCCCTCTGCAAGGTCACGTTTCCTGGTTCCCCTCTGCAAGGTCATGTTTCTGTTTCCTGGTTCCCCTCTGCAAGGTCACGTTTCCTGGTCCCCCTCTGCAAGGGCATGTTTCCGTTTCCTGGTTCTCCTCTGCCAGTTCATATTTCCGGTTCCTGGTTCCCTCTGCAAGGTCATATTTCCGTTTCCTGGTTCCCCTCTGCCAGGTCATATTTCCGTTTCCTGGTTCCCCTCTGCAAGGTCACGTTTCCTGGTTCCCTCTGCAAGGTCACGTTTCCTGGTTCCCCTCTGCAAGGTCATTTTTCCGTTTCCTGGTTCTCCTCTGCCAGGTCATATTTCCGTTTCCTGGTTCCCCTCTGCAAGGTCATATTTCCGGTTCCTGGTTCCCTCTGCAAGGTCATATTTCCGTTTCCTGGTTCTCCTCTGCCAGGTCATATTTCCATTTCCTGGTTCCCCTCTGCAAGGTCACGTTTCCTGGTTCCCCTCTGCAAGGTCATGTTTCTGTTTCCTGCCTGGTTCCCCTCTGCAAGGTCATATTTCCATTTCCTGGTTCCCCTCTGCAAGGTCAAGTTTCCTGGTTCCCCTCTGCAAGGTCATGTTTCCATTTCCTGGTTCCCCTCTGCAAGGTCATGTTTCTGTTTCCTGGTTCCCCTCTGCAAGGTCACGTTTCCTGGTCCCACTCTGCAAGGTCATATTTCCGTTTCCTGGTTCCCCTCTGCAAGGTCACGTTTCCTGGTTCCCTCTGCAAGGTCACGTTTCCTGGTTCCCCTCTGCAAGGTCACGTTTCCTGGTCCCCCTCTGCAAGGTCATATTTCCGGTTCTGGTTCTCCTCTGCCAGGTCATATTTCCGGTTCCTGGTTCCCTCTGCAAGGTCATATTTCCGTTTCCTGGTTCCCCTCTGCAAGGTCACGTTTCCTGGTTCCCTCTGCAAGGTCATATTTCCGTTTCCTGGTCCCCCTCTGCAAGGGCATGTTTCCGTTTCCTGGTTCCCCTCTGCAAAGTCATGTTTCCGTTTCCTGGGTCCCCTCTGCAAGGTCATGTTTCTGTTTCCTGCTTCCCCTCTGCAAGGTCATGTTTCAGTTTCCTGCCTGGTTCCCATCTGCAAGGTCATATTTCCTTTTCCTGGTTCCCCTCTGCAAGGTCACGTTTCCTGGTCCCCCTCTGCAAGGGCATGTTTCCGTTTCCTGGTTCTCCTCTGCCAGGTCATATTTCCGGTTCCTGGTTCCCTCTGCAAGGTAATATTTCCGTTTCCTGGTTCCCCTCTGCAAGGTCATGTTTCCGTTTCCTGGTTCCCCTCTGCAAGGTCACGTTTCCTGGTCCCCCTCTGCAAGGTCATGTTTCCGTTTCCTGGTTCTCCTCTGCAAGGTCACGTTTCCTGGTCCCCCTCTGCAAGGTCATGTTTCCGTTTCCTGGTTCTCCTCTGCCAGGTCATATTTGCGTTTCCTGGTTCCCCTCTGCAAGGTCACGTTTCCTGGTTCCCCTCTGCAAGGTCATGTTTCTGTTTCCTGGTTCCCCTCTGCAAGGTCATATTTCCGTTTCCTGGTCCCCCTCTGCAAGGGCATGTTTCCGTTTCCTGGTTCCCCTCTGCAAAGTCATGTTTCCGTTTCCTGGGTCCCCTCTGCAAGGTCATGTTTCTGTTTCCTGCTTCCCCTCTGCGAGGTCATGTTTCTGTTTCCTGGTTCCCCTCTGCAAGGTCATGTTTCCGTTTCCTGGTTCCCCTCTGCAAGGTCATGTTTCAGTTTCCTGCCTGGTTCCCATCTGCAAGGTCATATTTCCGTTTCCTGGTTCCCCTCTGCAAGGTCACGTTTCCTGGTCCCCCTCTGCAAGGGCATGTTTCCGTTTCCTGGTTCTCCTCTGCCAGGTCATATTTCCGGTTCCTGGTTCCCTCTGCAAGGTCATATTTCCGTTTCCTGGTTCCCCTCTGCAAGGTCACGTTTCCTGGTCCCCCTCTGCAAGGTCATGTTTCCGTTTCCTGGTTCCCCTCTACAAGGTCACGTTTCCTGGTCCCCCTCTGCAAGGTCATATTTCCGTTTCCTGGTTCCCCTCTGCAAGGTCACGTTTCCTGGTTCCCTCTGCAAGGTCACGTTTCCTGGTTCCCCTCTGCAAGGTCACGTTTCCTGGTCCCCCCTCTGCAAGGTCATATTTCCGGTTCCTGGTTCTCCTCTGCCAGGTCATATTTCCGGTTCCTGGTTCCCTCTGCAAGGTCATATTTCCGTTTCCTGGTTCCCCTCTGCAAGGTCACGTTTCCTGGTTCCCTCTGCAAGGTCATATTTCCGTTTCCTGGTCCCCCTCTGCAAGGGCATGTTTCCGTTTCCTGGTTCCCCTCTGCAAAGTCATGTTTCCGTTTCCTGGGTCCCCTCTGCAAGGTCATGTTTCTGTTTCCTGCTTCCCCTCTGCAAGGTCATGTTTCAGTTTCCTGCCTGGTTCCCATCTGCAAGGTCATATTTCCTTTTCCTGGTTCCCCTCTGCAAGGTCACGTTTCCTGGTCCCCCTCTGCAAGGGCATGTTTCCGTTTCCTGGTTCTCCTCTGCCAGGTCATATTTCCGGTTCCTGGTTCCCTCTGCAAGGTAATATTTCCGTTTCCTGGTTCCCCTCTGCAAGGTCATGTTTCCGTTTCCTGGTTCTCCTCTGCCAGGTCATATTTCCGGTTCCTGGTTCCCTCTGCAAGGTAATATTTCCGTTTCCTGGTTCCCCTCTGCAAGGTCATGTTTCCGTTTCCTGGTTCTCCTCTGCCAGGTCATATTTCCGTTTCCTGGTTCCCCTCTGCAAGGTCACGTTTCCTGGTTCCCCTCTGCAAGGTCATGTTTCTGTTTCCTGGTTCCCCTCTGCAAGGTCATATTTCCGTTTCCTGGTCCCCCTCTGCAAGGGCATGTTTCCGTTTCCTGGTTCCCCTCTGCAAAGTCATGTTTCCGTTTCCTGGGTCCCCTCTGCAAGGTCATGTTTCTGTTTCCTGGTTCCCCTCTGCAAGGTCATGTTTCCGTTTCCTGGTTCCCCTCTGCAAGGTCATGTTTCAGTTTCCTGCCTGATTCCCATCTGCAAGGTCATATTTCCGTTTCCTGGTTCCCCTCTGCAAGGTCACGTTTCCTGGTTCCCTCTGCAAGGTCACGTTTCCTGGTTCCCCTCTGCAAGGTCATTTTTCCGTTTCCTGGTTCTCCTCTGCCAGGTCATATTTCCGTTTCCTGGTTCCCCTCTGCAAGGTCACGTTTCCTGGTCCCCCTCTGCAAGGTCATGTTTCCGTTTCCTGGTTCCCCTCTGCAAGGTCACATTTCCTGGTCCCCCTCTGCAAGGTCATATTTCCGGTTCCTGGTTCTCCTCTGCCAGGTCATATTTCCGTTTCCTGGTTCCCCTCTGCAAGGTCACGTTTCCTGGTTCCCCTCTGCAAGGTCATGTTTCTGTTTCCTGGTTCCCCTCTGCAAGGTCACGTTTCCTGGTCCCCCTCTGCAAGGGCATGTTTCCGTTTCCTGGTTCTCCTCTGCCAGGTCATATTTCCGGTTCCTGGTTCCCTCTGCAAGGTCATATTTCCGTTTCCTGGTTCCCCTCTGCAAGGTCACGTTTCCTGGTCCCCCTCTGCAAGGTCATGTTTCCGTTTCCTGGTTCCCCTCTGCAAGGTCACGTTTCCTGGTCCCCCTCTGCAAGGTCATATTTCCGTTTCCTGGTTCCCCTCTGCAAGGTCACGTTTCCTGGTTCCCTCTGCAAGGTCACGTTTCCTGGTTCCCCTCTGCAAGGTCACGTTTCCTGGTCCCCCTCTGCAAGGTCATATTTCCGGTTCCTGGTTCTCCTCTGCCAGGTCATATTTCCGGTTCCTGGTTCCCTCTGCAAGGTCATATTTCCGTTTCCTGGTTCCCCTCTGCAAGGTCACGTTTCCTGGTTCCCTCTGCAAGGTCATATTTCCGTTTCCTGGTCCCCCTCTGCAAGGGCATGTTTCCGTTTCCTGGTTCCCCTCTGCAAAGTCATGTTTCCGTTTCCTGGGTCCCCTCTGCAAGGTCATGTTTCTGTTTCCTGCTTCCCCTCTGCAAGGTCATGTTTCAGTTTCCTGCCTGGTTCCCATCTGCAAGGTCATATTTCCTTTTCCTGGTTCCCCTCTGCAAGGTCACGTTTCCTGGTCCCCCTCTGCAAGGGCATGTTTCCGTTTCCTGGTTCTCCTCTGCCAGGTCATATTTCCGGTTCCTGGTTCCCTCTGCAAGGTAATATTTCCGTTTCCTGGTTCCCCTCTGCAAGGTCATGTTTCCGTTTCCTGGTTCTCCTCTGCCAGGTCATATTTCCGGTTCCTGGTTCCCTCTGCAAGGTAATATTTCCGTTTCCTGGTTCCCCTCTGCAAGGTCATGTTTCTGTTTCCTGGTTCTCCTCTGCCAGGTCATATTTCCGTTTCCTGGTTCCCCTCTGCAAGGTCACGTTTCCTGGTTCCCCTCTGCAAGGTCATGTTTCTGTTTCCTGGTTCCCCTCTGCAAGGTCATATTTCCGTTTCCTGGTCCCCCTCTGCAAGGGCATGTTTCCGTTTCCTGGTTCCCCTCTGCAAAGTCATGTTTCCGTTTCCTGGGTCCCCTCTGCAAGGTCATGTTTCTGTTTCCTGGTTCCCCTCTGCAAGGTCATGTTTCCGTTTCCTGGTTCCCCTCTGCAAGGTCATGTTTCAGTTTCCTGCCTGATTCCCATCTGCAAGGTCATATTTCCGTTTCCTGGTTCCCCTCTGCAAGGTCACGTTTCCTGGTTCCCTCTGCAAGGTCACGTTTCCTGGTTCCCCTCTGCAAGGTCATTTTTCCGTTTCCTGGTTCTCCTCTGCCAGGTCATATTTCCGTTTCCTGGTTCCCCTCTGCAAGGTCACGTTTCCTGGTCCCCCTCTGCAAGGTCATGTTTCCGTTTCCTGGTTCCCCTCTGCAAGGTCACATTTCCTGGTCCCCCTCTGCAAGGTCATATTTCCGGTTCCTGGTTCTCCTCTGCCAGGTCATATTTCCGTTTCCTGGTTCCCCTCTGCAAGGTCACGTTTCCTGGTTCCCCTCTGCAAGGTCATGTTTCTGTTTCCTGGTTCCCCTCTGCAAGGTCACGTTTCCTGGTCCCCCTCTGCAAGGGCATGTTTCCGTTTCCTGGTTCTCCTCTGCCAGGTCATATTTCTGGTTCCTGGTTCCCTCTGCAAGGTCATATTTCCGTTTCCTGGTTCCCCTCTGCCAGGTCATATTTCCGTTTCCTGGTTCCCCTCTGCAAGGTCACGTTTCCTGGTTCCCTCTGCAAGGTCACGTTTCCTGGTTCCCCTCTGCAAGGCCATTTTTCCGTTTCCTGGTTCTCCTCTGCCAGGTCATATTTCCGTTTCCTGGTTCCCCTCTGCAAGGTCATATTTCCGGTTCCTGGTTCCCTCTGCAAGGTCATATTTCCGTTTCCTGGTTCTCCTCTGCCAGGTCATATTTCCATTTCCTGGTTCCCCTCTGCAAGGTCATGTTTCTGTTTCCTGCCTGGTTCCCCTCTGCAAGGTCATATTTCCATTTCCTGGTTCCCCTCTGCAAGGTCACGTTTCCTGGTTCCCCTCTGCAAGGTCATGTTTCCGTTTCCTGGTTCCCCTCTGCAAGGTCATGTTTCTGTTTCCTGGTTCCCCTCTGCAAGGTCACGTTTCCTGGTCCCCCTCTGCAAGGTCATATTTCCGTTTCCTGGTTCCCCTCTGCAAGGTCACGTTTTCTGGTTCCCTCTGCAAGGTCACGTTTCCTGGTTCCCCTCTGCAAGGTCACGTTTCCTGGTCCCCCTCTGCGAGGTCATATTTCCGTTTCCTGGTTCCCCTCTGCAAGGTCATGTTTCCGTTTCCTGGTTCTCCTCTGCCAGGTCATATTTCCGTTTCCTGGTTCCCCTCTGCAAGGTCACGTTTCCTGGTTCCCCTCTGCCAGGTCATATTTCCGGTTCCTGGTTCCCTCTGCAAGGTCATATTTCCGTTTCCTGGTCCCCCTCTGCAAGGTCATGTTTCCGTTTCCTGGTTCTCCTCTGCCAGGTCATATTTCCGTTTCCTGGTTCCCCTCTGCAAGGTCACGTTTCCTGGTTCCCTCTGCCAGGTCATGTTTCTGTTTCCTGGTTCCCCTGGTATCAATGGTGCACAAGCATTAGCAAAGCCAATGCACGCATTTGTTGCAAAGCTTCCTTGAGATGATGGCCACCATTGATTTATCGTCACACTTAAAGATCTCTTCATTGGAATAATGGCCTGAGGGAATTGGGGGGCCGCATCTTTCTAGTGGATTATTGGGGGGTTGCTTTAACTTCCCAGCCAGTCATTGCTTAGAGCATACTACTCCAACACTAACAGCAATAGCTGCAGCTCATGCAGTCCTGCGATGGCGGAAGAATAAATCCCAAGACCCTGTAAGATGACAGGGCCTTCACCACGGAGGAAACAGAACCACTGCAGTTCCACCTATCACCTGCAGGTGTCCCCACGAGAGACCACACGGCTCCCAAAGCTTCTGGTCATTTATGGCCGATATTTGCCCTCTAAGGATTTGTGAAAATGAAGATATTCCTCTTGAGCGACTTTACAGCCCCTTCTATAACTATTTAACTCCTTGTACAGAGCAAATGCGATGCCAATGCCTCGCAGCCTCGCACCCGAACCTTAAGGCTTAAGTATATTCCAGTCTTGCCTCCGTGAGACATCAATCAGCGAGAGGGGAGGATATGCGCCTACCCAGAATGCCCCGCGCGAACCTGCATTCGCTGGGGACACGGGATTCTCGGGTAAGTTCCGCATTTGTGGGGGGTTTTTTGCATCAGAAGAGACCTCGAGTGCCCCTGAGCTCACGTGCGGGGCGGTGTTAGGGGTGAATTTCTCCACTCTGCACCCCCTCACTCTACCTTTGAGCGGTACTAGCGGTTCTGTCTCCCCCACTCCCTCGTGCACCTTAAGCTCGCCCCTCTGTGCGTCACCGCAGCGCGTGGCCGTGATGCCAGAGAGGGCAATTTCTGGAAGGCCTCTCGCGACCTGTTGGGAAGTTGGAAGGGCAGATTCTGTGGGTAGTGCTGTGTAGAGGGATTATTCTTAATAATTTATACACACTCCCTTACGGTCATATTTCCGTTTCCTGGTCCCCCTCTGCAAGGTCATGTTTCCGTTTCCTGGTCCCCCTCTGCAAGGTCATGTTTCCGTTTCCTGGTTCCCCTCTGCAAGGTCATATTTCCGTTTCCTGGTCCCCCTCTGCAAGGTCATGTTTCCGTTTCCTGGTTCCCCTCTGCAAGGTCATGTTTCCGTTTCCTGGTTCCCCTCTGTAAGGTCATGTTTCCGTTTCCTGGTTCCCCTCTGCAAGGTCATGTTTCCGTTTCCTGGTTCCCCTCTGCAAGGTCATGTTTCCGTTTCCTGCCTGGTTCCCATCTGCAAGGTCATACTTACGTTTCCTGGTTCCCCTCTGTAAGGTCATGTTTCCGTTTCCTGGTTCCCCTCTGCAAGGTCATGTTTCCGTTTCCTGCCTGGTTCCCATCTGCAAGGTCATGTTTCCGTTTCCTGAGTCCCCTCTGCAAGGTCATGTTTCCGTTTCCTGCCTGGTTCCCATCTGCAAGGTCATGTTTCCGTTTCCTGAGTCCCCTATGCAAGGTCATACTTCCGTTTCCTGGTTCCCCTCTGCAAGGTCATGTTTCCGTTTCATGGTTCTGCAAGGTCATACTTCCGTTTCCTGGTTCCCCTCTGCAAGGTCATACTTCCGTTTCCTGGTTCCCCTTTGCAAGGTCATGTTTCCGTTTCCCGGTTCCCCTCTGCAAGGTCATGTTTACGTTTCCTGCCTGGTTCCCATCTGCAAGGTCATGTTTCCGTTTCCTGAGTCCCCTATGCAAGGTCATACTTCCGTTTCCTGGTTCCCCTCTGCAAGGTCATGTTTCCGTTTCATGGTTCTGCAAGGTCATACTTCCGTTTCCTGGTTCCCCTCTGCAAGGTCATGTTTCCGTTTCCTACCTGGTTCCCATCTGCAAGGTCATGTTTCCGTTTCCTGGTTCCCCTCTGCAAGGTCATGTTTCCGTTTCCTGATTCCCCTCTGCAAGGTCATGTTTCTGTTTCCTGGTTCCCCTCTGCAAGGTCATGTTTCCGTTTCCTGGTTCTGCAAGGTCATACTTCCGTTTCCTGGTTCCCCTCTGCAAGGTCATGTTTCCGTTTCCTGCCTGGTTCCCATCTGCAAGGTCATGTTTCCGTTTCCTGGTTCCCCTCTGCAAGGTCATGTGTCCGTTTCCTGGTTCCCCTCTGCAAGGTCATGTTTCCGTTTCCTGCCTGGTTCCCATCTGCAAGGTCATACTTACGTTTCCTGGTTCCCCTCTGTAAGGTCATGTTTCCATTTCCTGGTTCCCCTCTGCAAGGTCATGTTTCCGTTTCCTGCCTGGTTCCCATCTGCAAGGTCATGTTTCCGTTTCCTGAGTCCCCTCTGCAAGGTCATGTTTCCGTTTCCTGCCTGGTTCCCATCTGCAAGGTCATGTTTCCGTTTCCTGAGTCCCCTATGCAAGGTCATACTTCCGTTTCCTGGTTCCCCTCTGCAAGGTCATGTTTCCGTTTCATGGTTCTGCAAGGTCATACTTCCGTTTCCTGGTTCCCCTCTGCAAGGTCATACTTCCGTTTCCTGGTTCCCCTCTGCAAGGTCATGTTTCTGTTTCCTGGTTCCCCTCTGCAAGGTCATGTTTACGTTTCCTGCCTGGTTCCCATCTGCAAGGTCATGTTTCCGTTTCCTGAGTCCCCTATGCAAGGTCATACTTCCGTTTCCTGGTTCCCCTCTGCAAGGTCATGTTTCCGTTTCATGGTTCTGCAAGGTCATACTTCCGTTTCCTGGTTCCCCTCTGCAAGGTCATGTTTCCGTTTCCTGCCTGGTTCCCATCTGCAAGGTCATGTTTCCGTTTCCTGGTTCCCCTCTGCAAGGTCATGTTTCCGTTTCCTGATTGCCCTCTGCAAGGTCATGTTTCTGTTTCCTGGTTCCCCTCTGCAAGGTCATGTTTCCGTTTCCTGGTTCTGCAAGGTCATACTTCCGTTTCCTGGTTCCCCTCTGCAAGGTCATGTTTCCGTTTCCTGCCTGGTTCCCATCTGCAAGGTCATGTTTCCGTTTCCTGGTTCCCCTCTGCAAGGTCATGTTTCCGTTTCCTGGTTCCCCTCTGCAAGGTCACGTTTCCTGGTTCCCTCTGCAAGGTCATATTTCCGTTTCCTGGTCCCCCTCTGCAAGGGCATGTTTCCGTTTCCTGGTTCCCCTCTGCAAAGTCATGTTTCCGTTTCCTGGGTCCCCTCTGCAAGGTCATGTTTCTGTTTCCTGCTTCCCCTCTGCAAGGTCATGTTTCAGTTTCCTGCCTGGTTCCCATCTGCAAGGTCATATTTCCTTTTCCTGGTTCCCCTCTGCAAGGTCACGTTTCCTGGTCCCCCTCTGCAAGGGCATGTTTCCGTTTCCTGGTTCTCCTCTGCCAGGTCATATTTCCGGTTCCTGGTTCCCTCTGCAAGGTAATATTTCCGTTTCCTGGTTCCCCTCTGCAAGGTCATGTTTCCGTTTCCTGGTTCTCCTCTGCCAGGTCATATTTCCGTTTCCTGGTTCCCCTCTGCAAGGTCACGTTTCCTGGTTCCCCTCTGCAAGGTCATGTTTCTGTTTCCTGGTTCCCCTCTGCAAGGTCATATTTCCGTTTCCTGGTCCCCCTCTGCAAGGGCATGTTTCCGTTTCCTGGTTCCCCTCTGCAAAGTCATGTTTCCGTTTCCTGGGTCCCCTCTGCAAGGTCATGTTTCTGTTTCCTGGTTCCCCTCTGCAAGGTCATGTTTCCGTTTCCTGGTTCCCCTCTGCAAGGTCATGTTTCAGTTTCCTGCCTGATTCCCATCTGCAAGGTCATATTTCCGTTTCCTGGTTCCCCTCTGCAAGGTCACGTTTCCTGGTTCCCTCTGCAAGGTCACGTTTCCTGGTTCCCCTCTGCAAGGTCATTTTTCCGTTTCCTGGTTCTCCTCTGCCAGGTCATATTTCCGTTTCCTGGTTCCCCTCTGCAAGGTCACGTTTCCTGGTCCCCCTCTGCAAGGTCATGTTTCCGTTTCCTGGTTCCCCTCTGCAAGGTCACATTTCCTGGTCCCCCTCTGCAAGGTCATATTTCCGGTTCCTGGTTCTCCTCTGCCAGGTCATATTTCCGTTTCCTGGTTCCCCTCTGCAAGGTCACGTTTCCTGGTTCCCCTCTGCAAGGTCATGTTTCTGTTTCCTGGTTCCCCTCTGCAAGGTCACGTTTCCTGGTCCCCCTCTGCAAGGGCATGTTTCCGTTTCCTGGTTCTCCTCTGCCAGGTCATATTTCCGGTTCCTGGTTCCCTCTGCAAGGTCATATTTCCGTTTCCTGGTTCCCCTCTGCCAGGTCATATTTCCGTTTCCTGGTTCCCCTCTGCAAGGTCACGTTTCCTGGTTCCCTCTGCAAGGTCACGTTTCCTGGTTCCCCTCTGCAAGGTCATTTTTCCGTTTCCTGGTTCTCCTCTGCCAGGTCATATTTCCGTTTCCTGGTTCCCCTCTGCAAGGTCATATTTCCGGTTCCTGGTTCCCTCTGCAAGGTCATATTTCCGTTTCCTGGTTCTCCTCTGCCAGGTCATATTTCCATTTCCTGGTTCCCCTCTGTAAGGTCACGTTTCCTGGTTCCCCTCTGCAAGGTCATGTTTCTGTTTCCTGCCTGGTTCCCCTCTGCAAGGTCATATTTCCTGGTCCCCCTCTGCAAGGGCATGTTTCCGTTTCCTGGTTCTCCTCTGCCAGGTCATATTTCCGGTTCCTGGTTCCCTCTGCAAGGTAATATTTCCGTTTCCTGGTTCCCCTCTGCAAGGTCATGTTTCCGTTTCCTGGTTCTCCTCTGCCAGGTCATATTTCCGGTTCCTGGTTCCCTCTGCAAGGTAATATTTCCGTTTCCTGGTTCCCCTCTGCAAGGTCATGTTTCCGTTTCCTGGTTCTCCTCTGCCAGGTCATATTTCCGTTTCCTGGTTCCCCTCTGCAAGGTCACGTTTCCTGGTTCCCCTCTGCAAGGTCATGTTTCTGTTTCCTGGTTCCCCTCTGCAAGGTCATATTTCCGTTTCCTGGTCCCCCTCTGCAAGGGCATGTTTCCGTTTCCTGGTTCCCCTCTGCAAAGTCATGTTTCCGTTTCCTGGGTCCCCTCTGCAAGGTCATGTTTCTGTTTCCTGGTTCCCCTCTGCAAGGTCATGTTTCCGTTTCCTGGTTCCCCTCTGCAAGGTCATGTTTCAGTTTCCTGCCTGATTCCCATCTGCAAGGTCATATTTCCGTTTCCTGGTTCCCCTCTGCAAGGTCACGTTTCCTGGTTCCCTCTGCAAGGTCACGTTTCCTGGTTCCCCTCTGCAAGGTCATTTTTCCGTTTCCTGGTTCTCCTCTGCCAGGTCATATTTCCGTTTCCTGGTTCCCCTCTGCAAGGTCACGTTTCCTGGTCCCCCTCTGCAAGGTCATGTTTCCGTTTCCTGGTTCCCCTCTGCAAGGTCACATTTCCTGGTCCCCCTCTGCAAGGTCATATTTCCGGTTCCTGGTTCTCCTCTGCCAGGTCATATTTCCGTTTCCTGGTTCCCCTCTGCAAGGTCACGTTTCCTGGTTCCCCTCTGCAAGGTCATGTTTCTGTTTCCTGGTTCCCCTCTGCAAGGTCACGTTTCCTGGTCCCCCTCTGCAAGGGCATGTTTCCGTTTCCTGGTTCTCCTCTGCCAGGTCATATTTCCGGTTCCTGGTTCCCTCTGCAAGGTCATATTTCCGTTTCCTGGTTCCCCTCTGCAAGGTCACGTTTCCTGGTCCCCCTCTGCAAGGTCATGTTTCCGTTTCCTGGTTCCCCTCTGCAAGGTCACGTTTCCTGGTCCCCCTCTGCAAGGTCATATTTCCGTTTCCTGGTTCCCCTCTGCAAGGTCACGTTTCCTGGTTCCCTCTGCAAGGTCACGTTTCCTGGTTCCCCTCTGCAAGGTCACGTTTCCTGGTCCCCCTCTGCAAGGTCATATTTCCGGTTCCTGGTTCTCCTCTGCCAGGTCATATTTCCGGTTCCTGGTTCCCTCTGCAAGGTCATATTTCCGTTTCCTGGTTCCCCTCTGCAAGGTCACGTTTCCTGGTTCCCTCTGCAAGGTCATATTTCCGTTTCCTGGTCCCCCTCTGCAAGGGCATGTTTCCGTTTCCTGGTTCCCCTCTGCAAAGTCATGTTTCCGTTTCCTGGGTCCCCTCTGCAAGGTCATGTTTCTGTTTCCTGCTTCCCCTCTGCAAGGTCATGTTTCAGTTTCCTGCCTGGTTCCCATCTGCAAGGTCATATTTCCTTTTCCTGGTTCCCCTCTGCAAGGTCACGTTTCCTGGTCCCCCTCTGCAAGGGCATGTTTCCGTTTCCTGGTTCTCCTCTGCCAGGTCATATTTCCGGTTCCTGGTTCCCTCTGCAAGGTAATATTTCCGTTTCCTGGTTCCCCTCTGCAAGGTCATGTTTCCGTTTCCTGGTTCTCCTCTGCCAGGTCATATTTCCGGTTCCTGGTTCCCTCTGCAAGGTAATATTTCCGTTTCCTGGTTCCCCTCTGCAAGGTCATGTTTCTGTTTCCTGGTTCTCCTCTGCCAGGTCATATTTCCGTTTCCTGGTTCCCCTCTGCAAGGTCACGTTTCCTGGTTCCCCTCTGCAAGGTCATGTTTCTGTTTCCTGGTTCCCCTCTGCAAGGTCATATTTCCGTTTCCTGGTCCCCCTCTGCAAGGGCATGTTTCCGTTTCCTGGTTCCCCTCTGCAAAGTCATGTTTCCGTTTCCTGGGTCCCCTCTGCAAGGTCATGTTTCTGTTTCCTGGTTCCCCTCTGCAAGGTCATGTTTCCGTTTCCTGGTTCCCCTCTGCAAGGTCATGTTTCAGTTTCCTGCCTGATTCCCATCTGCAAGGTCATATTTCCGTTTCCTGGTTCCCCTCTGCAAGGTCACGTTTCCTGGTTCCCTCTGCAAGGTCACGTTTCCTGGTTCCCCTCTGCAAGGTCATTTTTCCGTTTCCTGGTTCTCCTCTGCCAGGTCATATTTCCGTTTCCTGGTTCCCCTCTGCAAGGTCACGTTTCCTGGTCCCCCTCTGCAAGGTCATGTTTCCGTTTCCTGGTTCCCCTCTGCAAGGTCACATTTCCTGGTCCCCCTCTGCAAGGTCATATTTCCGGTTCCTGGTTCTCCTCTGCCAGGTCATATTTCCGTTTCCTGGTTCCCCTCTGCAAGGTCACGTTTCCTGGTTCCCCTCTGCAAGGTCATGTTTCTGTTTCCTGGTTCCCCTCTGCAAGGTCACGTTTCCTGGTCCCCCTCTGCAAGGGCATGTTTCCGTTTCCTGGTTCTCCTCTGCCAGGTCATATTTCTGGTTCCTGGTTCCCTCTGCAAGGTCATATTTCCGTTTCCTGGTTCCCCTCTGCCAGGTCATATTTCCGTTTCCTGGTTCCCCTCTGCAAGGTCACGTTTCCTGGTTCCCTCTGCAAGGTCACGTTTCCTGGTTCCCCTCTGCAAGGCCATTTTTCCGTTTCCTGGTTCTCCTCTGCCAGGTCATATTTCCGTTTCCTGGTTCCCCTCTGCAAGGTCATATTTCCGGTTCCTGGTTCCCTCTGCAAGGTCATATTTCCGTTTCCTGGTTCTCCTCTGCCAGGTCATATTTCCATTTCCTGGTTCCCCTCTGCAAGGTCATGTTTCTGTTTCCTGCCTGGTTCCCCTCTGCAAGGTCATATTTCCATTTCCTGGTTCCCCTCTGCAAGGTCACGTTTCCTGGTTCCCCTCTGCAAGGTCATGTTTCCGTTTCCTGGTTCCCCTCTGCAAGGTCATGTTTCTGTTTCCTGGTTCCCCTCTGCAAGGTCACGTTTCCTGGTCCCCCTCTGCAAGGTCATATTTCCGTTTCCTGGTTCCCCTCTGCAAGGTCACGTTTTCTGGTTCCCTCTGCAAGGTCACGTTTCCTGGTTCCCCTCTGCAAGGTCACGTTTCCTGGTCCCCCTCTGCGAGGTCATATTTCCGTTTCCTGGTTCCCCTCTGCAAGGTCATGTTTCCGTTTCCTGGTTCTCCTCTGCCAGGTCATATTTCCGTTTCCTGGTTCCCCTCTGCAAGGTCACGTTTCCTGGTTCCCCTCTGCCAGGTCATATTTCCGGTTCCTGGTTCCCTCTGCAAGGTCATATTTCCGTTTCCTGGTCCCCCTCTGCAAGGTCATGTTTCCGTTTCCTGGTTCTCCTCTGCCAGGTCATATTTCCGTTTCCTGGTTCCCCTCTGCAAGGTCACGTTTCCTGGTTCCCTCTGCCAGGTCATGTTTCTGTTTCCTGGTTCCCCTGGTATCAATGGTGCACAAGCATTAGCAAAGCCAATGCACGCATTTGTTGCAAAGCTTCCTTGAGATGATGGCCACCATTGATTTATCGTCACACTTAAAGATCTCTTCATTGGAATAATGGCCTGAGGGAATTGGGGGGCCGCATCTTTCTAGTGGATTATTGGGGGGTTGCTTTAACTTCCCAGCCAGTCATTGCTTAGAGCATACTACTCCAACACTAACAGCAATAGCTGCAGCTCATGCAGTCCTGCGATGGCGGAAGAATAAATCCCAAGACCCTGTAAGATGACAGGGCCTTCACCACGGAGGAAACAGAACCACTGCAGTTCCACCTATCACCTGCAGGTGTCCCCACGAGAGACCACACGGCTCCCAAAGCTTCTGGTCATTTATGGCCGATATTTGCCCTCTAAGGATTTGTGAAAATGAAGATATTCCTCTTGAGCGACTTTACAGCCCCTTCTATAACTATTTAACTCCTTGTACAGAGCAAATGCGATGCCAATGCCTCGCAGCCTCGCACCCGAACCTTAAGGCTTAAGTATATTCCAGTCTTGCCTCCGTGAGACATCAATCAGCGAGAGGGGAGGATATGCGCCTACCCAGAATGCCCCGCGCGAACCTGCATTCGCTGGGGACACGGGATTCTCGGGTAAGTTCCGCATTTGTGGGGGGTTTTTTGCATCAGAAGAGACCTCGAGTGCCCCTGAGCTCACGTGCGGGGCGGTGTTAGGGGTGAATTTCTCCACTCTGCACCCCCTCACTCTACCTTTGAGCGGTACTAGCGGTTCTGTCTCCCCCACTCCCTCGTGCACCTTAAGCTCGCCCCTCTGTGCGTCACCGCAGCGCGTGGCCGTGATGCCAGAGAGGGCAATTTCTGGAAGGCCTCTCGCGACCTGTTGGGAAGTTGGAAGGGCAGATTCTGTGGGTAGTGCTGTGTAGAGGGATTATTCTTAATAATTTATACACACTCCCTTACGGTCATATTTCCGTTTCCTGGTCCCCCTCTGCAAGGTCATGTTTCCGTTTCCTGGTCCCCCTCTGCAAGGTCATGTTTCCGTTTCCTGGTTCCCCTCTGCAAGGTCATATTTCCGTTTCCTGGTCCCCCTCTGCAAGGTCATGTTTCCGTTTCCTGGTTCCCCTCTGCAAGGTCATGTTTCCGTTTCCTGGTTCCCCTCTGTAAGGTCATGTTTCCGTTTCCTGGTTCCCCTCTGCAAGGTCATGTTTCCGTTTCCTGGTTCCCCTCTGCAAGGTCATGTTTCCGTTTCCTGCCTGGTTCCCATCTGCAAGGTCATACTTACGTTTCCTGGTTCCCCTCTGTAAGGTCATGTTTCCGTTTCCTGGTTCCCCTCTGCAAGGTCATGTTTCCGTTTCCTGCCTGGTTCCCATCTGCAAGGTCATGTTTCCGTTTCCTGAGTCCCCTCTGCAAGGTCATGTTTCCGTTTCCTGCCTGGTTCCCATCTGCAAGGTCATGTTTCCGTTTCCTGAGTCCCCTATGCAAGGTCATACTTCCGTTTCCTGGTTCCCCTCTGCAAGGTCATGTTTCCGTTTCATGGTTCTGCAAGGTCATACTTCCGTTTCCTGGTTCCCCTCTGCAAGGTCATACTTCCGTTTCCTGGTTCCCCTTTGCAAGGTCATGTTTCCGTTTCCCGGTTCCCCTCTGCAAGGTCATGTTTACGTTTCCTGCCTGGTTCCCATCTGCAAGGTCATGTTTCCGTTTCCTGAGTCCCCTATGCAAGGTCATACTTCCGTTTCCTGGTTCCCCTCTGCAAGGTCATGTTTCCGTTTCATGGTTCTGCAAGGTCATACTTCCGTTTCCTGGTTCCCCTCTGCAAGGTCATGTTTCCGTTTCCTACCTGGTTCCCATCTGCAAGGTCATGTTTCCGTTTCCTGGTTCCCCTCTGCAAGGTCATGTTTCCGTTTCCTGATTCCCCTCTGCAAGGTCATGTTTCTGTTTCCTGGTTCCCCTCTGCAAGGTCATGTTTCCGTTTCCTGGTTCTGCAAGGTCATACTTCCGTTTCCTGGTTCCCCTCTGCAAGGTCATGTTTCCGTTTCCTGCCTGGTTCCCATCTGCAAGGTCATGTTTCCGTTTCCTGGTTCCCCTCTGCAAGGTCATGTGTCCGTTTCCTGGTTCCCCTCTGCAAGGTCATGTTTCCGTTTCCTGCCTGGTTCCCATCTGCAAGGTCATACTTACGTTTCCTGGTTCCCCTCTGTAAGGTCATGTTTCCATTTCCTGGTTCCCCTCTGCAAGGTCATGTTTCCGTTTCCTGCCTGGTTCCCATCTGCAAGGTCATGTTTCCGTTTCCTGAGTCCCCTCTGCAAGGTCATGTTTCCGTTTCCTGCCTGGTTCCCATCTGCAAGGTCATGTTTCCGTTTCCTGAGTCCCCTATGCAAGGTCATACTTCCGTTTCCTGGTTCCCCTCTGCAAGGTCATGTTTCCGTTTCATGGTTCTGCAAGGTCATACTTCCGTTTCCTGGTTCCCCTCTGCAAGGTCATACTTCCGTTTCCTGGTTCCCCTCTGCAAGGTCATGTTTCTGTTTCCTGGTTCCCCTCTGCAAGGTCATGTTTACGTTTCCTGCCTGGTTCCCATCTGCAAGGTCATGTTTCCGTTTCCTGAGTCCCCTATGCAAGGTCATACTTCCGTTTCCTGGTTCCCCTCTGCAAGGTCATGTTTCCGTTTCATGGTTCTGCAAGGTCATACTTCCGTTTCCTGGTTCCCCTCTGCAAGGTCATGTTTCCGTTTCCTGCCTGGTTCCCATCTGCAAGGTCATGTTTCCGTTTCCTGGTTCCCCTCTGCAAGGTCATGTTTCCGTTTCCTGATTGCCCTCTGCAAGGTCATGTTTCTGTTTCCTGGTTCCCCTCTGCAAGGTCATGTTTCCGTTTCCTGGTTCTGCAAGGTCATACTTCCGTTTCCTGGTTCCCCTCTGCAAGGTCATGTTTCCGTTTCCTGCCTGGTTCCCATCTGCAAGGTCATGTTTCCGTTTCCTGGTTCCCCTCTGCAAGGTCATGTTTCCGTTTCCTGGTTCCCCTCTGCAAGGTCACGTTTCCTGGTTCCCTCTGCAAGGTCATATTTCCGTTTCCTGGTCCCCCTCTGCAAGGGCATGTTTCCGTTTCCTGGTTCCCCTCTGCAAAGTCATGTTTCCGTTTCCTGGGTCCCCTCTGCAAGGTCATGTTTCTGTTTCCTGCTTCCCCTCTGCAAGGTCATGTTTCAGTTTCCTGCCTGGTTCCCATCTGCAAGGTCATATTTCCTTTTCCTGGTTCCCCTCTGCAAGGTCACGTTTCCTGGTCCCCCTCTGCAAGGGCATGTTTCCGTTTCCTGGTTCTCCTCTGCCAGGTCATATTTCCGGTTCCTGGTTCCCTCTGCAAGGTAATATTTCCGTTTCCTGGTTCCCCTCTGCAAGGTCATGTTTCCGTTTCCTGGTTCTCCTCTGCCAGGTCATATTTCCGTTTCCTGGTTCCCCTCTGCAAGGTCACGTTTCCTGGTTCCCCTCTGCAAGGTCATGTTTCTGTTTCCTGGTTCCCCTCTGCAAGGTCATATTTCCGTTTCCTGGTCCCCCTCTGCAAGGGCATGTTTCCGTTTCCTGGTTCCCCTCTGCAAAGTCATGTTTCCGTTTCCTGGGTCCCCTCTGCAAGGTCATGTTTCTGTTTCCTGGTTCCCCTCTGCAAGGTCATGTTTCCGTTTCCTGGTTCCCCTCTGCAAGGTCATGTTTCAGTTTCCTGCCTGATTCCCATCTGCAAGGTCATATTTCCGTTTCCTGGTTCCCCTCTGCAAGGTCACGTTTCCTGGTTCCCTCTGCAAGGTCACGTTTCCTGGTTCCCCTCTGCAAGGTCATTTTTCCGTTTCCTGGTTCTCCTCTGCCAGGTCATATTTCCGTTTCCTGGTTCCCCTCTGCAAGGTCACGTTTCCTGGTCCCCCTCTGCAAGGTCATGTTTCCGTTTCCTGGTTCCCCTCTGCAAGGTCACATTTCCTGGTCCCCCTCTGCAAGGTCATATTTCCGGTTCCTGGTTCTCCTCTGCCAGGTCATATTTCCGTTTCCTGGTTCCCCTCTGCAAGGTCACGTTTCCTGGTTCCCCTCTGCAAGGTCATGTTTCTGTTTCCTGGTTCCCCTCTGCAAGGTCACGTTTCCTGGTCCCCCTCTGCAAGGGCATGTTTCCGTTTCCTGGTTCTCCTCTGCCAGGTCATATTTCCGGTTCCTGGTTCCCTCTGCAAGGTCATATTTCCGTTTCCTGGTTCCCCTCTGCCAGGTCATATTTCCGTTTCCTGGTTCCCCTCTGCAAGGTCACGTTTCCTGGTTCCCTCTGCAAGGTCACGTTTCCTGGTTCCCCTCTGCAAGGTCATTTTTCCGTTTCCTGGTTCTCCTCTGCCAGGTCATATTTCCGTTTCCTGGTTCCCCTCTGCAAGGTCATATTTCCGGTTCCTGGTTCCCTCTGCAAGGTCATATTTCCGTTTCCTGGTTCTCCTCTGCCAGGTCATATTTCCATTTCCTGGTTCCCCTCTGTAAGGTCACGTTTCCTGGTTCCCCTCTGCAAGGTCATGTTTCTGTTTCCTGCCTGGTTCCCCTCTGCAAGGTCATATTTCCATTTCCTGGTTCCCCTCTGCAAGGTCACGTTTCCTGGTTCCCCTCTGCAAGGTCATGTTTCCGTTTCCTGGTTCCCCTCTGCAAGGTCATGTTTCTGTTTCCTGGTTCCCCTCTGCAAGGTCACGTTTCCTGGTCCCCCTCTGCAAGGTCATATTTCCGTTTCCTGGTTCCCCTCTGCAAGGTCACGTTTTCTGGTTCCCTCTGCAAGGTCACGTTTCCTGGTTCCCCTCTGCAAGGTCACGTTTCCTGGTCCCCCTCTGCGAGGTCATATTTCCGTTTCCTGGTTCCCCTCTGCAAGGTCATGTTTCCGTTTCCTGGTTCTCCTCTGCCAGGTCATATTTCCGTTTCCTGGTTCCCCTCTGCAAGGTCACGTTTCCTGGTTCCCCTCTGCCAGGTCATATTTCCGGTTCCTGGTTCCCTCTGCAAGGTCATATTTCCGTTTCCTGGTCCCCCTCTGCAAGGTCATGTTTCCGTTTCCTGGTTCTCCTCTGCCAGGTCATATTTCCGTTTCCTGGTTCCCCTCTGCAAGGTCACGTTTCCTGGTTCCCTCTGCCAGGTCATGTTTCTGTTTCCTGGTTCCCCTGGTATCAATGGTGCACAAGCATTAGCAAAGCCAATGCACGCATTTGTTGCAAAGCTTCCTTGAGATGACGGCCACCATTGATTTATCGTCACACTTAAAGATCTCTTCATTGGAATAATGGCCTGAGGGAATTGGGGGGCCGCATCTTTCTAGTGGATTATTGGGGGGTTGCTTTAACTTCCCAGCCAGTCATTGCTTAGAGCATACTACTCCAACACTAACAGCAATAGCTGCAGCTCATGCAGTCCTGCGATGGCGGAAGAATAAATCCCAAGACCCTGTAAGATGACAGGGCCTTCACCACGGAGGAAACAGAACCACTGCAGTTCCACCTATCACCTGCAGGTGTCCCCACGAGAGACCACACGGCTCCCAAAGCTTCTGGTCATTTATGGCCGATATTTGCCCTCTAAGGATTTGTGAAAATGAAGATATTCCTCTTGAGCGACTTTACAGCCCCTTCTATAACTATTTAACTCCTTGTACAGAGCAAATGCGATGCCAATGCCTCGCAGCCTCGCACCCGAACCTTAAGGCTTAAGTATATTCCAGTCTTGCCTCCGTGAGACATCAATCAGCGAGAGGGGAGGATATGCGCCTACCCAGAATGCCCCGCGCGAACCTGCATTCGCTGGGGACACGGGATTCTCGGGTAAGTTCCGCATTTGTGGGGGGTTTTTTGCATCAGAAGAGACCTCGAGTGCCCCTGAGCTCACGTGCGGGGCGGTGTTAGGGGTGAATTTCTCCACTCTGCACCCCCCTCACTCTACCTTTGAGCGGTACTAGCGGTTCTGTCTCCCCCACTCCCTCGTGCACCTTAAGCTCGCCCCTCTGTGCGTCACCGCAGCGCGTGGCCGTGATGCCAGAGAGGGCAATTTCTGGAAGGCCTCTCGCGACCTGTTGGGAAGTTGGAAGGGCAGATTCTGTGGGTAGTGCTGTGTAGAGGGATTATTCTTAATAATTTATACACACTCCCTTACGGTCATATTTCCGTTTCCTGGTCCCCCTCTGCAAGGTCATGTTTCCGTTTCCTGGTCCCCCTCTGCAAGGTCATGTTTCCGTTTCCTGGTTCCCCTCTGCAAGGTCATATTTCCGTTTCCTGGTCCCCCTCTGCAAGGTCATGTTTCCGTTTCCTGGTTCCCCTCTGCAAGGTCATGTTTCCGTTTCCTGGTTCCCCTCTGTAAGGTCATGTTTCCGTTTCCTGGTTCTCCTCTGCAAGGTCATGTTTCCGTTTCCTGGTTCCCCTCTGCAAGGTCATGTTTCCGTTTCCTGCCTGGTTCCCATCTGCAAGGTCATACTTACGTTTCCTGGTTCCCCTCTGTAAGGTCATGTTTCCGTTTCCTGGTTCCCCTCTGCAAGGTCATGTTTCCGTTTCCTGCCTGGTTCCCATCTGCAAGGTCATGTTTCCGTTTCCTGAGTCCCCTCTGCAAGGTCATGTTTCCGTTTCCTGCCTGGTTCCCATCTGCAAGGTCATGTTTCCGTTTCCTGAGTCCCCTATGCAAGGTCATACTTCCGTTTCCTGGTTCCCCTCTGCAAGGTCATGTTTCCGTTTCATGGTTCTGCAAGGTCATACTTCCGTTTCCTGGTTCCCCTCTGCAAGGTCATACTTCCGTTTCCTGGTTCCCCTCTGCAAGGTCATGTTTCCGTTTCCCGGTTCCCCTCTGCAAGGTCATGTTTACGTTTCCTGCCTGGTTCCCATCTGCAAGGTCATGTTTCCGTTTCCTGAGTCCCCTATGCAAGGTCATATTTCCGTTTCCTGGTTCCCCTCTGCAAGGTCATGTTTCCGTTTCATGGTTCTGCAAGGTCATACTTCCGTTTCCTGGTTCCCCTCTGCAAGGTCATGTTTCCGTTTCCTACCTGGTTCCCATCTGCAAGGTCATGTTTCCGTTTCCTGGTTCCCCTCTGCAAGGTCATGTTTCCGTTTCCTGATTCCCCTCTGCAAGGTCATGTTTCTGTTTCCTGGTTCCCCTCTGCAAGGTCATGTTTCCGTTTCCTGGTTCTGCAAGGTCATACTTCCGTTTCCTGGTTCCCCTCTGCAAGGTCATGTTTCCGTTTCCTGCCTGGTTCCCATCTGCAAGGTCATGTTTCCGTTTCCTGGTTCCCCTCTGCAAGGTCATGTGTCCGTTTCCTGGTTCCCCTCTGCAAGGTCATGTTTCCGTTTCCTGCCTGGTTCCCATCTGCAAGGTCATACTTACGTTTCCTGGTTCCCCTCTGTAAGGTCATGTTTCCATTTCCTGGTTCCCCTCTGCAAGGTCATGTTTCCGTTTCCTGCCTGGTTCCCATCTGCAAGGTCATGTTTCCGTTTCCTGAGTCCCCTCTGCAAGGTCATGTTTCCGTTTCCTGCCTGGTTCCCATCTGCAAGGTCATGTTTCCGTTTCCTGAGTCCCCTATGCAAGGTCATACTTCCGTTTCCTGGTTCCCCTCTGCAAGGTCATGTTTCCGTTTCATGGTTCTGCAAGGTCATACTTCCGTTTCCTGGTTCCCCTCTGCAAGGTCATACTTCCGTTTCCTGGTTCCCCTCTGCAAGGTCATGTTTCTGTTTCCTGGTTCCCCTCTGCAAGGTCATGTTTACGTTTCCTGCCTGGTTCCCATCTGCAAGGTCATGTTTCCGTTTCCTGAGTCCCCTATGCAAGGTCATACTTCCGTTTCCTGGTTCCCCTCTGCAAGGTCATGTTTCCGTTTCATGGTTCTGCAAGGTCATACTTCCGTTTCCTGGTTCCCCTCTGCAAGGTCATGTTTCCGTTTCCTGCCTGGTTCCCATCTGCAAGGTCATGTTTCCGTTTCCTGGTTCCCCTCTGCAAGGTCATGTTTCCGTTTCCTGATTCCCCTCTGCAAGGTCATGTTTCTGTTTCCTGGTTCCCCTCTGCAAGGTCATGTTTCCGTTTCCTGGTTCTGCAAGGTCATACTTCCGTTTCCTGGTTCCCCTCTGCAAGGTCATGTTTCCGTTTCCTGCCTGGTTCCCATCTGCAAGGTCATGTTTCCGTTTCCTGGTTCCCCTCTGCAAGGTCATGTTTCCGTTTCCTGGTTCCCCTCTGCAAGGTCACGTTTCCTGGTTCCCTCTGCAAGGTCATATTTCCGTTTCCTGGTCCCCCTCTGCAAGGGCATGTTTCCGTTTCCTGGTTCCCCTCTGCAAAGTCATGTTTCCGTTTCCTGGGTCCCCTCTGCAAGGTCATGTTTCTGTTTCCTGCTTCCCCTCTGCAAGGTCATGTTTCAGTTTCCTGCCTGGTTCCCATCTGCAAGGTCATATTTCCTTTTCCTGGTTCCCCTCTGCAAGGTCACGTTTCCTGGTCCCCCTCTGCAAGGGCATGTTTCCGTTTCCTGGTTCTCCTCTGCCAGGTCATATTTCCGGTTCCTGGTTCCCTCTGCAAGGTAATATTTCCGTTTCCTGGTTCCCCTCTGCAAGGTCATGTTTCCGTTTCCTGGTTCTCCTCTGCCAGGTCATATTTCCGTTTCCTGGTTCCCCTCTGCAAGGTCACGTTTCCTGGTTCCCCTCTGCAAGGTCATGTTTCTGTTTCCTGGTTCCCCTCTGCAAGGTCATATTTCCGTTTCCTGGTCCCCCTCTGCAAGGGCATGTTTCCGTTTCCTGGTTCCCCTCTGCAAAGTCATGTTTCCGTTTCCTGGGTCCCCTCTGCAAGGTCATGTTTCTGTTTCCTGGTTCCCCTCTGCAAGGTCATGTTTCCGTTTCCTGGTTCCCCTCTGCAAGGTCATGTTTCAGTTTCCTGCCTGATTCCCATCTGCAAGGTCATATTTCCGTTTCCTGGTTCCCCTCTGCAAGGTCACGTTTCCTGGTTCCCTCTGCAAGGTCACGTTTCCTGGTTCCCCTCTGCAAGGTCATTTTTCCGTTTCCTGGTTCTCCTCTGCCAGGTCATATTTCCGTTTCCTGGTTCCCCTCTGCAAGGTCACGTTTCCTGGTCCCCCTCTGCAAGGTCATGTTTCCGTTTCCTGGTTCCCCTCTGCAAGGTCACATTTCCTGGTCCCCCTCTGCAAGGTCATATTTCCGGTTCCTGGTTCTCCTCTGCCAGGTCATATTTCCGTTTCCTGGTTCCCCTCTGCAAGGTCACGTTTCCTGGTTCCCCTCTGCAAGGTCATGTTTCTGTTTCCTGGTTCCCCTCTGCAAGGTCACGTTTCCTGGTCCCCCTCTGCAAGGGCATGTTTCCGTTTCCTGGTTCTCCTCTGCCAGGTCATATTTCCGGTTCCTGGTTCCCTCTGCAAGGTCATATTTCCGTTTCCTGGTTCCCCTCTGCCAGGTCATATTTCCGTTTCCTGGTTCCCCTCTGCAAGGTCACGTTTCCTGGTTCCCTCTGCAAGGTCACGTTTCCTGGTTCCCCTCTGCAAGGTCATTTTTCCGTTTCCTGGTTCTCCTCTGCCAGGTCATATTTCCGTTTCCTGGTTCCCCTCTGCAAGGTCATATTTCCGGTTCCTGGTTCCCTCTGCAAGGTCATATTTCCGTTTCCTGGTTCTCCTCTGCCAGGTCATATTTCCATTTCCTGGTTCCCCTCTGTAAGGTCACGTTTCCTGGTTCCCCTCTGCAAGGTCATGTTTCTGTTTCCTGCCTGGTTCCCCTCTGCAAGGTCATATTTCCATTTCCTGGTTCCCCTCTGCAAGGTCACGTTTCCTGGTTCCCCTCTGCAAGGTCATGTTTCCGTTTCCTGGTTCCCCTCTGCAAGGTCATGTTTCTGTTTCCTGGTTCCCCTCTGCAAGGTCACGTTTCCTGGTCCCCCTCTGCAAGGTCATATTTCCGTTTCCTGGTTCCCCTCTGCAAGGTCACGTTTTCTGGTTCCCTCTGCAAGGTCACGTTTCCTGGTTCCCCTCTGCAAGGTCACGTTTCCTGGTCCCCCTCTGCGAGGTCATATTTCCGTTTCCTGGTTCCCCTCTGCAAGGTCACGTTTTCTGGTTCCCTCTGCAAGGTCACGTTTCCTGGTTCCCCTCTGCAAGGTCACGTTTCCTGGTCCCCCTCTGCGAGGTCATATTTCCGTTTCCTGGTTCCCCTCTGCAAGGTCACGTTTTCTGGTTCCCTCTGCAAGGTCACGTTTCCTGGTTCCCCTCTGCAAGGTCACGTTTCCTGGTCCCCCTCTGCAAGGTCATGTTTCTGTTTCCTGCCTGGTTCCCCTCTGCAAGGTCATATTTCCGTTTCCTGGTTCCCCTCTGCAAGGTCATGTTTCCGTTTCCTGGTTCCCCTCTGTAAGGTCATGTTTCCGTTTCCTGGTTCCCCTCTGCAAGGTCATATTTCCGGTTCCTGGTTCCCCTCTGCAAGGTCATGTTTCCGTTTCCTGGTTCCCCTCTGCAAGGTCATGTTTCCGTTTCCTGGTTCCCCTCTGCAAGGTCATGTTTCCGTTTCCTGGTTCCCATCTGCAAGGTCATGTTTCCGTTTCCTGGTTCCCCTCTGCAAGGTCATGTTTCCGTTTCCTGCCTGGTTCCCATCTGCAAGGTCATACTTACGTTTCCTGGTTCCCCTCTGTAAGGTCATGTTTCCGTTTCCTGGTTCCCCTCTGCAAGGTCATGTTTCCGTTTCCTGCCTGGTTCCCATCTGCAAGGTCATGTTTCCGTTTCCTGAGTCCCCTCTGCAAGGTCATGTTTCCGTTTCCTGCCTGGTTCCCATCTGCAAGGTCATGTTTCCGTTTCCTGAGTCCCCTATGCAAGGTCATACTTCCGTTTCCTGGTTCCCCTCTGCAAGGTCATGTTTCCGTTTCATGGTTCTGCAAGGTCATACTTCCGTTTCCTGGTTCCCCTCTGCAAGGTCATACTTCCGTTTCCTGGTTCCCCTCTGCAAGGTCATGTTTCCGTTTCCCGGTTCCCCTCTGCAAGGTCATGTTTACGTTTCCTGCCTGGTTCCCATCTGCAAGGTCATGTTTCCGTTTCCTGGTTCCCCTCTGCAAGGTCATGTTTCCGTTTCCTGGTTCCCCTCTGCAAGGTCATGTTTCCGTTTCCTGCCTGGTTCCCATCTGCAAGGTCATACTTACGTTTCCTGGTTCCCCTCTGTAAGGTCATGTTTCCGTTTCCTGGTTCCCCTCTGCAAGGTCATGTTTCCGTTTCCTGCCTGGTTCCCATCTGCAAGGTCATGTTTCCGTTTCCTGAGTCCCCTCTGCAAGGTCATGTTTCCGTTTCCTGCCTGGTTCCCATCTGCAAGGTCATGTTTCCGTTTCCTGAGTCCCCTATGCAAGGTCATACTTCCGTTTCCTGGTTCCCCTCTGCAAGGTCATGTTTCCGTTTCATGGTTCTGCAAGGTCATACTTCCGTTTCCTGGTTCCCCTCTGCAAGGTCATGTTTCCGTTTCCTACCTGGTTCCCATCTGCAAGGTCATGTTTCCGTTTCCTGGTTCCCCTCTGCAAGGTCATGTTTCCGTTTCCTGATTCCCCTCTGCAAGGTCATGTTTCTGTTTCCTGGTTCCCCTCTGCAAGGTCATGTTTCCGTTTCCTGGTTCTGCAAGGTCATACTTCCGTTTCCTGGTTCCCCTCTGCAAGGTCATGTTTCCGTTTCCTGCCTGGTTCCCATCTGCAAGGTCATGTTTCCGTTTCCTGGTTCCCCTCTGCAAGGTCATGTTTCCGTTTCCTGGTTCCCCTCTGCAAGGTCATGTTTCCGTTTCCTGCCTGGTTCCCATCTGCAAGGTCATACTTACGTTTCCTGGTTCCCCTCTGTAAGGTCATGTTTCCATTTCCTGGTTCCCCTCTGCAAGGTCATGTTTCCGTTTCCTGCCTGGTTCCCATCTGCAAGGTCATGTTTCCGTTTCCTGAGTCCCCTCTGCAAGGTCATGTTTCCGTTTCCTGCCTGGTTCCCATCTGCAAGGTCATGTTTCCGTTTCCTGAGTCCCCTATGCAAGGTCATACTTCCGTTTCCTGGTTCCCCTCTGCAAGGTCATGTTTCCGTTTCATGGTTCTGCAAGGTCATACTTCCGTTTCCTGGTTCCCCTCTGCAAGGTCATACTTCCGTTTCCTGGTTCCCCTCTGCAAGGTCATGTTTCTGTTTCCTGGTTCCCCTCTGCAAGGTCATGTTTACGTTTCCTGCCTGGTTCCCATCTGCAAGGTCATGTTTCCGTTTCCTGAGTCCCCTATGCAAGGTCATACTTCCGTTTCCTGGTTCCCCTCTGCAAGGTCATGTTTCCGTTTCATGGTTCTGCAAGGTCATACTTCCGTTTCCTGGTTCCCCTCTGCAAGGTCATGTTTCCGTTTCCTGCCTGGTTCCCATCTGCAAGGTCATGTTTCCGTTTCCTGGTTCCCCTCTGCAAGGTCATGTTTCCGTTTCCTGATTCCCCTCTGCAAGGTCATGTTTCTGTTTCCTGGTTCCCCTCTGCAAGGTCATGTTTCCGTTTCCTGGTTCTGCAAGGTCATACTTCCGTTTCCTGGTTCCCCTCTGCAAGGTCATGTTTCCGTTTCCTGCCTGGTTCCCATCTGCAAGGTCATGTTTCCGTTTCCTGGTTCCCCTCTGCAAGGTCATGTTTCCGTTTCCTGGTTCCCCTCTGCAAGGTCACGTTTCCTGGTTCCCTCTGCAAGGTCATATTTCCGTTTCCTGGTCCCCCTCTGCAAGGGCATGTTTCCGTTTCCTGGTTCCCCTCTGCAAAGTCATGTTTCCGTTTCCTGGGTCCCCTCTGCAAGGTCATGTTTCTGTTTCCTGCTTCCCCTCTGCAAGGTCATGTTTCAGTTTCCTGCCTGGTTCCCATCTGCAAGGTCATATTTCCTTTTCCTGGTTCCCCTCTGCAAGGTCACGTTTCCTGGTCCCCCACTGCAAGGGCATGTTTCCGTTTCCTGGTTCTCCTCTGTCAGGTCATATTTCCGGTTCCTGGTTCCCTCTGCAAGGTAATATTTCCGTTTCCTGGTTCCCCTCTGCAAGGTCATGTTTCCGTTTCCTGGTTCCCCTCTGCAAGGTCACGTTTCCTGGTCCCCCTCTGCAAGGTCATGTTTCCGTTTCCTGGTTCCCCTCTGCAAGGTCACGTTTCCTGGTCCCCCTCTGCAAGGTCATGTTTCCGTTTCCTGGTTCTCCTCTGCCAGGTCATATTTCCGTTTCCTGGTTCCCCTCTGCAAGGTCACGTTTCCTGGTTCCCCTCTGCAAGGTCATGTTTCTGTTTCCTGGTTCCCCTCTGCAAGGTCATATTTCCGTTTCCTGGTCCCTCTCTGCAAGGGCATGTTTCCGTTTCCTGGTTCCCCTCTGCAAAGTCATGTTTCCGTTTCCTGGGTCCCCTCTGCAAGGTCATGTTTCTGTTTCCTGCTTCCCCTCTGCGAGGTCATGTTTCTGTTTCCTGGTTCCCCTCTGCAAGGTAATGTTTCCGTTTCCTGGTTCCCCTCTGCAAGGTCATGTTTCAGTTTCCTGCCTGGTTCCCATCTGCAAGGTCCTATTTCCGTTTCCTGGTTCCCCTCTGCAAGGTCACGTTTCCTGGTCCCCCTCTGCAAGGGCATGTTTCCGTTTCCTGGTTCTCCTCTGCCAGGTCATATTTCCGGTTCCTGGTTCCCTCTGCAAGGTCATATTTCCGTTTCCTGGTTCCCCTCTGCAAGGTCACCTTTCCTGGTCCCCCTCTGCAAGGTCATGTTTCCGTTTCCTGGTTCCCCTCTGCAAGGTCACATTTCCTGGTCCCCCTCTGCAAGGTCATATTTCCGGTTCCTGGTTCTCCTCTGCCAGGTCATATTTCCGTTTCCTTGTTCCCCTCTGCAAGGTCACGTTTCCTGGTTCCCCTCTGCAAGGTCATGTTTCTGTTTCCTGGTTCCCCTCTGCAAGGTCACGTTTCCTGGTCCCCCTCTGCAAGGGCATGTTTACATTTCCTGGTTCTCCTCTGCCAGGTCATATTTCCGGTTCCTGGTTCCCTCTGCAAGGTCATATTTCCGTTTCCTGGTTCCCCTCTGCCAGGTCATATTTCCGTTTCCTGGTTCCCCTCTGCAAGGTCACGTTTCCTGGTTCCCTCTGCAAGGTCACGTTTCCTGGTTCCCCTCTGCAAGGTCATTTTTCCGTTTCCTGGTTCTCCTCTGCCAGGTCATATTTCCGTTTCCTGGTTCCCCTCTGCAAGGTCATATTTCCGGTTCCTGGTTCCCTCTGCAAGGTCATATTTCCGTTTCCTGGTTCTCCTCTGCCAGGTCATATTTCCATTTCCTGGTTCCCCTCTGCAAGGTCACGTTTCCTGGTTCCCCTCTGCAAGGTCATGTTTCTGTTTCCTGCCTGGTTCCCCTCTGCAAGGTCATATTTCCATTTCCTGGTTCCCCTCTGCAAGGTCACGTTTCCTGGTTCCCCTCTGCAAGGTCATGTTTCCGTTTCCTGGTTCCCCTCTGCAAGGTCATGTTTCTGTTTCCTGGTTCCCCTCTGCAAGGTCACGTTTCCTGGTCCCCCTCTGCAAGGTCATATTTCCGTTTCCTGGTTCCCCTCTGCAAGGTCACGTTTCCTGGTTCCCACTGCAAGGTCACGTTTCCTGGTTCCCCTCTGCAAGGTCACGTTTCCTGGTCCCCCTCTGCAAGGTCATATTTCCGGTTCCTGGTTCTCCTCTGCCAGGTCATATTTCCGGTTCCTGGTTCCCTCTGCAAGGTCATATTTCTGTTTCCTGGTTCCCCTCTGCAAGGTCATATTTCCGTTTCCTGGTTCCCCTCTGCAAGGTCATATTTCCGTTTCCTGGTTCCCCTCTGCAAGGTCACGTTTCCTGGTCCCCCTCTGCAAGGTCATGTTTCCGTTTCCTGGTTCCCCTCTGCAAGGTCACGTTTCCTGGTCCCCCTCTGCAAGGTCATGTTTCCGTTTCCTGGTTCCCCTCTGCAAGGTCATATTTCCGTTTCCTGGTTCCCCTCTGCAATGTCACGTTTCCTGGTCCCCCTCTGCAAGGTCATGTTTCCGTTTCCTGGTTCCCCTCTGCAAGGTCACGTTTCCTGGTCCCCCTCTGCAAGGTCATGTTTCCGTTTCCTGGTTCTCCTCTGCCAGGTCATATTTCCGTTTCCTGGTTCCCCTCTGCAAGGTCACGTTTCCTGGTTCCCTCTGCCAGGTCATGTTTCTGTTTCCTGGTTCCCCTGGTATCAATGGTGCACAAGCATTAGCAAAGCCAATGCACGCATTTGTTGCAAAGCTTCCTTGAGATGACGGCCACCATTGATTTATCGTCACACTTAAAGATCTCTTCATTGGAATAATGGCCTGAGGGAATTGGGGGGCCGCATCTTTCTAGTGGATTATTGGGGGGTTTCTTTAACTTCCCAGCCAGTCATTGCTTAGAGCATACTACTCCAACACTAACAGCAATAGCTGCAGCTCATGCAGTCCTGCGATGGCGGAAGAATAAATCCCAAGACCCTGTAAGATGACAGGGCCTTCACCACGGAGGAAACAGAACCACTGCAGTTCCACCTATCACCTGCAGGTGTCCCCACGAGAGACCACACGGCTCCCAAAGCTTCTGGTCATTTATGGCCGATATTTGCCCTCTAAGGATTTGTGAAAATGAAGATATTCCTCTTGAGCGACTTTACAGCCCCTTCTATAACTATTTAACTCCTTGTACAGAGCAAATGCGATGCCAATGCCTCGCAGCCTCGCACCCGAACCTTAAGGCTTAAGTATATTCCAGTCTTGCCTCCGTGAGACATCAATCAGCGAGAGGGGAGGATATGCGCCTACCCAGAATGCCCCGCGCGAATCTGCATTCGCTGGGGACACGGGATTCTCGGGTAAGTTCCGCATTTGTGGGGGGTTTTTTGCATCAGAAGAGACCTCGAGTGCCCCTGAGCTCACGTGCGGGGCGGTGTTAGGGGTGAATTTCTCCACTCTGCACCCCCCTCACTCTACCTTTGAGCGGTACTAGCGGTTCTGTCTCCCCCACTCCCTCGTGCACCTTAAGCTCGCCCCTCTGTGCGTCACCGCAGCGCGTGGCCGTGATGCCAGAGAGGGCAATTTCTGGAAGGCCTCTCGCGACCTGTTGGGAAGTTGGAAGGGCAGATTCTGTGGGTAGTGCTGTGTAGAGGGATTATTCTTAATAATTTATACACACTCCCTTACGGTCATATTTCCGTTTCCTGGTCCCCCTCTGCAAGGTCATGTTTCCGTTTCCTGGTTCCCCTCTGCAAGGTCATGTTTCCGTTTCCTGGTTCCCCTCTGTAAGGTCATGTTTCCGTTTCCTGGTTCCCCTCTGCAAGGTCATGTTTCCGTTTCCTGGTTCCCCTCTGCAAGGTCATGTTTCCGTTTCCTGCCTGGTTCCCATCTGCAAGGTCATACTTATGTTTCCTGGTTCCCCTCTGTAAGGTCATGTTTCCGTTTCCTGGTTCCCCTCTGCAAGGTCATGTTTCCGTTTCCTGCCTGGTTCCCATCTGCAAGGTCATGTTTCCGTTTCCTGAGTCCCCTCTGCAAGGTCATGTTTCCGTTTCCTGCCTGGTTCCCATCTGCAAGGTCATGTTTCCGTTTCCTGAGTCCCCTATGCAAGGTCATACTTCCGTTTCCTGGTTCCCCTCTGCAAGGTCATGTTTCCGTTTCATGGTTCTGCAAGGTCATACTTCCGTTTCCTGGTTCCCCTCTGCAAGGTCATACTTCCGTTTCCTGGTTCCCCTCTGCAAGGTCATGTTTCCGTTTCCCGGTTCCCCTCTGCAAGGTCATGTTTACGTTTCCTGCCTGGTTCCCATCTGCAAGGTCATGTTTCCGTTTCCTGAGTCCCCTATGCAAGGTCATACTTCCGTTTTCTGGTTCCCCTCTGCAAGGTCATGTTTCCGTTTCATGGTTCTGCAAGGTCATACTTCCGTTTCCTGGTTCCCCTCTGCAAGGTCATGTTTCCGTTTCCTGCCTGGTTCCCATCTGCAAGGTCATGTTTCCGTTTCCTGGTTCCCCTCTGCAAGGTCATGTTTCCGTTTCCTGATTCCCCTCTGCAAGGTCATGTTTCTGTTTCCTGGTTCCCCTCTGCAAGGTCATGTTTCCGTTTCCTGGTTCTGCAAGGTCATACTTCCGTTTCCTGGTTCCCCTCTGCAAGGTCATGTTTCCGTTTCCTGCCTGGTTCCCATCTGCAAGGTCATGTTTCCGTTTCCTGGTTCCCCTCTGCAAGGTCATGTTTCCGTTTCCTGGTTCCCCTCTGCAAGGTCATGTTTCCGTTTCCTGCCTGGTTCCCATCTGCAAGGTCATGTTTCCGTTTCCTGGTTCTGCAAGGTCATACTTCCGTTTCCTGGTTCCCCTCTGCAAGGTCATGTTTCCGTTTCCTGCCTGGTTCCCATCTGCAAGGTCATGTTTCCGTTTCCTGGTTCCCCTCTGCAAGGTCATGTTTCTGTTTCCTGCCTGGTTCCCATCTGCAAGGTCATGTTTCCGTTTCCTGAGTCCCCTATGCAAGGTCATACTTCCGTTTCCTGGTTCCCCTCTGCACGGTCATGTTTCCGTTTCATGGTTCTGCAAGGTCATACTTCCGTTTCCTGGTTCCCCTCTGCAAGGTCATGTTTCCGTTTCCTGCCTGGTTCCCATCTGCAAGGTCATGTTTCCGTTTCTTGGTTCCCCTCTGCAAGGTCATGTTTCCGTTTCCTGGTTCCCCCCTGCAAGGTCATGTTTCTGTTTCCTGGTTCCCCTCTGCAAGGTCATGTTTCCGTTTCCTGCCTGGTTCCCATCTGCAAGGTCATATTTCCGTTTCCTGGTTCCCCTCTGCAAGGTCATGTTTCCGTTTCCTGGTTCCCCTCTGCAAGGTCATGTTTCCGTTTCCTGCCTGGCTCTCCTCTGCAAGGTCATGTTTCAGTTTCCTGCCTGGTTCCCCTCTGCAAGGTCATGTTTCAGTTTCCTGCCTGGTTCCCCTCTGCAAGGTCATGTTTCCGTTTCCTGCCTGGCTCTCCTCTGCAAGGTCATGTTTCAGTTTCCTGCCTGGTTCCCCTCTGCAAGGTCATGTTTCCGTTTCCTGCCTGGTTCCCATCTGCAAGGTCATGTTTCCATTTCCTGAGTCCCCTATGCAAGGTCATACTTCCGTTTCCTGGTTCCCCTCTGCAAGGTCATGTTTCCGTTTCATGGTTCTGCAAGGTCATACTTCCGTTTCCTGGTTCCCCTCTGCAAGGTCATGTTTCCGTTTCCTGCCTGGTTCCCATCTGCAAGGTCATGTTTCTGTTTCCTGATTCCCCTCTGCAAGGTCATGTTTCTGTTTCCTGGTTCCCCTCTGCAAGGTCATGTTTCCGTTTCCTGGTTCTGCAAGGTCATACTTCCGTTTCCTGGTTCCCCTCTGCAAGGTCATGTTTCCGTTTCCTGCCTGGTTCCCATCTGCAAGGTCATGTTTCCGTTTCCTGGTTCCCCTCTGCAAGGTCATGTTTCCGTTTCCTGGTTCCCCTCTGCAAGGTCATGTTTCCGTTTCCTGCCTGATTCCCATCTGCAAGGTCATGTTTCCGTTTCCTGGTTCTGCAAGGTCATACTTCCGTTTCCTGGTTCCCCTCTGCAAGGTCATGTTTCCGTTTCCTGTCTGGTTCCCATCTGCAAGGTCATGTTTCCGTTTCCTGGTTCCACTCTGCAAGGTCATGTTTCCGTTTCCTGGTTCCCCTCTGCAAGGTCATGTTTCCGTTTCCTGCCTGGTTCCCATCTGCAAGGTCATGTTTCCGTTTCCTGAGTCCCCTATGCAAGGTCATACTTCCGTTTCCTGGTTCCCCTCTGCAAGGTCATGTTTCCGTTTCCTGCCTGGCTCTCCTCTGCAAGGTCATGTTTCAGTTTCCTGCCTGGTTCCCCTCTGCAAGGTCATGTTTCCGTTTCCTGATTCCCCTGTGCAAGGTCATACTTCCGTTTCCTGGTTCCCCTCTGCAAGGTCATGTTTCCGTTTCCTGATTCCCCTGTGCAAGGTCATACTTCCGTTTCCTGGTTCCCCTCTGCAAGGTTATGTTTCCGTTTCCTGATTCCCCTCTGCAAGGTCATACTTCCGTTTCCTGGTTCCCCTCTGCAAGGTCATGTTTCCGTTTCCTGATTCCCCTGTGCAAGGTCATACTTCCGTTTCCTGGTTCCCCTCTGCAAAGTCATATTTCAGTTTTCTGATTTCCCTCCGCAGCCCCCAACAACCAATCAAGTGCAGAGGCTGGACCACAAGTTCACCCTACTTGTCTTGGAAGCCCTGGGGCCAGCACAGCCACTGGATAAAAACAAATTGTTGTTGGAGAGGCTGGGCGGGGTGGACTGTGGGAGGGGGTGGCGGGCATGCAGCCAGCTCATGTTCTGTATAGCTGAGAGGGTGGGGCAGCCTGACAGCTTGTGTTCTGTATGGCTGAGGGGTTGGGGCAGCCAGCTCGTGTTCTGTATGGCTGAGGGGGTGGGCCAGCCAGCTAGCTTGTGTAATGTAGGGCTGAGGGGGTGGGGCAGGCAGCCAGCTTGTGTAATGTAGGGCTGAGGGGGTGGGGCAGGCAGCCAGCTTGTGTTCTGTATGGCTGAGGGGGTGGGGCAGACAGCTTGTGTTCTGTATGTCTGATGGGGTGGGTGTGATGCTGGAAATGCATTGAAGGGACAGGGCCTCCCTGTCCTTGTCCTGTAGTCCTTTGTCATTTGTGTTCTGTATTGTTTACTGCACAGGAGTCCATGTGGGACTCCTGGAAGTGCAGCTCTAACTGTTTTTGGTTTGGTGTACAGGTCCATGGGATTCCCTTATGGCACCCATGGGTGGGGTGTACAACCCTGTGCCCCTAGTGTATGTTTTAGGGCACCTGTGTGTGGCCCGCAGAGCAGGGTATGGACTGGTGGCAGCTCCATGCTGAAGTTGACAGGTGCTCTGAGTATCCTCCATTTTGGGATACCCCGGCCCTGCCATTGGAATCAGTTGATTCCTGATAGGAGACAAGATGGCCCATGTGGCCTCTTGCTTTCTATTGCCTGTTACCTTGTTTTCCCAAAGTCCTGGGAAGCCCTGACTCTGTCCCTTCCCCCCGTACTGGGTGTTGGGTGGAAGTTCCATATATGGTATTGTAATGAAGTCCAGGCCAGGCTGGCTGGAGCCTTCCCAGTGACTGTATGTTGTGGGTACACCCTGTGGGTGGGACCTGAGTGAAAGGAGTGTGTGACCAATATGCACTTCTTGTTGTGGATGTCTGGTTTCTGGTGTTAGACACAATGACTGAGACAACCCTGCCTGAAACTGGTATGAATGCAGTGTGTAGTGTTGAATGGCTGAGTACTTGCCCCAATACACGTTCCTTGTTGGGAGTGTCTGAGAGGGAGGAGAATGGCCTGAATACACTGTATGGCTGATTGGCTGACTGACTGCTGAATTCCCTTCTGAGTGATTGGTTGCCTGAGTGTGACCCAGCAGAATAAATGGGAGATCAACTAGTATATCTGGGGGCCTCTCGGTGATAGAAATCATTCAGAAGCTGAGTTTGAAACTGACATCGAAACTGACGCCGTTCAGAAGCTGAAGTCGAAACTGACGCTTGATCTCGAAGCCGAGCCAGAAGAAGAAGGTTGACTGCTGTTACCTTCACCGCAATCGGAAAGCCGCCATGACGTCGAGACTGATCGGGAGAGGACCTGGTTAGGCGCCCCCTTCCCGAGCTCCAAGGGACCATTGAGCACCGCTAACCTTCGCCAAAGCTCCCTGGAAGTCAGACCCCCGACAGGCTGCCGACCGGAGACGGGGACCACCGAGGAGAACGAAGAGAAGCACCAGACATTCTGTCCACCGTCGTCGACCAGGGTCCGCAGGTTTGATATAAACGCTGGAGGCCCGTCGAAGCAGTGTTGACCAGAAGCGGGGACCGCTTGACGCTGTGCCGTCGACGACCAGAGCCGCAACGCTCCATTGATGAAGACATTTTTGATTCCTGCACGCGCTCGTCCGCACCGCTGACTGCCTTATCCCACCAGAGAAGGTCAGGCCGTTGACCAGCCGAGGAGCATCCGCCAGTGGGTTTCCCACCACCCAACGACCGTAGAGACGCCAAACGACTCAACTCCCTTTCTGGGCCACAGTTCTTCACAAACTCTTTGTGGTCCTGAACTATCGACATCGAGGTGCTCCGCACGCCTCTTCCTTGCATGACGTCTTCGATTCATCATCGCCTAGCTGCCGCCTCAACACCGAGTTCACTTTCTTCGAGGGATCTCGACGATCCTTGGCTCCTGCTTTAAAAGGAGCCGCTCAAGAAGGATCCGCCGATGACTTGTCGTCGAACTCTGCTATTCCAGGTACATTGGGGTGGTAGAAACATTGTAGAAGGAAATAAGACTCATTGAACAATACATGGACTGGGCTTGTGGTATATCTTTATTTTACAGGTTGCCCAGGTGGGGAGGAATCTCCACATAGAACTGTGTCTAGTGGTAGGGGCCAGTATTCTGCCAATCGTTCTAACCAACAGCTTTCCTCCTATGTCTCTTGTTGGTTACCTTTATTAAATGATTTGTGTGACATTTGACCAGAGTACAGTTGATGCACTTTAATGGAATCTAATAATAATTGTGGTACCACTTAGAACTGTATATATTTGCCAATGTAGATTAACTGAGCACAAAGTGAGTTATTGTGATTGTGTATATAACCTTGAACCTTAATTATATAAAGACTGTGTTTTAACTAATACAGTGTGCGGACATTCCTTTGTGGGTGCTTGGGGACTACACTGTACTTAAGAACCAGCCTGCATCACCTCCTGAGAAGCTAGGCCTTGATTGCTCGTCCATTGCTACCGTAATAGAGAATCTTGGCTGGGGTCCTATGTGCCTCTCCTCTGCCATATAGAGAGCAGGAGTACAGACCCCCCCTCTGGTCTTTACACCGAGATAGGAGGGAAAGGCCGACCGTGGCTGTTGAGTCCTTTTGCATCACCGTGCTGCAGTGATGATCATCTGAAATTGCTTACGCGACCCGAGTCCAGTCCTGAGACGAGTGCTGCATCAGGTTTTTCTGCATTCTTCCATCGTGAGTCCTTGCAACAGTTCAAGACACCAACCAGAGATCAGCTCGAACCTGTAACCCCTGTCAATCGAGGACTGCAACCTTTGGCAGGAAAAGCAACGTCGGACCATCTTCCCTTGTTCTGCCAAATTTGGGGAACAATCAGAGTATAGGGGGTAAGTTACAGAGTTTATAACCTACCCCTATACTCGCATTATAAGTCAATGGGCTTATAATAAAACACATTTCTAACATTGGCTTTGCCATTGCTTGCTTGCACAAGGCATCTGACTGTTGGGGCTACTTTTGGGCATTAGTCTAACTTGAATCCTAACCCTAAGAATCCTTCACTGGACCACAGCGACCCTACCTGCATTTTTTCCTGCTTCATAACTTCTGTGGACTTTTACCTGAACTATTGGGTAAAAGGCCCAGGCAACTTAGGGATGGACAATTTTAGTTAGGGATCATCTCTGTGGACCATAAGTGCATAATACTGGTCCAACCTTTCATTTGCAGGAGTTTCTGATGTGTATTATGCCCTATAACAAAATGAATGTATATATGTATTTAGTTTGATAGTCTTGAGTGATACCTGCTAGTAGTCATTTTTCATAGTGTGTGTTGGCCATAAATAAATAACTGTATTTTTATACATCCTGTCTAAGTGTAATTTGTTATTCCCATTGTGTGGTGTCATTGTGGACCCCTAACAAAGTCACCACCTCTGAAGAACTTAGCCTAGACCGCCTGTCACTGCTACCAAAATTGGTTTGGCTACAGCTTCCCAGAGTTCTTCCTGTCACAATATAGGTTGGACTTCTATATATCTGTCCATCAGGCCAGAGTATAGAAAATCAGTCCTAACAAATTGGTGTACAGCGGTGGGATGACCCTCTCCACATAACATCTGGGTGGTTTAGTTTAGTTTATTATTTATAGGGCGCGCCATACCCTGGGGCATCAGGGCGCACAGGACAAGAATATGCTCAACTTAGTTACAGTTACATAATAAGTAGGAACAGTACACGTGTATCATACAATATACAGTAGGCATATATATACACGGCCGGAACTAGGTCCAGAAACAACACAGTTTTACAGGTGTGGGTATATGTGGGTACAGGTGTGGGTATACTATCGGGAGTATACAATAATATATACAGTAGTAATATACAGGTATCGGGAACATTCCAGTGCAAGAGGAAGTTGATTTAGATAGTCTGGTATAGGGGTGCCAGCGGAGCTTCAGTTAGTTTGCCAATGGAAATAGTCAGGACAGGGTAGTTGGCCGTCGTTTGCTCTCAGCCAATTGATCAAGTTCTGCCTGAATTTCGCAAAGGGCTGGGGTTCTCTGATGCCAAGGGGTAGTGAGTTCCACAACTGCGCTGTCTTGACTGGGAAGCTCTGTCCTCCTATAGTCGCGAGTTTAAATCGCGGGACTTGTAGGCAGTTAGCATTCGCTGTTCTTGTGGGTCTGATCGAGGTTCTAGGGTGTAGCCTATCCTTGAGGTATGGTGGTGCTTTGTTGTTGAGGCACTTGTGGGTGATGGAGGCAATTTTGAGTTGAATTTTATCAGAAGTGGATAGCCATTTATGTTCTCTTCTTACCGAGGATATATGCTCCTTTCTGCTAATCTTGAGAGCTGCTCTCAGGGCATTGTTCTGGAGGACCTGGATTTTATGAATAGTCTGTTTATTAGCCCCAATGTATAGTCCATTGCAATAATCCAGTTTGGATAGTATGAGGGCTCTGGCAAGCGTGATGCAGCTGTCTGTAGAAAGGAATTGTTTGCTGGCTCTGATGAGTTTGCATGTGTATGCTGTAGCTGAGGCTAGGGAGTTAACTTGTTTAGCAAAGTTCAAGGTGGCATCTAGGTAAAAGCCTAGGGTCTTCACTTCCTTCGCTACTTTTATGTTGCTCCCATCGATAATGAAATTGGCATAACCGGGCTGAGTTTGGTTATGTATGTCGGGGTGCCTAGGATAATGAGTTCAGTTTTGTCATCGTTCAGGCATAGGCCGTGTGTGGCCATCCATGCCTGAACGATGCTGTAGATTTTATTCACTAAAGCAAGATCCCTGATGTAGTCTCCTGAAAGCGGGAGGAGGATCTGGGTATCGTCTGCGTAATTGGTGTAGGCAATACCCAGATGATCCATTTCGTCAAAGAGTGGCTTTGTGAATACATTGTAGAGGGTGGGTGACACACAGGATCGCTGAGGTACACCACATGTTATGGGGATCGTTTCTGCTGAGGCTGAAGGAGAGAAGACTCTCATTGTTCTGTTACTCAGGAAAGACTTGATCCATATTATGGCCTCTTTGGAGAAGTGGGCTGCAGAGTCTAGGTGGCTACATAAGACTGTATGGTCGACTAAATCAAAGGCCGCTGAGAGGTCTAGCAGTAGGAGTAGGGCTGCTTGGCCATTGTCTCTACATTGATCTATTTGGGCCTTGAGATCGATTAGGGCTGTCTCAATCCCATGCTGTGGGCGGGATCCGGATTGCCGTGTTCCAAGTAAAAGGTTAGATTCAAGGAAGTTTTGTATTTGCATGTATGCCACTTTGTCTAAGATTTTTAGAAGAAAGGGCAAGATCGTGATAGGCCTAAAGTTGGTAGGAATGGCCGGGTCAAGGGTTTGCTTCTTTAGGAGTGGCAGTACCCAGGACTCTTTTAGGTTATTCGGTACAGTGCCTGTGGTAAAGAATGAGTTGATGAGTTTGGTTATGAATGGCGATAATTCTCTCCCAGCATCCTTGATTAATTGGGCAGGGCATTGATCGCCTTTACAGTTGGATGGTTTAAGTCCCAGGATAACTTTTTCTACCTCAATGGTCGATACCTTAGAGAAGCAGAAACGTGATTCTTGTTTGGGTTTTAGAGGTGGAACTATGGTCTGTGGGATACGAGGTGTAAGAGATGCCTTTTTGAGGGCAATTTTAGTTTATAGATTGGCTACTTTGTTGGTTAGGGTCGACTGTATGCTGGAGCACCAATTTGTATCCTTAGTGCAGTTTTCTTGGGGAGCAATAGGAGTTTCCAGTTCTTTAAGGATGCTGAACAATTCTCTGACACTAGATTTAGATTGTGATATTCTGGTGTTGTACGTTTCCTGTTTGGCTAGTAAGATGTCTTTCTTGTATTGGGAAGATGCCTTGGCTAGGTTGAGTTTGTTTTCGGCTGAGGGAGAGAGTCTCCAGGTGGTTTCAAGATTTCTTTTGATTAGCCTGAGCTTTTTTAGGTGAGGAGTGAACCATGAGTTGAGATGTTTCTTCGGTTTCCTGTTACGTAGCTTGAGCGGAGCTATGTGGTCAAGGGCTGTGTTGATAGTTTCATTAAATTGTTCAACTAGCACATTTGGATCCGTATTCGCTGGGAGTGAGTTCAGATGTGGTAGTATGATGGGCAGCAATTTTTCCGCAGTCATACGTTTTTTGTTCCTCGTGGGCATGGGAGGGGCAAGTGGGGACTGAGCCGTGGCCGAGTTCGTAGCTACTGTGAATAGTAATAGATGGTGGTCAGTCCAGATCTGGGGTACCGTCTCTGTGATGGTTACTCCACAGTTATGTTCCGCTATCCAGTCAAGGATGCGGCCTTTGTCATGAGTGGGAAGGTTAACTTTCTGGGAGAAACCCAGTTCTTCTAGGATCAGAGCTGTAGCTGTGGACTGGATATCCTTAGCGTCATTATAGCCTAGGTTGAAGTCCCCTAGCACTATTGTTTGGGAGGTGCTTTTAAGGTTGTTGGATATGGTTGTAGTAGATCCTCAGCGAAGGTTCCAGTAGGACCTGGAGGTCTATAGATAAGGATGAGGTTTAGTGTTTGGCAATTTTGGCCGCAAAGCATTCGCAAGATTTCGTAATAGGGGTTGTGGTAATTCTCATGTCAAGACTGAGCTTGGCTATGATAGCTAGACCCCCACCTCGAGAGGTGTGTCTGTCTGCTCATAAGATGGTATAATTGTCTGGAACTGCTAATGATAGGGCAGGGCCTGCTGCATCATGAAGCCACGATTCTGAGATAGCCAGGAAATCGAGGTTGTCTGCGAGACTGTCTGAAATCTCTGTTGCATGTGCTACTAGCGACCTAGCGTTTATGAGCGCACCTTTGAGATGATGTTTGTGACTTTCAAGTTTGGGGTTCGTGGTACTGAGACTAGCAGTGGTGATGGATTTGGAAGAGTTTTGTGTGAGCTTTTTGGGATTGCTATCTTTCCTAGTATATTCTACAATTGGCTTCGACAGTAGGTGTTTTGTTTTTTTGGAGATTGAGTTGTTCAATTTTCTTAGCTGGTAGTTCGTGCAATTTAGGTAGGCCTGCGCAAAGTTTAAGGTTTCTGTTTGCGGTACTACAGGGCCTTTGTAAGATAGTATCTTCCTGATATTGGTTCACTATAGGTCCTATGATTTGTTGTGATACCGGCATGGTGTGGTAGGGCTGGTGGGTAGGGAGTGGCCTGGTGCTGTTGGACAATATGCTAACTTTAGTAGCTAGGCTAAGTGATAATTCTACTAATATGATGGAGGAGGTGATGAGGCGAGGTAGCTTAGCTATCCTATGGTTGGCAGCAATAGTTTGTTTCACTAGATTTAGGGAGTACATGCTAACTGGTTAAAAGGGAGCAGCCTGGATGCGACAAACAAGCCAGGTGCGGTTTGGATAGCAGGTGCACTTAAGATTGCTTAGTGCCGTCAAGCTAGGTGCGCCTAACTGGCTAGGTACAAAATTGAGATATTTCAGTGTATTTTAGGAAGGCTAGGTATAGGCGGGCTAACTGAGGCTAACAGGCATTGAAAGGTTTTAAGGTGGCAGGATGTAGATAGGCTAGGTGACGTTTCACAGTATACAGCAGTCTGAGTGCCACTAGATTCAAATATGCAAAATACAGCGCCGCTAGATTCAAATATCAGGCACATTAGCTAAAGCAAAAAGCAGTATGCACCGGGCTGAAGGGTGCGCAAAGTTAGGTTGCAAATAGGCAAGGCAGTGTAGAGTTCAGCCAAGGTGAGTGTACCACAGTGAACAGCTAAGGCATGGCGCATCATAAACAAGACAGAACAACCTAGGATAGGCGCCATGAACTTATCATAGTATGCTAAAGCAATCACTTACATGGGATATGTTAAATGTACTTTCCACAGGGTGTGCAGAGACACTATCAGGTATGAATGCACTAGTCACATCTGGCACTGACTGTGAGGCAGTGTAAGTGATATGAAACTGGATCCAGGATGTAGTTTGTATAGAGAGGTACGAAGCATTTTCTGAGCAATGGTGAGCAGATAGTCACGAGGTAGGAATGGCGGTTGCAAAGACTTCAAAGTTCCTCATTAGTAATTACCTTTGTGAGGCGTCCGGCAGTAGTGTTGTGTGGCCCGTGGCGAACAGGGGCAAACAGGGCCTTATCTCCCGTGGGCCTTTGCTCACGGGCTTCCGCCTGCCGGCGGATGTTCTGCGTGCTTTGCGCTGATCGGGGGCACGTTGCTAGGCAATGGTAAACAAAGTGCTAGGCCGCCATTTTAGAGGGGCCAGCCGAGGCGGGCCAGGCAGCGAGTGTGCCGAGATGTCGGAAGACGATTCAGGAGGCAGAAAGGGGGTCTGCTGTGCCTGCGTGCAGCTGATGCAGGCAGATCAGGCCGTGATGAGGGTTTTTTGTTGCAGCCAGGTCGCGGGTCGCGTGGCTGTCTGGATGCACGGTGGGAGAGGGGGCTCCTGCCCTCCTGGGCGCTCCGGCTCTTGTGAAAAGGATCTGTATTGGGTGCCACAGTGTAGATCACTGTTGGTGTGTCCGGATATTACTTTCACAGAACACTATAATTTTTGATGGCCTTGTAGATATAAGTCACCTACTATACTAAGTAACATGGAAACAATCACTTTCACCACTTTAAGTGCCACAACAGTGGATCAGTTAAGAAAGTTGTGTGCTGAGAGGGGCTTGACAGTCTCTGGCACTAAAGCAGAGTTTATTGTAAATATTCTGGATTTTAAAAGAAATAAGGTTGTGCCTAATTTAGCAAGAGGTCCTGATAGTGGAGCTGGGGAGGGACCCGGCAACAGTAATGTAATTGCTGCCACTGCAGTGGCTAATGTTGAGGATGAGGAGGGAGAAAGTGCATCCCCTGAACATTTGGCTGTCACCTCCTTAGATGCTGAGGCATTACTCAATTTGAGAAAGAAGAAACTTAGGCTCAAAGAGAAAGAGCTTGAGTTTGCTATGGCCAAAGTGGAATTTGAGAGGGTTGAAAGGCAGAAGGACAGGGATCAACAGCTGGAGCTTGCCAAGATTCAGGCTTCACAAGGTTCTTCCAGAGGATCTGGAGATGGTTCTGGGTCCTCTTCACATCCTAAGTTTCCTAAAGATCTCCTGAGTATGTATGAGAAGAATTACACAATTGACTGGCTTGTAACTTTTGAGTATGCATGTGAGGTACAAGGAGTGAGTGATGCTGACAGGATTGCATGGTTGATCAGCAGATTGGCCCATTGTGGCTGCAGTGCCATTATGGAAATGTCAAAGGCTGATATTTGGGAAGACTCTTGCCCCGTACTTGAGGAGGTTTAGAAACTATACAGAAAATAATGTATGACATATGTGACGTTTGTTGCAGATTCCTTGAAAAACTTGTGTGGCTGGGTAGAAGGCTATCGGATACTTGAGGGCATTATCAATTTGGGCTTGAACATATTTTTGCCTCTTGTTCCCCAGGGCTTAAGCAGCATTTGGCTGACTCCAAGGAGTTAAATCCAAAGAGGCTAGCCATTGCTGCTGACGTATGGGAATCACGTAGAGTGTCCCATAAGGGCAAGCCTGCTTCAGGTAAGCAGGAGGAGGGAAAGAAGCAGAAAGCGAAAGAGGGTGGGGATACTGATAAAACGATGTCCAAGAAGGCCCACAAAGAGTTTAATAAGGGGAAGTCCTCAGAATCAGGTCAGAGTAGTGGGACTAACCCTCCCAAGCAGGTGAGTGGTTTCTCTAAGCCTCCCTATTTGTCAAGTTCCAGTCAGACTTGTTACACTTGGAAGGGGGACCCCAATTGTAAGGGCAAGACCTTTGGGGTCCACTCTGGCAGTCTGGCCTTCTCTCAGTATGATGAAGAAACAATGGCAGGTGTGTCCTTCTCTTTACACTGCATTCCCTCAGAGGAAGAGTCTGAGGTTAGTCTAGATTCCTTGGAAACTAGCAGTGCTGGATGTTAGGTGGAAACATGTGCAGTTCCCTCTGGGACCACTGCAAAAGATTTAGGACTACAGGTGTTTGGCAGTAAACCCACTTGGTAGCAGTCTGCACCACACAGATTTACTTGGTAGCTGTGGCTGAGCAGTCAGACTTCCCTCAAGAAGAGTTAGGCAGTATGTGGGGTATACAAAAAAGGGCAATCTACACAGTAAAACAAGCAAACACGGAACAGAGCTTCGGTGAAAAGATATATAGTTATTTATTTATAAAAACACATCTATGAAAAACACACTGGCACTAATACGGCAAACCACTTCAATTACAATTACTATAAGTAAATCACTCCCCCTAACAATAGTTCGACAAGTCTAGGATCAATGGCACCACTTATTTGCAGACAGAGGTGAATGCTTTAACCTAGATGGCACTCTAGTATTCGATAGGACGGGATAGAAAAAAAGGCAGGGTATGAAATCAACTCGGTACCAACACTTTTACGAACAAATGCAAGGCAAGTATGGCAGGGTCTACTGTAGATCGCAAAGTTCAGAGGCCAGGCCCACTCGGAGAGATGCAAGGCGATATGTCCCAAAAAGTATCACAGTGGAAATGCACTTCGAGTCTTTGTCGCAAATTGTCACAGAAAGATTGGACCAGTTCAGAACAGAAAGTTAAGAAGGCTTGGAGGCGACCCAATGGAGAGGCAAGGATTAAGACACCTCACGCTAACCGTCACAAGGGAAGCCAGGCGGACACGGTACCTTGTATGTGGAGAGACAGCTCCGGCAGGGGCAGTTGTTCCTGGTGGTAGATGCAAGTCGGGGCTTTGCCAAGAGAAGAGATGCTCTCGTCGTCGAAGGAAAGTTGAAGATCGTTGCACCACCAGGGAAGAGACCAGCCACGGAGTGCTCCGTCACAAGGCACCACCTTTTGGTCGCGGTACGGGTTAGTGGCTATCCGGTTGCCGGAGTGCTCAGCACGGGCAATTCGACCACTACGCCCTGGAAGCGAAGAAAAAGCAAAGGGGACTGGTTGTTCCCACCAATCAGGGGAAGAAGACTCTCCAGCCGGCAGATCTCCTCTGTCGTTGGGAAGTGGTGAGTCAGTTCAGCAGGGCTCCACCGGAGGTGTCGTCGTTGCAGGTCGGCTCAGCTTTACCCTCGTCGGATTCTTAGGTCCTGTGGCGACTTCTCAAGATCCAGTCCCAAAAGCCCTGCTTTTATGCAGAAAACTCCCATTCATTCAGCCTAGCTGTCAATCAAAACACGCTAAGTGGTGAGTGGGGTGGCTCACCACTTGGGCCAATCACACCAGAGTGCGACTTGAGTTGGCAAGGAAACTCAGTCCAGGGTGCCTAAACCCCCTCCCACACCCCCTGTGGTACCCAGACAGAATGCCACCACTTTGGAGGGCCTCTGTGCAGAAGCCCGCCAAAAGTGGAACAAAGGGCTCAACCTTTGGTTTAGGAGTCACAGAGACGAACACAGACGCCATTTTAAAAACCGAGTTCTGGCAGAAAATACCAACCGATAGATTTATTTAAGATAAATAAACCGGTGGTATCTTAGAGACTAACGAGAAAAAGTATTAACCTCCAACAATGGGAAGAATCCCATAGAGTTATATTCGGAGTCGAATATAACAAGTAGTTTCCACTGCCACCAGCCAAAACTCGACGACGGGGGACGGGACAGTGCCCCCTCGAATAACAGACCCAGGGGTAATCGAATTACCCCTATTAGCACGTCCACAATAGGATGGTTTGTACTAGTTCTGTTAGTAAATTTAGGTCTAGTAAAGCCAATGGTGACTTTACATGCCCTGGGAGACAGTAGTCAGTCCCAGGGTATGGAGTCTATGGTGGGGGTCCTCTAGGACGCCCCAGTGTTACGGCACGGAGGGTGCGGTGTAACGCACATAGTAAAACATATGAGACCCTATGGAGTAAAAGACCCCATAGCCCATAGAACACATTGACATTCAAAGGAATTAACCACATTCATGTCCAAGAGTGGGAGAAAAAGAGTCTCACTCTTGGCAGGATGGAAAAAAACAAACTCCAGAAATCCAGCAAAGCTGCTGGGGGACTCACTAGGTTAGGAAATTCGGCCTAAACAGAGAATTCTCCCTAACACTGGAGCATTGGCTCCCATTCCTGTCCTATTGCATAGTAATAATTCTGTTGAGAATAGTGTTCAGGTAGTAGGTTTAAGTACCTCCAATGTTAGGAACACTGGGCCCAGTCCTACTGAAGTAGCTTCCGTCATGGTAAGCCCACATGTTCTTGCCAGAGTTCCTGTGGGGGATACTCAGTTGGCTGGTAGGCCCTCTCTTAATGTTCCAGTATCATCTGTCATTCAAGCTGTAAATAGAGAAATGGTCAGGGCATCTGTCAATATAAGGGGAGTGGTTCCTAGAAGAGTGCTGGGTTAGTTGAGTCTTCAAGACTTAGGTTGTGAGAGACACTCACCAGACCCTTCAAGCACTAGGTCTCAAAATCGGGCTGTTTTAGCCAAGCTTAAGAGAAAGCCTAGGCCTAAGGGGAAACCCATGGCCAGTGGAGTCAGACAAACAGGCAGAGGAAAGGAGGATATTCCTCCTGCCTTACCTACCACTGATGTTGAGGTAGTTGGAAGAGTCCCCACTCCTAGTTTGGAAGAGGGACCCCCACAAAACCTTGAATCCTATGAGCCTTCTCAGCTGCCCAGTATACAGGTAGAGGAGAGTCCTAGGGTACCAAGAAGTATGGGCCAACAGAAAAGGAAACCATCATGGTTAGGCTTATGCAGAAAAGCCTGCTTCCAATGGGAGGATTCTCCTCCAGTGAAGCAAAGAATTCACCAGGAAGGTGGGTTACTGCAAAGTGAGCCCACAGAGCCCAACATAGCAGACCTTGAGAATTTGGAGGTTGTTCAGGTGGTGAGGCCCGTCCTCCTACAGTTGGTGTGTGACATTCCCCTTGTGATGCATCCTAGTGTCAGGATATTACCTGTGTGGTCTAACACACATTCCTGCTGGGTCCCAGAGGAAAGCCAATGTAGGAGTCTCACTCTCTGTCACCAGGTTAACAGGGGTGAAACCGGAATAACTCCAGAGTTCACTTTTAGGAGTGAACTCCTTGCTACCAGAGACAAGGCCTAATTGTATTAGCCCCTTGACTCTGGAGACTTCAGGCAATAGGTTACAAGTGTTGATTACTGATCATAATCCCATATGCCCTTGTGCCGACCCACAGAGAATGACTGCTAAATCAGTCATTGACACCATGCTGAATAACAGCTACAGGCGTAGCTCCTCTGCTGTGCTCAGCAGTGGTCAGAACCAGTGGAGGGATGGTGAAGTGACCTGTCAAGTGTCACTGAGCTGTCATCCACAGGATGGTTTGAGAGAGAGACCTGTCAGATCTCTCAGGAGTTTGATTGGAGCTCTCTGTGAGCCCCAGAGAAGGAGGTGGGACCGTCTCCTGTCAAATCTGTTCTACAAATCCCTGACTACCTGTCAGTGCTCTGGGCCTTGCCATGTTGCACAGCTTGGCAAGGTGAACTATTCTCAAGGCTTTGGTAAACCTGGACAGGTTGCCATACAGTTTCCTGTGAATAGTGTGGAGGGTTTTATTTTGAGAGATATGATATGATATGGCATTTATAACACGCCTATACACAAGGGTTACAAGGCGCGATGAGGCAAGGGAGGGGGAACAGAGGGAAGACAGAAACAACGATCTTACTAGGCCAGGTGACATTGAGATCGCGCAAGTGGAGGGGATGGGGGAAGGGAAAGTGCGGGGGGCAGGGTGAGGGATCAGTGCAGTACATAGGATCACAGAAATGATAAATAGAATAAATAACAATAGCTAAAAAGTGCGGCCAGCTTGTGGCAAGTGCAGGGGTAAGTGCAGACATCAATTGTTAAGAGCTGGTGGGGACTGTAGGGATACAGAAACAGCCCCCAAGTGCAGGGGTTGCCTGTGAGGCAGTGCAGAGGTGCAGCTGGCAGGGACCTGGGCCCGAGATCAGACAGTAGCCAAGTGACTAGTGCAGTTTAAGTCAGGACTTCAGCAGGGGAGAGGAGGAGAGAAAGCAGAAGCAAAGAGGAAGGTCTTGAGGTGCTTCCGGAACTGGAGATGGTTCTCCTCCAGTTTCATGGAGGAAGGGGAACTGTTCCAGAGGGAGGCCCCAGCCGAAGAAGAGATCTACCACTAACTCGTTGCTTGGAGAAGCGACTGACCCTGAGGGAGCTGGAGGCGGATGAGCGTAGAGCTCGAGAAGGAAGATATTTAGGAAGAGAGAGTTGAAGGTATTGAGGCCCCAGGTCCCAGAAGGCCTTGTGGTCAATGCAGAGGGTTTTGAACTTAATCCTCGCAGCCACTGGGAGCCAGTGCAGAGATTTCAGTCCTGGAAAGATACGATCTCTGGGCCTGAGGCCAAGGACAAGTCTTGTAGTCCTGTTCTGGTTGAGTTGCAGAGGGCGGAGAGTAGAGGCAGGCAGATTTAGAAAGAGGCTGTTGCAGTAGTCCAGCCTTGATAACATTGGAGCCCTGCCTATGGTTCTAGAGTGGGAGCCAGAGAAATCTGTGCGTCTCCCTGTCCTGTGTAAAAGCATCCCTGCGAATGGCTCCAGTGAGGATGGCCTAGTGTCTCCTCACCTGACCTCACATCAGCAAGGTGGGCTGGAGAGTTTACCGAGGCAATCACCCCCTTGATGTCACTGACACCCTTTATAACAGGATGGTGGGAACCAGACTGTGTACTGGGAATAAGTGAACCCACTAAGATTGGGTGTTGTGATGGTTCAGAACCAAGAGAAAGCTCTGACAGTTGGTGTGAGATCCACCCTGTGTTGGAACAAAGAGTGTCTGGGGATTCTAGCTGTCAAGAGTCCAGTTCTGAGGAACTAGAGGGATATACATGTAAAGCCAGTTTTGGATTCTGTATGGCCACTAGAGCTCTGGGTTCTGTCCCCAAGACAGACGCACCCTCTCCACTAAAGGGTAACACCTTAGTGGGTCAGCTCTGTATTGAAAGGTACAGAGGCTGTTATGATCTCTCTGCAGGGCATGGCAACATATCCCTGTCAGTCTGTGCTGAGGAGGAGACAGCAGTTTCGGCCTTTTCAAAGCCCTACTTCAGTGCAAGGTCTTCTGGATTGGTGGCTGCAACTGACACCTGTCAACTGAGCTTACCCCTGTTCTGAAGGGGAAAATGGATCTCAGCAATACATGTCTGGATGACATGGCAGATCCAGCCCCCACTTGGGAGGAACTGGTTCTAACCCAAGAAACTGGGTGTCGGGACCTTCATCAGGCCAACTTGTTCTGGAAGACAGCCAAGTGTCAAAATGAACAGGAGCCATTGGCCTTCCTCATGCATGAAGTTGGTGTATGTGGGGACACGATGCAACCTCTTCTCAGTCAAGTACTTCATGTACAGAACTGGGCAACACCCACTCCCCAAGCCCAAGTGAGGACTTTCCTGGGCCTCACTGGGAAATACAGGAGTAAAGTGGCAGTCTATAGACATATAGCTGTACCTATGACTGCCCTCACTACTCAAAGGGGACCTAAAGAGTTCTTATGGACTCCTGAGTGTGAGAAAGCCTTCATTGGCCTGAAATAATCCCTAGGTCAGGCCCCTGGTTTAAGGGCTCCTGATTGGAAGAGACCTTTCTTAGTGCAGACAGAAGCCTATGACACTGGGATAGTTGGAAAACTCTCACAGCTAAATGACAAAGGTGAGGAACCTCCTATATGTCTAATCAGCTACCAGTTTAGGAGTGGAGAACTCAGTTGGCCCCAGGTGGAGAAGAGTTGCTTTTCCACAATCGTATCCCTGCAGGAGATTTCCAAAGTCTGTGTTTTCCTTCACGAGTGCCCTCGTGCACCCCCTTTGTCAACCACCAATCTAGCGCTGGGTCAATCGCCAGATTGAAGTCACCCCCAGGATCGTGGCTCCCTCCACCCATCCTTCCAACATTCTGAATATTTCCTGGAAGAATCTCCCCTGTCCCTCGTTGTGCATATAATGTAGCCAGCATGACACGCATGCCCTCATAGTAGCCCAATACCCAGGAATCCCCCCATACCCCCTCTTAATCTGGACCCCGTCATCTGGAATGCCTTCCGAACTACAATGCCCACTCCCTCTTTCTTACGATCCTTGTGGGATACCCAGTAAGTCTTGGGGATGTACTTATCCTTTATTCCCGACTCGACACCCCCTTTTGTAGTAGGTCTCCTGCCAAAAAAGTATTGTTAGGCAGTGTTTAGTGGAACATGTTGCTGGTGAGCGATCTTTTATTCTTATTATATCTCAGCTATAGCACTTCTGTCCCATTCGCAACCTGACCACCAGTATCTGTAAATGGTCTTTCCAATTCAACCTCCAAGCTGACTGCTGCATATGTTCACTCTCACTCTTCCCTCCCCACCATTCCCCTCCTGATTGAGGCGCCCAACCTTTTGTCCCGCCTATCACGGTCCACCCAGTCAAACCATCAGGGTAGTGGCCCCTGGCCTGGCCGTCTTACCTATCTTCCCGCTAACCACTCCCAACTCCCCTGCAACACCCAATAAATGAACCTTTGCCTAAAGCCCACAGTCCAATACACATCCTGGGCGCCAGAGAGTCTGGAGTGCCCTGAATGACTGGGACCACCGTGGTCCGTGATTGGTCCACATATGGAGTGTGTGCTTGTGAGCAGATCTCCCATTGGGTCCTCTTCGTTTTGGTGCGAAGGGAACTTTGGATAAGAGGAGGCCAAAAACACCCATACCATGTCAATCTCCTGAGTTCTCACTGAACGAAGGATAGGATCCAAGTATCCGGAAACTAAGAAGCCGAGTCGAGGAACCGCTGGTGAACCGCTGGAAGGTTTGGCACCCTGAGCCCGCTGTCGTCCCGTGGGACCCCTCTGGATCTGGTCGTCATAGAAGGTCTGTGAAGACGCTTCACCCCATTAGAATAGTGGGACCAACTATTCTCGGCACCTTCAACAAACCCTGCAAGTAAGCCTTCTCAGAAGTGTCCCTGGGCCAACCAGTGGGCTGACCCGCTTACGCAGGACCTTTGCTATGTCTTTGCCGTCGTTTCGAGGAGGCCCTCAAAACTTGGTATACTGCTAGCACTGAGTCTGTGGCACCCTCACACCGAATTTCGTACACTTGACATTCCCAGGTCTGAAGTGAGACGAGAGCACCAGGACCGGAGATTATGCGGTTTCCCAGTTGCCTTGCCGTGGCAACGACCTTTGCAGGTGTGCTACATTTGTGACCCTCTTGCCCCTGAAGCCTGCTGCAGTGAAACTAAGTCGATTCATCCACTTGGAGTGGAGAAGTCCTCACTTTTCCTTTTGGGAATCCTCACTGTATCTTCGGAACTGAAAGCCGCAGAGCCGTCATATTGCCGCAGTAGAACCCGCAACTGAAGTGGACTCGACTGGTGAAGTTTGATCCGGAGTGCGCCTGGTGCCGGTGAGTAACCCTAACCTTAACCGGTGGCCCTAGCGCCTCCATCCATTATTACACACAAGTGGCCCCTGGGGGTCCCTCTCCTTTCCACTGCTAGTGCAAACTAGCGATTCCATTCCGCACTCTGAAACTGCCTCTGCCTTCAAGTGGAGGTCCTCCCTGAATAGCGGGAACTTACTCTTCATCGCCTCACCCATCTTCCTGAGCTGCTAGAGACCCCTGAAGAAACCCTGTTTTGCCCATTGGAACAACCGCCTGCACCTGCACTGCATGTACTATTGAGCATAAGGCTCCCCTCTGTTTAGGGTTTGGACTGCCTCTTAGGTGTGTGTTTGATGTTAAAGGGGACTAAAGACTGCCTGCACTGCCTGTTTCCATCTCATCTAGTTTGTGGACATATTTTGTGCAGTTAACCCCTTTAGACCCCAATGGACTTGTATATATCTTGTATTGATTGTGTTGTGTTGGTTTACTTAATTTTGCTGTCATTCATTTTCTATGGTCTGAGTTACAAAATCTTTGTAATAAATGTGTTTATGTTTTTGATAGAACACCTGTCTGGGAGTAATTTGTAAGTGTCCTTGCTCTGTGTGCTCATTGAGGTCTTTCAGTCACCTTCACCCCTCCTGAGACTTAGTCTTGACCACCTGCCATATCTACCTTGATCGGTCTGGCTTGTCCAGAGGTTACCCTGTTCCAAGAAACTAGGCTGGCCTTCTGAACCTCTGCCCACCAGGTCAGAGTTCAGAAATCCGTCTTAACAGCAGGGGACGGAGCTACTCGTTCAGGCCCTCTGTACGGCCTTGGCTTCTCATTTCATCACTAAAACTCAGGATATCCTGTCCACCCTCTCTTCCTCTTCCTTTCCTCCACTCCTGGCCTACCTGTGGCTGCCACTCCTCCTCCCTTCTCTTTCTTTCACTTGTTTACCCCTGATGATGTTTCTAGACAGGTCCGATCTATGAAAGTCTCAACAAAGCAGGTTCTTCCCTGTTCATCCAGAACCATCAAGGACCACATTGACTCCCTTGCTCCAGCCTTGGGCGATTTCCGCAAGCACTCTTTTGCCACTGGACCCTTCCCCTCCCCCCTTAAGTACTCCCTTCTGCAACCCCTCCCAAAGGAGCCCTCTGCCGATCCTTCCTCTCTGGCTAACTATCGCCCGATCTCCATCACTCCTTTCCTGGGCAAACTCTTGGAGAAGCTGCCCATCTCCCAGCTTAACCTGAATCTGTTGATTGTCTCCACAACCACCGGTCTGGCTTCAGAGCAACCAGAGCATGGAAACTGCTCTCCATCTGTGAAGACCTGCTCTCTAACCTTGATTCTAATCTTCCTTCTGTCCTCATTCTCTGCTCAATCACCCCTGTTAAAACCTGGGTATCGCTGATCAGACCCTGGCCTGGCTGACCTCCATTCTCACTGATCGATCCTCTCAGGTTCAACTGGGGTCTATCCTCTCATCTCTCTCTCTCTACCTGTGGTGTTCCCCAGGGGTCTTACCTTTCTCCCTGGCTGTTCAACCAATACCTGGCACCTCTTGCCGACTGCATCGCTGCTCTCTGCTCTAACTTTCAGTGTTATGAGGATGACACCTAACTCTCGTTCAGGCTCCCGTCAGCTGCTTCTTCTACTTCTCACATTCCTTCTCTCATCCCAGAAAGTCTGACTGCAATGCAGGAATGGTGTGCCGCCAATAATCTTTGCCTTAATGCCGGTCATCGGAACACCAGCTCCCTCCTTTCCACTCTCTCTTTAACAGCCCACTCTGTGCCCTCTTCCTGCTCTTCCTGCTCCTACCTGTGAGGCTAAGAACCTTGAGTCATCTTTGACTCCACCCTCTCCTCCTCTCACCAAATTTCTAAGAAGTCAGACTATCAGCTCAGAGGTATTCTTCCTTTCCTCACTTTCCCCCAGAAGCTCACTGTCTCCAGAGCTCTGTTCCTCTCTAGGCGTGACTACTGCAACAGCCTATTTCTAAATCTGCCTGCTTCTACTCTCCGTCCTCTGAAACTCATCCAGAACAGGACTGCAAGACTTGTCCTTGGCCTCAAGCCCTGGGATCGTATCTCTCCAGCTCTGAAATCTCTTCATTGGCTCCAAGTGGCGGCAAGGATCAAGTTCAAGACCCTCTGCATCGGCCACAAGGCTTACCTCCAACTCCCTCTTCCTAAACATCTCCCTTCTCGTGCTCTCCGCTCATCCACCTCCAACTCTCTGAGGGTCAGTCGCTTTTCCAAGCAGAGAGTGGTGGCAGATCTTCGGCTGGAGCCTCCCTCTGGGACAGCCTCCCTGACGCTCTCAAACATGAGCAGAACCACCTCTGGTTCCGGAAACAACTCAAGCCCTTCCTCTTCGCTTCTACTTTCTCTCCTCCTCTCCCCTTCTGATGTCCCGACTGCTCCACCAACTGGTCACCTGGCCACCCTCTGAACTTGGGCCCAGCTCCCTGCATGTCCAGTTGCACCTCGCACTGCCTCTCGGCTTCCCCAGAACGTGTGGTCTGTATCTGCAACCTCACAGTCCCTTCCCTCTGCACTTATGAGCCACCCGCTGGCTGCACTTTTGAGTTACCTGCACTTCTCCCTCCCCTTCCACTTCCCTGCACTGCGCGATCTGAATGACACAAGGCCTAGTAAGATCGTTGTTTTGTCCTCCCTCTGTCTCCCCTCCTTGTCTTGTCGTGCCTAGAAACACTTGTGTACAGGTGCGGTATTAAAGCCATATCATATCATATCATGTCATATCATATCATGTGCGTATCATTGCATTTGGGAGCTCACACATGGAACACACTGTCCCCCCCCAACAGTACCCTTCCCCATGAGTTCCACCATCCTGCCTCCACAGAGCCACCACTTGCCCATGTCCCATCCCCCCACTCACCTGTAGCGTAGATTGAGGAATGCCACTGATTCAAAGTACTGTGAAAAGTACAAGATGCACACAAAAGATGGATTGCAGGACTGTCAGCAGGCCAAGGTGTGTCTGGAACTGTTGGCAGGATGCTCCCTGTGGCCCCAAGCAACTCCGGGTGGAAAGGAAGGGCTGGGCCGCCTCATGTAAGTTGCGCACGTCACAGCGTGCAAACTGTGCATGCGCAGCTTATTACGAATAAGGCGCACATGCGCAGGGTGCCTCTGCGCCTCTAATTCTTAACATTCTCCGGACGCGGAGCCCTTCCTTGTTCAGTGTGACCTGCGTAGCCGGAGAACACGCAGCGCAAGCGCAGCACCGCAGGAATTGCTGGAATACATCTCGAGTGATCCTGAGATGGCCAGGAGGGGGAAAGGCAGAGCTGGGAGACTAGTGAAGGGGAAGGGCACAACCACCACATGCTTGGGATGCACCACTGCCACAGACAAGCACGAGCACAGCCACTGAAGCTGGCACTTGTACCGCTACAAGCCAAGGGCCGCCAACACTCGCTGAAAAGGGGCAGAGCCGGAAGCGCAAATTCACAGATGAGGAACTGCAGGTCCTCACAGACTTTGCGGAGGAAAACCAGTCTGTGATGTACCCCTGGGCTGGAAGCACAGTGACACAGGCCCACCGCAAGCGGAAGTGGCAGGTGGTGACTGAGCTCTTGAATGCCTGTGGGGTGGAGAAGCGCACTGCAAAAGAGGTACATAAGCGCATGGAGGACCTGACCAGGCATACAAAGTTGGGAGAAAATGTCTCCTCTGCACAGGCAGCTGGTGGTGGGCCGTCACACATTGAGGAGCTCACACCTTTTGAGGAGGTAGCCTCTGGCCTCCTCTCAAGCGAACAGGTAGTTGGCGTCAGAGGCATCAACTCCTTTGGACATGCTGCAGACAGGTGAGTGATATGTATGACTGATGATTGTGTTCATGACGCCACTTTGCATGGCCACGGGGATGTGGATTGGTGTTGCTGAGTGGTATGCACTTCATTGTATTGAGGTACACGCTGCACATACATGGGGGTGAAGTAAATGCAGGAGGCTGCGTGGCCGTCGTCTGCGTAGGGTAGTCCTCACTGCACCTTGCACGTGTAGATGTTAATGGCATAGTCACCATGGCATTGTGTCCAGCTGCTGCATGTCAACATGCACGGCATCTGTGCCATGTCTGTGTGGTGTGTACTGTCAATGATGTGTGCACGGACATGGCTCCACCACTGCCAGTGGCTCATGCATGTGTCTGTCATTTGATGCTCAGATCATTCAGGGACCCAGGAGCATGTGCATTGCCAGTGTAGTGATGCGGGGGAGGTCACCTGCTACCCTTATGCTGGTTGCAGACTACCCAGCCATGCATCATGTGTCCAGGGTGCATGTTCATCCGGGGAGTCTGTGCATGGATTGACATGTTGGTGCACACCGGTGTCATCCGTGTGGGTTCTTGGCATGGCATGCATGTGGTGCATATGTGCGCTGGTCCCTTGTTGCATCCTTGACTGAGACATTTGCAGGGTAGAGGACTGTCCACTTGACACTGCCTGTCCACACAGCGATGGGATTGTGATTATGCTGCCCAGTGACTGTACATTGGCACATCCTTTGGTGGGTTGCAGTGGATGTGTGTGACAGTAGTGGGGCGCATCTGAACCTGCAGGCATCTTCATGTTTACGGCGCCCCCCCACATGTGGTGTACTGGGAGAATGAGGTGGTGCAGGAAATCGTGCAGCAAGGCATCATCACACCAAATGCAACAATGACCAGGGAGTATGAGCTGCTGCAGCGTGAGGCCTCTGCCTTGAGGGTCTGCCTGCATGACGAGATGAAGGCCTCAAGGGAGAGTCTACATCTTCAGAAGTCTGCACTGAGGGACACCATCAGTGCACAGATGGATGCCTCAAGGGCTGCTATGCAGGCAGACATTGGTGAGGCAAGGTAGGAGAATCACGAAGACCTTGTGGCAATTGGCAAACTGTTGCATGCCTCTGTGTATGATTTGTTTAATGGACATTGCCATTATGCCCTGTGGGCAGCTAGTTCTGACACAGTGGAACTTTCTGAGTGATGCAGGAGGTGGCATAGTCTGCCAGGCATTTTTAGTGATATCAACTGGCATGCTGGTTTCACAAGTGGCATGATCTGACATACAGGTAAATATGATGTTGTGGCACGATGTGTGTTTTGTGTGGAAAAGGTGTAATAGGGTAGATGCACTCTAATGGTCATGTATGTGTTTTCTTTTTAGGTCACTTTGTTCTGTCGGCGCGTGTTAGGCAGAATTATATGCTGTACCCTTTGGGAACACTACACACAATTAAGACTACTAGTGACAGTACAATTTCACCTTTGGTACAAGCCTGTACTACACAGTTATAGTGGTAGCAGTAGCGGAGCAGCCAGACTTATCACAAGAGTAAGTGAGCAGTACAAATAGTTACACAAAGGACAGCAATTACTATGATTCAAACCAACACTGACTCAAGGTTTCTAAGTAAAAGAATATATATTTATTTACTCAACAGTTGTATAACATTTCACTAGTCTAAGCAAGTTAAAAATCACAATCATAAATACACCACACCACTTGCCTTAAATTCCAGACAAGTTAAGCTCACAAAATGAAGTGGGAGCAAAATGGCACTCCAGCAATTTAAAAGGGAGGGAAAGACAAAGCTATTGGAATTTCGGCAAAACCAATAGGTAAGTACTCAGGGCAATTGAACAAGAGAGACTACAGTGAGGAGATCAGATAGAAAAGGCTTGGGGCCAAAGTCAATGGGTCACAAGTATTTTGCTCAAGATCACACAGTTCAGGGTAGTTTGCAGTAAGTTTCTTGTCACAGGTTCCGGACAAGGTTGGTTGGTGGAAAAGTTAGTTCAAAGAGAAGAGAAGGACAAGCCCTCGGATTGGAGAAAGATTTCAAACACTTTCACTGCGGCTGACCGAAACAGACAACCGGATTTGCACAGTACCTTAAAACGGAGAGGGAGCTGTAGCTGAGGCGGACGTTCCTGTTGGTTCCTGCAGGCTCACGGTTCCTGAAGCGACTGTTGGAGTGATCAGAAGTATGAAGACTGGAGGGTCCTGCACTACCCAGGGAAGAAACCAGCAGCAGCAAAGCAACGAATAATAGGTGCGCTCCTTAAAACCCAAACAGGGTCCGACCTTCCTGGCTATCCAGCCCACTGTAGCTCTGTACAGTGACTTTGACCAGAGGAGGGATCCTGGCTTGTAGTTTGGGCAAACGGGTTGGTCCCACCAGCTCAAGGGAAGACGTTTCCTGGAGGATCTTCTCTGTCGTCGGATTCTGAAGATTCAGACCTGCAGCAGGGCTTCACCGGGCGGTTCAGTCGTTGTAGGGGTCCTCTTCTTCCAGTTGCTCGTTGGTTCTTTCGTTCCAGTGGCAACTCTGCTCTTCCAGTCCCAGAGACCTGCTTTTTATGCAGTTTTCCCCAATTCATACAGCCTGGCTGTCAATCACACAGCAGGGGGGCTGGCCTGGCAAGGCCATTCGCCTTAGCCAATCAGACAAGACTGCGACTTTGGTTACCAAGGGAACCCATGGCAGGGGTCCGAAGATCCCTCCCTCACATCCTGCCTACCTAGACTATCAGGCGCCTTAAGGAGGGCTTCTGTGCAGAACCCCGCGAAAAGACAGCGAACAAAGGAGTCATCCCCAGTTTGGCGCGCAGAGAAAAACACGAGAAAGCCTTTAACAAAAAGAAATGGCGAATAAACCCAGCCGGAACCAAAATAAAATGGATTTGGTCAAGCGGGTTTATGTTCGAGGCTAATATAATAGTGGGAAACACTACCATGTTTATATAGTATAATCGCGGTAGAAATGTAGTTACCACTGCCACCAGCCAAGCCTTAACGACAAGGGAGTGAAACAAGGCTCCAAGAGGTACAGACAAAAATGGATAGGAGTTAACCCTTTCCAATACTCCATGTAAATGGGGTGTACTGGGTCTGTGGTTTAAAGTGACTATATAAAGTTAATGGCAACGTTACCTGTTTCTGGGGGACAGTAGTCAGCTCCAGAAAAATTGAGTCAGTGGGAATTCTGAAAGACAACCCTGTGTCACTGCACTGAAGGTGCTGTGTAACACACACAAAAAGTGGTGCACATGGCGTAGGTGAGGCTCCAGTGCCCAAGATCACACAGAAAGTAGAAATGCACATAGCAAAACACATTTAAGAGTGGGAAAAAGGCTCACACTCTTACCAGGTGAAAGAAATAAACCCTAGAAATCTAGCAAAGCTGCTGGGGGACTCAGTAGGTAAGGGAAATTAACCATTTATGAGAATTCTCCCTAACACTCGCCCGCCCCAGACTAAGGGACAGGCGGATCTATTCCCCACCAGGATGGATCTCCTGTTGCAAGTCGGTTAAATGGCCTGCTGAGTACACCAGCAACCTTTTGTAACCCTTGCTAGGAATTTTCTTTCCAATGCTTTTCATTTGTAGAGTATATGACCTACAAACCTGTTGTGGTACATCTCTCTTTTTAACTGTATAGGGGATCTGTTCTAACAGTCCCTCAGAAGTTGTAACAACCTCAGAACCTACAATAGGCTTTTTCAAGGGGTCCTTGGAAAGGGATCCCTTAGATCTAGAGGGGCCTCCATGGTTCCTCACCACCTCTCTCTCAAGAGCAGGTTGGGTCTCAGGTATCTTGGTTGGAGAGGCTGTGGTCAAGCAAGGTACACGTTGCCACTCCTCTGAGATCTGACCTTACCTATTTTAGAAGTTTCACACCTACCATTACGATTTTCACTGGAGTCTTCAGTAGAAGCTCCAACAGACTTAAGGTGTTTAGCCTTAGACCTATGTTTCCTGGTTTTCCACCAGCTTTGAGAATTACCAGTTCTCACAGGCCTAGAGAGGAGTCCAATTTGTCTATCCACCACTTCCTCAGAAGCAGGGGGAGTTAAATACTTTACAATTGGATGGGCAATGATGGAGCTTGGTTGGGGCTCCCATTTCCATAACATTCTAGCCTCAGATTTGCCATGGTTAGAGGTCAACTTACTAACACCAGGGCTTGCAGTGGGGTTCTCTGTAGAGGTTCCCACAGGCTCAGAGGGGTCTCTTAAAGTTGCCTCTTTGGTTCTGTTTTCTCTCACTGGGAGGCCTGGGGTACTGGATACTACTCCTAGAGATTTTAGATCATTCCCCAACAGGACTCTCCCAGGCACCTCATTCTGGACACTGACAGGGATCCTCACTGTCATATTATTACACTGAATGGGGGCTGGTAGAATAGGAACCAACTGGACATGACCTCCAGAATATGCAGTGGGACCTTTGGGTGCCTTAGCAACATCCTCAGGCTTGAAAAAGCTTTCATCCACTACTGTTCTGCTGGCCCCAGTGTCTCTTCTGGCAGGAGTATCCTGGGCATTGACAAGAACACTGTCCATATATATATATATATATATATATATATATATATATATATATATATATATATATATATATATATATATATATATATATATATATTTTCTTTTTATTACTTGAATTTAATCAAAAGAACATGATTTTTACAAGGTTACATGTGATCTCTCCCTCAGATTGCAACAGTTCCAATTTTGTTTAATTGCCTTTTCCAATTTGAGACCCGCAGAATCAGACTGGATCCATCTGAAGACCCATCTTTTCAGATAAGTTAGGAGCTCTCAGCCACCCCCCATGCTGTCTATTAAGTCTTAGACTTATGAGGCCCACCTGTTCATTTAGTTTGCGTTTGTCTTGTCAGAGCGCCCTGATGCCTGCGGGCTACCGGCGCTATATAAGATTAAATACATACATAGATACAGATGTTGGGAGGCTGCCAGAGTATTCAATTTCCCACAGTCTCTTTCATCGGTGGGTTTATCATTTTTAGCGCTAGATCTATTAATTTAACAGCTGCTATAGTCCATCTTCTGGTTTCTCCTGATATCAGTCTATTCCATAAAGAGTCGTTATCCACCGTTATAGCATCCATGAGTAGGGGCAGCAGGTAGGTACATCGGTTTTGTTTTGTCTCTGGGCACAGCATCACTAGATGTTTTAGTGTTTCGGGGTGCTCTGGCTCTTTTCAATACATGGCAGTCGTTTTGGGCCGAGGGTGTTCTGATTGACACGATTTCATGTGTCAGTAGCAGATTTCATCTTGCTTTCACAAACAAGGTCTGCAGCGGTTTGTTGTGGAATTTGATACAGTAGTTTTGTGGCACTTTAACTTTGTTAAATGTAGGGGGAAGATGGGACAACAGTTTATTTGTGCTTGCTATAATATTCTCTAGAGTTTTCTGGAATGGAGTTATAGGCATCTAACTTCTGTTTCTTACGCAGACCCATGGACTCTAAGTATACAGTTGCCTGAAGACCCAAGGGTGCTTCAGCAAATAGTTCAAAGTGAGCACTAGCCATTTGTACTTCTTCCTCTGGGGAGAAGGCTAAGGAGGCAGTGCTGATCCCCGCAGCTTTACCCTTGCCCCTGGGATCTCCTTTGACATGGTCAGTTGACGCACAGACATAGCATTTACCAAATGCTCTCTGGAATGGGGGCTTCTGCTGACCTCCCTCTGGTTGAGCACCAGAGGATTCACTAGCCCTATTTGGTTTCCCATGTGGATAACCCTGGTTATGTTTGGGGGCCTCTTCTGGGTGGAAGGTATTAGAAATCTCCTGGGTGTCTTTCCTTGGCTGTTTCCCCTCATCCTTTTTCTGAGTAGCCCCAGAATCCTTGTGAGTAGCCCTGTTGGCAACCCACAAGTCAGCAACCTTAGCTAGTTTGGATCTATCTCCTTAAAATCAGCCAAGTACTGTCTGAGCTCAGGAGAGCAGGCATCATAAATAGACTCCAACATAACAAGATTTCTCATTCCTTCATAAGTGTTTACTCTATAACCCTTAATCCAACTATCTAAGTTTTTCAAACATTCATATACCCAGGTAGCCCAAGGGGTACCATCATGCTTTTTGAGGGTTCTAAACCTCTTAAGGTACTGGGAAGGGGTCTTCCCAAATCTAGCAATTTATATACTAGCTTCACACACTCATAATCCATTCTATCCACCTCCCGCAACTCCATCACAACATCAGATGCAACAGTGGGTAGCCTGGAGAAGAGCCAAGGAAGCAACTGATTCCCTGTAAGACCTTGAATACCATGGTTATATTCAAACATTGCCAACTAATACAAAATATGAAGCTTAACCTCATACATTCCCACAATTTCTTTAGGCATACAGGGTCTCTTAGGACTGGAAGACCTAGAAGACTCTGGGAGAGAAGCATTTTCAAGAGACAATCTTTTCATTTCAAGTTAATGATTCATCTCCATTTCTCTGAGCTTAAGTTCTTGGTGCTTTTGTTCAGTTTGAGCATTTAAGCGTTTGAATTCCAGTTCAAGCCTCATCTTTTCTAGAGCAATGAATTCAGGACTGAGTGTAGGACCTGTGGGGGTCCCAGTGGACATGGGTTGAGGTTGCTGAGCAGGCAAGGGAGCAGGGAGGCCTACATTAGGAGACACATCTGCCTCTTCCAACTCATCATTAACAGACATAGAGGCCGATTCATGGAATTATGTGCACCGCAAAACAGGCTTTGTGCGCCATTCTGCTCACAAATCCCTGTTTGGGAAACAGGGATTTGCGGGCAGAATTTTTCGGCGCACATAATTCCATGAATCAGCCTCATAGTATCATCCTCAATACTTTCCAATAGCAATGAAATTGTATAGTATATCTATTGCCTGTGTATCCAGGCACAATTGAGAAATGCATGAGTAAAGATAACCAAGACAGTTTACACATTTTGAGTGTATTTTTTCAGTTTATGTGGTGTGGAGGGGACGGGAGTGTCTCAAGTGGTAGATACTTCGTTCTTACTGTCCTTGGAGGACAGCCACCCTGCTGTGTGACTGACAGCGAGGCCGCGAATGAATGGGAGTGAATTGCATAAAAGGTGAGGTCTTTTGCAAAGGAAGGCAGAGTCGACCACTGGACGAAGGAACCGAAGAAGAAACTGGAAGAGAAGCTTGCTGCACCTCCTGGACCGTTGTTTGCCCGGTGAAGCCCTGCTGCAGTGCTGAAGCTCCGAATTTCTAATTGACTAGAGAAGCACTGAAAGGACGACTTCTCCCCTTGGGTTGGTGGGACAAAATGACCACAAGACGAACTTGCTGGAACCCCTCTCTCTGCTGGCCGTACTTCTTTGCTGCTGCGGGAACCGAGTGCCAGGTGACAGGAACACCAGGACGAGTGCTTCACCTTTAAGCCGGACCCGAGCTCTAGGAAGATTCTCCAGACTCCCTCGAAGCAGGACTTACCAAGCCTGAGCCACCTTAACAGAATGCTGGACCCCAGAAGCAAGGAAAGCCCACAAGGTGTCCATGAAACGGCAGCGGTGCTATTTGCGAGTAGCTGAAACCGCAAAGTGCTGCTGATCTGAAGTGTGCCCATTGCTTCCGTGGACCTTCAAACCGCAGTGCAGGCATCCCCAGACGTCCCCCCTCTTGTCCACATGACTGAGGCCCAGGAACAACAGGATCTGTAGGACTACAACAGGAACAGAAGCCAGCTGGAACCTTTTCTTCAGACATTAGATACTGTGTAACTAGGGGTACTTAACTCTTGTTGTGTGTAGCTTGCTTGCTCTCACTGAAGACTTCCATTTGCTGCCCTTTGCAGAGTTGCTTGCAGCTTTGCCCTTCACAAGTCCCCCAGCTTGTGGCCCAACACGTGATTTCCTTTACAACAAAACTCTCTTTAACATTGTGCAAGACTTTTGTGCTAATCTTCAAGAAATGCCTCAGCACCCCTAGTCTTTGCTCAATTGACATTGGCTCACCTGGCTCCCTGAAGACTCTTCTTACCTCTGACTTTGTGTTGATCTGTCCCTCAAAAAAGTCATACATACTTTACTTGTATAGCTGGCAAAGGGTTAACCTATATTTCATTGGGGATCATAAAGTGCTTACCTGTTTGAGAAACTTGTTAACCATTGTTTCCTGTACTACTTTCAAAGGAGGCGTTGATTAGACTTGTGATGAAGGGGGTTAGGTTGGGAGCGCAGTCCTTGACAACTGCTGCCGGGCAGGCGTCACATTGACACCTTGATGGTTTGAGACTGGCGATAATTTTTAGGACTTCAGAATTGGAGACGGGGTGAATTCGAATTGAGTTGGTTATTCGTAGGAGTCTGCAGAGGTAAATGGGCACGTTTAATGGTATCTTTTTTCCTTTCAATTTTGGATTGAAGGAGGGCAATGTTGTCAGAGAGTGCATTTTGAATGTCCGCAGGCGTGAATCACAAATTGAGGTGGGCTGCTGGTTTGGCTTTACGCATGGAGAGTGGTGGCACTTTTTTGATGGCTGCCAGTACAGTGATGTTGTAAAGGTTGACCATGGTGGACGGGTCATTGTTGTCTAGGTCTTAGTACGCCGAGATTGTGAGTAGTAGTGGTAGTATATTATTTGATGTAATGATGATTGTGATGTGGTGGTCTGGCCATGGGCAGCATGCGTTAGATGTTATATCCATGTTGCAGTTAAGGTCAGCTAGCCAGTCGAGGGTGCAAACTTGGTATGTGTAGGATTGTTCATCCAATGTGTGAAGCCAAATGCTGAGATAGTATTGGCCAGTGCTGTGGCATTGTTGTCATTAGGATCGTTGAAGCCTAAGTTTAAGTCCCCCAGGAGGAGTGCATGGAAGCTAGGCTTGTTATTTGCCGAAAGATTTTGGGCTACGTCATCTTCAAATGATAGTATCGTGCCTGGGCGTCTATAGATCAGGTGAATGTTTATAGTGGCAGTGTGTAATAAGGTCATTTTGAATGAAAGTATTTTGCTAGAGTGGAATGCGATGTCTGGTAACTCTGTAATGATGGGGGCGTTGTTAGCAATAATAGCAACCTTTCCCCCCCCCCCTGGTTTGGCAGTGGGTCTATCGGATCTGTAGATCGTGTTTTTTCTGGGATGGGTAGTGCTAGGGCAGGTCCAGCTGCAGGGTGGAGCCACGTTTCAGTAATTGCCATGAATTCAAGATTCTTTGTTGTAATGCAGTCTGCAATGTCAAGGGCATGTGCGGGGAGAGACCTAGCGTTGATGAGTGCTCCCTGTATTACTCGATTATCTTTACTGAGGCTAGTGATGGCTTGGGATGCTATGGTAGGGCTAGATGGCCGTGTGCAGGTGTTAAGTGGGTTAGGACTCACTGTAGGGAATTGCGTGGTAGTGGTAGAGCAGAGCTTACCCTTTACCTTGGTGACGTTCAAGTGGGTAGTCTTAAATCAGGCTCTAGTGGTTCTGTAATTGAGATAGTAATTTCTTCTGTTAGTTGAAGGGGTGACGTTCGAGGTGGTGGCCGTATTGAACCCAGTTTGCAGTTCTAGTATGCTATTTCTAACGGTGAGTTGGCATGGACGGCTGAAGGTATGATGAGATAGCAAGGTTGGCCGCTGGTTGGTGGCTGTGCCCTTGTGGGAGGGATAGGCAAGGATGTTACTAGGCCATAATGGGTTTGAGCCGAGGCAAGGAGGAAGGAAGTGGGTAGGTGTTACTGAACTAGTCTGGGAGATTATGAGGCGTAGACAGTGAGTATGTGTGCATGCTGGGTGTCTTGGTGCGAGTTGGACTGTTTGTGGTCAAGACCTCAGTAGTGTGGTGGTGCTTGTTAAAGGGCCAGGTGTGGAAGAGCCGCAAAGATTTATAATAAGGAATATTTAGTGTTAAGTACTAAGGTAATTCACAAGGCAACATCGAGGTGGCAGTTGGATAAGTAGTGTTAAGGAGTCTCGATAAAACGTCAACTTGCTAACTATGACGGTAGGGCAGTAGATAAGAAGCTGGTATCTATGTCGCAAGGCGAGGTCCATGAGTGGGCCGTGAGGTGATGGTGAACCAGGTGCAGAAATCCCAAGCACGGTGAAGTAGTTGGGCAGATGGTATGGGCCGGTAACGTGCAGTATGTGTCGTGGGGAAATTGGTGAGCAAACTAATTGTATTTACTCGGACAAAACATCCGACCCTACGAATAGCATTAGTACTATGTTAAAATCACATTGCGTTAATCGGCATAGACACTCAGAAAGAGGTAAAACAACGAGTAGGCAGTAATAACTAGATGCAAACCTAGTGTAATCGCTCGCATAATAAGAGGAACATCAAATTATTCTTAAAGGCCCAGTGAGGGAAAAGTGCAAGGGTCAGAATAGCCACTCAACAGGTGGGCTTTGATACACGGTGCAGTGTAGTCACTCAAGCAGTAAGCAGAACAACAAGTTCCCATTAATAACACCGTGTAGATACAGTGGGTAGGTCTCTCTAGATGCTCAACAAACACCAGGACGGCACATGGGCCGCGATACAATATGCAATCTTGTGTAATCGAGCAATATAGTCGCTCAAGCTGTGTTAGATCGGTAAAAGGACAATAGCATGGTGCAATCACAGGGCATAGGTACTCAGTAGTGGCAGGGCTGCCGCATTAGCAGTGACAAAGAGATGGTATAACGACATGGTCATCTTCTTGGCAGGAAGTCAGCCCGTAGGTCAGGGTTACACCTCATTGCCATATTGGGTGCAAGTGATGGTCTAAGGCCCCTGATTACCTCAACGTTACTTTCTTTATTAAATCCGAGCTCTAGTGGCCTCTGTATGTCAGTTTAAATGGAGTTTATTGTCTGAAATCTGTCTTTTAAGAGGGACTCTCAGAGATGACTCGCAGTGCAGTTCACCAAAGCAGTCTGCGAGTGCACACGCCTGTCTTGAGGAATACTCCACATCCTCTCGCTATCGCTCTTCCTAAGCATACCTGCCTAACCTCTGTTTTTTCCCCGGAGACTCTGTGTTTTTAGCCTTTTCTCCGGGTCTCCGGGGAAGACCCCGGAGTCTCCGGGTTTTTGTGGCAGTTTACGGGGCCCGTCTAATCCTCCATCTGATGGTTGCCAATGGGGCAGAGGGGTGCGCGGACCCGGGAACGGCACGAATGTTTGCACCTGTCCACTATAAGAGCCCGTTGCTCCGGGGCGGGGGAGCTTTGGCTTTTTTATGCTTGCAGGACTGCGCTGCCGTGGACTCCCAGCATGAGTGTGGCTTTGTCTCTGCAGCAGTGACTGTAACGCGTCCAGCATGCGCGTGCATTTTGCTTCAGCTTTCATTCTTTTTTGCTGAGTTTGCCTTATGTGTTATTTGGCCTTCAGAGCGAACGCTGAATACTTCTTTCAATCCGGTGTCATCGATGACACCGGATTGGTAGTAGTATTCCGTGTTTATTTTGCTTTCATTCTTTTTGCCAGGGCTCAAGTCGAGGAACGCGGGTAGACAGAGACCACCCACTTTTTAAATTGAATTAAAGCCAACCTCAGGGATTAAACCACAGCCATCAGGTTTGCAGGCTGGACACCTCACCACTGCATTAATAACCTGATGAAAAACAACTAAGGTGAGATGTCCGATTTCAGCACTGTAAGTTCCAGGGAAAACCTTTGTATTGGTTCTTAGTTTAAAACATGTGCACATTTTAACGTGTTGATTTTATGGAAGGCGAATGCCATTCGTCCTATGCAATTAGGGTGGTTATGAAAAGCCCATTTAATTAAATATGCGTATTTCACATTGAACTGCAAATTTCTGACAACGTCACATTACATTGCAACCGATTTTACCTTTCTGGATATGGGCGGAGTCTTGTGTAACTGGGCGGGGTCTTGTATGGCTGTGGGCGGGGCATACATCTCAGGGTTTTTGATTTTCAAATGTAGGCAGGTATGTTCCTAGGGGCATAATATAACTCTTGCTGGGCTCTATTTGCCGTGGAATTCTGGTGTCATGTTGACCAGTTTCTACGTCGGTTCTTCCGCAGCTTTATCTCTGAATCTATTTAGTTGGTCAGCAGTAGGGAGTTCCTTTCCTTACCCCCTGCCTAAGACTTCTCTTCCCCTCTTTGGGGCGCAAGTCCTGTCTGGATGTATGAACAGTTCTCATTAGGGGAGGGTCGCCTTTCATGCACACTCTCCAGATTATTCATATATTCTGTGATATCCTTCAGAGCTGGATGTGACCATTCGACGGGATTTAGACCGTTCTTTACTTGCACTCATCCCACTTTGTCAAGATTTCTTCGCCTAACCTCGCTGACTTCAATGTCTAAGTTTAGAATGGCCGGATCACTAGATCCCGAAAACATGCCAGACATTGAATCCACTTTAGCACAAAGCAAATCCTTCCCATACAGGTGATCTGTGGTGGAGTGCTGGCCCCCATTTCCCCACGTCGTGGCAGCGGGGTCACCCCTTTAGTAAACCCCTTCCACATACACATTCCAAGACCGTGAGGAAATTCCCCCCATGAGCAGGCAGCCCTGATTTAACACCCATTGCATTGAACGGTATTTCCCCCACCCTCTATTGCCATAATCCAGTCAATGGAAGAGGCATTCAAGTCACCCCCAATTAGTATATCGATATCAGGGTTCCTCACAATGATGGCAATTATACTCTCATACGTACACAGTTGCACTCATCAGCACTGGGTCACCCAAAGGCAGAAGAACGTCTCCACCACTTGGGTCGGTCTATCGGCTCCCTTGGGTGCCCAACCCTATGCACAGCTGCTCAAGCAGGTGGGAGCGCCTTTGAGAGTTGATTAATATATAGTTACACAGTTTCAATAAAAAGCTGAAAGCCAAGCTAGCGGCTTCATTTGGAATAATAGTGCCCCACTCCTCTCAGTAGTAGTTGAGCCTTCCTGCACTACTCCCTGTTATCGTCCAATAGAGCTGACAGTCTTGGAGGGCCAGAAACACAGGGGCTACAGAGTCGTCCTGAGTCGCATGAATGGCCACACCCCAAGTGTGCATCTCCTTTACACTGTTCTACTTTGAAGGCTGTTGGAAAGACATACATTAAGTAGAATATTGTTATCTATCGCAGCGGAGAATCTCGCCACCACCATTTGAGTCGCAGCGTCAGATGAAGGACATGCGGCTTGGAGTTGAGCCATAAAATACTTGGTCATTTTAGGACCGAGATGTTGATCTTGATTTGTGAAATATGCTAACTGTGCTACAGACGAAAAGGCGTTAGGGCAGCCACTCACTACCCTCCTCCTCTGGCCCCCTTACTCCCCTCTCGGTGGGAGGCTTTTTTAGCATTTTCTTGTTAGCAAGCAAGTTGTACATCTTTTTATTGCCTTTACGGGGTATTGGGAAGCCAGCCGTGCCTCTAAACCGGAGCTTGCTGCAATTAGAGTAGTATAAAGTCGCTCACCACAAACAACGAGCCGTAGAGCAGAAACAAAGCACTGCAATGAATCCCTCAGATCCCGCAGAGGGGGCTCCATCTTGGCTCTGACTTTACTCTGAAAACGTACACAGGACATCAGACCCCCCCACTGCTCCCCTAAATCACCTGGCACATTGCCATCCACACAGATCACTTCCTCATCCAGTGCAATATCACGTATCTTTCTCCCCTGGAAACCATTACTCAAGAGCGAGGCGAGATGTTCCAACTTAACCCCAATAGTGCCTCATTAGCCCAATACTTCATCATTAAACCCCAATAGCTTATTGTCATTAAAACATAATCGCAATTTTTCCAACAATATTTTTTGTTGAGACTCAAATCTAGACTCAAACTGTTAATACACTCTCCATTGCTAAGTATTAAGTGATTGAGGTCACACTCTCATGGGCACTACTTCCAGACTCATTGTGTAGCGCAATGTCTTCCACCACAGCCTCCCCTCCTGTTTCTATGACTCCGATATCGGTCCTAGAACAACAGTCTGGGATTTATTAATGTCGCGTTCAGGTGCCATATGGACTTCCATTCCAACCATAGAGGGTGTTGGCTCAGCCCGGCTCTCTGAGTCAATATTAGTGTCTATTCAGGTAGCAGGTGCTCCAGGCCTTCACCCATTAAGCCGCGCTGCTGTTATCCACCCGACGTATTTAACTTAGCAGGGGGATCCCACGTTACACTAGGCATCGCCAATAAAGGGTTAAGAGCTTTTTTAATGCTCTCAACCACTGTGTACCCCAAGGATGCCAAAGCGGAAGAAACATCAGGTTCCCAGGGCTGTGGGTTAGTTCTTCTTTCAGGGCCACTGACTGGAAAGAAATTGGTGATCTTGCTGGAGGGCGTCGCCGATCTCACATCTCTGGCTAGAAATACCGGTGCTTTAATAATTTTTGTCGGACATGTCCTAGGATATCTGAATGAGTACTCACAGTTAGTATGCAGAGTAGAAATGGTTTCACTCACCATACCTATGTCACTGGTATTTTATGGGTCTACAATCATCATGGTACCTCCCACTGAAGTACCACCACCAGATTCCATTTCCTCCATCGCCTCCACACCTGACCGTGTGACGTCGCTGTGCATTGCACGTGTTGAGTGAAAACCGCACGTCGCGTCACTTCAGCACGATGGAGGTGTTAAATAGGGCACCAGGGGGCTCAAAGGGACACACCCGAAGCTTCCTCACTGGCCCTCTGAGAATTGTAGATCCAGGATTTCTCCACCGGTCACTCGCTTGCCGAAGCCAAACAGCCAAAAACAGGTTGTGTTTTTATTGAAGTCGTTTAAAATCTCCCAGGCCTCCGAATTCTCAATACAAAGTTACCATTCCAGCACCTTCAGCTGTTGTGATGTGTATGGGAAGGAACAGTGATTGCAACACATCTGGGAAAGTAGACTAATGCAAACATTTAAATTCAATTTAACAACAAAATGCCTGTAATGTGCAGCTGATTGACAATAAGGGAACTAGGAAATGGAAATATGACCTCAAGGGGGTCATTTGCTTAAGCCCCGCCCACAGACTCTGCTTTTCACCAATCCACGAGGTCTCGGAAAGACGTTCCAAAATCAGCACCACTCGAGGTGCGAGTGACGCGCTTCTTCTTCTTCTTGGGATGGCTCCTCAAGGGCGGGAGCCGGCGATTTCCATCTGGGGAGATGATGTTCGCTGTTGGTCACCCTTGTCAGTCACGCAACTCTTCTAAAGCTCCTCTCACTTCCCAGTATCCCTTACATATTGAAGGAGGAGGGTAGGTACCCGAAACTCCCCTATCCTTGGTCTCCAGGAAAACCTGAATGCACCCAGTCCTGATTGGCTGGCTGGCTGTTCTTGTGGGACATATGAAAGGAATAGAGGTGGGACACACCCTGAAGCTTCCACACTGGCCCTCTGGGAACAGTAGATCCAGGATTTCTCCACCGGTCCCTCCCCCGCAGAAGCCAAACAGCCAAAAACAGGGTCTGTCCATCTCCCAGGCCCCCCACACCCTGAATGTAAAGTTACCCTGCCAGGGCCCTCAGCTGTTGGGATGTGGAAGGGCAGGAAGAGTGAGAGGCCCCCCAACCTGCAGCCCCCAAACCCACCCACAAGGACAGTGAGCACTCCCTCCATTGTATGCAACAGATTGACCTCAGGGGAACCCGGAAACGGAAGCAGGACCCCAGGGATCAATCTGCCAAGCCCCGCCCACAGACTCTGCTTTTCACAATCACGTGAGGTCTCGGAAAGACCCTCCAAAAATTGCCTAATCGCGATAATCACCGCCCCGCGAAGTGCAGGTGACGCTCGGGAAAAAAGGCGGGAACTGAGGCAGTAGAAAGCGCCGCAGACAGACAGATAAAAGTGACACCCCCTCAAGAGTAGAGTGACCTCCCTGCGGCGTGAGTCCCTCACACAGCTACTCACGCATGAGTTCACAATCACAGCAGGCGTCATCTCGATGAGAAACGTTCATTTAGTGATTTAAGGCTGAATGCAGATCACCGCAGTGCATCCTGGGTAAGCGGAAATCCTCTCTCGGCGCCTGATGCGTAGATCCTTGTCTTTAAATAGGACTTGATGATTGTTTGCAAGATTCACGTGACAATAGCTAGTTCTCTTAGAGGCCTCAACACCAGCCATGCAGAGTAGCTCTGAGCGGGCAAATATCTGGCATTAATGACTGGGAGAGTTGGGAGTCCTGTGAGGACCCCTGTGGGCGGTCCTGGGAACTGCAGCCTTTAGTCTCCATATGATCTCCTGTGAGGACCCCTGTGGGCGGTCCTGGGAACTGCAGCCTTTAGTCTCCTTGTGATCTCCTGTGAGGACCCCTGTGGGCGGTACTGGGAACTGCAGCCTTTAGTCTACATGTGATCTCCTGTGGGGACCTCTGCAGTTGATGATAGGAACTGCAGCATTTAGTCTCCATGTGATCTCCTGTGGGGACCTCTGCAGGCGATCCTGGGAACTGCAGCCTTTAGTCTCCATATGATCTCCTGTGGGGACCTCTGCAGTTGATGATAGGAACTGCAGCATTTAGTCTCCATGTGATCTCCTGTGGGGACCTCTGCAGGCGATCCTGGGAACTGCAGCCTTAAGTCTCCATATGATCTCCTGTGGGGACCTCTGCAGGCGATCCTGGGAACTGCAGCATTTAGTCTCCATGTGACCTCCTGTGGGGACCTCTGCAGGCAATCCTGGGAACTGCAGCCTTAAGTCTCCATATGATCTCCTGTGGGGACCTCTGCAGGCGATCCTGGGAACTGCAGCCTTTAGTCTCCGTATGATCTCCTGTGGGGACCTCTGCAAGCGATCCTGGGAACTGCAGCCTTTAGTCTCCATGTGATCTCCTGTGGGGACCTCTATCGGGGATCCCGGGAACTGCAGCATTTAGTCTCCATATGATCTCCTGTGGGGACCTCTGCAGGCGATCCTGGGAACTGCAGCATTAAGTCTCCACGTGATCTCCCGTGGGGACCTCTGCAGGCGATCCTGGGAACTGCAGCATTGAGTCTCCACGTGATCTCCCGTGGGGACCTCTGCAGGCGATCCTGGGAACTGCAGCATTTAATATCTGTATGATCTCCTGTGGGGACCTCTGCAGGCGATCCTGGGAACTGCAGCAGTGAGTCTCTATGTGATCTCCCGTGGGGACCTCTGCAGGCGATCCCTGGAACTGCAGCATTTAGTCTCCATATGATCTCCTGTGGGGACCTCTGCATGCGATCCTGGGAACTGCAGCATTGAGTCTCCATATGATCTCCTGTGGGGACCTCTGCAGGCGATCCTGGGAACTGCAGCCTTTAGTCTCCATATGATCTCCCGTGGGGACCTCTGCAGGCAACCCTGGGAACTGCAGCATTTAATATCTGTATGATCTCCTGTGGGGACCTCTGCAGGCTATCCTGGGAACTGCAGTCTTTAGTCTCCATATGATCTCCTGTGGGGACCTCTGCAGGCGATCCTGGGAACTGCAGCCTTTAGTCTCCATATGATCTCCTGTGGGGACCTCTGCGGGTGATCCTGGGAACTGCAGCATTTAGTCTCCATATGATCTCCTGTGGGGACCTCTGCAGGCGATCCTGGGAACTGCAGCATTTAGTCTCCCTGTGATCTCCTGTGGGGACCTCTGCAGGCGATCCTGGGAACTGCAGTCTTTAGTCTCCATATGATCTCCTGTGGGGACCTCTGCAGGCGATCCTGGGAACTGCAGCCTTTAGTCTCCATATGATCTCCTGTGGGGACCTCTGCGGGTGATCCTGGGAACTGCAGCATTTAGTCTCCATATGATCTCCTGTGGGGACCTCTGCAGGCGATCCTGGGAACTGCAGCATTTAGTCTCCCTGTGATCTCCTGTGGGGACCTCTGCAGGCGATCCTGGGAACTGCAGCATTTAGTCTCCATATGATCTCCTGTGGGGACCTCTGCAGGCGATCCTGGGAACTGGAGCATTTAGTCTCCGTATGATCTCCTGCGGGGACCTCTGCAGGCGATCCTGGGAACTGCAGCATTTCATCTCCATATGATCTCCTGCGGGGACCTCTGCAGGCGGTCCTGGGAACTGCAGCATTTCATCTCCATATGATATCCTGTGGGGACCTCTGCAGGCGATCCTGGGAACTGCAGCACTCAGTCTCCATATCATCTCCCGTGGGGACCTCTGCAGGCGATCCTGGGAACTGCAGCACTCAGTCTCCATATCATCTCCCGTGGGGACCTCTGCAGGCGATCCTGGGAACTGCAGCACTGAGTCTCCATGTGATCTCCCGTGGGGACCTCTGCAGGCGATCCTGGGAACTGCAGCATTTAGTCTCCATGTGATCTCCCGTGGCGACCTCTGCAGGCGATCCTGGGAACTGCAGCATTTAGTCTCCATGTGATCTCCCGTGGGGACCTCTGCAGGCGATCCTGGGAACTGCAGCATTTAGTCTCCATGTGATCTCCCGTGGCGACCTCTGCAGGCGATCCTGGGAACTGCAGCATTTAGTCTCCATGTGATCTCCCGTGGGGACCTCTGCAGGCGATCCTGGGAACTGCAGCATTTAGTCTCCATATTATCTCCCGTGGGGACCTCTGCAGGCGATCCTGGGAACTGCAGCATTTAGTCTCCATGTGATCTCCCGTGGGGACCTCTGCAGGCGATCCTGGGAACTGCAGCATTTAGTCTCCATATGATCTCCCGTGGGGACCTCTGCAGGCGATCCTGGGAACTGCAGCCTTTAGTCTCCATATGATCTCCCGTGGGGACCTCTGCAGGCGATCCTGGGAACTGCAGCATTTAGTCTCCATGTGACCTCCCGTGGGGACCTCTGCAGGCGATCCTGGGAACTGCAGCATTTAGTCTCAGTATTATCTCCTGTGGGGACCTCTGCAGGCGATCCTGGGAACTGCAGCATTTAGTCTCAGTATTATCTCCTGTGGGGACCTCTGCAGGCGATCCTGGGAACTGCAGCCTTTAGTCTCCGTATGATCTCCTGTGGGGACCTCTGCAGGCGATCCTGGGAACTGCAGCCTTTAGTCTCCGTATGACCTCCTGTGGGGACCTCTGCAGGCGATCCTGGGAACTGCAGCATTTAGTCTCTATGTGATCTCCTGTGGGGACCTCTGCAGGCGATCCTGGGAACTGCAGCATTGAGTCTCAGTATTATCTCCTGTGAGGGCCCCTGTGGGCGGTCCTGGGAACTGCAGCATTGAGTCTCCATGTGATCTCCTGTGGGGACCTCTGCAGGCGATCCTGGGAACTGCAGCATTTAGTCTCCATATGCTCTCCTGTGGGGACCTCTGTAGGCGATCCTGGGAACTGCAGCCTTTAGCCTCCATGTGATCTCCTGTGGGGACCTCTGCAGGCGATCCTGGGAACTGCAGCATTTAGTCTCTATGTGATCTCCTGTGGGGACCTCTGCAGGCGATCCTGGGAACTGCAGCATTGAGTCTCAGTATTATCTCCTGTGAGGGCCCCTGTGGGCGGTCCTGGGAACTGCAGCATTGAGTCTCCATGTGATCTCCTGTGGGGACCTCTGCAGGCGATCCTGGGAACTGCAGCATTTAGTCTCAGTATTATCTCCTGTGGGGTCCTCTTCAGGCGATCCTGGGAACTGCAGCATTTAGTCTCCATGTGATCTCCTGTGAGGACCTCTGCAGGCGATCCTGGGGACTGCAGCCTTTAGTCTCCATATGATCTCCTGTGGGGACCTCTGTAGGCGATCCTGGGAACTGCAGCATTTAGTCTCCATATGATCTCCTATGGGGACCTCTGCAGGCGATCCTGGGAACTGCAGCATTTAGTCTCAGTATTATCTCCTGTGGGGTCCTCTTCAGGCGATCCTGGGAACTGCAGCATTTAGTCTCCATGTGATCTCCTGTGAGGACCTCTGCAGGCGATCCTGGGGACTGCAGCCTTTAGTCTCCATATGATCTCCTGTGGGGATCTCTGCAGGCGATCCCGGGAACTGCAGCCTTTAGTCTCCATATGATCTCCTGTGGGGACCTCTGCAGGCGATCCTGGGAACTGCAGCATTTAGTCTCTATGTGATCTCCTGTGGGGACCTCTGCAGGCGATCATGGGAACGGCAGCATTGAGTCTCCGTATGATCTCCTGTGGGGACCTCTGCAGGCGATCCTGGGAACTGCAGCATTTAGTCTCCATATGATCTCCTATGGGGACCTCTGCAGGCGATCCTGGGAACTGCAGCCTTTAGTCTCCATATGATCTCCTGTGGGGACCTCTGCAGGCGATCCTGGGAACTGCAGCATTTAGTCTCCATATGATCTCCTGTGGGGACCTCTGCATGCGATCCTGGGAACTGCAGCATTGAGTCTCCATATGATCTCCTGTGGGGACCTCTGCAGGCGATCCTAGGAACTGCAGCCTTTAGTCTCCATATGATCTCCCGTGGGGACCTCTGCAGGCAACCCTGGGAACTGCAGCATTTAATATCTGTATGATCTCCTGTGGGGACCTCTGCAGGCGATCCTGGGAACTGCAGTCTTTAGTCTCCATATGATCTCCTGTGGGGACCTCTGCAGGCGATCCTGGGAACTGCAGCCTTTAGTCTCCATATGATCTCCTGTGGGGACCTCTGCGGGTGATCCTGGGAACTGCAGCATTTAGTCTCCATATGATCTCCTGTGGGGACCTCTGCAGGCGATCCTGGGAACTGCAGCATTTAGTCTCCCTGTGATCTCCTGTGGGGACCTCTGCAGGCGATCCTGGGAACTGCAGTCTTTAGTCTCCATATGATCTCCTGTGGGGACCTCTGCAGGCGATCCTGGGAACTGCAGCCTTTAGTCTCCATATGATCTCCTGTGGGGACCTCTGCGGGTGATCCTGGGAACTGCAGCATTTAGTCTCCATATGATCTCCTGTGGGGACCTCTGCAGGCGATCCTGGGAACTGCAGCATTTAGTCTCCCTGTGATCTCCTGTGGGGACCTCTGCAGGCGATCCTGGGAACTGCAGCATTTAGTCTCCATATGATCTCCTGTGGGGACCTCTGCAGGCGATCCTGGGAACTGGAGCATTTAGTCTCCGTATGATCTCCTGCGGGGACCTCTGCAGGCGATCCTGGGAACTGCAGCATTTCATCTCCATATGATCTCCTGCGGGGACCTCTGCAGGCGGTCCTGGGAACTTCAGCATTTCATCTCCATATGATATCCTGTGGGGACCTCTGCAGGCGATCCTGGGAACTGCAGCACTCAGTCTCCATATCATCTCCCGTGGGGACCTCTGCAGGCGATCCTGGGAACTGCAGCACTCAGTCTCCATATCATCTCCCGTGGGGACCTCTGCAGGCGATCCTGGGAACTGCAGCACTGAGTCTCCATGTGATCTCCCGTGGGGACCTCTGCAGGCGATCCTGGGAACTGCAGCATTTAGTCTCCATGTGATCTCCCGTGGCGACCTCTGCAGGCGATCCTGGGAACTGCAGCATTTAGTCTCCATGTGATCTCCCGTGGGGACCTCTGCAGGCGATCCTGGGAACTGCAGCATTTAGTCTCCATGTGATCTCCCGTGGCGACCTCTGCAGGCGATCCTGGGAACTGCAGCATTTAGTCTCCATGTGATCTCCCGTGGGGACCTCTGCAGGCGATCCTGGGAACTGCAGCATTTAGTCTCCATATTATCTCCTGTGGGGACCTCTGCAGGCGATCCTGGGAACTGCAGCATTTAGTCTCCATGTGATCTCCCGTGGGGACCTCTGCAGGCGATCCTGGGAACTGCAGCATTTAGTCTCCATATGATCTCCCGTGGGGACCTCTGCAGGCGATCCTGGGAACTGCAGCCTTTAGTCACCATATGATCTCCCGTGGGGACCTCTGCAGGCGATCCTGGGAACTGCAGCATTTAGTCTCCATGTGACCTCCCGTGGGGACCTCTGCAGGCGATCCTGGGAACTGCAGCATTTAGTCTCAGTATTATCTCCTGTGGGGACCTCTGCAGGCGATCCTGGGAACTGCAGCATTTAGTCTCAGTATTATCTCCTGTGGGGACCTCTGCAGGCGATCCTGGGAACTGCAGCCTTTAGTCTCCGTATGATCTCCTGTGGGGACCTCTGCAGGCGATCCTGGGAACTGCAGCCTTTAGTCTCCGTATGACCTCCTGTGGGGACCTCTGCAGGCGATCCTGGGAACTGCAGCATTTAGTCTCTATGTGATCTCCTGTGGGGACCTCTGCAGGCGATCCTGGGAACTGCAGCATTGAGTCTCAGTATTATCTCCTGTGAGGGCCCCTGTGGGCGGTCCTGGGAACTGCAGCATTGAGTCTCCATGTGATCTCCTGTGGGGACCTCTGCAGGCGATCCTGGGAACTGCAGCATTTAGTCTCCATATGCTCTCCTGTGGGGACCTCTGTAGGCGATCCTGGGAACTGCAGCCTTTAGCCTCCATGTGATCTCCTGTGGGGACCTCTGCAGGCGATCCTGGGAACTGCAGCATTTAGTCTCTATGTGATCTCCTGTGGGGACCTCTGCAGGCGATCCTGGGAACTGCAGCATTGAGTCTCAGTATTATCTCCTGTGAGGGCCCCTGTGGGCGGTCCTGGGAACTGCAGCATTGAGTCTCCATGTGATCTCCTGTGGGGACCTCTGCAGGCGATCCTGGGAACTGCAGCATTTAGTCTCAGTATTATCTCCTGTGGGGTCCTCTTCAGGCGATCCTGGGAACTGCAGCATTTAGTCTCCATGTGATCTCCTGTGAGGACCTCTGCAGGCGATCCTGGGGACTGCAGCCTTTAGTCTCCATATGATCTCCTGTGGGGACCTCTGTAGGCGATCCTGGGAACTGCAGCATTTAGTCTCCATATGATCTCCTATGGGGACCTCTGCAGGCGATCCTGGGAACTGCAGCATTTAGTCTCAGTATTATCTCCTGTGGGGTCCTCTTCAGGCGATCCTGGGAACTGCAGCATTTAGTCTCCATGTGATCTCCTGTGAGGACCTCTGCAGGCGATCCTGGGGACTGCAGCCTTTAGTCTCCATATGATCTCCTGTGGGGATCTCTGCAGGCGATCCCGGGAACTGCAGCCTTTAGTCTCCATATGATCTCCTGTGGGGACCTCTGCAGGCGATCCTGGGAACTGCAGCATTTAGTCTCTATGTGATCTCCTGTGGGGACCTCTGCAGGCGATCATGGGAACGGCAGCATTGAGTCTCCGTATGATCTCCTGTGGGGACCTCTGCAGGCGATCCTGGGAACTGCAGCATTTAGTCTCCATATGATCTCCTATGGGGACCTCTGCAGGCGATCCTGGGAACTGCAGCCTTTAGTCTCCATATGATCTCCTGTGGGGACCTCTGCAGGCGATCCTGGGAACTGCAGCATTTAGTCTCCATGTGACCTCCTGTGGGGACCTCTGCAGGCGATCCTGGGAACTGCAGCATTTAGTCTCCATGTGATCACATGTGGGGACCTCTGCAGGCGATCCTGGGAACTGCAGCCTTTAGTCTCAGTATTATCTCCTGTGGGGACCTCTGCAGGCGATCCTGGGAACTGCAGCCTTTAGTCTCCGTATGATCTCCTGTGGGGACCTCTGCAGGTGATCCTGGGAACTGCAGCCTTTAGTCTCCGTATGACCTCCTGTGGGGACCTCTGCAGGCGATCCTGGGAACTGCAGCATTGAGTCTCAGTATTATCTCCTGTGAGGACCTCTGCAGGTGATCCTGGGAACTGCAGCATTTAGTCTCTATGTGATCTCCTGTGGGGACCTCTGTAGGCGATCCTGGGAACTGCAGCCTTTAGTCTCCATATGATCGCCTGTGGGGACCTCTGCAGGCGATCCTGGGAACTGCAGCCTTTAGCCTCCATGTGATCTCCTGTGGGGACCTCTTCAGGCGATCCTGGGAACTGCAGCCTTTAGTCTCCATGTGATCTCCTGTGGGGACCTCTGCAGGCGATCCTGGGAACTGCAGCATTTAGTCTCTATGTGATCTCCTGTGGGGACCTCTTTAGGCGATCCTGGGAACTGCAGCATTGAGTCTCAGTATTATCTCCTGTGAGGACCTCTGCAGGCGATCCTGGGAACTGCAACCTTTAGTCTCCATATGATCTCCTGTGGGGACCTCTGCAGGCGATCCTGGGAACTGCAGCATTTAGTCTCCATATGATCTCCTGTGGGGACCTCTGCGGGTGATCCTGGGAACTGCAGCCTTTAGCCTCCATGTGATCTCCTGTGGGGACCTCTTCAGGCGATCCTGGGAACTGCAGCCTTTAGTCTCCATGTGATCTCCTGTGGGGACCTCTGCAGGCGATCCTGGGAACTGCAGCATTTAGTCTCTATGTGATCTCCTGTGGGGACCTCTTCAGGCGATCCTGGGAACTGCAGTATTTAGTCTCCATATGATCTCCTGTGGGGACCTCTGCAGGCGATCCTGGGAACTGCAACATTTAGCCCCCATATGATCTCTCGTGGGGGTCCATTATAGGAAATCCTGCAAACTACAGCATTTAGGGCCCTATTCATGGAATTATTTCCACAGAAAATAGGACACTTGTGTGTCAAACTGCGTGTAAATCTACGTTCATCGATTCATGGAAACGAAGGCGCCATTCTTTTCCTGGACTTGTGGGGAGATCGCACAGGCTCAGCATGTCTATGCAAACTTTCGAGGGCATTACGCAAGACTCCACGCAGAGCATGGCCGTGGCTTGCACAGAGGGCTGGAAACGGGGCAGAATACAATAAATGAGGAAGAACTTGCTAAAAAGTGGGCATATTCGAGGGACAGCCGGCAGGCAGTCCTTTGCACGCTCACAATTGCACAGCACGATACGTATTCATGGATTAGATCGCGCAACCTCTCAGCCGGGAAATGGCCACGCAAGTCCTTTGTACTATCCACCACCCGAAAGCAGGCATAAGTACACTTGCACGTAGGATTTGCAGCACGGAGGTGGGTTTGGTAGAACGGATTTAGGGGTGAGTGTATGCACCCGGGTTTCTGAACGTACTTAGGGGTGCGTGTAAGCAGTGTAGCAGGATGCAGGAACGTTTTACGCAGGTTCGCGCACAGATTTTCTGAATTTAGACTGAGTTACGATTTTTCATACGCATGTTGTCAGGGTGCCGGGAACAGTTATGGGGGCCCCTGCGCAGGGTCCCCGAGATGCAGGCCTGCTTGCGGGGTTCTCCACAAACTATTTGAATGGTGTTTGTATTCGAGCTCGGGGGAGCACTCAAAGGTAGTTGATCTGGATGTTTATGCTTTGCGTGTGGGGGCATGTCAGGGGCCTTCCAGGCACAACTTGTGAATACAGTTACCTTGCGTACATACAGTAAAAACCTGCGCAGATGATTGGATGGACCCTATACATGTAACACCTTTATCCATAAGGGATGGCAGTTTACTAGTCCCAGCCCAGTCCGTCCATCTTCCATCATGTGGGCGCTGCAGGGCTCATCTTCTTCTCATGTTGAAGGTCAGAAAACAAATTAATTATACCCCTACTCTACAGCTTGTTTTATCACTCATACCATGCACTTTCCAGGCCTTAAGACGGACACACAGGAGGTTCTGGGGCTCTCTAACCTTCACACACACATTTCACTCCCTCCCTCCGCGCCATCTGGCCCCAGGGTGTCATTTATCCCTCCCAGCACCTCATAATACAAATCACACGATTGTCACTTTACCAATATACCCTATCTGTCCTCTTTGAACATTTCAGGACTTGTTACTTTGGAGCTGGTGATCAAAGGGCACCTGGTGCCATGGAATTCAGGAGTCTTAGGGTTTACTCAGTGATATGGGCTATCATTTATGGTCACCTGGGAGTGAGCCGGGTCATGCTTTGGCCAGTGTGAGATAACATGCCTCTTGCTCCAGTGTGTCTGGCAGGGCAGGAAGTGAGGGAGTGAGGAAGGTGCCCGGGACTCCCCTGTCCTTAGTCTCCAGGGAAGCCTGAATGCACCCAGTCCTGATTGGCTGGCTGGATGTCCTTGCAGGACATCCACCCTGCTGTGTGAGAGGCAGCTAGTATGTGCATGAATGGGAGAAACTTGCTTAAAAGGCGAGGCCTCTTGGACTGAGGACAGAGTCGACCACTGGGAAGAAAAACCCATTGAAGAAACCATGAACAAAGCTTGCTGCATCCTCATGGACCGTTAAACTGCTAGGAGAAGCCCTGCTGCTGTGCTGAAACTCCTTTTTCTTCTCAACAAGAGAAGCCCCGGAAAAGACAGCTTCTTTCCCTGGGTTAGTGAACCCGACTAACCCCGAGACAAACTTTGCAGGAAGACCTGCCACGACCGGCTGTACTTCTTTGCTACTGTAGGAAACGAGTGCCAGGGGTCGAGAAACCTGTAGTCCAGTGCAACGTCTGTAAGCCTGCCAAACGCTCCAGGAAGATCCCGAGGACCCTCCAGAAGCAGGACAACGAAAGCTTGAGTCACCTCACCAGAATGCTGGACTCAAAGAGTGAAGGAAGCCAACCGGTGTCCAAGATCTGTGGTGGTGCTATTTACCGAGAGCTTAAACCGCAAATTGCTGCTGAACCAAAAAGAGCCCATAGCTGCAGCCAACCATTGAATCACTGTGGTAGGAGTCCCCAGATGTCCTCTCTCTTGTCCCCACTACTGAGGCCCAGGAACACAGGATCTGCATGGCTGCAACCTGACAGGAGCCAGCTGCACCCTCTTGTTCTAACCAAAGGTACTGTTCTGACTTTGGGGTACTTGCCTCAGTGTCTATAGCTTGCTCTTCTCAGTTGAGACTTGCAGTAGCTGCTTTTCTAGAGTTGATACCAGCTCTAACCTTCACAAGTGTAACAGCTTGTGACCCTACAGTGGTTTTTCAACAACAAACTCTCTAACTTTGTGCAAGACATTTTGCTATCTAAGAAGTGCCTCTGCTCCATAGACTTTGCTCCAGTGGACTTTGGGAGTCCTGGCTCCCTGCAGACTCTTCTAGTCCATTGACGTTTGTTATAACTGTCCCTCATAGGTGACGCACTGGTTTTAAACTAACATTGCTGGGAAGGGTTTTTATCTAGATTTCATTGAAGATTGAAAGTGCTCACATGCTTTGAAAACCTGTTTAACCTTTTTCCTTCCTTTAACCTTTCCTTTCTACAAACCTCAGAATCTACAAAGTACGCAAGTGATATATAAATGCTGTTACGGTCCTAGTTAGCGACGTCACCTCAGGGTGAAGGAAGTGTGTAAGAAGAGTCTCTAAACAGAATCTACTTGCTCTGTGTCTTTCCATTCTGAGAACGTATTTTGAAGTGTATTTGATTGCTACATATATTGCCCTTTTAAAAAATGCTTATTTAAAACTGACTGTTAAATAAATAAATAATTATTTTGCTAGAAACCTTGAGTGTGAGTGTTATTTGGATACTTCTGTTGGTGGATGTCATTGCTACAGCTCTACAGCTCACATTTACCCCTCTTGAGATGAGTCTGGCTGCTCAGTCACTCTACCAACTTGTGCAGTACATGCCTATAACAATAGGTGGGTTACCTAATACCAAGAGGACAAGGCTGGTGTAGTCTCCCACAGGGTTACTGCATACAAACTTGCCTAACACTGGTGGCAGGCGGTGGGATAGACGTAGAGCTGTTACATTGAGTATTTGCTGTACTTGTGCCCAACTAACCAGCCACAAGGCTACGGTCCATCAAAACGTAATGCAATTGTAATATGCCAAATACGGATAACTTCACTGAGGCAGTAGATCAGCTGAAAGACATGTGCAAAACCAGGGGTCTGACACTGAAAGGAAGAAAATGTGAATTGATTACAAGTCTGGGTAGTAGGCCTGTAACACCTACTCACTCAAGGAATGTGGAAAGTGATGATGTGGATGTCAATTTAGAGTCAAGCTCCAATCTGCAAGAGGAGTCAGAGGATGGTACTCCTTGGGCTACCTGGGTATGTGAGTGTTTAAAGAGCTTAGATGGTTGGGTTAAGGGTTACAGAGTGAACACCTTTGAAGGAATGAGCAATATATTTTTGTTGTAATCTATTTTTGGTGCCTGCTCTCCTGGGCAGAGACAGCTTTTGGCTGACTCAAAAGAGATTGATCCCAAAATGTTAGCACAGGCTGCTGACTTGTGGGTTGCTAACAGGGCCACTCACAAGGTTTCTGGGGCCACTCACAAAAAGGATGAGTGGAAGCAGCACAAGAAAGATGACAAAGAGAATTCTAATTCCAACTACCCAAAAGGGGGTCACAAACATAGCAAGGGAAGATTCCATGGGAAACCTGGCAAGTCTAGTGAAACCTCTGGTGCTAAACCAGAGGGAGGTCAGCAGAACCCCCCATTCCAGAGAGCATTTGGGAAATGCTTTGTATGTGGGTCTACTGATCATGTGAAAGGGGATCCCAGATGCAAGGGTAAACCTTCAGGGGTCCACACTGCCTCCTTAGCCTACATCCCTGAGCGAGAAGTTCAAATGGCAAGTGGCAACTTTCAATTATTGGCTGAAGACCCTATTGGAGTTCAAAACAGTATTTCTTTAGTGCCCTTGGGTCTATGGGAACAAAAGAATGTGGATGTGTACAACTCCATATCAGATAACACCAAAGAATATTATAAGGACAGTGTAGTTGTAAATGGTCAGGAAACCTCTGCCATTAGAGACACTGGGGCAAGCATTGATTAAAGCTTTTTCAAACCTGAGGATTTGCCTAAGGCACCCAAAGGTCCCACTAAAATTGCAGGAGGCCCTGTCCAGATGGTTCCCATTCTGTCAGCTCTCATCCAATGCAATAATGACTGTTAGAATACCTGTCAGTGTACAAAATGAGGTGTCTGGGAGAGTCCTGTTGGGGAATGATTTGAAAGCACTTGGAGTTGTATTTAGTACCCCAGGCCTCTGAGCAAGAGGAAGCAGGAGCAAACAAGATTGGCCAGAGAGGCAAATTTAGGAGACTCTCATTGGGAGGTTGATGAGATTTCCAATACCCCCAGTCCACAGGAAGGCCACCCTTCTATTTCCAGGAAACAGAATGAGACCAAAGAGTAATCTAAAGTCTCTGGGAGTAAGAAAGGTCTTAAACCTAAGCTTGTTCACAGGAGGACAGGCACAGGTCTCCCCAGTGACCCCTTCCCCAGCTGAGGCTAAATGCGAAGACCAACCAGACTCTGTGGAGACAGCTACTGGTGACACAGAGCTGGAAGAAAACCTTTCCTGCGTTGGAGATCTGGATCCTAAGGACCATCCTGAGCTGCAGACTTTGCTTGCAGAAAGTGGACCCTCTAGGGCAGACTTCAGCAGAGGTCAAAGAAGGTCTGCACCAGCGGCTGGCCACTTGAATTTCAAGAGGACCAAAGTGAGGATATCTCTGTATTTGTACTGGCCCAAGATAGGGGCTAATGTAGACAAATTTTGTGAGAGCTGCCACACTTGTCAGACTTCTGGCAAGAGTGAGTCCAAGAATGTGACACATGGGTGCCCCTCCCTGTGGTGGGAGTCCCTTTTGAGAGGATGGGGATTGACATTATTGGTCCTCTAGACCCTCCAACTTCTTCAGGTAACCAATTTATATTGGTTGTGGTAGACCAGGCTAACAGGAATACTGAAGCAATACCTATGAGGACTGTTAAGCTAACGCAGTGGCTAAGGCCCTCTGTGGTATCTTTACCAGGGTAGGTTTTCCTGAGGAGATCATCTCTGATAGGGGATCTAATTCTATGTCCCACTACATCCAGACCATGTGGAAAAACTGTGGAGTGACCTACAAGTTCTCAACAGCCTACCATCCCCAAACCGATGGGTTGGTAGAGAGGTTTAACAGAACTATGAAGAGAATGATATGTACTTTAGAGGAACCACTTAGGAGAAAGTGGGACCTTCTACTGACATGCCTTCTCTTTTCTTATAGAGAAGTCCCTCAAGCAGGGGTTGGGTGCAGACCCTCTGAACTTATCTAGGGTCATCCGGTCCGAGGCCCGTTGGCACTGATCAAGGAAGGGTTGTAGAGTGCTCCTTTCCTGCAGCCAGTGAGAGTCACTGACTATGTGCTGAGCCTAAGGAGGAAGATGGCACTCATGATGACAGAAGGTTCAGGTAACTTGAAAGCAGGTCAGGCTCTGGTCAAACATTGGCATGACCAGAAGGCCAACATGATGGAGTTTACTCCAGACCAGCTAGTTTTGGTTGTAGAGGGCCTTACAGGACAAGTGAGGGCACTCCCCACCCCCTGCAACCTGGTTGCACACAACGACATACACCTTCACCCCAAACCTCACTCATATCCCATTCACACATACAGCATATCACAGGCACCGTCTATCGACAACATAGCATGCTGCCGCTGGCACTCAGACACACATCCTCCTGACACAGCATAACTTGTGCTGTTCCTGCCATGCTAGCACTGGCACAAAGTCATGTCAGTGCCAAGCACCCACACCACCCACAAATGACCAGCGTCACACAACAAGGAAACATGTGACTCCCTCGTCCCATCCAGCCTGACCCATGATGCCAAATTTCCACCCACGCAATAAGTGCTACAGGCAGCAGGCACATGGGTACCACATCCATGGCACAACCTGCCACAACACAACATCATACAGCTTGTGTGCACGTAACACCCTACCCAGAAATCACAAGTAATCCAGGAAAGTATCTCCGGCACTGCACACACCATGGAGGCACATCACACATCCACCTGCACTGTATCCATGACACAAGCATGTGTGCACCATGCCACATTCCCCGCCATGTCCCTGACACAGCACTGTCATCAAAAGTCAAAAGCATTTATATCTGTCCCATCAATCCACACGCATCTCTGATGCCCTGCCTTTCTGACTCAGTCAGGCACATCATCTTGCAATGAGGACGGCCAGCCCAGTACATCAAGGGGCACCAGGCATCGACACTGAAGGACCACCACCACCTCAACAGGCAGATGTCCAAGTCCTACCCCAGCTGCATCCCTCCAGCCACCCCAGATCCCTGTGGCACCTCCACTGTGTCTTGGAGAGAACTCAGCGGACGAGGGTGGCATCGAAACTGGCGACACAGAACAGAGCATCGATGAGGCACTGCTCCTCAGCCCCATGGGCCCAATGAGCCCCCAACCTCAACCCTTCCACAGTGTGAGGGATATAGAAGGCCGTCTAACCAAGATGGAGCAGCGCCAGGAGGCACTCACATCCCTGGTGCTGCAGCACCTACAGGAGGCACAGCTAATGCGAGAGAGCATGCAGGCCAGTTCCAGGTGAAATGCATGGCACTTGGTAGATGCACACATGCCATAGTTCAAATGTCACGCAGGGCGAGGGAGGGCAACAGCATCATGTCTTAAATCGCTGAAACTATGGCCATGTGGCTCCAAGCCTTTATGGACTGGTGGCCCCTGGCAATACCACCCGCACCCTCAACTAGCACAACACCAGGGAGTTCGATGCATAGCAGCCTGAGGCAGTGTTCCACGCAGCTGTCTCGCCCTGCACCCAGCCGCACCCTGGAGCCTAAAAGGGGCCACAAATAGGCCATGACCCATAGCTGACGTGTCTGTGACTCGTGCCAATGTACATAGGAAAACAGGACAGGAGTTGGCTACAGACAGTTGGGGTGGGGGAGGCGATAGGGAATAGTTGGGGAAGGGAAGAGCGGAGGGAATAGCTGGGGAGGGAATAGTTGGGGAAGGGGAGTGGGGAGGGAATAGTTGGGGAGGGAATAGTTGGGGAAGGGGAGTGGGGAGGGAATAGTTGGGGAGGGAATAGTTGGGGAAGGGGAGTGGGGAGGGAATAGTTGGGGAGGGAATAGTTGGGGAGGGGGAGTGGGGAGCGATATTTGGGGAGGGGGAGTGGGGAGGGAATAGTTGGGGAGGGAATAGTTGGGGAAGGGCAGTGGGGAGGGAATAGTTGGGGAGTGGGAGTGGGGGGAGATAGTTGGAGAGGGGGAGTGGGGAGGGATAGTTGGGGAGGGGCAGTGGGGATGGATAGTGTACAGTATTACGAGTGTAGTCATTTCACATTTGTACATATTTTCTTTTCACAAAATATAGTTGGTTTTGCAAACAGAATTAATGACTGGACATTGGCCCTCATTACGACCCTGGCGGAAAGGTGAAAACGATGGCGGAAATGCAATTCCGCCATCGAATAGCGCTCGTTGCGACTATGACCCGTCACCGGAAAGTACGAAGCCATTAGCGACACCGTAGTGAACGCCAACGCTAACTGCACCAAGCACGCGCGCGCGCGCCATGCCAAACCGCAAACACCACCATGGCGCAAGGGTACGCCAATTCCGACCCTAGCGGACATGTACCTAACGCCATCAGGCATGGCGTAATGTACCATTCCGCCATGGCGAGAAGTACGGCATCGCGAATCAACCGTAAACGGCCCCACTGAGTGCCTGTACACCGCTCCCTGCCCACAAAGTACAACTCCCCGTAGGTGCAATGAAGTCACAATGCAACCATTGAAATGCACAAGTCACCCCTGCATGGCAACGAACAAAAGAAACACAAGAGGGGCCAATGGGAGCTGCAGGGCACAGATGGCACGAATACAGAAGCCATCCCAATGGACATGACCACAGTCCCCCACCAAGAAACGCACGCAAACACAGACACCTGTGACCAGCAATATTCCGAAAAACACATCATTCCACCAGTACACCTGGCTGACCGGCATCTGTCACCCAAAACCCAATCCCCCGCCCCTGAGCATGACAACATTCAAACAGTCATATTGGCAGCCCCCATCCCTGACCTCACTGTGCTACGTAGGCAAACGCGCCCAGCACAGTACCACGCAACTAAACCCCGAAGCTGGAACCCAATGCAGATCTCCTCACAATACATCGCCCCACAAATAGGCATATGCCACATCACTTGCAAAGAAAAAAGCTACATGGGCCAAATCAGAATTGAATTTAATGCACATCAAAGTCACCAAGCCCATACAGCCATCAGGCCATGAACTACAAAACACAAATCACCATTGTGGGCTGCATCCGCAAGAAATGACCAGCCACTACCTGAGTGTCGCCCTGTTCCCCCATGGTACACAGAGCCACATTCACGTACGAAAAGGCAACATGGAAGCGCACAGAACCGCATGGCCGACCCAATGGGGAGGCACTAGTCCAGCTGAAAGGCCGAAATGTTGCTCCGAGCCACCAGTACTGCGTAAGGGCATGTGGGCCACTGGCGATCGTCCCATAAGATCGTAATGCTGCTCCACCGATTAACACGAAGCAGCAGGTGTCGGGAGTAAAATCCATCTGCAGGAGTGGCATACAGATGGCAGTGGCAAAAGGGGAGGAGATACCTGTCAACCAAAAGAAAAGAACAAGAACAGAATGGCCATCAGAACTGCATTCGAACAACTCACTTCAATGATCACACGTAATCCACAGCCATATGCATGCTAGCCCACTCCAAAGGATCATCACCACCCCAAAGCCACTTGCGACTCATAACCATCTATACCTAGGTGTAAACACCATCACGAACGAGTGTACCTGTGCATGCGTCTGCCAAAACAGAATCCATCAGATGGGAATGTTAACGTGCATGGACACAAGTGTCTGAGGGCGCGTCGAGACAGGGAGGGCTCAACAAGGCCAGATAGACGATGGTCCCACTATGGCAGCCCTGCATCACATAGCGTAGGGGAGGCGGATAGATCCCAAGAAGCCCTGTACATGGCAAACTCTGTATCAAATCACCTGCCCATGCATCCATTCATCATTCCCTCATCCCGGGATCAAAACGCCTGAATAATTACTCACATGACATTAGAAACATCCATTGAGTCTGTGCGTAATGCAGCCTGCTAAATCCACAGTGCCCCAGCCCGTAAATCCAGTGTTGTGAAGTAACATGTATTTGGGAATGGCCGGCCTCATCGCCCACGTAGCCATTGCGCATCACAAACTATTCATATCAATCATTGCTCCCTCGCCATGGGCCCTGTCTCAAGGACATAGAACAATAGAACGTTATATTTGCAGTCAGACCTGTGGGCATCTCCTCGCCGCTAGCTGGAAACCGAAAGCGCCGCCCTTCGAATTCCTCATTTGCAACATCACGTCGAGAAGGCATCTGTGGCCGTTTGAGATCACTAATTATTCCATCGAGTGCGGCTGTGTGTGAAAATGGCAACTGCCTTCACCCACAAATGGGAAGCCACGCCCGTCGTTGCAACTCGGTACAGTGATGCATGAGGGCCCACCGTTACTCGAGTACTACGTTCCACTGACCCTTCACAAGTCCGTTCGCGACTGCACAGATAGTATGGGAAACAATGGGACCACAGCAGAATGAACATATCGACCAATCTTACACGCCCATCGGGTACAAATACATGATTGCAATAGCAAGATACCATTACCCGATTTGCAGCGTTGTGCGCGGGACGTGCTCGGCCAAAGGGGAGAGCAGTTTGCACAGGTGGAATCAATCACCACAGGTGGAGGCCATACAGCCTGGAAACACATAAATTGCACACCCAGTCTCCTCCCACAACCACAGCGAAATGCTACCGGCAGGACTCGCGATGTTGGCCCTGGGGGACCTGATAGCACTGCAAGTGCTCCGACTCCAAGAAGAAGACGAACAACAACTACAACCAGCCGCACGGAGGAGACGCAGGAGGAGGAGGAGGCCAAGGCAGGGCCAGCAAGGCCCAGCAGCACAGCCACTACCACCACGCAGGCAGCCCGCAATCCCACGCCTCCGAGCACATCCGTTCAACCTCACTGATGAGCAGATCCACACCCTCTACCGTCTGGACCGGGACACCATAGCAGCCATTGTGGACATGACACAGGCTGACCTAGTCAGCATGATAGATAGCCCAACCGCCATCCCACCCCTACTGAAGGTGGTGTCTGTACTCCACTTCCTGGCCACAGGCACCTACCAGCACACAGTTGGACAGTTGCATGGCATATCACAGCCACTGTTCTCACGGACACTATTCCAAGTGCTCGATGCCCTCCTGCAGCACGCAGACGACTACATCTCTCTACCACGCTCGGAGCAGGAAATAACCAACACAAAAGTGGGATTCCATGCACTTGCCGGCATACCGGGTTGCATTGGTGCCATCGACTGCACCCATGTTGAATTGGTCGTCCCACATGCCATGGAGGCCCAGTACCGCAACCGAAAACAATTTCATTCCCTGAATGTACAAATGGTGTGTGACTCCAACAGGATATTTTCGCATTGTTGTGCCCGATTCCCTGGATCAACCCATGATTCCATGGTCTTGAGGAACTCTACAATACCACGCTACATGGAGCGACACGCAGGGAACAGATCCTGGCTACTCGGTGAGTCTCATTACATGCATGATGATGTGGGGTATGTGATTTGGCAATGTACTGGCAGGAAGGGGGGGGGGTGTGCGTACGTATCAATGGCATTCCACATCCTACGTTTCTCGTCCACATACAGGTGATGCTGGATATCCACTGAAGAGATGGCTCCTCACACCAGTCCGGAACCCACGGGACCAGCATGAGGAGGACTACAACCATGCACACTCACGTACCCGTGTAGTCATTGAGCAGGCATTCGGCCTACTGAAGGGCCGTTTCCGCTGCCTCAGCAGGTCTGGCGGGGCACTCCTGTACCGCCATGAGAAGGTTGCAAAGATGGTGATGGCATGTGTCATGCTCCACAACATGTGCGTACGTAGAAATGTGCCCATGCGCCCTGACGCAGAACTGCAAGCACCTGATGATGGTCATGATGAGGGTGGGGATGTGGCAGCACCTCATGGAGTCTGCGAGGCACCGGAGGCCCGTGACATTCGTCAGCATCTCATTGATGTATGCTTCTAGCACTCATGCCTGGTGGCTGATACATGGACACGGGACTCGTGGCACTGTGTGTGTCTGGAACATGCACAATATGGACTGTACGCCTATGATGGCCTAGTACACAAAGATCAATGTCCACACATCTCATTGGTTGATCGTGCACTGTTTATGGCATATGTGATATTATGTTGAACACCCTATCGACCCGCCACCCAAGTGAGCCCAACACACCCCCTCCACCCTCCTACCTCCCCCCCGAACACCAGTGTACAAAGATGCTCATTGTCAGTGGGCTGTCGCTATTGCAAGCCCCCTCTGCGGGTATCAGGGGCACCCCTGCCTGTGGAGCGCAGGTTCCTTCCAGATCTACGTTGGGGGCTGCCCTGGACAGAACTTGCAACGGATGATGTGTCTGCCTGCTCACGTCCATGCATGTCCCTAAGGGTTTGCGAGAGCTCAGTGAGCACACGGCGCACTGCGGCAAGTTCGGCACATACGTCTTTGGACGTCGCATGCAGTTCCCCCCTCAGGCTCTCGGTGCTACTCTCAATTTGTGCCCTTAGCGTCTCTGTGCCTCTCTCCATTTCTGCCCTAAGTGTCTCAGTTGATGTTTCTATGTCTGCCTTGGTGCCCCCACATTCATCGGCATGGTCCTTGAGGAGTGTGGCCAGTTGCTGCTGTTGTTCGATCAACTGGTCGAGGGACTGTTGCCTCTGCTGGGCCATGGCCATTTGCGGGGGTGTCGCAGAGGGGCTGTTGACCTCATGTTGCCTTGCCACAGGGCTTGGGGGGGATGGCCAGTCGTCGTCTTGTGGGTGCCCCTGCGTGGTATCCTCATGTTGTACGGGATGGGACAGACAGGGGGATTGGGACAGGTCATGGATGGATCTGACTTCGGCATCCCCGTTTTCTGTGTCGGAGCATGCTGCCATCAATGGGGTGTCGCATATGGTGCTGCTGCCACCTGAGGCAGTGCCTTCTGTGGCATCCATTGGGGGGACCTGTGGTGGTGGTGTTGTGGGCATGCTGGCTGCTGGGGTGCCTGTTGATGTTCCCTCCTCTGTGCTGGCACCTGATTTGTGCTGCTGCCGTGTCTTGATGCGTGCAGCTGAGGTGGAGGGTCTCTGGCCGTTGGTCTTGGCCCTCTTTGCAGGTGTGCTGGTAGGGGTGTCCTGTGGCTCGTCGTTTGGATCGGACCCTGTGGTGGAGTAAAGGAGGGCGAGGGTTATTGATGGGTCTGTGGGAATTGGAATGGCATTGTATCACATGCATTGGGGTGGTACCTGAGGGTGATTTGGGTCGGGGCCTTGGAGGTGCTTTGATTTGTGTGTGGAGTGAGGGTGCAGTTGTTTGGCAGCCTGCAGTTAGGGTGTGCCTGCTGCACGTGTAGTGCGTGTTTTAGGGGTTTTTAATTATTTATGTATTTATTGTGGGTTTTAACGTGCGCTATCAGGCCGATGTGTGTGGACGTTCTCCTGGACATGTGTTTCTGTTGCACTATGTGGACGCATGGTACTTCACATGGATGGACTGTGTGGATTTGGCATTGTTTTATCTGGCCCACCTTCCTGAATCTTCGGATGTCTGCACTCCTTTCTCCATCCCTCCGACTCCCTCTATGCTCTCCATTCCGATGGTGGAGGCACAGATTTCTTCCCAGGGGGTCAACTTGATGGGTGATTCAGGACCTCCCCCGGTGGCTGTGGCAATGTTGCGGTTGGCAGAGAGTATGCTGCGGACGCGTATCCGCAGGTCGTCCCATCGCTTGCGGCATTGCTGTGGGGTGCGGGGTGCGGTCCCCACCGCACTTACCCGCTGTGCCACCAGAGCCCATATGGCCTTCTTGTTTGCAAGTGCCGTCCTGGTCATTTGCGTGCTGAAGACGACGGCAGCATTCTCCTGGAGGGTCTCTGTTAGCACGGTGAGTTCCTCACGGGAGAAGTGGACCTGCCGCTTGCGGTCGCACGCTTTCTTCGCTACTTTTCCCATTTTTCTTGGTTTCGCTAGGGTGGTTGACGGGTTGGGGTGTGTTTCAGGGTGGTGATTTTAGTGGTTGTGTGGTTTTAGTGGTTTTATAGGTGTACGCCGGGATGTTTCCCGTTCCGGGCCCATGTTTTAACTTCCGTTTCCGTATATTTCCGGTCACCGTACTTTCCGGTAGGCGCACACTCCGGTGACCGCTGAGAGGGGTGGCGGTATTGCACCTAGGGCGCCGTACGGCGGCGGTGTGGGCCGTTTTGGGGTCATTTCCGCCATCGCGGACTTTGCACTTCCGCCGTGGCGTGGTGCTCGTGCCCGATGGGTCGGAATGGGCCGCACTTTGATCCTTCGTGCAATGGCGGAAACGCTATTTACGCTGTGGCGCTCCGGTCAGTCGATTTCCGCAAGGGTCGTAATGAGGGCCATTGATTATTCAGTGTGAGTGTGTTTATTTACGTGCAGTGCCCAGTGAGCTAACTGGCCTTTGACGCGTGTGTGACAGCTGATTAGAAGTAGCGCTGTATAAGTTCTTCCCGTGCGACACGTCCATCCATCCCATCACAGCGCTGTGCAATTGCCTTATCATCATCACTGTCGTCGTCAGCCTCTGGTGGGTGCATGTCCATGTCGGGGGGGCAGGGGCACGTTGCACCTCATGCACATGTTGTGCAACATGGCACAGGCAAGCACTATGTTTCCCACCTTTTCTGGGCTGTACATCAGTGCTCCACCTGATCTGCTCAGACAGCGGAACCTCGCCTTTAGCAGGCCAAATGTCTGTTCTATGGTGCACTGAGTACGTACATGGGCACGGTTGTAGGCAATGCTTGTGGATGTTGTGTGGTTGCCTCACAGGGGCCATCAACCATGGCATCAGGGGGTAGCCAGCATCACCTTCATGGGGGCAACAGAAAGTGTACACTATTATTCTTCTGGCCATGTCATGTCAGCACAGGCTCTATAGAGTTCATTTGAGTCGACAGACATGCACATGCTAAATGCCGTTTAGCTAGCATATTCCTTTTTTCAGGTACCTGAAATGCACAATGTCCAGATGGATGTGGGTTGTGTGGTCTGCAGTGACATTTACTTGGCCCATTCACAGACAACATGACCTCTGACCCTTTTAGTACACTACAACTGACACACATTGACCTGGTGGATATGTCATTATTGTGCTACAAAGTAATTATAACAAGATGACCATGTACTAGCAAACCTTTTGATTATTGATGAAATGCATGTGTGATTGTGGGGTTCTGACAGGCAGGGGACCTGGACAGTTGGTGTGCTGACAAACGCTGTTATGTGGGTGGGTGCAGAAGTATTCTCTGCCTGTGCATCAGGTGCTGTGGGTTTGCTTGACTGTGTTAGTGCTCCTTGTTCTAGATTTGTTGTGGTGCATTCTGGCACATGCAGTTATTTAGTTTAGAGCTGCACAGAATTGGTGTTCTCATGCATGCATTGGATCTATTTCCTAAATTGTGACATGCCAGTCAGGCATGCTATCACTGTGTTGCACCTTGAGGGACACCTGTAGACTTTCATGTTTAATGCACGCACAACAAATAGTAGGTACTTGTCAGCTTCCATGTAGTAACTGTACGTGTTGTACTATTGCCACGAATGATAATCTTTGCCCTTGTTACTGGTCATCCTTCCCCTTTAATCTCCCTATCGGGCACCTGGGAAATTTCATGGTGTTTTTGTAATTTTCTGAGCGCAGAGAGGTGGGATGTAAAATAGATTGACTCGTTCAATGAGCACAGCCACTGGTGATGGGTGTTATACATGGCCATGATTCAACTGTGCACACGGCCTTGAAGTTAGAGTCATCCAGCAGCCAGGTAATCTATGCTGTATGCTGTGTTTTGCCCCCCCCACATTCAACTGTGCACACAGCCTTGTAGTTAGACTCACCCAGCAGCCAGGTACACTGTCCACTGTGACGTGCCATGTACCGAGGCAGTGTGGAGTTGCGCTACACCATGGAGTCATGGTTGGAACCGGGAAATCTGGCACAGCAATGCGTTATGATGTGGGGGCATAACACACCATCTGCACATTCAGTGAATGATCACGTTTTCTGTTGCAGTACACACCCTCAACAGCCTGCCTGGCCACCAGCCCCACATGTGTACAGTCCAACGCACCAATGACGTTAGGCATGCCTGCAAGGGCATGGAAGGCTATTTTCATGCCATTAACCTGGTCTGCTGTCGCAAGTAGGCTGATGTGGTCTCAAAAATGATGCAGGAGTGCATCAATGACCTGGAAGAGGGCCCGCGGAAAACATGGTTGCGATATCCCATGCAGCTCACCAACAGTGTGCTGGTATTTGCCTGTGGCAAGTAAGTGTAGCACAGACACTACCTTGAGCAAGGTGTTAGGCAGAATCCAGTGCAGTTCCCTTATGGAGCACTACACCAGATTAAGACTACAGGTATGAGCAATAAATCCCCTTTGGTATCAGTCTGTACCACAAAGATTTACGGGTCGATTCATAGAACAAACGTGCGCTGAAAATCCCAGCGCAAGCAGGCGCAAGGAGGCGCAAGCGTGAGAAATCAAGCGCACGCGCACGCGTGTGATACAAGGAAGGCGCTGCGCTAGTTTCCCGCTGGTCGTGCGCCAAATCCATGCATGTCACACACGGGCACACACGTCATCAAACGGCGTGCGCTACGCGCACTGCAAAAGCGCACATAGCGCGGCGCACACAACAAAAGTGGGTGGAACAGTGGGCGTAACACGCGGAATGGGGAACAACGCGTGAAAAAGAAGGCGTAACTGGGGAAGTACTGCAGGGAACTACACGGAATGCGCACGCGAACAACCCGTATTCATGGATTCGAATACGGGAAAGCCGCGCACGGGTAAAGACGCGCACAGGCGTCAACGTGTCCGCCACACGAAGGCAGGCGGAAGCGTCCCCGTGCACTGTACAAAAGTGCGAGCAAACAACAAACACGTATATACAGCTACGATGAATGCCCCATTTGTCGCAGCACTGATCGTGGGACACTGCAGGAGGAGAATGTTAGGGAGAATTCTCTGTTTAGGCTGAATTTCCTAACCTAGTGAGTGCCCCAGCAGCTTTGCTGGATTTCTGGAGTTTGTTTTTTCTATCCTGCCAAGAGTGAGACTCTTTTCTCCCACTCTTGGACATGTCTGTGGGTAATTCCTTTTGAAATGTCAATGTGTTCGATTGTCTATGGGGTCTTTTACTCCATAGGGTCTCATATGTTTTCTATGTGTGTTACACCGCACCCTACGTGCCGTAACACGGGGGCACCCTAGCGGGTCCCCCACCATAGACTCCATACCCGGGGACTGACTACTGTCTCCCCGGGCATGTAAAGTCACCATTGGCTTTACTAGGCCTAAATTTACTAACAGAACTAGTACAAACCATCTTATTGTGGACGTACTAGTAGGGGTAATTCGATTACTCCTGGATCTGTTACTCGAGGGGGCACTGTCCCGTCCCCCCTCGTCGAGTTTTGGCTGGTGGCAGTGGAAACTACTTGTTATGTTCGACCCCGAGCATAACCCTATGGGACTCGTCCCATTGTTGGAGATTGATACTTTTTCTCAATTATCTCTGACGTACCACCGATCTACTTATCTTAAATAGGTTTATCGAGTGGTATTTTCTGCCAGAACTCGGTTTGTAAAATGGCGTCTGTGTTCGTCTCTGTGACTCCTAAACCAAAGGTTGAGCCCTTTGTTCCACTTTTGGCGGGCCTCTGTACAGAGACCCTCCAAAGTGGTGCCATTCTGTCTGGGTTACCACAGGGGTGTGGGAGGGGGTTTAGGCACCCTGGACCGAGTTGCCTTGACAACTCCGGTCGCACTCTGGAGTGATTGGCCCAGGTGGTGAGCCTTCCTGCTCACCACTTAGCATGTGTTGATTGACAGCTAGGCTGAATGAATGGGGGTTTTCTGCATAAAAGCAGGGCTTTTGGGACTGGATCTTCAGAAGTCGCCACAGGACCTAAAAATCTGACGAGGGTAACGCTGAGCCGACCTGCACGACGACACCTCCGGTGGAGCCCTGCGGAACCGACTCACCACTTCCCGACGACAGAGGAGATCTCCCTGCTGGAGAGTCTCTTCCCCTGACTGGTGGGAACAACCAGTCCCCTTTGCTTTTTATTCGCCTCAGGACACGGTGGTCGAATTGCCCGTGCAGAAGCACCTTGGCAACCGGATAGCCACTACCCCTGAACCGCGACCAAAAGGTGGTGCCTTGTGACGGAGCACTCCGCGGCTGGTCTCTTCCCTGGTGGTGCACCGGACTTCATTTTCTTCGACGACGAGATCATCTCTACTCTTGGCAAAGAACCAACGTGCATCCACCACCAGGAACAACTGCCCCCGCCGGAGCTGCCCTCCACAACAAGGTACTGTGTCCGCCTGGCTTCCCTTTCGATCGGTTTGAGTGAGGTGTCTTAATCCTCTCCGTTCCGTTGGGTCGCCTCCAAGCTTTTCTCATTCGTTGTTCTGAACTGGTTCTATCCACTGATAACAATTTGCAATACAGACTTGAATGCATCTCCACTAGAGACTTTTTGGGACATCGCGCCTTACCTCTCTCCGAGTGGGCCTGGCCTCTGAACTTTACTATCTATTGTGATTCTTGCCTCCCTGCCTTGCATTTTATCCGATAGGATCTAACTGTGTTGATTTCGTAACCTGCCTATCTTTTTCTCTCCCGTCCTAACTAATATTCGAGTGTCATCTGGGTTGAGGTATACACCTCTGTCTGAAAATAAGTGGTACCAGTAGAACCTAGAGTTGTCGATATTGCTAGGGGGATTGATCGTCTACCCCGTAGAGTAATTGTGTTTGATTTGTTTGCCGTGATTTGCTTTAGTGTTTTTCATAGACATTTTGTTATAAATAAATACCTTAATATCTTTACACTAATCCTCGTTGCGTGTTTGCTTGTCTTGCTGTGAAGAATTGCCCTATGTTGTATAGTCCACATACTACTCAACTTTTCTTGAGAGAAGTCTGACTGCTCAGCCACAGCTACCACGTGAATCTGTGTGGTGCAGACTGCTACCAAGTGGGTTCACCGCCAACGCCTGTAGTCCTAAATCTTTTGCAGTGGTCCCAGAGGGAATTGCACAGGTTTCCGCCTAACACAGGAGAATAGCCAGGGCATGCATTTTCTCACCACGGACAAGCCTTTTTGGGATACCTGACGACCAGGTCTACGGCAGGTATAGGTTTCCACCCCACATCATCCTAGACCTGGTCAGGGAGTGGGAAGATGACCTTACATCCCCCACCCTTTGCTCCCAAGCATTGAGCCCCTTGGAGAAGGTGCTCAATGTCCTGCATTTTCTGGCCACTGGGTCATTTCAGCGGACCACTGCCATAGTGGGGGGGTCTCACAGGCCACGCAGTCACGCTGCCTACACCAGGTCTTGGCAATTATGAAAGCGCGCCCCTCAGTCCGCAGGCACATATAGATGCCCAGAACACCCGCAGAAAGGCAGGCTGTGGTCCAGGACTTTTACAGGGTGGCACACTTCCCCAAAGTGCTCAGTGCCATAGACATGTGGCCCTTCGTCCACCTAGGGCCACTGAGCACATCTACCGAAACCGCAAGCACTGGCATTCCATCAACGTACAGGTGGTATGCGATGCAAAGGGAATCATCACCTCTGTCTATGCAAACTACCCTGGCTCCACCCATGACAGTTTCATATACAGAATGTCCGCCCTGAGCCGGGCCCTGGTAGCTGGGCAGCATGGTGACACATGGCTCCTAGGTGAGTACAAATGCCTGTGCACATGCATGCAAGTCACACACAGACAAATACCCAAACCCTAATAATCTCAACTATTATCACCTCCCCAGGGGACAGTGCCTACCCTCTGAGCAACCACATGATGACGCCAATCCGGAACCCCACCACACCACCCCAGGTAAGATACAACTCGGCCCATATTGCAACCAGGGCCATAGTGGAGCACACATTCGGAGTGCTCAAGTCACGCTTCCGCTCCCTTGACCGCTCTGGCGGGCAGCTACTCTATGCACCCCCAGTAGTGTGCTGGATCATTGTGGCAGCATGTGTCCTGCACAATGTTGCAACACAGCAGGGCATACCGGTGGACATGGTGGTGCCCCCACATCTCCAACCACAGGCACAGGCGCTGCCCATGGGAGGGGATAGGGCACGTGGCGAGGAAGCCCGGACCCAGCTTGTGGCCAGAGTTTTCACCTAAACTCCCACCCCTGCAGAGTGCACACAGGCCTGGCACATACCAGGTGACAATTGATGATGACAAAGAGACAGTTAACTGTCACAACCTTACCACCCTGAGATTGTTGCCATGGAAGTGCCACATTGTGTGCATCCCTAGCTACTTAAACACAAGGTATCCTGTGTGACCAAAAGGCACACATATGATATATGATATGATAAGGCATTTGTAACGCGCCTATACACAAGTGTTGCAAGGCGCAACGAGGCAGGGAGGGGGGAACAAGGGAAGACAGACAACGATCCTACTAGGCCAGGTGTCATTTAGATCGCGCAAGTGCAGGGGTAGGTGGAAGGGAAAAGTGCAAGGGGAAGGGGGGGAGTGCAGTACAGGGTAAGTAGGATAAAAAATAAATAAATAAATAGGCCAGCTGGTGGCAAATGCAAAGGTAAGTGCAGACAAGTGCTGGGAAGGGGGGGCTGTAGGGATACAGAGACAGTCCCGCAGTGCAGGGGTTGCCAGGGAGGCAGTGCAAGTGGAGAGTGGCTGGGCCAGGGACCGAGGTCAGTGAGAGTGGCTCAGTTGCAGATTCAGTGCAGTTTCAGTGAAGAAATTAGCAAGGGAGAGGGAGAGAGAAAGCAGAAGCAAAGAGGAAGGTGTTGAGGTGCTTCCTGAAGTGGAGATGGTTCTCCTCAAGTTACAGGGAGGCGTTCCAGAGGGAGGCCCCTGCCGCGGAGAGAGATTTACCCCCAGCTTGTTGCTTCGAGAAGCGGCTGACCCTGACATGCAAGGTGTGAATCACACACACCTGCTAAACAGGTCATGACTATCACTGTTATGTCACTCAAACCCTCCCAAACCACAACATGACATGGCAAGCAATAGCCATACACCAACACAGTACCAATAAGGTACACATTGCCATGTGAAAAATGTAAATTGGCATCAGACAATGATGCCTGACATAGAATCAGGTGAAATAACTGACCAACAACCTCCCACCCAAAATAAGTCATTTCCAAATGCATTACAAGAGTCAAAGACGTAACATAACAATGAATGCCTGTCTACATGCACATTGTGCATTGCAAAATCAACACTGCAGCTTCTGTGTGCTGTGTCCAACTCCTGCAACACACTGCTCAGCGCACAGCACAGTGAACAGCCATTGTGTGTGATGCACACCCTGAGCATCACATCTAAGCGACAAACCACATCAAAAAGCAAAATAGGCATGTACAGGATCCATAATTGGTCACAGAACATGTGCTGCAGGGACACAGTGGGCACCAGAAGGCAAACAGTGTACATGTGGATATCGAAGGGTGGTTGTACATGTAGTGCATCATAGTGCGAGTGTGCGGGTCAGCAAGGACATGCACTCAACATATGCATGTGCAATCAATTGCCCATCAGTGTCCTCTACACATCACATGTGAACATTCACCATGTGTATACCCCAGCATGTCAAACCACAACTATCCCCTCACACCTGAAAGGTAAACACAACACATGAACAGGCATTGATCAGCAGAATACATCATGTAAATAGGAAAGCACAATTACAATGTCAGGGTTCCCATCACACTGCAGGGCAAGGCAACTATCAACAACAAAACACCCCCCCCTCCCTCACAAATCACCATGACCCACTGAACAACTGCACCTGGGTCATGGAGCCTTCAACCCTCAATTTCACCTGGCCACAGGATCACCCTTCCCCTTCGTCACCATCTCCCACTTTGTGTGTAAAAAGGTGCCTGCATCCTCAGAGTCCACCTTCATTTGCAAAGACACAAAATCCAAGCCAGAAAAACGAACCAGAACACCCTCCAGTAGATGACTTGACGTAGCAGTACCTCACAAAGGCCAAGTACTACCACAAAGATGCAACAACCAAGGTAGCACAGTAAAACAATGTCACAACAGGATGTGAACCATGTGTGGTACATAACATAGAATGATGCACCAAGAACGGATGTGTACTGTCACAGCTCCCGTGTGCAGGCGCAGGAGTGGCACGAACCAACCACCCCCACCGTGGCCTGGGTGCCTGCAAGGTCAAACTCACACAGGCCTCTGAGACCCTGGCGGGGAAGGAGGGTCAGGGATATGCAGTTGGGACAGCCGTTGGCATACTGGATAACTGGAATGAGTGGCAGGAGAGGGGAGGAGGAATGACACATGAAAGTGGGGAATGCACGAAAATGTACTTCCTGCATGAACACATACACAATCCAAACAAACTTGGACATCATTGTCATGGCCTTCTGTAGTCCAGGCTTAGGAGTGGCACGAACCAACCACCCCCTCTAGAGTTTTGGCGCCTGCAAGCTTGGGGCTTACACAGGCATCCGCAACCCAAGCGGGGAAAGAGGGTTAGGGAACATTGGTTGGATAGGTACGGGAAGCAGGAACACCGGGTAGAGGGTACAGGGTTTAGAATTGGATAGGACTCGTGGTGATTATGGAAAAAAAAAACATACCTAATTGAATTACACATTCATCCATGCATTAGTGCACCCCCCAGCAAGCCTATGCAGAGCAGTTTGAAAGAAAAACAACAAGACACTCAGCTCTGGTTTTGAGTGCTGGCCTCCTGCCTGTGCACTCTCAGGTCCGGTTACAGGAGCACTTCAATGCTGCAAAGAGAGCCACAGTTAATAATCTGTGCGTGCCCATTACACAAAAACACACCACCAAACATGCCCCATAGCAACAAACTACTCTACAAACAGACAATCTGGTGTGGATGCTTCGTACCCATATGTAACATTACCCCTGTGATGGGTCATACACAGTCAATGCAGTAAGTCATGCGCCGGTGGGTGCATGGCAAATGGAACACCAATGTGTCACGATTCACACAACATGCAATGTTCCCTGGGTAAGCAGACAGACGCATATAGCAAGGTATGACTTCAGAAAAAGTCGTGTCCCACCATGACCGTAAAAAAATACTGAGTCTGTCCCTTGCTGTATGCCCCTGTGAGCTGCTCCTTTCCATGTCTCGGAAGGCTACATGGGTGATACAAGTGCCTCAATGGACCTTGGTGTACCGGAGGGTATGTGCCACTGTCCCTGCAGGTGCCCCAGACAACCTTACAATCAACAGCATCAGTCCACCAACACATCTGAGCTGTATTGTGTGCTTCAACACCAATATTCGTCCAAGCTCACCCTCAGTGCTGCTACTAAGCCTGCATGTGCAACTGGCCTGGTGGAAGCTTTGCTGTGTTGTGGCCCCCCTGTGCTGCTCACCTTGCCTGGAGTTCCTTGGAACACGTCAGCAGTTCTAGGATGTATGTCTGCAATCCCTGTGCCTCTGCTTGCGCACACATGTGCATGTGGGCACCAAAAAACGTGTCCAGAATCCAGACGTCCAATGGGCCATGTCTGCTGGCAAAGGTGGTCTGGAGGCTCATCCCCCTGCAGAAAGGGCATGAAACACATGATTAATGCTTTAGAGTCATCTATGTGTGTCTCTTCAGGCATCTCATTACTGGACCATGTCAGAGACGTACATCAGAAATCACACCATCAGTCCGTCTTTCACATCCAAAGTGTGGAACACACTATCTACGGCATGAATTGCAACAAGCACGTGTACAGTAAAGATAAGAAACATACTACACAATGCATAGCAATGAATGTACACATTAATCATGAAACACCCCATCTAGCAAAAGCAGAACAGTGGTCAATAACACTGCAATCATCCCCACTAGGGGTGTTAACATAAGTTACACAGCACCAGACATGCCACAGATATGACAGTCCAAAGCCCTTGTGTAATAGGCTGTTACACCGAACCATCCTTGCGAGCCCATGGATAAGGGAGGCAGGAGTGGCATATGTGAGTCAAGGACCTCAAGCAGCAAACACATACACAAGACAAGCCTGAAGGGCCCAGCTGGAACAGACAGTGGATGCTTTCAAAAGCCACAAAGCACAGCACCGTCACATGAAAGCACAATAGACAATCAATTTTAAACTATATTAACTAATTACACTAACTATGAAAAACCTACATTACCTAATTAAACTAACTATCAAAAAGAAACTTAACTAACTAAACTAAAAGAAAAATAAAAAATGGCCACATACGACCCGTGGGGGAGGGGAGGCACCCAGGAGGGGGGAGGTACAGGGTGCTGCTCAATTCCCACATGCGATGATGCTGAGCCAAAAAAAAACCTCCATGGGTTCAACGCCTGCACAGCCCGACATATGTGGGAGTTAGATGGTCGTCCGAGTCTGGCTCATCCTGGAAAGGAAGATGTGGCACAGTAGCCTGACCACGTCTAGCCGCAGCTTGCCCCTCGACGGCAGCAAGTCAACCGGACGGGTGAGCCTGGTTCTGTGTGGCGATGTGACGTAGGTCTGCATGCAGAACCTCACCTGATACACCTGCTTCCTCTTGCAAGGTAGCACGTGTAACACGGAGTTCCTCCTGCAAGGCCTGGCTGGACAACCGCTGCACCTCCCGGCAAGCCTGTAGCTCAGCCGAGAAGGTACGCTGAAGCTGTGCAAACCTCTCCTCTGCCTGCTGCCTCTGGGACATCATAAGGACACCCAGAGCGGATTTGAGGGAAGCATACTCCTCCCTCAGGGCATCCATGTGCGCCTCTGCGTGAGCAGCAATTGCTTGACGTAGACACGACATTTCAGCCTGGCGTGCCCAGTCTGAGGCCGCCATGCCCAGCCTGAGCGAGCGGGCCGTGGACCGTGCCGCCTGCTGCTGGAGAAGCATCTGCCTAGCAGGGGGGAGCACAGATCGGGCCACACACGCTCCATGCTCTCAGTGATGTTCTCCATTGCTGCCCCCTGCCGTTCTGAATTGGCAGTCATGTCTTGCTCCCACTCAGTATACTGCGGTTGCGCGCGGCGACCGCGTTGCTGGGCTGGACCCATGCGGGACCCAAGGACCGGGTGTCCTCGCTGTTTTGGGACTGCCCGCGGCTGCACGACTACATGCCCCCGTCGACGTGATGTCCCAGGCACATCAGTGACTGGTGTGGAGGGTGACCCTGCGTCCCGATCCACCACGGGCGGAGGAACCAAGACTGTCTGACCCCTCAGTGCAGGTGTCACGGACAGAGGAGTGTCCACATCAGAATCACTCACCCCTGACACATGGACTTGATGCTCATCCAACTCGACATGGACGTCAGAGTCGTCATCAGGGCTGGACTCATAGGCAGCCAGAGACAAGATGGACTGTAGCACTTGGGGGTTTTTGTGGTCTACCACCCCACGACCCCCACTTGTGCCGGGTTCATGTAGTGGTAACAACCCTGTGTCTGGCATGACAACACCATCCTCTGCCTCCATTGCGTCATCACCTGAAAAATAGAGAGAAAAAAGGTCACTCCACATGTCAGAAGCACACAACACACACACACACCGACAACAAACACACCAGGCCGACATGTGACACACAAAATAGAACCTGGCATGCATGCTGGGTCAACTTTGAATTGCTTCTGTGATCAGACCTGTTGAAAGATGGCAGTTTGCATAGAAGTGGGTCTATGCAGTGCAGCAAATGTGTATGTCACTCACTACCTACATGTACAAGGACTCCATGGTGTGTGTCAGGAAATGTGAAGGCAGTGCAAGGTCAAATTCAGGCATCACGTGCAATGTGCATTCAATGGGTAGCATATCTAGAAGCCAAGCACCCCTCCACCCCAGTACCAAAGCAGGGATGCCTAGCATGGTATCAAAAGGCTGACCATAGACCTGTGTATTGACAGGCAGTGTTGACTGGCATCAACAGCTTCATGTGATTCAAGTGACAACACTGCAAATGATGATGGGACAGTAAGCAGGACACATGATGAAAACTCTGGAGGCCGCCCACGTGTGAAGAAGACACTACAATAGTCGGACAGAGTCATTGGCCATTAAACAGGCTGAGGCCTGTGACCCACACAGATTGTCAGACCCTAAACATGTGTTCAACGCAGTACTGAGCCACAGTTGACATGGGAAGGCTGATGAGATGCCATGTAATGTATGTCACCCAGGACTTGTATTACAGTGATCATCCAGTCGAGGACACATAGGGGCATGCGTGCAATGCACATGGAGCATGAATGGGACTCATGTCCCTGTGGGGCATCTGACCTATGCACAGTACAAGTGAGATACCCTGCATCAAGTACTAAGGCTGTACCACACAGCATATGTCTGGCAGATTGTACGCTGGAAGTTAGCATGTACACAGGACGCATGAACAGGAAAGTACACAATGGCAAGATTGAAGCAGACCAGTGCAAAGGTGGAACTGGGGTGCAGAGTGGCGGAGGAGGGGCAAGGGAGCATGCTTACATGGAGTACCCGCATGCAGGCAGAGGACACATGCACGTCAGTCATGCTATGACATTGTGCCTGGGCTGAGAGGAAGGTCACCCCACGCCACATGCAGAAGGGCCAGTGAGCTGGAACATGGACCGGAGGGGTATACTGGTAACCAGCATGTGAGTAGGGTGCAATAGTGGTGATGCGGACAGTCCCCATCTGCTACACATGTCCACCATCCAGCAGAGCAGACATGCATCACGGAAGCATTGCATTACTTACACATCAGAACCATGTACACGTCACATGTAGTGGCAATCATGCACAACACATCCCACAAGTAAAACGCACACGTCCTCAACAAACACGCATCAAAACTCACTGGACTGGGCATCAAAGTCCAGCATCTCTCCCACTCCTTCGACCGATTCAGGTGGTATGAACTCCGCAACGAGTGACTCATGCGGAGTGAGCTCTTCCTCCTCTGGTGCAGGCCCACCGCCAGTCACCAGAGTCAAGTTGTAATTTGAGGCACGCTTAGCCTTAGCGCTGCGTTTGAGGTCATTCCAACGCTTTTTGCACTCTTGCGCCGTGCGCACCTCATGGCCGAATGAACTGACATGTTCCGCAACATGCTTCCAGTGGGTGTCACGGTGGGCAGCTGTAGTCTGAATATTGGCACCCACTACCATGTCACGCCTGTGGCCCCACACGTAGTCCACGAGGAAGTCCAGTTCCTGCTTGCAGAAAGGCTTCTTCCTCGACGTGCAGGAGGTCGTGGCTGTGTGTGTGGGGTCCCAGCCTGTGCTGCAGGTGCAACCTTCCTCCTCTTGGACTGTGGCGCAGACCCTGGCTGGCTAATGCCGCCCTGACCAGTATGGCAAGTGGGTTTGGTGGATTGAGCCAAGGGAGTGGCAGGTGGAGGGACGACCAAAGGCCTGACTTGTGTCAGTGGCAGCTGGGTGCCCTCTAATGGACCCTGCTGTCGCAAGGTCATTGACCGCAACGGTCCTGGTTGGCAGACTCACAACCGGGGTGTTGTTGGGTGCATCTGCCCCTGCACTTGCCAACACCCGGCTGTTCGGGGCAGCAGATGACATAACTGCCCCAGGGACACGTGTCTTGGTCAGAGCAGCCCTGCATGCCCCTACGGTTTCCCTCCTGGCCTGTTGTAAATCTTTCAAGGGCTCCTCAAGTGCCAACGCAGCCTGCGCTGGCAGACCCTGAGCCTGGGTGGCGGTGTCCACAGCTGCACCTGCAGCTACCACTACCCTTAGGCCCGTGGCAATCGATGGAACGGACTGCCGGGTCACACAGGCGCCAGTGCCAGATGCAGAAGCTGCATCTCCCGGAACCACAGGGGGTGGTGGCATGACTGCACCGACACATGGCACAACATTGTGCTCAAGTGGCCGCCCTGAACACCCTGGAGTCCCCCTACTCCCTGGTCACCACGGCCACGTCCCTGACCACGCCCGCCACGAGGAGTATGCCCAGCTGAGGCGCCCCTCACCTTTGCTGGCCTCCCAACCATGGCACAGATGGAGTAGTGCCGGCACAGATGGAGTAGTGCCAATGGGAGGTGTACAGCACAATTGACCTGGGCAATTGGGGTGAAGAGGGTGGGAAGCAAGATGTTAATAGCCCCCCTGCACCTGCAAGGCTGTATGTGACCCCGGTGATGTAGTGATGGGTCACGCAATGCTCAGACACCTCAAAACTGCAGTAAAACCGTGCACGCAACCCTGCAGCCTACGTGCGTGGAATCAACCTCCCGCAGTACGCGGTGGCACCCAGTAACACGAATAACGCGTACGCGTGGGACACGCAGGCTACTATGACCTCGAAAATGGGTGCGATACACAGCGGCACCCGCAGTTGGAAAAATAGTGTGTGCGACTCACCGTCTGACTAGCATGATGCAGAAAAACACGCGTAGCCAATACCCCTGCCAAAAGAAGAGATACGTCCTTGATAGCTGTGAAGTTGTGATGGCGCGCGAAACAACAGGAAGCAGCAACACACGTTGGTCACCACGAAAGGCACGGTCAGCGAACTGCTGCCCCCGCTCACCTTTAACCCGTGCTGAGGGAAACGCCTGTGCGCGTCACGTCACTTACGCGCATGGGCCCTTTCCTCGGATTACACGCATTCACACGCGGACGTGCAGTTTTTCACACACGCTGAACCACTATGCTAAGAGGGAAATGGTCACGCACGCCCGTGAGTGTCACGTCACAGAGGCGCTTACGCTTGAAGGGCCTTTGGTCCAATGAAAGCGCGTACGAGTGCTGACGCGCTTACGCGCTAGGGGCCTTTCCTCGAATCACACGCTGACATGCACATTTTTCACGTGCCAAATCACTCCGTATCAAGCTGGTCACACGTACACACACGGAAGACCACGCTCCTGCCCAGAAGGCCATTTTCCTGCCCCCCAGAGCCCTGAGCACGCTCCCACCAGCCATCTGCTGCTGCCTGTCTGCCTGCTGCCCACGTGCCCTGCTATTTGGTGCCTGCACATCAGCCATCTGCAGGGGTCCAGTTGCTGTGTCCACCCCTGCTGGAACAGAAGACTCCCGACTGGGATACCATCGCTCCACAGCCCAGCCCCAGGCCTCAAGCGGAGCCCGTCCCTAGCTCTACGAGCGTAAGAAGGACAAGAAGGGAAGGAAGAGTTCCAAGACAGACGAAGACCCGCAGGAGATCAAGAAGGAGGGGAGAAGAAGACCTAAGACTTCTATCCAGGAGGATTCCTCTAAGGAGTCAAGTGAGGAGTCAACGGGGGTGGTAGTTTCCGATTCTGACAGTTTGCAACGCCAACAAGTCAACATGGCCTCCCTGGAACAGATCCAGGAGATGGTAGCTGCTATCCAAGGCCTTCAGAATGAAGTACAGAATCTCTGAACTGAAAATGTCAGTCTACGACAACAGATCGCAGTACGAGATGATACTCGGAGCGACTTGCCTCCACAGTCGTTCTCTTTTGGAAAATATGATGGCAATCCAAAGCATTTGAAGGAATTCTTGGATGCTTGCATGGTCTATTTCACTTTTAGACCTAAGGCTTACGAACTAGAAAGGTCCAAGTTTAGTTTCCTTTTTTCTAATCTCGTCGGAAACGCCTTGGCTTGGGCCACCCCGTTGATATCCCAATCCGATCCAGCAGTCAACGATTATTCCCTGTTTACCCAGCAGATGAGAGCCAGATTCGACAGACCTGAGGTTCAGTTTTCCTCTTACGAAGCCCTCTTGGACATTCGTCAAGGGAATCAAGATGTTCAAACTTTTGCTTCTGCTTTCATCAGACTGGCAAAGGATGCAGGATGGCCCGACTCTGCTCAACAAACCCTCTTTCACCGGGGGCTCCATGACGATCTCAAAGACGAGCTAGCCAGAGTGGCTCGTCCGACCTCCTTCCAAGAACTAGTGACCCTGACTCTTCAGCTGGAATACCAACTTCTAGCGAAGACAAGAAAGGAGGAGGTTCCGAAACCTTCCTTCTGCTAGTACGACTCCAGTTCCTCTTCCTACTCGGAGCCAGATTGAAGAACCGATGCAGATCGGAACTACTAGAGGCCCCCTGACTCCAGAGGAGAGAAAGAGACGTAGAGATCTGGGTCTCTGCATGTACTGTGGATCTTCTAAGCATTTGCTCTGGAACTGCCCTGAAGTACCTCCAAGACTTTCGGGAAACGCTTCTCCTCGGTCTTGAGCAGGGATAAGAACCGGGCAGAGACGATCAATCCCTGCAACCTTACTTGTCAGAAGGCTACAGAAGATGATAACAGACTGTTGGTGTTCACCATTCATCTCACTTTCGAGCCCAATCCCACCGTTGAGGTCTTGGCTATGTTGGACTGTGGTGCTGCGGGAAATGTCATTGATGTCCAGTGGGCTCAAGATCAGGGGGTGCCTTTTCTACAAAAGAGCTGTTCCTTACCCGTAGAAGGAGTGGATGGAACTCCTCTCTCTTCCGGGCCCATTGTACAAGAAACCATACCCGCTACTATGCTTCTTTTTCAACACCAAGAACAGATTGTTTTCGATGTGATAAGAGCCGCACACTTCCCAATAATACTGGGTATACCATGGCTACGTAAGCATAATCCTACTATAGACTGGTCAGCCAACACTATATGTTTTTCTTCTTCTTTCTGTACTTCTTCCTGCCTTCTCCAGACCAATCCGGTTCCTGGTAAGGGAATCCCTACTCCTAAGTCCGCCTCAGTGGTGCAGATGGTGCCACTCTGCTACCAACAATATGCCGAACTTTTTGAAGACGAATTACCACGCTCCTTACCTCCTCATCGGCCTGAAGACTGCTCCATTGAGTTAAAGCCAGGTGCTTCTGTTCCTTTCGGCCGAATGTACCCCATGTCTCTCCCAGAAAGAAGGGCCCTTAAGGAATATCTGGACGCAAACCTTAAGAATGGTCTCATCAGAGAGTCACGCTCCTCTGCCGGAGCATCTATGTTCTTTGTAGCCAAAAAAGGAACCTCTGAATTGAGACCGTGTATTGATTATCGAGGCTTGAACTGTATGACTTAAAGAGACAGATATCCCATGCCTCTTATAAAGGAAGTACTGGAAGCAGTTGAAGGGGCTAACATTTTTACCAAACCCGGCCTTCGAGGTGCCTATCATTTGTTGAGAATCAAGGAGGGGGATGAGTGGAAAACCGCCTTCAGAACTCCTCTGGGACACTTTGAATATCGAGTGATGCCTTATCCCGGAGCCTAGGAGAAGAATGCTCAGAAGACGGACACAAACCCGAAGAGATTCTTTCGGGGTAAAGAATATTAGGGGCGGTCAATTCATTTCTACAAGAGGTTGAACGAACAACTAGTTCTTCCCAGATACCCAACGACTGTCTGTCTTCATTGGAGAAAAGAGGGACAGTGTATTTCTACAAGGACACGCTGTTTCTTCCGTCTAAAGAGCTTCAAATTCAAGCCATGTCTTGGTGTCACGATCTACCTTCTGCTGGCCACAAGGGGCAAGGAGCCACAGCCAATTTGGTATCAAGGTATTTCTGGTGGCCCACTTTAGCCAAGGATGTAAAGGTTTATGTAGCCACATGTCCTATTTGCGCCTCCATAAATCCTCTACTCATCGCCCCCTGGGTCTCCTTCAACAAGGACCTTTGCCAGCACGTCCTTGGGAACACATTTCTACTGATTATATTGTGGATCTTCCTCTCTCTATGGGTTCTACCGCCATCATGGTTACCGTAGATTCCCTGAGTAAGATGGCACACTTTTCTCCTCTACCTGGCCTACCATCGGCTCCGGAATTAGCTGAGGTTTTTCTGAGAGATGTGGTTAGGCTTCACGGTCTACCCCAAACTATTGTTTCCGACAGAGGGTCTCAATTCACTTCTCGATTCTGGTCTACACTGTGCAAGACTCTGGGAATCAGTAGAGCTCTCTCTTCTAGTTATCACCCCCAAAGCAACGGACAAACTGAGCGTCTAAACTCCACCTTAGAACAATACCTTTGTTGTTTCTGTGGTCAAGAACAGGAGAAGTGGAAGACTTTTCTCTCCACGGCGGAATTCGCCTACAATAATACAGTGCACTCTTCCCTAGGAACCAGTCCATTCTTTTTTTCCTATGGCTTTCATCCCATGCATATTCCCTTGGTCGGTATACCCTCGACTGCTGTTCCTGCTGTTGACCAAAGGCTCTGTGAGCTAAAACGTATACAAGGGGAGGCTAAGAAGAATTTGGAGACTAGCAGGGAGCTCCAAAAGAGGTACGCTGACAGGAAGAGATCTCAAAACCCCAAATGGACTGTTGGCACTAAGGTTTGGTTGTCCACTAAATTCTTGCCACGCTGGTTACACCCAGGAATGTTTTCTGCCAGATTCATTGGGCCTTTCCCCATTTCCGCTCAAATCAATCCGGTGGCCTTTCGCTTGAAACTTCCTCACAGTATGAAGCGCATCCATCCTGTGTTCCACACGTCGCTTCTCAAGGCCTACCTATCAGATCCGCATGGTCGGACAATGCCACGCTCATCACTTCCCGATAATCCAGAACCGGAGGAATACGAGGTGGAGAGGCTGGTGGATTCTCGCTACAGACATGGTACTGTTCAGTACCTGGTACATTGGAAGGGGTACTCCGCTGCAGAGCGTACCTGGGAACCTAGAAGCCACATCCATGCCCCTCGCTTGCTACGTCTCTTTCACCGCCTTCATCCGGATAAGCCCGGGGGATCCCAGATGAGAAGGGGGCATACTGTCACAACGCGACCCTGGACACTGTGGGAAAGATGGAGGCTTACTTAGGCACCTTGCGGTCCTTTACCGTTCTAGTCTTTTCTGGTCTTTTTCCTTTAAAAGGTAGCCACGCCCACAACGCTGTTCGTTGCAACTCACATTGTCAGCCTTACACTAACTTCGCCTGCAGTGCCGCTCCTCGAGCTTGGTCCTTTGATACTTTACTCCCTAGTACTCTGCCCGCTTCTGCTTTCCCTGTGACTCGGCTCATTCCGCCTCGCCACCTTCTGTCCGCTCCCTCGTATCTGCTCTCTCTTCTCTTTTGTGCTGGGTTCCGTACTGTAACTATCCTCCGCGTCCCTTCGCTGTTTCTCTCCCGCTTGCTCTCTCTCTCCCTTGCGCTTGATTCCTTACTCTTGTTCACCCGCTTTCGCTCCCGCTTGCTCTCTCTCTCTCTCTCTTTCGCTTGATTCCTTACTCTCGTTCACCCACTTTCGCTCCCGCTCGCTCTCTCTCAGTCTTTCACTCTCTCTCCCTTCCTTGCTCGCTTTCGCTTCTGTTCGTTCTCTCATTTTCCACTCTCTCTCGCTCTCCTGTACCAGCTCACACTCTCTCTCTCTCTCTCTTACCTGCGTATTAGCTTATACCTTCCCTCCTGACTGCTCTTGTGCAGCCTCCGCTTCAGCTTTCCTTGAATGCAGTGCACACTCTTCCAATCCTTTCCGACATCAGCTTACCTCGTCCTGTTATACTTGGATTTAAGTACTGTTTGCTGAATTACTATTCATCGGCCTCCTCCACTTCCAACACTCTTCCTGCCAGCAAGGACTCGCCATCTAACAGGGTTTTTTCTGCCGTCACCGGCTTTTTCCCTGGCGTTAAGGGACTGGCTCCCCTGGGTCCACCTGACAGCTTGTTCTCACCACTGTCAGGGTGGCCTCAAGCGGAGCCCGTCCCTATCTCTACGAGCGTAAGAAGGACAAGAAGGGAAGGAAGAGTTCCAAGACGGACGAAGACCCGCAGGAGATCAAGAAGGAGGGGAGAAGAAGACCTAAGACTTCTATCCAGGAGGATTTCTCTAAAGAGTCAGGTGAGGAGTCAACGGGGTGGTAGTTTCCGATTCTGACACAGGTGCCCTGCACTGCTGGGGGGTGAGGGTGCAAGGGGACATGAGTGGGACATGAGTGGGGGCCTGCTGGCAGGTGCCCCACACTGCTGGGGGGTGGGGGTGCAAGGGGACATGAGCGGGGGCCTGCTGGCAGGTGCCCCACACTGCTGGGGGGTGGGGGTGCAAGGGGACATGAGTGGGGGCCTGCTGGCAGGTGCCCCACACTGCTGGGGGGTGGGGGTGCAAGGGGACATGAGTGGGGGCCTGCTGGCAGGTGCCCCGCACTGCTGGGGGGTGGGGGTGCAAGAGAACATTAGTGGGACATGAGTGGGGGCCTGCTGGCAGGTGCCCTGCACTGCTGGGGGGTGGGGGTGCAAGGGGATATGAGTTGGTGATCAGTAGTGCAAGGAGACATGTGGCCTTGCTGGGGGGAATGCCCATGTTGGGTGGGCTGCCTGCGGGACATGACCAGGGGTGCAGGGTAGTCCCCTGTGGTGTGGTCTGCCTGCAGGGGCCGTGGAGGGTGTACAGGGAACACCTGGGAGGACCCACACTGCCAAATCACGTGTAGGACTCCCCAGCACCCCCGAAATACACGTACCCTGCTGAAATTGCGTGTGAAACTTCCCACGCACCCCTGAAATATATGTACCCTGCTGAAATCGCATGTGAAACTTCCCGCGCACCCCTGAAATACACATACCCTGCTGAAATCGCGTGTGAAACTTCCCACGCACCACTGTAATACACGTACCCTTCTGAAATTGCGTGTGAAACTTCCCGCGCACCCCTGAAATACACGTACCCTGCTGGAATCGCGTGTGAAACTTCCCACGCACCCCTGAAATACACGTACCCTGCTGAAATCGCATGTGAAACTTCCCACACACCCCTGTAATACACGTACCCTGCTGAAATCGCGTGTGAAACTTCCCACGCACCCCTGAAATACACGTACCCCGCTCGCACAGGGCCAATCGCGTGTGAAACTTCCCGCGAACCCCAGTAATACACGTACCCCGCTTGCCTTGCTGGTACAGTGTTAGCGCAGCCCTTTGCGCTGGATTGGGGATTTTGATGGCTTTTCCCTGCGCGAGGGGCGTTCTTGGGGGCGCAACTGGCGCTGCTGCAGGGTCACTGCGCCACTGTGCGCCACGGCTGGTTTTGGTAGCTGAAATCCATGAATACGCTGTGCACGGAAATGGATTTTAGCGCACGCGGCTGGCGCAGAGATTTGCACGCACACACTGTGCACCAGCCGCATGCGCCACTTGTGCGCTAAATTCTATGAATTACCCCCTTAGTTGGTAGCTGTGGCTAAGCAGTCAGACTTATCTCAAGAGGGAGATGAGAAGTATTCAGGGTATACACAATAGGTATTTCAGCACTATGGCACAAGGAAATACTGACCAAAGCTTTATATCAAAAAGAGAATATATAGATTTATTTTATACAGATCTAGTTCAACACATCAATCACAGTTTCATAAAGCAAGTTAAGTTTAGTCAAGGAAAGTATGTACAACTCCCTAGTCAATTGTAGACAAGATTGCGGTAGAGTGAAAACTGAGCAAAATGGCACAGTGAAAACCATCTACAAATGACACTCTAACAATTTAGCGAAAGGGAGGGAAAGCACAAGTCTAACCGAAATATCTTCAAACACCCCCTAGCAACACTTCCCTGAAGTTTTGTGAACAAGTAATGCACAGTAATACTTTAGCAGAAAGATAAGTAATTGAAAACTGAGCAAAATGGCACTTCACAAGTTAAAACAGTAAGAAGGAAGAGGGGTTTAGAAGATTCAGGAGCATCAAAACATTTCTCATTGAGAATCAATCTAGTGAGAGCAGATCTAACAAATCCACATGAGTCAATAGGCCTGAGCCAGAGTCAGTGGTACAGGACCAAGAGCTTAGGAGCAAAAATGTTCTTGTAGCTGCAGTCAAGTCTTTGGTTAACGAATGGTGAAAAGATAGATGCAAGGCGAAAGACAATGTTAGACGAAAGGGCGGCCAACCCAACAAGTAGATAAAGGATTTAAAACACCTTTAGGGTTACCACGCAGAAAGGGAGCCCTGGCGGAACAAAGTACCTTTGAATGAAGAATGGCTCCTGCGGTGACGGTTGTTCCTGGTAGTTCCTGCAGTTCGGGGGGTCCAGCAGAGGAAGAGAGGCTCTCGTCGTGGAGGATGGTTTGAGTTACTGCACTACCCAGGGATGAAACCAGCCGCAGTGCTGCCAAACGAAAAAAAGGTACGCTCCTTCAAATCGCGGTTCGGGTGGATGGCTTCCTGGCTATCCAGCCTTCAAGTGCTGGGCACTGACGATTCGACCAAGGCAGGTCCGAGGAAGCGATTGATGAACTGGTTGGTCCCACCAGCTCATGGGAAGAAGGCTCTTGCGAAGAAGATCTCATCTCGTCGTGTGGAAGAAAAGTGGTGAGACGCTGCAGCAGGGCTTCAGCGGTGGTGCAGGTGCTGAAGATGTCCGTGGCTTCTCTCCCCTTCGGTTCCGTAGTTCCAGTGGCGATGTCTTGCTCTTCCAGTCCTCAGGACCCTGCTTTTATCCAAAAAGAACCCCATTCATACAGCCTGGCTGTCACTCACACAGTGGAGTGGGCATCTTGGCGGGAGACCCTCCAGCCTATCAGGATAGAGTGCAACATGGGTTGCTGAAGCAACCCTGTCCAGGGGGCCTACTCCCCCTCCCATACAATGGACCCACCCCAGACTCAGTGGTGCCGAAAGGAGGGCTTCTTGGCAGAAGCCAGCCAAAAGGACGAACAAAGGATCCCCGACCTGGGTTAGGAGTTTAGAGTAAGACACAAGAATAAATTATACTAAAGTCTGGCAATTAAAACCTACTGGAGTAAAGTTAATAATAAAATAGACCGGCGGTATGTTAGAGGCTGTCAGAAAAAGTGGTAGCCGCGAACAATGGGAAAATACCATAGGGAAATATTTGCGGTCGAATATTTACAGTAGTAACCACTGCCACCAGCCAGAAACTTTAGAGAGAAGGACTTTACGGTACCGCCTCGAAAATGAACCTAAGGGAAAAACTATTAACCCTTTTCAGTACCTCCATAGTAAGATGGGTTGTACTGGTTAAGTTCATAAGAATTGACTAGTAAAGTCAATGGGGTCTTTACATGCCCTGGGAGACAGTAGTCAGTCCCAGGGTATGGAGTCTATGTTTGGGGGTCACTACGACACCCCTGTGTCACTGCACTGAGGGTGCTATGGAACACATGTGAATAAAGATGGTTCCTATGGGGGAGAGAAAATCCCATAGGCATTAAACACAAAAATAGCCTAGAACACACATAGCAAAAATGCCTAAGAGTGGGAAAAAGAGTCTCACTCTTAGCAGGTAAAAAGAAACAAACCTTTCAAATCCAGCAAAGCTGCTGGGGGACTCTATAGGTAAGGGAAATTAGCCATAGAATGAGAATTCTCCCTAACACTCACCCCCCACCCCACAGACTAAGGGACAGGAGGATCTAATCCACTCCTGGATGAGTCTCTTACCTCTAGTCGGTTATAAACATCCTAGAGAGACCATCAGCATTTTGGTGGTGACATCCTGACCTGTGCTCAATGGTAAAATCAAACCCTTGGAGGCAGATTGACCATTTTAGCAGCTTTGGGTTTTCCCCTTTCATTTGCATTAACCATCTCAAGGGTTGGTGGTCAGTCTCAATGACAAAAGTAGAACCATACAAGTATGGCCTAAACTTCTTCAGTGCCCACACAATAGCAAAGCATTCTCTTTCGATTGTTGCCCACCTTGTAGCAGGATCCTTCAGCTTTCTGCTGATGAAGCAAGTGGGGTGCTCCCTACCTTTCCCATCCAGTTGACTGAGGACTGCACCTATTCCTACATTTGAAGCATCTGTTTGTACAATGAAAGTTTGGTGATTGTCAGGAGCCCTGAGTACTGGGGCTTGGCAAAGAGCCTTTTTCAGGGTTTCAAAGGCCTGATTGCATTCCTCATTCCATCTAACCTTTTTAGGGAATTTAGGAGAGGAGATGACATTCAGTGGAGAAGCTATGGATCCATAGTTCTCAATGAAATTCCTGTAGTACCCAGTGAGGCATAGGAAGGCTCTCACCTGGGTTTGAGTAGAAGGGGTTGTCCAATTTTGCACAGCTTCAATCTTGCTGAGAAAAGGCCTTATTTCTCCACCTCCTACCTCATGTCCAAGGTAGACCACTTTACTCTGTCCAATCTGGCATTTACTTGCCTTTATGGTCAGATTGGCCTTTCCAAGAGACTGCAAAACATATCTCAGGTGGTCCACATGTTCCTCCCAGGAATTGCTGAACACTGCTATGTCATCCAAGTATGCCATGCAGAAGTCCTCCATCCCATTCAGAACCTGCTTTACCATCATTTGAAACGTAGCAGGTGCATTTTTCAATCCAAAAGGCATAACCTTAAACTGGTATAAGCCAACTGGGATAGAAAATGCAGTTTTCTCCTTGGCATGGTCTGTCAGGGCTATTTTCCAATAGCCTGACGTCAAGTCAAATGTGCTGAGGAACTTGGCTGCACCAAGTCTATCCACCAACTCATCTGTCCTTGGCAAAGGGTGGGCATCAGTCTTAGTGACTGCATTAAGAGCTCTGTAATCCACACACAATCTAAGTTCTTTAGATCCTGCCTTTGGTACTAACACAACTGGGCTAGACCATGGACTAGTAGAGGGCTCTATTACCCCGAGATCAAGCATCTTGTTGACCTCACCTTTGATGTGGGTTCTTACATTTTCTGACATTCGATATCCTCTGCTTTTGACTGGCAGACAGTCACCAGTGAGTATGTCATGCTGTCCCCAAGGGGTCAAGCCTGGTGAAAGGGAGAACAGAGAGTCAAACTGATTCAACATAGATTTGCACTCTTCCTGTTGCTCAGGTGTCAGATTTGAAGAGAGATTTACTCCTTCAATCTTTTCGTCTAAAGGTAAGCCTCTGAGGAGATCAGGAAGAGCTTCACTCTCTTCTTCTTCCTCTGATGATGCTAGAAGCAAAGCTCCTACATCAGGTCTGGAGACATACGCTTTTAGTCTGTTGGTGTGGAAGACTGTTGGAGCCTCCGTGGGGTTGCCCAAGTCCACCAGATAGTTGACCTCTCCAAGTTTACCCACAACTTTGAAGGGTCCCATCCATTTGTCTTGCAAGGCCCTCTGCCTTGTTTGAATCATAACGAGAACTAGCTGGTCTTGAGTGAACGCAACCATGTTAGCCTTTTGATCATGCCAGTGCTTGACCAATGCTTGTCAAGCTTTCAAGTTATCACTTGCTTCCGCCATCCTGTGTGACATTCTCCTCCGGAGACCTATCACGTAGTCAGTCACTCTGACTGGCTTGGGGGAAGGAGCACTCTCCAACCCCTCCTTGATCAGGGCCAATGGACCTCTGACCGGATGACCATAGAGAAGTTCAAAGGGAGAATAACCTACTCTCTCCCTCCTGAGGGACTTCTCTATAAGCAAAGAGAAGGCATGACAGTAGAAGGTCCCACTTTCTTTTAAGGGGGTCCTCTAAAGCACCTATCATGCTCTTCATGGTTCTGTTGAACCTGTCAACCAGCCCATTTGTCTGAGGGAGGTGTGCGGTTGAGAATTTGTAAGTAACTCTGCAGGTTTTCCACATGGCTTTCATGTAGTGGGACCTAAAATATGACCCCCTGTCAGAGATTACTTCCTTAGGAAACCCAACCCTGGTAAAAATACCAAGGAGGGCCTCAGCCACAGCCGGAGTTGTAACAGTTCTCATAGGAATTGCCTCAGGGTACCTAGTAGCATGGTCTACTACAACAAGTATAAACCTGTTGCCTGAGGAAGTTGGAGGATCAAGGGGACCAACAATGTCAATCCCTACTCACTCAATGAGACTCCCACAACTGGGAGAGGCACTAAAGGTGCCACATTCTTGGAGCCCACCTTACCAGAAGTCTGGCAGGTGTGGCAGCTTCTGCAGTATTTATCTACTTCAGCCCCCATCTTTGGCCAATAGAAGTAGAGTTAGAGCCTTTCCTTAGTCTTCTTGAAACTCAAGTGACCAGCCAAAGGAATCTCATGGGCTAACTGCAAGAACTGTGGTCTGTTCTCTTGGGGTACTACAAGTCGTTTGTTGTCCCCAGGTGCAGACTCGGTTGGTTCACTGTAGAAGAGGCCATCTTCCCAGTGTAACTTATATTTCCCAGGCTCTTGCCCTTCAGCCTGAGCATCTGCCTGGTGGCAAAGACCTTCCAGAGTTGGGCATTCTCTCTGTCCCTTACTGAAGTCTGCCCTGTTGGGTCCACCTTCTGCCAGTAAAGACTGCAGCTCAGGATGGTCAACAGGATCCAGATCTCCAATGAGTTCCTGGCCTTCCACTAGCTCTTCTTCAGAGTCTAGTTCAACCACACATGGTTGTACCTCCCTCTCAGCCTCAGCTGGAGCGGGAGTTACTGGTGTAACTTTGGACAACCTAGGGGAAGTCCTTGTTGGCTGCACTGGAGTGCTGGCTGTGAGGTTCTTTTTAGAAGTTTTAGGTGATCTCTTTCTTCATCATCTCCTTGGGAGTACCTCTCATGGTTCTCTCCCTTGCAGGTCTGGTGAGCTCCTGTAACCTTTTACTAGGAGGTCTGGGGGTATGTGACACTACTCCAAGAGTTTTCAAGTCATTACCCAGCAGAACCCTTCCTGGCACCTCACTTTGTATGCTGACAGGTATCTTCACTGTCATGTCATTACACTGGATGAGAACTGGTAATTGGGGAAGCATCTGCACAGGCCCTCCAGCTAACTTGGTGAGGCGTTTGGGTGCCTTAGCAACATCCTCAGCCTGAAAAAACGATTTGTCCACCACAGTTATGCTGGCCCCAGGGTCCCTAATGGCAGGAGTCTCCTGACCATTCACCTGGACACTGTCCTTATAATACTCTTTAGTATTATCTGGGATAGAATTATAGACATCTAAGTTCTGTTGTTCCCACAGACCCAGAGACACTAAAGAAACACTGGCTGAGACTCCAATGCGTTCGTCAGCCAGGAATAGAAAGTTTCCACTTGCCATTTGGACTTCCTCCTCTGGAGCGAAGGCTAAGGAGACAAGTTGGACCCCTGAAGGTTTACCCTTACATCTGGGATCTCCTTTCACATGGTCAGTAGAGCCACAAACAAAGCATTTACCAAATGCTTTCTGGAATGGTGGCTTGTTCTGACCTCCTTCTGGTTTGGCACCAGGAGGTACACTAGCCTGATTTGGTTTCCCTGGTGGCTTACCCTTTTGGTTCTGTTTGTGGCCCTCTTTGGAATTGGATTTATTGGAATTCGCTTTGGAGGCCCTTTTTGGCTGTTTTCCCTCATCCTTTTTCTGAGTAGCCCCAGAATCCTTGTGAGTGGCCCTGTTGGCAACCCACAAGTCAGCAGCCTTAGCTAACTTCCTGGAATCTAATTCCTTTGAATCAGCCAAGTGCTGTCTGAACTCAGGAGAGCAGGCATCATAAATTGACTCCAACATTACAAGATTCTACATTCCTTCATAAGTGTTAACTCTGTAACCCTTAATACATCCCTCTAAGTTTTTCAAACTTTCACTCACCCAGGTAGCCCAAGGGGTACCATCATGCTTTTTGAGGGTCCTAAACCTCTTAAGGTACTGGGAAGGGGTCTTCCCGAATCTAGCTATCAAAGCTAGCTATCAACACATTCATAATCCTTCTTATCCACCTCCCCCAACTCCATTACCACATCAGTTGCAACAGGGGGAAGCCTAGAGAACAACCAGGGAAGTAACTCAATCCCTGTGATGTCCTGGAGCCCATGGTTATACTCAAACATTTTCAACCAATCCAACACATCCAATCTAGGTTCATACATACCCACGAATTCCTTAGGCATCCGGGGTCCTTTGGGACCGGAACTTCTAGAAGAACCAGAGGAGAGAGAAGCATTTTCCACAGACAACTTTTTTCATTTCTAATTCATGATTAAGCTCTATTTCTCTGAGTCTTAACTCAGCTTGCTTCTGCTCAGCCTGGGCATTCATTCTTCTGAACTCTAGCTCTTGGTTCCTTTCAGATTGAGCTAAAAAACGTTTGTACTCTAATTCAAGCTTCATTTTTTCACGTTCAAAATAAGCAGGGTTACATGTGGGACCTGGTATGGGCCCAGTAGGTACAGTAGGTAAGGCAGACAGAGGCTCAGAGTGGCTAACTTCATTAGGTTCACTTTCCTCTTCTGACTCATTATCAAGACTTTGATTCAGATCAATACCATTACTGTTTTCTACATTTGCTGGGTGGGTAGATTCCTCTGTACCACCCAGACTTTGGTTTTCTAACAATCTTTCTATAAGTTCCATTTTCTTGCCCTTCTCAGAGAGATTCTTATGTCTACACAATACTTTTAAGCAATCAGCAGTTTTGGCAGACAATGATTCTAGGGTATAACTCCCCATAGCAGACATAGTTAGAAAATCAGCTTTTTAGTGCTAAGCTCTGTGGTTAGTTGTCCTAAAGTGTATACTCAATACAAATCCCACCGCTGTACACCAGTGTTAGGCAGAAACCTGTGCAGTTCCCTCTGGGACCACTGCAAAAGATTTAGGACTACAGGTGTTTGGCAGTAAACCCACTTGGTAGCAGTCTGTACCGCACAGATTCACTTGGTAGCTGGGCTGAGCAGCCAGACTTCCCCCAAGAAGTATTAGGCAGTATACAGAGTATTCACAATAGGACAAGAGAACACAGTAGAACAAGTAAACACTGACCAGGGCTTGGTGTAAAAGAGATAAAATTATTTATTTAAAACCACATCTTGAAAAACACACAGGCACTAATAATAAGAAATTCAAAAACACGGTCACTAAAAGATGTACACTCCCTTAAAAGAATATTAGACAAGTCTTAAGTAAAGCCCCACTTATTTTCAGACAGCGTTGAGCGCTTAACGTAGATGGCACTCTAATAGTGCGTTTTAAAAAGGGAGAGAAGAGCAGAGAACAAGTTGAAACAGATCCCAACACTTTTATCAGAACATAACAAGTGGGAAAGGCAAAGTAGAACCGTGAAGTTAGAGTTCAAGAGGCTGGATCCACTTTCATAGGATCCAAAGGAAATGTGTCCAAGGTCACACGGTTGCAGTGCACAAGAGCCTTGTAAAGGTTCAAAAAGGAGTTGGACCAAAGAAAGGGACCGGTTAGAGGGTCAAGGCGGCCAGCCCAGTCCAGAAGGTTAAGGGATTATTATTACCTTGTAGCAATCTTTAAAAAGGGAGGCCTGGCAGACACGGTACCTTAAAGTGGTGAGAACGCTCCAGCGGGGGCAGTTGTTCCTGGCAGCGGGTGCAAGTCGGTGCTTCGACCGGGGGAAGAGGGGATCTCGTCGTGGAGGAAGACAGGAGTCCGTTGCACTGCCAGGGAAGAAACCAGCCGCAGAGTTTTTCAGGTACAAGGAGCGGTCCGGTGATTCGCGGTTCAATGGTGAGTGGCTATCCAGCCGCCGGGGTGCTTGGCACGGGCAGTTCGACCACAAACTGGGCTGGGGTGCGAAGAAAGGAAGGTAAACTGGTTGTGCCCACCAGTCAGGGGAAGAAGCCTCTCCAGCCGGGAGATCTTCTCTGTCGTCGGGAAGTGGTGAGTCGGTTCTGCAGGGCTCCACCGGTGGTGTCGTCGTGGTAGGTCGGCTCAGCTTCTCCCTCGTCGGAATCTCAGGTCCTGTGGAGACTTCTGAAGTTCCAGTCCCCAAAGCCCTGTTTTTATGCAGAAAACCCCCATTTACTCAGCCTAGCTGTCACTCAAACATGCTAAGTGGTGAGCCGGCCGGCTCACCACTTGGGCCAATCACACAAGAGTGCGACTTGAGTTACCAAGGTAACTCAGTCCAGGGTGCCTAAACCCCCTCCCACACCCCCTGTGGTACCCAGACAGAGTGGTAACACTTTTGGAGGCTTCTGTGGAGAAGCCCGTCAAAAAGTGGAACAAAGGGCTCGACCTTTGGTTTGGAGTTACAGAAGAGAACACAAACGCCATTTTAGAATTGAGTCTTGGCAAAAAATACCAACTGGCGAATTAACATTAATTAAATAACCCGGCGGTATGTTCAAGGCAAAGAAAATTAAATAATTAAAGTTGGTAGCCTCGAACAATGGGAAAATCCCATAGGAAAATATTCGCGGTCGAATATAAAAAGTAGTTTCCACTGCCACCAGCCAAAACTCGATCAGGGGGGACGGAGACGTGCCCCCTCGACTAACAGACCCCGGGGCAATCGAATTGCCCCGACCAGTACGTCCACAATATGATGGTTTGTACTGGTTTCTGTTAATAATTTGGGACTAGTAAAGCCAATGGTGACTTTACATGCCCTGGGAGACAGTAGTCAGTCCCAGGGTATGGAGTATATGGTGGGGTGTCACTATGACACTCCTGTGTTACTGCACGGAGGGTGCTGTGTAACACACATAGTAAAAACACATGAGACCCTATGGGGTAAAGGACCCCATAGCCCATAAAACACATAAACAGTCAAAGGAATACCATAATCATGTCCAAGAGTGGGAGGAAAAAAGAGTCTCACTCTTGGCAGGAGGAAAAAAACAAACTCCAGAAATCCAGCAAAGCTGCTGGGGAACTCACTAGGTTAGGAAATTCAGCCTAAAGAGAGAATTCTCCCTAACAACCCCAGGGCCAGGCACACAGGGAGCACAAACCCCACGTGTGCATGTGCGTCGTGTCCGCACACCACATCCAGATGTAGACACACCATCATATGGCAGCCCTGAAGACCGGCACTCAGAGCCCGGCAGCCCCATCCAAGCCGGCAACATGTCCCCATGCAGCCCCCCACCCAACAGCGCACAAGTGCCAGGCCGGTACCTGCCACACCAGGGGTACCATTCATCACGGGAGCAGCAGTGATGGGACGACTGGATGTAATTGAGGCCACACAGGCCAAAGTAGAATCCATGGCCAAAGTGCACAGCCGGCACATCAAGGTCATCAACGCATCCATACGGCATGGCTGCAAGTACATTGCCCGAGACAACGCACGCACACGCAGAGTGCTGGAGAAATGCACCTCAGCCCTGACAGGGTTTGGCCAAAGGGTACGGGAGTTGTGCGAGGCAGTATCTGCACTCGCTGGGCAGACAAGGGAAGGGAACAACCTTCTCCGTCAGCACATGCAAGCAACCGGGTCAGTCCCGTCAACCTCCACTACACCCACGGAGGGATCCCTTGAGCCTTCTCCTAGGTGCTGTTCAATGCGCCACCTGAGGTCCCACACACCAGAGGGGCCAGGACATGGAAAGCGCCCACGACCATCGTAGTTGGACATGGCATTGTTGTGGGTGCCCTGAGAACAAACATGCACCTACCTGCACTGTTGTGGGGAGTACACTGGGGGCAGGGGGGATTGTGTGCTGGGTGTTCACTGGGGGCGGGGGGATAGTTAATCTTAGAATAAATCACATTTTGAATTTTCACAAAGCATGGACAGTTGTGATTGTGATTAAGTGCTCTTTAATGTTCAAGTGACATGTGCAAAATGTAGCCGTCACCCGTATCAAAAAAATCATCAATCAATCCCTGTCTGGCCAACCTCCCCTCCCTCAGCCCAACCCTTTGTGCATGTGCAACACCTTCAGGCACGTCATCACCCTCACTCCCATCCTCAGGTGGCTGCACGTGAGCATCAGGGGGCAGTGGCACATTCCTGCGACAGCACATGTTGTGCAGCATGGCACGTGTCAGTACAGTTTTTCCAGCTTTTTCTGGGGCATACATCAATGCCCCTCCCGTACGGTCTAGGCACCGGTAGCGTGCCTTCAGCAGTCCAAATGCCCTCTCCACGCAGATCCGTGTACGACCATGGGCAATGTTGTATGCCCGCTCTGCTGCAGTGTGTGGATGACGCACAGGGGTCATGAGCCATGTGTACTGGGGATATCTAGAATCACCTGCATCGGAGAGAAATCAGGTTTGGGGAGAAGGTAAGTTCAGTGGGTGTACAAGGCTCAGTCATCAGTGTCATTTTCAGCAGGATCAAGTTTCTGTTGAGTAGGTCATGCCATCTCATTGCAATGTTGGCATCCGACCTTTCACTTCCAGGACATGCATGGTGTGAGGTTGCCTTACAGCTGTTTATCTATGTATTTGTGAGTTGTCATGTGCATCACACGCATATATCACATGTGGCCTACTTATCATTTGGTCACTAACATTGTGGAGTGTGCTGTGCTAGGAGCAGCATTGATTCAATGGAGTACTCACAACTTGGTACACCTCTGTTTCAAAATGTAACAGTACTCAGTCCCTTGTCACTGGGGAAGGGGACCCTTCCATCTACTTCTGCATGACAGATGTGGCTGCCTCATGTGTCATTGCCATTCCCTTTGGCTGCTGTTGCATTTGCTGGTTGCCACTTTTCTGTACGGTTCTCCATGCATTTCATTGGCCATTCTGGGGACAGTGTTTGTGGGATGGGCATTGCCGTTACTCAGTCTGCTCATGTGTGGTGCATTTGTGGATGTGGCAACTCATGGGTTACATTTGCATGACTGTCGGGTGGGCAGGGTGGGATGTCTGTGCTGTGTCAGTGTTGGGAGCCATAGTGCTACTCACACAGGAGGCTTTATGGTGGTGGGCCTTCCATATGTCCCTGTGCTGCCACATGTCTTTTGCATCTCGAATGGGTGTGTTCTGCTGTGTTGGACATGTCCAAGGTTTCTCGTGCAAGGTGCTTGATTGGGAATGCCGCAGTGCCGCTGCTGCCTATTGGGATTCAGGGATTTCACTGTGTGTGACCAGCCCCATCAGTTGTGATTCCACATGCATTATGGTATACATTTGTACTCACCCAGCAGCCAAGTGTTTTGCCCTCGGTGCCTTTCCATGTACGCTGGCAGGGTACTGTTGCGCAGGACCATGGAGTCGTGGGTGGATCCTGGGTAGCGGGCACAGCAGTGGCTGAAGGTGAGGTCAGGCCTATGTCATCTGCACATTCATGGAATGGTAATTTTTCCGGTTTCTGTAGGCTGCCTCCTGTGCCTGGAGTGGTACGAGTGCTACATGTGTGCAGTCCAGGGCTGCTATTACATTCGGGATTTGGGAAATGGCATGGAATTGACCCTTCAGCTGGTTCACCTGTGCCTGTATGACTGGCAATGCAATGTGCTCATTCACATGGATCAACACTGCATCCAGCACCTGGCCCAGAATGGCACTGAAGGTGGACTGGGCCATGCCATGCATCATGGCAACAGTGTGTTGGTAGCTGCCAGTCCTGAGGAATTGTAGCACGGACACGAGCTTCACAAGCGGGGGTACTGCTGTGCTGATGGCTATACGGCTGCCGATGTCAGCCTGGATTGTGTCCAGCAACTGGGTGATGGTTGCCCTGTCCAGCCGATATTCGGTCACCAACTGGCCATCAGTCAGGGCCCAGGGTGTTGGCTGGACCCTGTGGATGGCTGGCCGCCTTGCTGGTGCTGCTCTCCTCCTTCTCCTCATCCCCACCACCCCCTGCGCTCCCATGGCACTGGCCTGGTTGGCTGGCCTCTGTAGCTGAAGGCCAGCAGGTAAATGTCCACATCAAGACTCCCTGCTCCTGCTGGTGTTATGGTGTTGGGGAGGGTGTGTTGTGCATGGGTGGATCCTTTGTAGGCCTCTGATTTGCAGTGGGTCCACCTGGGCCCTTATTGTTGTCTCCTCCCTGTTCCTGCTGGTGTAATGGTGTTGGGGAGGGTGTGTTGTGCATGGGTGGGTCCTTTGTAGGCCTCTGAATTGCATTGGTTTCACCTGGGCCCTTATTGCTGTCTCCTAGCTGCTCCTGCTGGTGTAATGGTGTTGGGGAGGGTGTGTTGTGCATGGGTGGGTCCTTTGTAGGCCTCTGATTTGCAGTGGGTCCACCTGGGCCCTTTTTGCTGTCTCCTCCCTGCTCCTGCCGGTGTAATGGTGTTGGTTAGGGTGTGTTGTGCATGGGTGGGTCCTTTGTAGGCCTCTGTTTTGCAGTGGGTCCACCTGGGCCCTTATTGCTGTCTCCTCCCTGCTCCTGCTGGTGTTATGGTGTTGGGGAGGGTGTGTTGTGCATGGGTGGGTCCTTTGTAGGCCTCTGATTTGCATTGGTTTCACCTGGGCCCTTATTGCTGTCTCCTTCCTGCTCCTGCTGGTGTTATGGTGGTGGGGAAGGTGTGTTGTGCATGGGTGGGTCCTTTGTAGGCCTCTGATTTGCAATGGTTTCACCTGGGCCCTTATTGCTGTCTCCTCCCTGCTCCTGCTGGTGTAATGGTGTTGGGGAGGGTGTGTGCATGGGTGGGTCCTTTGTAGGCCTCTGATTTGCATTGGTTCCACCTGGGCCCTTATTGCTGTCTCCTCCTTGCTCCTGCTGGTGTTATGGTGTTGGGGAGGGTGTGTTGTGCATGGGTGGCTCCTTTGTAGGCCTCTGATTTGCAGTGGGGCCACCTGGGCCATTATTGCTGTCTCCTCCCTGCTCCTGCTGGTGTAATGGTGTTGGGGAGGGTGTGTTGTGCATGGGTCGGCCCTTTGTAGGCCTCTGATTTGCAGTGGGTCCACCTGGGCCCTTATTGCTGTCTCCTCCCTGCTCCTGCTGGTGTAATGGTGTTGGGGAGGGTGTGTTGTGCATGGGTGGGTCCTTTGTAGGCCTCTGATTTGCATTGGTATCTCCTGGGCCCTTATTGCTGTCTCCTCCCTGCTCCTGCTGGTGTTATGGTGGTGGGGAAGGTGTGTTGTGCATGGGTGGGTCCTTTGTAGGCCTCTGATTTGCAATGGTTTCACCTGGGCCCTTATTGCTGTCTCCTCCCTGCTCCTGCTGGTGTAATGGTGTTGGGGAGGGTGTGTGCATGGGTGGGTCCTTGGTAGGCCTCTGATTTGCATTGGTTCCACCTGGGCCCTTATTGCTGTCTCCTCCTTGCTCCTGCTGGTGTTATGGTGTTGGGGAGGGTGTGTTGTGCATGGGTGGCTCCTTTGTAGGCCTCTGATTTGCAGTGGGGCCACCTGGGCCATTATTGCTGTCTCCTCCCTGCTCCTGCTGGTGTAATGGTGTTGGGGAGGGTGTGTTGTGCATGGGTCGGCCCTTTGTAGGCCTCTGATTTGCAGTGGGTCCACCTGGGCCCTTATTGCTGTCTCCTCCCTGCTCCTGCTGGTGTAATGGTGTTGGGGAGGGTGTGTTGTGCATGGGTGGGTCCTTTGTAGGCCTCTGATTTGCATTGGTATCTCCTGGGCCCTTATTGCTGTCTCCTCCCTGCTCCTGCTGGTGTTATGGTGTTGGGGAGGGTGTGTTGTGAATGGGTGGGTCCTTTGTAGGCCTCTGATTTGCATTAGTTCCACCTGGGTCCTTATTGCTGTCTCCTCCCTGCTCCTGGTGGTGTAATGGTGTTGGGCAGGGTGTGTTGTGCATGGGTGGGTCCTTTGTAGGCCTCTGAATTGCATTGGTTTCACCTGGGCCCTTATTGCTGTCTCCTCCCTGCTCCTGCTGGTGTTCTGGTGTTGGGGAGGGTGTGTTGTGCATGGGGGGGTCCTTTGTAGGCCTCTGATTTGCATTGGTTCCACCTGGGTCCTTATTGCTGTCTCCTACTTGCTCCTGCTGGTGTTATGGTGTTGGGGAGGGTGTGTTGTGCATGGGTGGCTCCTTTGTAGGCCTCCGATTTGCATTGGTTCCACCTGGGTCCTTATTGCTGTCTCCTCCCTGCTCCTGCTGGTGTTCTGGTGTTGGGGAGGGTGTGTTGTGCATGGGTGGGTCCTTTATAGGCCTCCGATTTGCAGTGGGTCCACCTGGGTCCTTATTGCTGTCTCCTCCCTGCTCCTGCTGGTGTTATGGTGTTGGTTAGGGTGTGTTGTGCATGGTTGGATCCTTTGTAGGCCTCTGATTTGCAGTGGGTCCACCTGGGCCCATATTGCTGTCTCCTCCCTGCTCTTGCTGGTGGAATGGTGTTGGGGAGGGTGTGTTGTGCATGGGTGGGCCCTTTGTAGGCCTCTGATTTGCATTGGTTTCACCTGGGCCCTTATTGCTGTCTCCTCCCTGCTCCTGCTGGTGTAATGGTGTTGGGGAGGGTGTGTTGTGCATGGGTGGGTCCTTTGTAGGCCTCTGATTTGCATTGGTTTCACCTGGGCCCTTATTGCTGTCTCCTCCCTGCTCCTGCTGGTGTAATGGTGTTGGGGAGGGTGTGTTGTGCATGGGGGGTCCTTTGTAGGCCTCTGATTTGCATTGGTTCCACCTGGGTCCTTATTGCTGTCTCCTCCCTGCTCCTGCTGGTGTTATGGTGTTGTGGAGGGTGTGTTGTGCATGGGTGGCTCCTTTGTAGGCCTCTGATTTGTAGTGGGTCCACCTGGGCCCTTATTGCTGTCTCCTCCCTGCTCCTGCTGGTGTTATGGTGTTGGGGAGGGTGTGTTGTGCATGGGTGGATCCTTTGTAGGCCTCTGATTTGCAGTGGGTCCACCTGGGCCCTTATTGCTGTCTCCTCCCTGCTCCTGCTGGTGTTATGGTGTTGGGGAGGGTGTGTTGTGCATGGGTGGGTCCTTTGTAGGCCTCTGATTTGCATTGGTTACAACTGGGCCCTTATTGCTGTCTCCTCCCTGCTCCTGCTGGTGTAATGGGGTTGGGGAGGGTGTGTTGTGCATGGGTCGGTCCTTTATAGGCCTCTCATTTGCATTGGGTTCACTCGGGTCCTTATTGCTGTCTCCTCCCTGCTCCTGCTGGTGTCATGGTGTTGGGGAGGGTGTGTTGTGCATGGGCGGGTCCTTTGTAGGCCTCTGATGTGCATTGGTTTCAACTGGGCCCTTATTGCTGTCTCCTCCCTGCTCCTGCTGGTATTATGGTGTTGGGGAGGGTGTGTTGTGCATGGGTGGGTCCTTTGTAGGCCTCTGATTTGCATTGGTTCCACCTGGGTCCTTATTGCTTTTTCCCCCTGCTCCTGCTAATGTTATGGTGTTGGGGAGGGTGTGTTGTGCATGGGTGGCTCCTTTGTAGGCCTCTGATTTGCAGTGGTTCCAGCTGGGCCCTTATTGCTGTCTCCTCCCTGCTCCTGTTGGCGTAATGGTGTTGGGGAGGGTGTGTTGTGCATTGGTGGGTCCTTTGTAGGCCTCTGATTTGCATTGGTTTCACCTGGGTCCTTATTGCTGTCTCCTCCCTGCTCCTGCTGGTGTTAGGGTCTTGGGGAGGGTGTGCTGTGCATGGGTGGGTCCTTTGTAGGCCTCTGATTTGCAGTGGGTCCACCTGGGCCCTTATTGCTGTCTCCTCCCTGCTCCTGCTGGTGTAATGGTGTTGGGGAGGGTGTGTTGTGCATGGGTGCCTCCTTTGTAGGCCTCTGATTTGCATTGGTTCCACCTGGGTCCTTATTGCTGTCTCCTCCCTGCTCCTGCTGGTGTTATGGTGTTGTGGAGGGTGTGTTGTGCATGGGTGGCTCCTTTGTAGGCCTCTGATTTGTAGTGGGTCCACCTGGGCCCTTATTGCTGTCTCCTCCATGCTCCTGCTGGTGGTATGGTGTTGGGGAGGGTGTGTTGTGCATGGGTGGATCCTTTGTAGGCCTCTGATTTGCAGTGGGTCCACCTGGGCCCTTATTGCTGTCTCCTCCCTGCTCCTGCTGGTGTTATGGTGTTGGGGAGGGTGTGTTGTGCATGGGTGGGTCCTTTGTAGGCCTCTGATTTGCATTGGTATCTCCTGGGCCCTTATTGCTGTCTCCTCCCTGCTCCTGCTGGTGTTCTGGTGTTGGGGAGGGTGTGTTGTGCATGGGTGGATCCTTTGTAGGCCTCTGATTTGCAATGGGTCCACCTGGGCCCTTATTGCTGTCTCCTCCCTGCTCCTGCTGGTGTTATGGTGTTGGGGAGGGTGTGTTGTGCTAGGGTGGCTCCTTTGTAGGCCTCTGATTTGCATTGGTTTCACCTGGGTCCTTATTGCTGTCTCCTCCCTGCTCCTGCTGGTGTTATGGTCTTGGGGAGGGTGTGCTGTGCATGGGTGGGTCCTTTGTAGGCCTCTGATTTGCAGTGGGTCCACCTGGGCCCTTATTGCTGTCTCCTCCCTGCGCCTGCTGGTGTAATGGTGTTGGGGAGGGTGTGTTGTGCATGGGCGCCTCCTTTGTAGGCCTCTGATTTGCATTGGTTCCACCTGGGTCCTTATTGCTGTCTCCTCCCTGCTCCTGCTAATGTTATGGTGTTGGGGAGGGTGTGTTGTGCATGGGTGGCTCCTTTGTAGGCCTCTGATTTGCAGTGGTTCCACCTGGGCCCTTATTGCTGTCTCCTCCCTGCTCCTGTTGGTGTAATGGTGTTGGGGAGGGTGTGTTGTGCATGGGTGGGTCCTTTGTAGGCCTCTGATTTGCATTGGGTCCACCTGGGCCCTTATTGCTGTCTCCTCCCTGCTCCTGCTGGTGTTATGGTGTTGGGGAGGGTGTGTTGTGCTAGGGTGGCTCCTTTGTAGGCCTCTGATTTGCATTGGTTTCACCTGGGTCCTCATTGCTGTCTCCTCCCTGCTCCTGCTGGTGTTATGGTCTTGGGGAGGGTGTGCTGTGCATGGGTGGGTCCTTTGTAGGCCTCTGATTTGCGGTGGGTCCACCTGGGCCCTTATTGCTGTCTCCTCCCTGCTCCTGCTGGTGTAATGGTGTTGGGGAGGGTGTGTTGTGCATGGGTGCCTCCTTTGTAGGCCTCTGATTTGCATTGGTTTCACCTGGGTCCTTATTGCTGTCTCCTACCTGCTCTGCTGGTGTTCTGGTGTTGGGGAGGGTGTGTTGTGCATGGGTCGGCCCTTTGTAGGCCTCTGATTTGCATTGGTTTCACCTGGGCCCTTTTTGCTGTCTCCTCCCTGCTCCTGCTGGTGTTATGGTTTTGGGAGGGTGTGTTGTGCATGGGTGGGTCCTTTGTAGGCCTCTGATTTGCAGTGGGTCCACCTGGGTCCTTATTGCTGTCTCCTCCCTGCTCCTGCTGGTGTTATGGTGTTGGGGAGGGTGTGTTGTGCATGGGTGGGTCCTTTGTAGGCCTCTGATTTCCAGTGGGTCCACCTGGGCCCTCATTGCTGTCTCCTCCCTGCTGGTGTTATGGTGTTGGGGAGGGTGTGTTGTGCATGGGTGGGTCCTTTGTAGGCCTCTGATTTGTATTGGTTCCACCTGGGCCCTTATTGCTGTCTCCTCCCTGCTCCTGCTGGTGTAATGGTGTTGGGGAGGGTGCGTTGTGTATGGGTGGGTCCTTTGTAGGCCTCTGAATTGCATTGGTTTTACCTGGGCCCTTATTGCAGTCTCCTCCCTGCTCCTGCTGGTGTAATGGTGTAGGGGAGGGTGTGTTGTGCATGGGTGGGTCCTTTGTATGCCTCTGATGTGCATTGGTTTCACCTGGGCCCTTATTGCTGTCTCCTCCCTGCTCCTGCTGGTGTAATGGTGTTGGGGAGGGTGTGTTGTGCATGGGTGGATCCTTTGTAGGCCTCTGATTTGCAGTGGGTCCACCCGGGCCCTTGTTGCTGTCTCCTCCCTGTGCCTCTGATTTGCAGTCGGTCCACCTGGGTCCATATTGCTGTCTCCTCCCTTCTCCTGCTGGTGTTCTGGTGTTGGGGAGGGTGTGTTGTGCATGGGTGGATCCTTTGTAGGCCTCTGATTTGCAGTGGGTCCACCTGGGTCCTTATTGCTGTCTCCTCCCTGCTCCTGCTGGTGTTATGGTGTTGGGGAGGGTGTGTTGTGCATGGGTGGATCCTTTGTAGGCCTCTGATTTGCAGTGGGCCCACCTGGGCCCTTATCGCTGTTTCCTCCCTGCTCCTGCTGGTGTTATGGTGTTGGGGAGGGTGTGTTGTGCATGGGTGGCTCCTGTGTAGGCCTCTGATTTGCATTGGTTTCACCTGGGCCCTTGTTGCTGTCTCCTCCATGCTCCTGCTGGTGTTATGGTGTTGGGGAGGGTGTGCTGTGCATGGGTGGCTCCTGTGTAGGCCTCCGATTTGCATTGGTTTCACCTGGGTCCTTATTGCTGTCTCCTCCCTGCTCTTGCTGGTGATATGGTGTTGGGGAGGGTGTGTTGTGCATGGGTGGGTCCTTTGTAGGCCTCTGATTTGCAGGGACCTTATTGCTGTCTCCTCCCTGCTCCTGCTGGTGTTATGGTGTTGGGGAGGGTGTGTTGTGCATGGGTGGTTTCTCTGTAGGCCTCTGATTTGCAGTGGGTCTACCTGGGTCCTTGCCTTGTTCCTGTCTCCTCCCTGCTCCTGCTGGTGTTATGGTGTTGGGGAGGGTGTGTTGTGCACGGGTGGGTCCTTTGTAGGCCTCTGATTTGCATTGGTTCCACCTGGGCCCTGGTTGCTGTCTCCTCCCTGCTCCTGCTGGTGTAATGGTGTTGGGGAGGGTGTGTTGTGCACGGGTGGCTCCTTTGTAGGCCTCTGATTTGCAGTGGGTCCACCTGGGTCCTTATTGCTGTCTCCTCCATGCTCCTGCTGGTGTTATGGTGTTGGGGAGGGTGTGTTGTGCATGGGTGGATCCTTTGTAGGCCTCTGATTTGCAGTGGGTCCACCTGGGCCCTTATTGCTGTTTCCTCCCTGCTCCTGCTGGTGTTATGGTGTTGGGGAGGGTGTGTTGTGCATGGGTGGATCCTTTGTAGGCCTCTGATTTGCAGTGGGTCCACCTGGGCCCTTATCGCTGTTTCCTCCCTGCTCCTGCTGGTGTTATGGTGTTGGGGAGGGTGTGTTGTGCATGGGTGGCTCCTGTGTAGGCCTCTGATTTGCATTGGTTTCACCTGGGCCCTTATTGCTGTCTCCTCCCTGCTCCTGCTGGTGTTATGGTGTTGGGGAGGGTGTGTTGTGCATGGGTGGGTCCTTTGTAGGCCTCTGATTTGCAGGGACCCTATTGCTGTCTCCTCCCTGCTCCTGCTGGTGTTATGGTGTTGGGGAGGGTGTGTTGTGCATGGGTGGTTTCTCTGTAGGCCTCCGATTTGTAGTGGGTCTACCTGGGTCCTTGTTGCTGTCTCCTCCCTGCTCCTGCTGGTGTTATGGTGTTGGGGAGGGTGTGTTGTGCACGGGTGGGTCCTTTGTAGGCCTCTGATTTGCAGTGGGTCGACCTGGGCCCTGGTTGCTGTCTCCTCCCTGCTCCTGCCGGTGTAATGGTGTTGGGGAGGGTGTGTTGTGCACGGGTGGCTCCTTTGTAGGCCTCTGATTTGCAGTCGGTCCACCTGGGTCCTTATTGCTGTCTCCTCCCTGCTCCTGCTGGTGTTCTGTTGTTGGGGAGGATGTGTTGTGCATGGGTGGATCCTTTGTAGGCCTCTGATTTGCAGTGGGTCCACCTGGGTCCTTATTGCTGTCTCCTCCATGCTCCTGCTGGTGTTATGGTGTTGGGGAGGGTGTGTTGTGCATGGGTGGATCCTTTGTAGGCCTCTGATTTGCAGTGGGTCCACCTGGGCCCTTATTGCTGTTTCCTCCCTGCTCCTGCTGGTGTTATGGTATTATGGTGTTGGGGAGGGTGTGTTGTGCATGCGTGGATCCTTTGTAGGCCTCTGATTTGCAGTGGGTCCACCTGGGTCATTATTGCTGTCTCCTCCCTGCTCCTGCTGGTGTTATGGTGTTGGGGAGGGTGTTGTAACGCTCACCTGACTCCCACGGAGGCGCTGGCCTGGTTCGCGCTGCTGTGACCTCTTCTAAGGTGATGCGCAGGGTTCGGAAGACGGACTGGACCGGGCCCCCAAATCTGGCTTGTTTGGCTCGCAGAAGTATCCTTCTGTAGGCGAAAATAGGGGATTAACTGTCTGCGGGCTAATGCAATCAGCCTCCCACTTTCCCCTCTCACCCTCCTTGAAACCCTTCTGTGATTTCTCGTAGCGTCTCACCTTAGGGTCTGGAAGGACGAGCTCTCCATCCTGCTTCTGATGCAGGGGCGCGTTGGTATCCAGTTACTTCACTGGATTTTCGGATTGGTGAGAACCAAACTTGCTTGGCTTCCAGGTAAGTTTTTTTATAAGAGATTCCCCTTGTGTCCATGCATTAATGTACTAATGCTAGTGTCTTTTTCCCCATAGGGGCCGGGGTACGGAATGCCGGGGAACAGGCACCGACCCGAGATGAGAGGTGAAATCCTTGTAGAAATCAGGTAAGTCTTTAATGCGCGTTTTTTGGTAATGTCTTTTCATTCGCTCATTAACGCTGATGTCTCTTTTTCCCCTTAGGGGCCGGAGTCCGGAAATGCCAGGATGCGGCGCGGACCCGAAATGGAGAGGGAATGAATCAACAGGTAAGTCTTAACATGGAGATTTAGCTTTCCTTATTCCCTTCTCTCTCTCACCTTTTGTTCTGGTCTTTTTCTCCCTAGGCGCTGGGGCGTGACTGCGAATCCGGATGATCGCTGCTGAACATGGAGGCGCCCTGTAAAGGTGAGTGGAATGCGGCGCTGCAGCGATCGACGCAATGAGCTTTTAAATAAAAGTCTTCCTTTTCAGGATTGTCGGCGAGATGTCTCCGGGATGCGGATTTAGCAGGTAAGGACTTTTCCTTCTTCTGTTCTCTTCTTCTCTTCCTTTGCAGGTGTTCCAGGATGCTGGCAGGCGTGGCAGAAGTCAGGATGCAGGAGCAGACACGCTGAGCGTCCAGCTGCTAGATGCAGAACAACGCGAAGCACGTGTGGCTGTTCGGGTGGGGTTTAAATAGCCTTGGAAGAAGTTCCAGGTATGTAACCTTCCTCCAATCAGGTATGTATCCTTCCCCAACCACGCCCGGATGGTAAATTAGTCCCACAGGTAAAGTAGTTCCTTTCAGGCCTCAAGGAGGCCGGGATCCTACAGCATGGTCTGCATCAGGTAAGTGCACCCAAGCACATCCATAATGAGCCTGGCGCCTATGGCGCCAGGACTGATGTCTTTTATGAGCCTGGCGCCATAGGCGCCAGGACACTGTCCAAAGGGCCCCTATATGGGGTTGCTGGGTCCTTCCTTGGGGACTGGATGTCCGCTTCCGGGGACGCAGGGCATGAACCGGCTCCCCGGGAGCGGGCATCATGACAGGTGTGTTGTGCATGGGTGGGTCCTTTGTAGGCCTCTGATTTGCATTGGTTCCACCTGGGCCCTTTTGCTGTCTCCTCCCTGCTCCTGCTGGTGTAATGATGTTGGGGAGGGTGTGTTGTGCATGGGTGGGTCCTTTGTAGGCCTCTGATTTGCATTGGTTCCACCTGGGCCCTTTTGCTGTCTCCTCCCTGCTCCTGCTGGTGTAATGATGTTGGGGAGGGTGTGTTATGCATGGGTGGCTCCTTTGTAGGCCTCCGATTTGCATTGGTTCCACCTGGGCCCTGGTTGCTGTCTCCTCCCTGCTCCTGTTATGGTGTTAGGGAGGGTGTGTTGTGCATGGGTGGGTCCTTTGTAGGCCTCTGATTTGCAGTGGGTCCACCTGGGCCCTTGTTGCTGTCTCCTCCCTGCTCCTGCTGGTGTTATGGTGTTGGGGAGGGTGTGTTGTGCATGGGTTGATCCTTTGTAGGCCTCTGATTTGCATTGGGTCCACCTGGGCCCTTATTGCTGTCTCCTCCCTGCTCCTGCTGGTGTAATGGTGTTGTGGAGGGTGTGTTGTGCATGGGTGGGTCCTTTGTAGGCCTCTGATTTGCATTGGTTTCACCCGGCCTCCTGTTGGTGTACTGGTGTTGGGGAGGGTGTGTTGTGCATGGGTGGGTCCTTTGTAGGCCTCTGATTTGCAGTGGGTCCACCTGGGCCCTTGTTGCTGTCTCCTCCCTGCTCCTGCTGGTGTTATGGTGTTGGGGAGGGTGTGTTGTGCATGGGTGGCTCCTTTGTAGGCCTCTGATTTGCAGTGGGTCCACCTGGGCCCTTGTTGCTGTCTCCTCCGTGCTCCTGCTGGTGTTATGGTGTTAGGGAGGGTGTGTTGTGCATGGGTGGGTCCTTTGTAGGCCTCTGATTTGCAGTCGGTCCACCTGGGTCCTTGTTGCTGTCTCCTCCCTGCTCCTGCTGGTGTTATGGTGTTGGAGAGGGTGTGTTGTGCATGGGTGGGTCCTTTGTAGGCCTCTGATTTGCAGTGGGTCCACCTGGGCCCTGGTTGCTGTCTCCTCCCTGCTCTTGTTATGGTGTTAGGGAGGGTGTGTTGTGCATGGGAGGGTCCTTTGTAGGCCTCTGATTTGCAGTGGGTCCACCTGGGTCCTTATTGCTGTCTCTTCCCTGCTCCTGCTGGTGTTATGGTGTTGGGGAGGGTGTGTTGTGCATGGGTGGCTCCTTTGTAGGCCTCTGATTTGCATTGGTTTCACCTGGGCCCTTATTGCTGTCTCCTCTCTGCTCCTGCTGGTGTTATGGTGTTGGGGAGGGTGTGTTGTGCATGGGTGGATCCTTTGTAGGCCTCTGATTTGCATTGGTTTCACCTGGGTCCTTATTGCTGTCTCCTCCCTGCTCCTGCTGGTGTTATGGTGTTGGGGAGGGTGTGTTGTGCATGGGTTGATCCTTTGTAGGCCTCTGATTTGCAGTGGGTCCACCTGGGCCCTTATTGCTGTCTCCTCCCTGCTGGTGTTATGGTGTTGGGGAGGGTGTGTTGTGCATGGGTGGATCCTTTGTAGGCCTCTGATTTGCATTGGTTCCACCTGGGTCCTTATTGCTGTCTCCTCCCTGCTCCTGCTGGTGTTATGGGGTTGGGGAGGGTGTGCTGTGCATTGGTGGGTCCTTTGTAGGCCTCTGATTTGCATATGTTTCAGCTGGGCCCTTATTGCTGTGCCATGTGTTCTTTTACCTCCAGCTTTTTGCTAGGGGTATTTTCGGTGGATTATCCACCGCTTTTCTGGTGCTAATTGCGCCTACGCCAGACTCGTGATTGCTATGTTTTAGCGCGAATGGATACTGACGCTTTTACAGCCGACGCTTGTACAGCCGGCTGTACTTGCGCCGGCTGTAATGGCGCCGGCGGTATTTGTACTCGTGATCCGACGGTCCCTTAAATTCGGCGCTGATAGGGTTACCGCTGATTTTAAGGGTTACCAGCCAACTCGTGAGGAGGCCCTTAGTCTCCATATGATCTCCTATGGGGACATCTGTAGGCGATTTCTGGAACTGCAGCATTTAGTTTCCATATTATCTCCAGTGGGGACCTCTGCAGGTGATCCTGGGAACTGCAGCATTTGGACTCCATATGCTCTCCTGTGGGGACCTCCGCAGGCAATCCTTGCAACTGCAGCAGTTAGTCTCCATATGGGCCCTTCTGGGGACCTCTGCAGGCGATCCTTGGAATTGCAGCATTTAGTCTTCATATGATCTCTCGTAGGGTCCTCTATAGGAGATCCTGAGAACTGCAGCATTTAGGGCCAGATTCATGGAATTTTTGAGCGGAAAATAGGATACTTGTGTGCCAAACTGCGTGCAAATCCACGTTCGTCGATTCATGGAATCGAATGCATGGTACTTTTCCTGAACTTGTATGGAGTTCTCACAAGTTCGGCACGTCGGTGCGAACCCGTCAAGGGCATTGTGCGAGACTCCATGCAGAGCATGGGCGTGGCTTGCGCAGAGGGCTGGAAAGGGGCGGAACACCAAATATGGGAAAAACTTGTTTAAAAAGTGGGCTTTTCGGAGGGACAGTGTCAGCCAGTCCTTTGCATGCCCACAATTGCGCAACACAAAATGTAGTCATGGATTTGATCGCGCAACCTCTCTGCCTGGAAATGGCCACGCAAGTCCTTCATAATATCCGTCACCCGAAGGCAGGCATAAGTATACTTGCGCGTAGGATTCCTGGCGTCAGATTTGGAGAGACCAATAGCCGCTCAGGGTGCATTGTTCTGAATCATTTGATGTTTGTTCAGGTTGCAGTCAGATGTGCCGGAAAATAAGGTGTTGCAATCGCTTGGCTCCTGTGATGGCTTTTGCAATGATGAGGTGGTTGGGTGTGGAGAGGAAGGGCTTGCTGGCATGTAGCCATTTGGCAGTGTAGGCTGCTGATGAAGCAATAGAGTTCACTTGCCTCGAAAGGTCATGGTTAGAATTCAGGTAGATGGCAAGAGTTTTGGCTGCAGAGCAGGTGGGGATTCTGATTCCATCGATGGTAAAATCTTTGTAGGCTGGGTCTATGTTGCGTAGCGTGGTGTCGGAGCCTATGATGCAGATTTCGGTTTTATCGTCTTTAAGGCAAAGTAGGTTAGATGCCATACAGTTTTGTACGACTTCATACACTGAGTTGATGGTGGCTGAGTCCTAAGCATATGAACCAGAAAGGAGGATAAGGAGCTGCGTGTCATCAGTGTAGTTTGTGTAAGATATGCCAAGTAGGTCAAGGTGGTTGAAGCGAGGTTTGGTATAAATGTTGTAGAGAGTGGGGGAGAGACAGGAACCTTGGTGAACTACGCAGGTGACAGGAGTAGGTGCGGCAGAAAAGTCATAGATGAAAACTCCAGAAGATCTGTTAGCTAGGAATGACCTAATCCAGTTGGTGATGATGAAGAGAAGTTCGCAGTTGAGGCAAGTTTTGAACAGAGGGTTTAGTGTTCTACCAAATCGAGTGCTGCGGAGAGGTCCAGCAACATCAGAAGGGCACGTTTGCCAGTGTCTTTGATGGCATCGAGCTGAATGTTCAGGTCAAGTTGGGCAGTTTTGGTCTGTGCTTGGGGCGGAATCCTGAAAGGCGATCGCCCAAGATATTATTCTCCTCAAGATACTGTTGAACCTGGATATAGGCTATGCAATCCAGGATCTTCAAGAGGTAAGGTACTGTAGCAATGGGGTGATAGTTTGTGGGTATGGAGGGGTCGAGGGTGGGTTTCATGAGCAGTGGTAGGACCCATGCTTCCTCTAGGGAGGTTGGCACTGAGTTGGTAGAGGAGGAAGCATTAATGATGGGTGTGACGATTGGAGTAAGTGTCTGGACATAGTCTTTGATGATTAGGGCTGGGCAGGTATCACCTTTGCAGTGCAAAGGTATGAGAATGTTGATGTCTCTGTGATGTCCGGCAGTGAGACAGGGTGGAAGTTGAACGGGGCGCAGGTGTGGGCCGGTAAGGCGCTGGGGGTTCTGGGGGGTGGTGGTTTGGCTAACATGGCAAGTTGTTTGGAGAGAATTTTTTCTTTGAGGGAGATGACTTTTCCAGTGAGGACAGCTTGGATTTTGTTGCACCAGGCGCTGTCCACTGTCAGGTCTGGCTGGGGAGGGAGTCTCTAGCTCCCAGAGGATTGTGAATAATTCCCGGGAGTTGGATTTGGCGTTACTGATCCTGGAGTTCTAGCTGCTGGCTTTTGCAGTGTAGATTTCCCTTCTGTAGTCTTTGGCGAGGGAGGTGAAGAGGGCTTTGGAGGCGTGGATGTTCTTTTTTCTCCAAGCTTGTATTGACACAGGCTTCGAGGGGTTCAGGTGCGCGGACCAAGTGTTTTTTTGGTGCGGGTCTGGCTGTCCGAAGATTGAGTGGAGCAAGCATGTCGACTGCCTGAACGATGGTTTGCTTATAGATGTCAACCAGAGCTGCTGGATCTGTCACTGGGGATGTGGGGTGAGCAAGGGAATCAAGTAGCGGGCGCGGTTAGTGTTGTTGAGATTTCTTGTGCAACAGGCCATACCTTCAGGTTTGGCAAGGCGAGCTAGACTGGGGCGTTCAGAAAGGGGGATATTGAAGGTAATGGAGTGGTGGTCAGACCATGGGCAAGGGGAGGTGATGGGAATTGAGATGTTGTGATTGAGGTCGCTGATCCAGTCAAGGCTGTGGCCTTGGTCATGGGTAAGCTCGAGTGATTGTTGCGTAAAGCCAACTTGGTAGTGCAGTGGCTACACTGGAGTCAATTGAGTCTGCTATATCGTTGAGGCCTAGCTTGGGGTCCCCAAGGATTACACATTTTTGAGTTGCGCTTAATGGAGGAGAAGATGCTCTGCAGTACGTTTTCCTCGGAGGCAACCCTGGGGCCAGGAGGGCGGTACATAAGGAGGATGGTGATGGAATTGGTAGATGACATAGGGCCTCATTACGAGGCTGGCGGTAGCCGTGCCTGTAGTACAGGCACGGCTGCCGCTTGTATTCATTTTTTTCCAGCGCCCAGAAATGGGCATTTACCGAGTCATTATGGCCTTGCCGGACCCGGTATTTGCCCATTCCTGGGCACCGGAAAAAATTCTTCCCCATTCCCATTTGAGCCCCTTAGGGCTCCATGGGAATAGGGAAGCCGGATGCACAGGCTCCGTTTATAACGGTGCCTGGGCATCCGACAGGCTGTGCTCGCAGGTGCCTTTCATTCCGCCAGGTCAGACCTGGCAGAATGAAAGGCACCCGCAAGCACAACTCTGCACAACTCCGGTCCGGATACAGCTTAGCCTATAGAGAGCTTGGCGAGTGTGGATTCTGGGAACTGCAACCTTTTGGCCCTCATTACGATCTCGGCGGTAGCCATGCCGCTATTGGCGGCATGGCTGCCGCCGAATTCGCGTCCGGGTCCACAGAATGAGGAATTACCGGGCCATTCCGAGTTCGGAAGGCCCGGTAATTCCTCCCTCCAAGGACCCAGACCAGGTCCTTCCCCATTCCTATTTCAGCCCCCATAGGGCTGAATGGGAGAGGGAGCAAACAACGGGCCATTACGAGTTGGCCCGTTGCTTGCTCCCTCTTCCCCTCGCGGGACCCGGTAATAACGCCTGGTTTTCCCAGGCGTGCTTACCGTGTCCCGCGAGGGAACCTCGTAATGAGGCGGTACGGGGTTAACGGCGCCGGCACCTTTTACGGCGCCATTAACCCCGTACCGCCAGGGTCGTAATGAGGCCCTTAGTCTCGTAAGTACTCTTGTGGGGACCTTTGTAGGCGATCCTGGGAACTGCAGCCTTTAATCTCCATAAGAACTCTTGTGCGGACCTCTGTAGGTGATCCTCGGAACTGCAGCATTTAGTCTGCAAAACACTCTTGTGGGGACCTCTCTAGGCGATCCTGGGAACTGCATCCTTTTGTTTCCATACAAACTCTTGTGCAGACCTCTGTAGGTGTTCCTGGGAACTGCAGCCTTTAGTCTCCATGTGATCTCTTGTGGGGACCTCTACCAATGATCCACAGAACTGGACCATTTAGGGGCTGATGGAATAATATGCACAGTGAATAGGGACTCTGTGTGTCATTCTGCCACAAAACCTGACTTTGTTGATTCATGGAATCGACTTTGCGTGACTAATTGGACTTTGCTTGGACTCAGCGCTGGTCCGGCAAGTCTCTGTGTGCAGTCGAGCGCATTGCGCGAGACTCCTCGCAGAACGTGGATGGGCCCTGCGCAGAGACAAATATACGGGCCGGAATATGCATATACCCCTGTTAGGGAGAATTCTCAAGAATGTGCCAATTTCCCTTACCTTTTGAGACCCCCAGCAACTTTGCTGGATTTATAGGATTTTAATTTTTACCTGGAAAGAGTGTGAGCCTTTTTTCAAACTCTTTCATGTATTTTGACGTGTGTTTTACTTTTGTGTTCTTTGGATATGGAGTTTTAAAACAACTCCATAGGCATCGGGGGTCATTCCGATTCGGTCGGTAGGGGATACCGGGCACCGAACGTACCTTACGGTTCCCGTTAGGGGACCAGGCCTCTAATTACGAGCCTGCCATTAGCAGGCCCGTAAATAGCGCCTACCCCATTCCCATTGAGCCCTATAGGGGCTCAAATGGGAATGGGGAATGGTTTGTTCAATTGGGACTTACTGGTCCCGCCAGGGTCGGACTACACCGGTAAGTCCCCATTGAACTACACTGGTGCCGGACCCGTTATTGGTGGCAGTCATGGCGCAAATAGCGCCATGACTGCCTCCAATCTCGGAATGAGGCCCATCATCTGTTTCTTGTGTGTCACACAGCACCTTCAGTGCCGTGGACAGGGATGTCTCTCAGAGTACCCAAGGTTTAAATACCTTCTCTGGGACTGACTACTGTCTCCCAGAGCATGTAAAGTTAATTTGACTTTACTAGTCTTTTTAAATTTACAGGCCCAGCACACACTAACTTCTTATAGAGTGCTGGAGGGGGTGCCTAGCATCCCCTGAGTCTAATCACTCATGTAACAGTCAAACGTTAACCTTTTCTACTTGAAATGGCTGGTGGCAGTGGTTTTTACAAACTAACATGGTTTTTCCTGACCGCGAACACCGGTAGCTAAAAATCGGGTCAGCCATGTTTTTCAATATGGCGCCCAAGACCTATCTGTAAAAACAGACTCTGGTCGACTTTTTTCGCTGTTTCTTTTAGAAAAGGTCCTTGTGTTTAACTCTGGCGCAAACCAGATTTGGTCCCTTTGTTGGCCTTTGGTGGGCTTCAGTGCTGAAGCCCTCCTCTGGTACCAGAGTGTCTGGGGTGGACAGGATGTGAGGGAGGTGCCCGAAACTCCCTGTGCTTAGTCTCCTAGGAGACCTGAATACACTCTGGCGTGATTGGCCAGCTGGATGTCCAGCAAGGACAGCCACCCTGCTGTGTGAGCGACAGCCAGGCTGGAATGAATGGGGGAAAACTGTTTAAGAGCAGGCCTCTGGGACTTGGAAAGCAGAGTCGACCACTGGAATGAGAGAACCGAAGACGAGCTGAAGGAAGACAACTGCTGCAACTCCTGGTCCACCGGTGAAGCCCTGCTGCAGGTACGAATTTCCTGAAACTCCCTCAACAGAGAAGCCCTTCAAGGACGACTTCTTCCCTTGAGTCTGGTGGGAACAACCAACTCGCAAGTCACCTGGACACCGTCCCTATAATGGTCGAATTTTCTTCAGAGTGCTGTTGAAAACTGGATAGCCAGTGGAAAGGATACCAGTTTGTGGTCTTTAAGGCACTCACACCTTAAACCGATGTTTTGCCAAGCTTGTGCCCTCTTCCTTGGGCAGTGCAGGAACCTCCTGACGTCCTCCTTCTTGTCCCCACGACTGAAGCTCAAGAACAGTGAGATCTGCTCAAACTGCCAGGAACAACTGCCTCATCTACAGCTCCAGTGCGGTCCAGAACTCTGTTCGGCCGCGGTGAAAGTTTGTGAAACTTTCCCAACTTTGAAGGCTTGTCCTTCCCTAAACCAACATCTAACTTTTCATCTGACCAACTACTTCTAAAAACCGTGGCAAAGACTTAACTGTTTACTACCAAAACTGTGCTATCCTATCAAAGACTCTGAACCATTGACTTTGGCCCAGGTCTATTGAATTGAATTGCTGGTTGTAGTGAACTGAAACTATTTGCCCTACCTCTGAAAGTATTTGTGCTTTTGTTTCTTATAACCTTGTCTTTTAACCCCTTTTTAAAGTAACTGAAGTGCCATTTTGCTCCCACTTTAGGGGAGCTGAACTTGTTCAGAAACTGATTGGTTGTGTATTGTAGTATATTAGATTGTGATATTGAGCTGCTCTTACTAGTGGAATGTTTTCCAACTGACTGTGTAAATAAATGTATATTCTTTTACCAAGAAACCTTGAGTAAGTGTTTGTTTAAACCACTGTGATTGCTGCCCCTTTGTGTAACCTCTTGTACTGCTCACTTTAGTATTGAGATAAGTATGGCTGCTCAGCCACTGCTACCACATTACTGTGTAGTACAGGCTTGTACCTGTTAGGCAGAATCCTGTGCAGTTCCCTTGAGGAGCACTACAGAAGATTAAGACTACAGGTGAGAGCAATAAATCCCCTTTGGTATCAGTCTGTACAACAAAGATTTAGTTGGTAGCTGTGGCTGAGCAGTCAGACGTATCTCAAGAGGGAGATGAGCAGTAGTCAGGGTTTACACAATAGGCCTTCAGTACTATGGCACAAGGAAACACTGATCAAAGCTTTGTAGTAAAAAGAATATATATTTATTGTATATATTTCTAGTTAAACACATCTATCACAGTTATCAAGCAAGTTATATCAGGTAAAGAAAGTATACACAACTCCCTAGTTAAATTGTAGACAAGTTTGCGCACGAGTGAAAACTGAGCAAAACGGCACAGTGCATACCAAACACAAATGGCACTCTAGCAATTTCTCACACGGGAGTTAAAGCACAAGTTATACAGAAATATCTTCTCACCCACCCTAGCAACACTCTTCATACGTTTGTGAACCAGTTTAAGCAAGACAGTGCATCAGTATAGGAAATACTTAAATGAAAACTGAGCAAAATGGCATTTCACAAGGTTTAAAAGTGGGAAGGAAAGGGTGGTTATAAGAAGAAGGTGCACCAACACATTTCTAGTTGAGAAGCAATCTAGAGAAGGCAGTTGTAACAGATTTAGCCAGAGTCAATAGGCCTGAGCCAGAGTCAGTGGTACAGGGCAAGGGCCCAGGAGCAAAATGTTCTTGTAGCTGCAGTCAAGTCTTTGGTTAATGATTCGAAAAGGTGGATGCAGAAGGTGAAAGACAATGTTAAAAGAGAGGGGCGGCCAACCCAACAGGTAGGTAAAGGATTTAAAACACCTTTAGCTCTACCGCAAAGAAAGGGCGGCCTGGCGGACCAATGTACCTTTAAAATGAAGAAGTGGCTCCTGCGGTGGCGGTTGTTCCTGGTAGTTCTGCAGTTCGGGGGATCCAGCAGAGGAAGAGAGGCTCTCGTCGTGGAGGAAGGTTTGAGTTACTGCACTACCCAGGGATGAAACCAGCTGCGGTGCTGCCCGACGAATAAAAGATACGCTCCTTTAAATCGCGGTCCGGGTGGACTGGTGCCTGGCTATCCGGCCTCCGAGCACTGAGTACTGGGTACTGGCGATTCGACGAAGGCAGGTCCAGGAATGCGATTGGCAAACTGGTTGGCCCCACCAGCTCAAGGGAAGAAGGCTCTTTCGGATGAAGATCTTCTCTCGTCGTGTGGTGAAAAGTGGTGAGATGCTGCAGCATCTCAGGGGGTCTTTGGCTTCTCTCCTCATCTGCTTCTTAGTTCCAGTGGCAACGTCTTGCTCTTCCAGTCCTCAGGACCCTGCTTTTATGCAAAAAAAGCCCCATTCATACAGCCTAACTGTCACTCACACAGTGGAGTGGTCATCTTGGCGGGAGACCCTCCAGCCTATCAGGATAGAGTGCGACATGGGTTGCGGAGGCAACCCTGTCCAGGGGTCCTACTCCCCCTCCCACACAACGGACCCACCCCAGATTCAGTGGCGCCGAAAGGAGGGCTTCTTCGCAGAAGCCCGCCAAAAGGACGAACAAAGGATCCCCGACCTGGATTAGGAGTTTAGAGAAAGACACGAGAAAGAAGTTATATTAAAGTTTTGGCAATAAAAACCTACCGGAATAAAGTTAATATTAAAGTACACCGGCGGTATGTTAGAGGCTGTCAGAAAATGTAGCAGCCTCGAACAATGGGAAAATCCCATAGGAAAACATTTGTGGTCGAATATTTACATAGTAACCACTGCCACCAGCCAGAAACCTTTGAGAGAGGGACTGTACGGTACCCTCTCGAAAAAGAACATAAGCGAAAACCTATTAACCCTTTCCAATACCTCCATAGTAAGATGGGTTGTACTGGTTTAGTTCACACAAATTGACTAGTAAAGTCAATGGGGACTTTACATGCCCTGGGAGACAGTAGTCAGTCCCAGGGTATGGAGTCTATGTTTGGGGGTCGCTACGACACCCCTGTGTCACTGCACGGAGGGTGCTGTGTAACACATGTGAATAAAGATGGTTCCTATGGGGTTGAGAAAATCCCATAGGCATTAAACACGAAAATAGCCTAGAACACACATATCAAAAAGGTCTAATGGTGGGAAAAAGAGCCTCACTCTTAGCAGGAAAAAGAAACAAACCCTTCAAATCCAGCAAAAGCTGCTGGGGGACTCTATAGGTAAGGGAAATTGCATCAACCATCTCAAGGGTTGGTGGTCTGTTTGAATGATGAAAGTAGATCCATTCAAGTATGGTCTAAACTTCTTCATAGCCCACACAATGGCAAAGCATTCTCTCTCAATAGTTGCCCACCTGTTTCAGGTTCCTTCAGCTTCCTAGTGATGAAGCAAATGGGATGCTCCCTAACTTTCTCATCCAGTTGACTGAGTACTGCACCTATACCTATATTGGAAGCATCTGTTTGTACAATGAAGGGTTGGTGGTAGTCAGGAGCTCTGAGAACTGGAGCTTGACAAAGGGCTTTCTTCAGGCTTTCAAAGGCCTGATTGCACTCGTCATTCCATTTGATCTTTTTAGGGAATTTAGGAGAGGAGATTACATTCAATAGGGAAGCTATGGATCCATAGTTCTCAATGAAATTCCTGTAGTGCCCAGTGAGGCCTAGAAAGGCGCTCTCCTGGGTTTGAGTAGAAGGGGTTGTCCAGTTTTGCACAGCTTCAATCTTGCTGAGCAAAAGCCTTATTTCACCACCTCCTACCTCATGCCCAAGGTAGACCACTTTACTCTGACCAATTTGGCATTTACTTGCCTTTATGGTCAGATGGGCCTGTTCAAGAGCCTGCAAAACATATCTTAGGTGGTCAACATTTTCTTTCCAAGTAGGGCTGAACACTGTAATGTCATCCAAGTATGCCATTCAGAAGTCCTCCATCCCATTCAGAACCTGATTAACCATCCTTTGGAATGTAGCAGGTGCATTCTTTAATCCGAAAGGCATAACCTTAAACTGGTATAAACCAACTGGGGTGGAGAATGCAGTTTTCTCCTTGGCATGGTCAGTCAGGGCTATTTGCCAATAGCCTGACGTGAGGTCAAATGTGCTGAGGAACTTGGCTGAACCAAGTCTATCCACCAACTCATCTGTCCTTGGCAAAGGGTGGGCATCAGTCTTCGTGACTGCATTAAGAGCTCTATAGTCCACACAGAATCTCAAGTCTTTGGATCCTGCCTTTGGTACTAACACAACTGGGCTAGACCATGGACTAGTAGAGGGCTCTATTACCCCAAGATCAAGCATCTTGTTGACCTCTCCTTTGATGTGGGTTCTTACATTTTCTGACATCCTGTAATCCCTGCTCTTCACAGGTAAACCGTCACCAGTTTGAATATCATGCTGGCCCCAAGGGGTCAAGCCTGGTGCTAGAGAAAACAGAGGGGCACATTGATTTAACAAACTTTGCACTCCTCCTGTTGCTCAGGTGTCAGATTAGAAGAGAGATTAACTCATTCTATTTTCTCATCTAAAGGTTTGCCTCTGAGGAGGTCAGGTAGAGGTTCACTCTCCTCCTCCTCTTGAGCTGAAGCTAGAAGCAAAGCTCCCAGTTATGGTCTCGAGACATAAGCTTTTAGACGTTTGGGGTGAAAGACTCTGGGAGCCTCCTTAGGATTGCCTAAGTCCACCAGATAGTTCACCTCTCCAAGTTTTCCCACAACCTTGAAGGGTCCCATCCATTTGTCCTGTAAGGCCCTCTGCCTTGTTGGGACCATAACAAGCACTAGCTGGTCTTGAGCAAACTCAACCATGTTGGCCTTCTGGTCATGCCAATGCTTAACCAGAGCCTGACCTGCTTTCAAGTTATCACTTGCCTCAGCCATCATGTGTGACATTCTCCTCCGGAGTCCTATCACATAGTCAGTGACTCTGACTGGTGTGCGGAAGGAGCACTCTCCAACCCCTCCTTGATCAGGGCCAATGGACCTCTGACCGGATGGCCATAGAGAAGTTCAAAGGGACTGTAACCCACTCCCTCCTGAGGGACTTCTCTATATGCAAAGAGAAGTCATGGCAGTAGGAGATCCCACTTTTTCTTGAGGGGATCCTCTAAAGCTCCTATCATGCTCTTCATCGTTCTGTTAAACCTTTCTACCAATCCATTTGTCTGAGGGTGGTATGCTGTTGAGAACTTGTAGGTAACTCCACAGATTTTCCACATGGCCTTCATGTAGTGGGACATAAAATGTGACCCCCCTGTCGGATATTACCTCCTTAGGAAACCCAACTCTAATAAAAATACCAAGGAGGGCCTTAGCTACAGCCTGAGCTGTAACAGTCCTCATGGGAATTGCTTCAGGGTACCTAGTAGCATGGTCTACTACAGCAAGTATAAACCTGTTGCCTGAAGAGGTTGGAGGATCAAGGGGACCAACAATGTCGATTCCTACCCTCTCAAATGGTACTCCCACCACAGGGAGAGGCACTAAAGGTGCCACGTTCTTGGAACCACTTTTACCAGAAGTTTGGCAAGTGTGGCAACTCTTGCAATACTTATCTACCTCCACCCACATTTTAGGCCAATAAAAGTAGAGGGAGAGCCTTTCCTTGGTCTTCTTGAAACTCAAGTGACCAGCCAAAGGTATCTCGTGGGCTAGTTGCAAGAATTGGAGTCTGTCTGCTTGGGTCACTACAAGTCTTTTGTAGTCTCCAGGGATTTACTCAGTCTGTTCACTATAGAAGAGGCCATCTTCCCAGTGTAACCTATACTTCCCAGGCTCTTGCCCTTCAAGCTGAGAAGCTGCCTGGTGGCGAAGACCTTCCAGAGTTGGACATTCTCTTTGTCCCCTACTGAAGTCTGCCCTGTTGGGGCCACCTTCTGCCAGTAAAGACTGCAGCTCAGGATGGTCCACAGGGTCAAGATCTCCAATGTGTTCCTGGCCTCCTACTAGATCTGAATCATCAGGCTCTAGATCAACCACACAGGGTTGTACCTCACTCTCAGCCTCAGCTGGAGGAGGAATCACAGGTGTGATTTTTGACAACATAGGAGATTTCCTGGTTGGCAGCACTGGAGTGCTTTCTGCTGGTTTCTTCTTCGATATCGTGGGTTTCCCCTTTGCTTCTGGTTGTTTCGAAATAGCAGTGAGTAACTCCAGTGGAGTAGGAGTGACTTCTTTTTCTATCATCTCCTCAGGAGAGCTCCTCAAGGTCCTCTCCCTAGCAGGTCTGGTAAGCTCCTGTAAACTCTTACTAGGAGGTCTGGGGGTACTTGAAACTACTACCAGGTCTTCCAGATCATTGCCCAACAGCACCCATCCTGGTACTTCAGATTGTACACTCACAGGTCTAATGACAGTCATTTCATTGCACTGGATGAGAGCTGGTAATTGGGGAAGCATCTGCACAGGCCCTCCAGCTAACTTGGTGACGCATTTGGGTGCCTTAGCAACATCCTCCACCTTGAAAAAAGATTTGTCCACCACAGTTATGCTGGCCCCAGTGTCTCTAATGGCAGGGGTCTCCTGACCATTGACTAGGACACTGTCTTCATAATACATTTTAGTATTAGGAGGGATAGAATTATACACATCTAACTTCTGTTGTTCCCAAAACCCTAGGGATACTAAAGATACACTAGCTGAGACTCCAATGGGGTCTTCAGCTAGTAGTTGAAAGTTTCCACTGGCCATTTGTACTTTCTCCTCTGGATCGAAGGCTAAGGAGACAGTGTGGATCCCTGAAGGTTTACCCTTACATCTGGGATCCCCTTTCACATGATCAGTAGAGCCACAAACATAACATTTTCCTTTGTCTTTATGAATGGTGGCTTGTTCTGACCTCCTCCTGGTCTGGGACCAAAAGGCACACTAGCCTGATTAGGTTTCCCTTGTGGCTTACCCTTAGAACTTTGTTTGGGGCCCTCTTTGGAATTGGAATTATTTGAATTCTCTTTGGTGTCTTTCTTAGGCTGCTTTCCCTCATCCTTTTTCTGAGTTACCCCTGAGTCCTTGTGAGTAGCCCTGTTGGCAACCAACAAGTCAGCAGCCTTAGCCAGCTTCTTAGAATCTAGTTCTTTTGAATCAGCCAAGTGCTGTCTGAGCTCAGGAGAGCAGGCATCATAGATAGACTCCATCATAACAAGATTTCTCATTCCTTCATAAGTGTTAACTCTATAACCCTTAATCCATCCCTCTAGGTTCTTCAAACACTCATTCACCCAATTAGCCCAAGGGGTACTATCATGCTTTTTGAGGGTCCTAAACCTCTTAAGGTACTGGGAAGGAGTCTTCCCAAATCTAGCTATCAAAGCTAGCTTTACACATTCATAGTCCATCCTACCCACCTCCCCCATCTCCATTACCACATCAGTTGCAACAGGGGGGAGCCTAGAGAATAACCAGGGGATCAACTGATTCCCTGTGATATCCTGGAGGCCATGATTGTATTCAAACATAGCTAGCCAATCTAATACATCCAACTTAGGTTCATACATACCCACAATCTCTTTAGGCATCCGGGGTCTTTTTGGACTGGAAGATCTAGAGGATTCGGGGAGAGAAGCATTTTCCAAAGACAATTTCTTCATCTCAAGCTCATGATTGAGCTCCATTTCTTTGAGCCTTAGTTCTTGATATCTCTGTTCAGTTTGGCACTAATTCTTTTGAATTCTAGTTCAAGTCTCATTTTTTCTAGAGAGATAAATTCAGGACTTAATGTGGGACCTGGTAAAGGTCCAGTAGCCACAGGTTGAGGTCTTTGAGCAGGTAGAGGGCCAGAGGGGCTGACATTGTTATCCTCCTCTTCCTCATCTGTTTCAACAACATTTTCAACATTATCCTCTTCACTGTTTGCTACATTTGCTGTGGTAGTGGGCACTACAGCACCACTATCCAGACTTTGTTTCTCTAACAGTCTATCAATCATTTCTAATGTCTTGCCTTTGACAGGAAGACCTTTCTGTCTACACAGATCCCTTAAATAATCAGCAGTATTAGTAAGGAGGTACTCATGGCTGTAACTTTCCATATTTTTGACTTTGTTTAAAATCAACTTTTTGTGATAGTTAGCCTTGTGGTTATTTGAACCAAGGTACTAGCAGAACTCTAAAATGTAAATCCAATACTTGTATCCGTATCCTCACCTCTGTACACCAGTGTTAGGCAGAATCCTGTGCAGTTCCCTTGTGGTGCACTACAGAACATTAAGACTACAGGTGAGAGCAATAAATCCCCTTTGGTATCAGTCTGTACCACAAAGATTTAGTTGGTAGCTGTCGCTGAGCAGTCAGACTTATCTCAAGAGGGAGATGAGCAGTATTCAGGGTTTACACAATAGGCCTACAGTACTATGGCACAAGGAAACACTGACCAAAGCTTTGTAGTAAAAAGAATATATGTTTATTTTATACACTTCTAGTTAAACACATCTATCACAGTTATCAAGCAAGTTAAATTAGGTCAAGAAAGTATACACAACTCCCTAGTTAAATTGTAGACAAGTTTGCGCACAAGTGAAAACTGAGCAAAACGGCACAGTGCAAACCAAACACAAATGGCACTCTAGCAATTTCACACACGGGAGGGAAAGCACAAGTTATACAGAAATATCTTCTTACCCACCCTAGCAACACTCTTCATACGTTTGTGAACCAGTTTAAGCAAGACAGTGCATCAGTATAGGAAATACTGAAATGAAAACTGAGCAAAATGGCATTTCACAAGGTTTAAAAGTGGGAAGGAAAGGGTGGTTATAAGAAGTAGGTGCACCAACACAGTTCTCGTTGAGAAGCAATCTAGAGAAGGCAGTTCTAACAAATTTAGCCAGAGTCAGTAGGTCTGTGCCAGAGTCAGTGGTACAGGGCAAGGGCCCAGGGGCAAAATTTTCTTGTAGCTGCAGTCAAGTCTTTGGTTAACGATTTTGAAAAGGTGGATGCAGATGGTGAAAGACAATGTTAAGAGAGAGGAGCGGCCAACCCAACAGGTAGGTAAAGGATTTAAAACACCTTTAGCTCTACCGCGAAGAAAGGGCAGCCTGGCGGAATAATGTACCTTTAAAATGAAGAAGTGGCTCCTGCGGTGGCGGTTGTTCCTGGTAGTTCCTGCAGTTCGGGGGATCCAGCAGAGGAAGACAGGCTCTCAACGTGGAGGAAGGTTCGAGTTACTGCACTACCCAGGGATGAAACCAGCCGCAGTGCTGCCCGACGAATAAAAGGTACGCTCCTTTAAATCGCGGTCCGGGTGGACTGGTGCCTGGCTATCTGGCCTCCGAGTACTGAGTACTGGGTACTGGCGATTCGACCAAGGCAGGTCCGGGAATGCGATTGGCAAACTGGTTGGACCCACCAGCTCAAGGGAAGAAGGCTCTTTCGGATGAAGATCTTCTCTCGTCGTGTGGAGAAAAGTGGTGAGACGCTGCAGCAGGGCTTCACCGGTGGTTCAGTTGTTGCAGGGGTCTTTGGCTTCTCTCCTCTTCGGCTTCTTAGTTCCAGTGGCGACGTCTTACTCTTCCAGTCCTCAGGACCCTGCTTTTATGCAAAAAAAAGCCCCATTCATACAGCCTAGCTGTCACTCACACAGTGGAGTGGTCATCTTCGCGGGAGACCCTCCAGCCTATCAGGATTGAGTGCAACATGGGTTGCGGAGGCAACCCTGTCCAGGGGTCCTACTCCCCCTCCCACACAACGGACTCATCCCAGATTCAGTGGCGCCGAAAGGAGAGCTTCTTGGCAGAAGCCCGTCAAAAGAACGAACAAAGGATCCCCGACCTGGGTTAGGAGATTAGAGCAAGACACGAGAAAGAAGTTGTATTAAAGTTCTGGCAATAAAAACCTACCGGAGTAAAGTTAATATTAAAGTACATCAGCGGTATGTTAGAGGCTGTCAGAAAATGTGGTAGCCTCGAACAATGGGAAAATCCGATAGGAAAATATTCACGGTCGAATATTTATGGTAGTAACCACTGCCACCAGCCAGAAACTTTTGAGAGAGGGACTGTACGGTACCCTCTCGAAAATGAACATAAGGGAAAAACTATTAACCCTTCCCAGTACCTCCATAGTAAAATGGGTTATACTGGTTTAGTTCACACAAATTGACTAGTAAAGTCAATGGGGACTTCACATGCCCTGGGAGACAGTAGTCAGTCCCAGGGTATGGAGTCTATGTTTGGGGGTCGCTACGACACCCCTGTGTCACTGCACGGAGGGTGCTGTGTAACACATGTGAATAAAGATTGTTCCTATGGAGGTGAGAGAAAGCCCATAGACATTAAACACAAAAATAGCCTAGAACACACATAGCAAAAAGGTCTAAGAGTGGGGAAAAGAGCCTCACTCTTATCAGGAAAAAGAAACAAACGCTTCAAATCCAGCAAAGCTGCTGGGGGACTCTATAGGTAAGGGAAATTAGCCATAGAATGAGAATTCTCCCTAACAGTACCAAAGGTGAAATTGTACTCACACTTGTAGTCTTAATTGTGTGTAGTATTCGCAAAGGGTACTGCATGTGATTCTGCGTAACAACCCCATTATTAACGCAGAATGGGGAATAATGTGGGTGTGTTGAGGGACGGAACACGCAAAGCAATGGCAGGCCCTATCCACCACAAAGTGAATTCATGGATTTGAACATGCAAATGTACGTCAGGAAAAGTCGTACGCAAACCCTGTGATTCAGCCATCCCATAATAGCAGGCGTAAACCTCAGCGCGCAAGGGATACAATGCGCATAAATCACAGAATGCACACTATACCGTTGCATAGCCGCGATGAACGCTGCAAAAGTGGGAGCCTTTGTACATGGACGCAGGAAGAGGAGGAGGATACCCGGGCCCTGTAATTTTGCTACACACACCACACTATTTAGTATGCCTGATGACCAGGTGTATGCCAGGCACTGGTCACCACCCCATATCATCCTAGACCTAGTCAGGGAGTGGAAGGAGGGCCTAGCATCACCCAACATCTGCTCCTAGGCCCTCGCCCTCCTTGGAAAGGTGCTGACAGCACTACATTTCATTGCCACTGGGATATCACAGGCCACACAATCTCTCTGTCTCCACCAGGTCTTGGCCTGCATAACACTACGTGCATGTCTGCGTAGGCACAAATATATGCCGCAAACACTGGAGGAAAGGCAGATAATGTGCCAGGATTTCTATGCATTTGCACACTTTCCAAATGTACTTGGAGCCATCGGCTGTACACATGTTGCGCTCCGGCCCCCCCCCCGAATGATGGGGCACGTATACCGCAATCTCAAGCACTGGCATTCCATGAACATGCAAGTCGTCTGTTACGCAAATGGAGTGATCATGCAAGTAAACGCCAAATCCCCTGGCAGCACGCATGACAGCTACATTTACCGCCAGTCACCACTCTACCAGGCCCTGGCATCAGGAAAATAGGTGAGTATAAACAGGCACGCACATGCATGCATGCACGTCACACTCTGAACAACAGACCATAACAATAAGTGCAAATAACAATAACAAGCATGTAAACGTTTGCAGGGGACAGTGCCTACACACAATCACTTTTCATGACGACGTCATACAGGAATCCTGCCACACCCGCTGAGGTAAGATATAATGCTGCACATGTTACCACAAGGACCAGAGTGGAACTCACATTTGTGGTGCTTAAGTTTCCGCTCCCTAGACCACTCTGGTGGGGTATTGATATGATATGATAAGTCATATATAACACCCCTGTACACAAGTGTTTCTAGGTGCGACAAGACCAGGAGGGGGGGACAGAGGGAGGACAAAACAATAGTCTGACTAGGTCTTGTGTCATTCAGATCGCGCAAAAATGCAGGGAAGAGGGAGTGGGAAATGTGCCGGGGGCGGGGGCGGGGGGAGTGCAGGTTACTCAGTGCTGCCGGAAAGTGGCTCATAAGTGCAGAGAAACAGGGGACTGTAGGGTTGCAGATACAGACTCATAAGTGCTTGGAGGGCTTGGAGGCAGTGCAAGGGCAACTAGCCTTGCAGTAGCCTGGACCTGAGTTTCAGTGGGTGGCCTGGTGACCAGTGTGCAGCGCAGTCAGGGACATCAGCAAGGGAGAGAGAAAGTGGAAGCAAAACGAAAAGTCTTGAGTTGCTTCCAAAACCAGATGTGGCTCTGCTCAAGTTTGAGAGAGGCAGGGAGGCTATTCCAGAGAGAGACCCCAGCAGAGGAAAGGGATCTACCCCCCACTCTCTGCTTGGAGAAGCGTCTGACCCTCAGAGAGTTGGAGATGTATGAGCAGAGGGCTCGAGACGGAAGATGTTTAGGAAGATAAAGTTGATGGTAGTGCGGGACCATGCCCCAGAAAGCCTTGTGAATGATGCAAAGGGCCTTTAACTTGATCCTTGCAGCCACAGGGAATCAGTGGAGAGATTTCAGAGCTGTAGAGATATGATCGCTTGGCTTGAGGCCAAGGACAAGTCTTGCAGTCCTGTTCTGGATAAGTTGTAAAGGTCGAAGAGTAGAGGCAGGCAGAAAGAGGCTGTTGCAATAGTCCAGCCCAGAGAGGACCAGAGCTCTGGAGACAGTGAGAGCTTCTGGGGGAAAGTGAGAAAAGGCAGAATACCTCTGAGGAGGTGCAGCTGGTAGTGTTGTAGAGGAGGCCCCAGATATGGCCTGCACTCCAGCCACCCATTTTGAAGTACCAGGAATGTTCACACCGAGATATGTGATGTATGATGAACAAATAAACCAGCAGAGAGCCGCGTTAGGACTCTGCCCAGTGCCCATCAGAAGAGCAACACCTATTGAAGTGCCAATAACCAGACAACCATGGACAGTAAGGTATCCATTGAGACAACCCTACCAGCAAATGACACGAAATAAAGATTGCTTAAACAGTGTCCCAGAAGAAACTTAAAAGGCCTTACTTGAAGATGAATGGTGAAGACACAAGGGCCCGACAGACTCACAGATGAACGAACGACAACCAAAACATGACACACAAAGACGAAATATCATGAATAAGGATATCATGAACTTAGAAGCAAGCATGATGTTGAAACATATAGAAACTTAAACTGTCAAACAGGATGAAAATATTCAACCAGCTAACGCCTGTACATATGTTTGTTATGCAAGAAGCTAAGAAAACAGTGAGGCTTACTATGCTTAGTAGAAGAATCCAGCGGCAAGCGCCAACAATATATCTACCTCAACGAAGCACACTGTATAAGTGCAAGTCCACTTTATACAAAAGCAGAACTCACCCAGTTTACTAAGGGCCAAACAGGACAGGATTCGTATCCCAGTTAAAACAAGAGGAGACAGCGGAATTGAAACTCAGCAAAGAGCATTCCGTTACTGGGAAGTCGAGGTCAAATCAAGAAAGGGAGGTGAACAGTAGCTTCAGAGAATCGAAACTTAAGAGCAGTGCAACCTGCCCCGTGAAGGTCGAGATAAGGTGGCCCAGGCAGGCCGAAATGAGAATTAAATGCACAAATAGAAGGAAAACAAAGCAGATTCACGGTGTACTAACACGTGACCAGCCAGGCACGAAGAGGCACCAACGTCTGATGTCACCCAAAACAGGAGATACTATAACTTTTCCTAACAAGAAGCTACAGTTTCGAGGCCGACCACAGCTGTTAGGTGGAAACCTGTGCAGTTCCCTCTGGGACCACTGCAAAAGATTTAGGACTACAGTTGTTTGGTAGTAAACCCACTTGGTAGCAATCTGTACCACACAGATTCACTTGGTAGCTGTGGCTGAGCAGTCAGACTTCCCTCAAGAAGAGTTAGGCAGTATGTGAAGTATACAAAATAGGACAATTTACACAGTAGAACAAGCAAACACGGAACAGAGCTTCGGTGTAAAGATATATAGTTATTTATTTATAAGAACACATCTATGAAAAACACACTGGCACTCATACGGAAAACAGCTTCAATCACAATTACTATAAGTAAATCAAACCCCCTAACAATAGTTCGACAAGTCTAGGTTCAACGGCACCATTATTTGCAGACAGAGGTGAATGCTTTAACCTAGATGGCACTCTAGTATTCGTTAGGACGGGAGAGAAAAAGGCAGGTTATGAAATCAACTCGGTACCAACACTTTTACGAACAAATGCAAGGCAAGTAAGGCAGGGTCTACTGCAGATCGCAAAGTTCAAAGGCCAGGCCCACTCGGAGAGAGGCAAGGCGATATGTCCCAAAAAGTATCACAGTGGAAATGCACTTCGAGTCTTTGGCGCAAATTGTCACAGAAAGATTGGACCAGTTCAGGACAGAAAGTTAAGAAGGCTTGGAGGCGACCCAATGGAGAGGCAAGGATTAAAACACCTCACGCTAACCGACACAAGGGAAGCCAGGCTGACACGGTACCTTGTATGTGCAGAGACAGCTCCGGCGGGGGCAGTTGTTCCTGGTGGTGGATGCAAGTCGGGGCTTTGCCAAGAGAAGAGATGCTCTCGTCGTCGAAGGAAAGTTGAAGATCGTTGCACCACCAGGGAAGAGACCAGCCGCGGAGTGCTCCGTCACAAGGCACCACCTTTTGGTCGCGGTACGGGTTAGTGGCTATCCGGTTGCCGGGGTGCTCAGCATGGGCAATTCGACCACTACATCCTTGAAGCGAAGAAAAAGCAAAGGGGGACTGGTTGTTCCCACCAGTCAGGGGAAGAAGACTCTCCAGCCGGGAGATCTCCTCTGTCGTTGGGAAGTGGTGAGTCGGTTCAGCAGGGCTCCACCGGAGGTGTCGTCGTTGCAGGTCGGCTCAGCTTTACCCTCGTCGGATTCTTAGGTCCTGTGGCGACTTCTCAAGATCCAGTCCCAAAAGCCCTGCTTTTATGCAGAAAACCCCCATTCATTCAGCCTAGCTGTCAATCAAAACACGCTAAGTGGTGAGCGGGGTGGCTCACCACTTGGGCCAATCACACCAGAGTGCGACTTGAGCTGGCAAGGCAACTCAGTCCAGGGTGCCTAAACCCCCTCCCACACCCCCTGTGGTACCCAGACAGAATGGCACCACTTTGGAGGGCCTCTGTGCAGAAGCCCGCCAAAAGTGGTACAAAGGGCTCAACCTTTGGTTTAGGTGTCACAGAGACGAACACAGACGCCATTTTAAAAACCGAGTTCTGGCAGAAAATACCAGCCGATAGATTTATTTAAGATAAATAAACCGGTGGTATGTTAGAGATTAACGAGAAAAAGTATTAACCTCCAACAATGGGAAGAATCCCATTGGGTTATATTCGGGGTCGAATATAACAAGTCGCTTCCACTGCCACCAGCCAAACTCGACGAGGGGGGACGGGACAGTGCCCCCTCGAATAACAGACCCAGGGGTAATCGAATTACCCCTACTAGTACGTCCACAATAGGATGGTTTGTACTAGTTCTGTTAGTAAATTTAGGTCTAGTAAAGCCAATGGTGACTTTACATGCCCTGGGAGACAGTAGTCGGTCCCAGGGTATGGAGTCTATGGTAGGGATCCTCTAGGACGCCCCAGTCTTACGGCACGGAGGGTGCGGTGTAACACACATAGAAAAACATATGAGACCCTATGGAGTAAAAGACCCCATAGCCCATAGAACACATTGACATTCATTCAAGGAATTTCAGGTCCAAGAGTGGGAGAAAAAGAGTCTCACTCTTGGCAGGATGGAAAAAAACAAACTCCAGAAATCCAGCAAAGCTGCTGGGGGACTCACTAGGTTAGGAAATTCAGCCTAAACAGAGAATTCTCCCTAACACTCGCCCCCCCCCAGACTAAGGGACAGGAGGATTTAATCCACTCCTGGATGAATCTCATACCTCTAGTCAATGTCATACATCCTAGAGAGACCATCAGCATTTTGGTGGTGACACCCTGACCTGTGCTCAATGGTGAAATCAAACCATTGCAGGCAGATCGACCATCTCAGTAGTTTTGGGTTTTCCCCTTTCATTTGCATTAACCATCTCAAGGGTTGGTGGTCAGTCTGAATAACAAAAGTAGAACCATACAAGTATGGCCTAAACTTCTTCAGAGCCCACACGATAGCAAAGCACTGTCTTTCGATTGTTGGCCACCTTGTTTCAGGATCCTTCAGCTTGCGGCTGATGATGCAAACGGGGTGCTCCCTACCTTTCCCATCCAGTTGACTGAGTACGGCACCTATTCCTACATTTGAAGCGTCTGTCTGCACAATGAAAGTTTGGTGGTAATCAGGAGCTCTGAGTACTGGGGCTTGCCAAAGAGCCTTTTTCAGGTTTTCAAAAGCTTGATTGCACTCCTCGTTCCATCTAACCTTTTTAGGAAATTTGGGCGAGGAGATGACATTCAGTGGAGAAGCTATGGTCCCATAGTTCTCGATGAAATTCCTGTAATACCCAGTGAGGCCTAGAAAAGCTCTCACTTGGGTCTGAGTAGTAGGTGTTGTCCAATTTTGCACAGCTTCAATCTTACTGAGCAAAGGCCTTATTTCTCCATCTCCTACCTCATGTCCAAGATAGACTACCTTACTCTGTCCAATTTGGCATTTACTCGCCTTTATGGTCAGATTGGCTCGTCCAAGAGCCTGCAAAACATCTCTCAGGTGGGTTACATGTTCTTCCCAGGAATTGCTGAACACTGCGATGTCATCCAAGTATGCCATGCAGAAGTCCTCCATCCCATTCAGAACCTGGTTTACCATCCGTTGAAATGTAGCAGGTGCATTTTTCAATTCGAAAGGCATTACCTTAAACTGGTATAAGCCAGCGGGGGTAGAAAATGCAGTTTTCTCCTTGGCATGGTCTGTCAGGGCTATTTTCCAATAGCCTGACGTCAAGTCAAATGTGCTGAGGAACTTGGCGGCGCCAAGTTTATCCACCAACTCATCTGTTCTTGGCAGAGGGTGGGCATCAGTCTTGGTGACTGCATTAAGAGCTCTATAATCCACGCAGAATCTAAGTTCTTTAGATCCGGCCTTTGGTACTAACACACCTGGGCTAGACCATGGACTAGTAGAGGGCTCTATTACCCCGAGATCAAGCATCTTGCTGACTTCACCTTTGATGTGGGTTTGTACGTTTTATGACATTCGGTATCCTCTGCTTTTGACTGGCAGACAGTCACCAGTGAGTATGTCATGGTGGCCCCAAGGGGTCAAGCCTGGTGAAAGCGAGAACAGAGAGGCAAACTGATTTAACATAGATTTGCACTCTTCTTGTTGCTCGGGTGTCAGATTTGAAGAGAGATTTACTCCTTCAATGTTTTCCTCTAAAGGCAAGCCTCTGAGGAGATCCGGAAGAGCTTCACTCTCTTCTTCTTCCTCTGAGGATGCTAGAAGCAACGCTACTACATCAGGTCTTGAGACATACGCTTTGAGTCGGTTGGTGTGGAAGACTGTCAGAGCCTCCTTGGGATTGCCCAAGTCCACCAGATAGTTGACCTCTCCGAGTTTACCCACAACTCTGAAGAGTCCCATCCATTTGTCTTGCAAGGCCCTCTGCCTTGTTGGGATCATAACGAGAACGAGCTGGTCTTGAGCGAACTCAACCATGTTAGACTTTTGATCATGCCAGTGCTTGACCAATGCTTGTCCAGCTTTCAAGTTATCGCTTGCTTCTGTCATCATGTGCGACATTCTCCTCCGGAGATCTATCACGTAGTCAGTCACTCTGACTGGCTTGGGGGAAGGAGCACTCTCCAACCCCTCCTTAATCAGGGCCAATGGACCTCTGACGGGATGACCATAGAGAAGCTCAAAGGGAGAATAACCTATTCCCTCCTGAGGGACTTCTCTATAAGCAAAGAGAAGGCATGGCAGTAGAAGGTCCCACTTACGCTTAAGGGGTTCCTCTAAAGCACCTATCATGCTCTTCATGGTTCGGTTGAACCGTTCTACCAACCCATTGGTTTGTGGGTGGTAAGCCGTTGAGAACTTGTAAGTAACTCTACAGGTTTTCCACATGGATTTCATGTAGTGGGACATAAAGTGTGACCCCCTGTCAGAGATTACTTCCTTAGGAACCCAGACCCTGGTAAAAATACCAAGGAGGGCCTTTGCCACAGCCGGAGCTGTAACAGTCCTCATAGGAATTGCCTCAGGATACCTAGTAGCATGGTCTACTACAACAAGTATAAACCTGTTGCCTGAGGAGGTTGGAGGATCAAGGGGACCAACAATGTCAATCCCTACTTTCTCAAATGGGACTCACACAACTGGGAGAGGCACTAAAGGTGCCACATTCTTGGAGCCAACCTTACCAGAGGTCTGGCAGGTGTGGCAGCTCCTGCAGTGTTTTTCTACTTCGGCCCCCGTTTTCGGCCAATAAAAGTAGAGAGGGAGCCTTTCCTTAGTCTTCTTGAAACTCAAGTGACCAGCCAAAGGAATCTCGTGGGCTAACTGCAAGAACTGTGGTCTGTTCTCTTGGGGTACTACAAGTCGTTTGTACTCCAGGTGCAGACTCGGTCGGTTCACTGTAGAAGAGGCCATCTTCCCAGTGCAACCTGTATTTCCCAGGCTCTTTCCCTTCAGCCTGAGCTTCTGCCTGGTGGAGAAGACCTTCCAGAGTTGGACATTCTCGCTGTCCCTTACTGAAGTCTGCCCTGCTGGGTCCACCTTCTGCCAGTAAAGACTGCAGCTCAGGATGGTCAACAGGATCCAGATCTCCAATGAGTTCCTGGCCTTCCATTAGCTCTTCTTCAGAGTCTAATTCTACCACACAGGGTTGTACCTCCCTCTCAGCCTCAGCTGGAGGTGGAGTTACGGGTATAACTTTGGACAACCGCGGGGAAGTCCTTGTTGGCTGCACTGAAATGCTGGCTGCTGGTTTCGGTATAGAAGTCTTAGGTTTCCCTTTCGCTTCTGATTTCTTGGAGACAGCAGCTGACAATTCCAGTGGAGCAGGAGTGATATCTTTCTTCATCATCTCCTGGAGAGTACCTCGCATGGTTCTCTAGTGCCCCCTCGAAAAACAGACCCAGGAGTAATCGAATTACCCCTACTAGTACGTCCACAATAAGATGGTTTGTACTAGCTCTGTTAGTAAATTTAGGTCTAGTAAAGCCAATGGTGACTTTACATGCCCGGGGAGACAGTAGTCAGTCCCCGGGTATGGAGTCTATGATGGAGGTCCGCTAGGACATTCCAGTGCTACGGCACGGAGGGTGCGGTGTAACACACATAGAAAAACATATGAGACCCTATGGAGTAAAATACCCCATAGCCCATAGAACACATTGACATTCAAAGGAATTACACACATTCATGTCCAAGAGTGGGAGAAAAAGAGTCTCACTCTTGGCAGGATGGAAAAAAACAAACTCCAGAAATCCAGCAAAGCTGCTGGGGGACTCACTAGGTTAGGAAATTCAGCCTAAACAGAGAATTCTCCCTAACAGTGTGTATTGGAATCAGACATTCCAGCCCACATCCTGGAGGCACACACACAAAGCATGCAGAAGCCCGCGAAAGCTTTGGGATTCGCGGGAAAGAGCATGACCAAATAAGGACTGGCACGGGTCGACTCAACCTGGGGAAGGTAAAGGGGCAAGATGGAGCAAAGGAAAAGGACAAAGAACCTTGTGGCATGGCCATTTTGGAGCCAGGCCACCTATTTGTGCCAAATGCGGTAAACGCAGTTAACATGGCAGGAAAGGGTTAAAAATAATGCGAATCGATAGCTGCCACCAGTCCTGTCCATGACACATCTGCACAGTTCATAAAAAGTCCAGCGAGAGTTTCTAGGGCCTTTGGAAATGACTAGAGACCCAAGGGTGCTGTATGGTAAGATACATTGCACACTTGTTACATGAGGAAAGGACTAAGGGAAACAAAGTCTTCCAGTACTGACTGTCTTAAGGGCATGTCAGTTTCCCCATAAAAAGTGAGCGAAAGCCCAGAGGAGTGCAGCTGAGGGCTGTGCTTCTCTGGCAAAGTCAGTCAATGGTGTCTAAACAGCAGCAAAACGTTTGGGGGTTGACATATTGAGGAAAAATTACATACAATTATGAAATCTTTCCTAACATCAAGCAGTCCTGTTCCAATTTCCTCAGCCTGGATTCAGAACGACTGAGGTCGTTTCTTATCGTTTTTAGTACACCCGCCTCCCTTGATATGGACATCCCTCTGATATACGCCTTAAAAGCATCCCAGCAGGCACCAGCGGTAGTAGCTTGAAGTGTGTTGCATTCAAAAAAGGTCTCGATATCTGCTAATATGTCAGCCTTAAATGCTACGTCCAGTACTACCAATCATGTCGCTAGACACTAAGAAAAGATCAATTCTGGAGGAACTATTGTGAACAGATGAATAATAGGTGTATTCACTCAATTGAGGATGGAGAACTCTCCAAGCGTCACGGATGTCAAGTGTTGCGCTGTGCTTGTGTAATCTACGTGCTGCACGTGGCAAGGTTTTAGATGCAGTCCCCGTCCTACCCAAGCTAGCATCTAGTATCAGATTCATGTCGCCTCCCCAGATGATCTTAATTCCCACATAGCCCAATAGTATAGCAGCGATAGTGTCAACGAAATCGGGAGTATCCACATTGGGTCCATAAGTGTTTACCAGAAGATATTCCCTGTTCACTATTGTGCAGTGTAGGACTACATACCTGCCTTCGGGGTATATATAGCTCTTGTGGAGTGCAAATTTAATAGATTTATGGATCAATGTCAGTACACCCCTGGCCTGTGTGGAGTAAGACGTATAGTATCTGTTAGGTCCCCAAGATGGTGCAATGCTCGTTGCCAAGCGACCTCGAGAATGTGTTTCTTGCAGCATGAGTATCTTGCTACCGTGTCTATGGGCATAGGCCATGATTTTGCAGGCCTTGGTGTAATTACTCAACCCTCGAATATTCCAGGACATTGGGCCTCATTACAAGTCAGCCGGTCCGGAAAGAACAGTGGTGGTAAATCCGCCACCACCGTTCTTTCCGGACCGGCTGATCTCGAGTTTTGCAGGCTGGAGGTGTCATTCCCGCCAGCTCTGACCTGGCGGGTTTAACACCACCCGCCTGCAGGTGGACGTGGAAACACCGGCACGATTACTGCTTGGGGATTTATCGAATTCCGCCTCCGCCTCCGGAATTACCGGGTCACTGAGGTTGGAAGCGCCGTATTTTGTGAAAATAAAAGGTGTCATTTCTGGCAGGACGTTTCCGAGAGTTAACACGGAAGGACTTCGGATACCAGCAGGCTGTGCGACAACCTTTCACACACCCCTTTGCAGGCGTGTATTTATTCAAACTCTCGCGCGCACCGCGCGCGCGCACCGTACCAAGTACCGTGCAAGTACCGCTTGGCCGCTGTCTGCTGCTCATTCCTCTTTGGATCTCCTCTTTTACAGAAGGACTTTGGATACCAGCAGGCTGTGCGACAACCTTTCACACACCCCTTTGGAGGCGTGTATTTATTCAAACTCTCGCGCGCACCGCGCGCGCGCACCGTACCAAGTACCGTGCAAGTACCGCTTGGCCGCTGTCTGCTGCTCATTCCTCTTTGGATCTCCTCTTTTACAGAAGGACTTCGGATACCAGCAGGTGAACATCACATATATATGGACTAAAAGACATTATTATATGAACCAAGTTCCTCACAGCTACTTTATTTTGTTTGCGACAACCTTTCACACACCCCTTTGGAGGCGTGTATTTATTCAAACTCTCTACTAAGTACCGTGCAAATACCGCTTGGCCGCTTAACCGCGAAGCCGCGGCGGTGCGGCGATATATTTTGTGCTTAATTTAATCTAATTTATTTTTTTATTCTCATTTTAAACAAATTTTGTTTGCTTTGTTTATTTAAGTTTGGCACATTACAATATTATGTTCTGTTTGCTTTGTCAATCATGATATACAACATCTGTGACTAGCAGTATTATTACACACGTAGTTTTGAGGAAACCATCACTTGGCCCTGCCTCTTTTGAATCCGACTTTCTTTTCATGCGTTCATATACTTTGAAAACAAATATGCCCGAGGTACTTGACTTACCACTTACTCCAGCAAATAATATTTCCAAAACTACTGACCAAGTCAAACGCATGGCCACTCGACAAAGCATAACACTCACACCAGTGCCCAAAACATCTTTATCGAAGCATGACATTCGTTCTTTCTGTGCGCAGTCCACAAGTCATGTTCAGGCCACTGTTTCGGCCTTGGAGCTGTTAGAAAAGACTCTAAATAATACCTCCCTAATTTCAAAGCACGCACAGCCGTTACAATCTCTGCCTTTGCAAAATGAGGAACAGTGCGTGTCGGACAACACCATTCTGCAAACCATTAAATCTCCGATCATCAATTTAAAACAATATGCACCTTTACCATCTGTGGCGGAAGAAGAAGATCATAATGAAGTGTTTCTCAACACACCATCATGTGCCACCAATATGATTCAGAACTCATCCGTGGTGTCAAATACACCGGACTACCGAGCACCGTGTTCAATGGACTCTAGTGTTTCTTCAGTAGCCTCTTTTATTCAACCCACTCCTCGACGACGTTTAGTTTCTCCTGAACGTCCGACAACTTTGTCAATCTCTACCAATAACGGCCTCTTAGAGATTACCCTGACAGCGGTAAATACCACAATTAAAAGCTTATACAAAATGTTTGAAACACTTGAACAAAAAATCAATCATCAATCAAAGCAAATTGAAAAAATTGCAACGTGGATACAATTCCACCCCTATATGAATCAGCCTAAACCAAACAATAACACAGAGGATGTGCATTCACAGGCAATTCTAATTGAGGATGAAATCCAAGAAACTGCAGTTCCTGCTATACCTGGAATCATTCGGCCGGTGGAGAGTATTAATCTCACCAACCACGACCCGAATGCATCATGGATTAGTGTCGACAAAACACTCACAAGCCCACATCCGATGGCCTCAGCAATTTACGATGTCTTTAAAAAACAAGCCCAGCAGGGCCCTCCTACAAGACTTCTCATTGCAAGATCACGTCATACAATACAAAAATCAAGACGAATGATGAAAGTGAAAGCACGCCTAGTGATGAATGATACCATCCAAAAGAAAGCTCCTATTAACATTCAAGCGAGTTCCACTGCTCAACAAGCAGAAACAATAACTCAAACCAGCGCGATACCAAATGGGCATCGAGTACCAACAGCAGCTACTATGATTCCTGCTTCAAAACAATATACCAAATCCTCAGGTGACACTCTGATAGCTACTTCTACGACTCAGACGCGATTAGCTCATCCATCCTCACACTCACCTTTGAACGCATTGATCGCCTTATCTGAAGAAGCTGAAGAGACCAGAGTGAATACCGCTCCTACCTCTAAAAATCAGCCGTCACAACTTGTCACAGCTGCTTCCTCATCATCATCACTTACAAAATCATCTCTCAGTGTGAGCTCTGATCGAAACTACATTTCTGAACGAGCTGAGGAAATTAAAGCAGCTGTAGACGAGTACTTACAGCATCGCTTACAATGTTCTAATATCAATCATCCTGAACAAACGGCAAACTGGGAATCGCATTCACAAATACAGGATGAAAATTATCCTATAGAAAAAAACTGGCCACATGTAGTCCATTCGAATTACCAATCAACAGGACAACGAACTACCTTAGCTAATGAAGTGCAAAATAAGAAGACAATCCATTTTGCAATTCCTGAACAACCAATAAAAAAGATTCAGACAGTACCTCTAAAAAAAGAAATCAAGAAGAATAAATTTCATGATTTCCATACTCTTATCCTGAAATGTCGTAACGCCCCACATGCACAATATGACTTTTCTAGAACAAGTGTTCTCAACATATTCAGCGAATTACCAGCCCTGGAAGATATCTCATCATCTGACATTGATCAAGTGGAGTTTCTGTGCGATAGTAACCTCTCAATTGTCCGCCTTTGGATTAGATCTGGTCTAGTGCTGAACACCCTATGGCGAACAAAAATGGCCCTATTTGATATGGGATTCCAATTGGCTCTAGACCCTGAAAGAAGCCCCAATGAACAACAAGAGCAAAAATCAAACCAAAAACAATATACACAGACCAACCAACGACAAGAAGCATGTACATGCGCCTTTTGCAACTTATCAGCCAAAACATAACCATTATTGAGCTCGTCTAAACAAAATGTTACTTTGATTTCATGGAACTCCAGAGGTTATCGACATTTGCTGAACCAAGAACAGAACTGTATAAACAACTTTGAAATAGTAGCACTTCAAGAAACATGGATCACACAAACCCCAATATGGGACGAGCATACTGTGGTACTTCTCCCAGCAATTACCTCTACAAAAGGTCGACCCATGGCAGGCTTATTGGTGGCTGTTAGAACTACATCAGGCCTCAAACTCCATGCATGGGCTTCCCCAAATAACTTCATGCAATTAGTCAAAATTTCGAGAGGCTCTGTACACATTGCATTAATTAACTTGTATCGCAATCCTGCAGCAATTCCTGACAAAACTTTTTATAAAGATCTATCCAATCTCTTGGAAATAATTTCGAAAACCTCGGATATTTCAACTACCATACTTGCTGGTGATTTCAATTTACATGACATGTCTACATCTAAAAAAAACCTGTCGCCAGATATCATTACAGCTCAAAATTTTATGAGGGAGTGGAATCTATTTATTGCGAATGGCTCTCTTCCAGGTGATATACCATCTCGACCCACGTGGCACAGAGGCAAATCTACAAGTACCATCGACTATCTATTTCTTTCTGAAGATTTATTCACGAAGGCTCAAAAATTTGAAATCATTCAACAATCAACAAGTGATCATAATATGCTCCTGCTGACTTGGCCATGGACGGAATCCCAAGAAGATCCACAACATCGAATGATGCCAAACTTACAAATTAATAATGCTAAAACAAGATTTAAATGGACCCAAGCCAAACTAACAGCAATGGAAAGAGAATTACAAGCGCAGATAAACTCCCCTACGTTTCAATCTTACCCAACAGTCCTGAACATGTTCAATGAGGCGCGTCATATGCATCTCATTTCTTCGAACAAAAAAAACAAGCATGTCTATGATCACCAATTACAGAAGGTGAAATCTGTGTATAGAAAAGATCTAAGACTGATGCGATCTCTACCTATAGATCAACAACAACGAGCGAAAAGAAGCTTAAAATGCAAATATAAAAATTGGATACGTGGTCACAAAGCCTTTATGTTTCAAAAAGATAGTGAAAATTTTATGAATCTAACTCGAACCAAAAACACAGCTCAAATATGGTCCCTTTTGAATGACACAGTTGTCCACAGACAAGTCGACACACAACTAAACGGTGTGGCAGAGAGGGAATGGATAAAACATTTCTCCGAATTATATCACGATGAAAACTTTGAACATTATCAATATGTAACACCAAATAATGCACCTTGGAATCTCGATATTTCCATAGAAATTATCGAAGACTTCATAACTAAGGCCTCTTCATCTCGAGCTGCGGGACCCGATGGTCTGACAAACCAAATGATGAAAGAATACCCACATGTGTGGGCTAGAATCTTAAACAAAATATTCCAACAGATTCTAAACAAAAAAACTATACCTGCATCATGGCGCACGTCATTAATAGTCCCAATTTTCAAAAATGGAAATCGTGAGGCCCCTTCTAACTACCGCCCCATCGCCCTTCTGGACACCCCGAGCAAAATCTTTTGTCGATTTGTTTTGCGAGATTTCAATCAATGGACTTTGGAGACCCAACATCGAGACCCAAATCAAACGGGCTTTGTATCAGGCATGGGAACAGCTGTCAACCTAATTACATTACATGCCCTAAAAAAACAAGCACATTACACCAAGACGCCTATATATTTTGCATTTATCGATTTACAGGCAGCGTTCGACTCTATCTCTCGAGGCAAACTCATTGACAAGCTCATTGATGAAAAATGCCCTTCCACCCTAATTGATATTATTCATGCGTTACATTTTGAAACATCAATACGTATTAGACTGTCAATAATGGGTTTACTGTCTGCTTCCATTAGAACATCTAAAGGGTTAAAACAAGGCTGTCTATTAGCATCCGCCTTGTTTAATTTCTACATTCAAAATATAAAAAAGTTTTTCAGAGAAATATCATCAGATTCTCCTAAGCTAAACAATGTGATTACACAAGCCCTTTGGTATGCGGACGATCTCGTCCTTATATCAAAAACGCCTAGTGGCCTACAAAAACTCTTGACAGCTTTGTCTCGATATTTTGACTTAAATGAACTCATCATAAACTTAAAAAAATCACAAGTAGTACAATACATTCCAAAAATCTCTTTGAGTAATAGAATGAACTGGCAAATCAAAGATGTTAAACTTGATATTGTTAATAACTACACGTACCTAGGATTGGCTTTTGATGATGTCCCTAACATTGACACTCAAAAACTTATCGTTATAAATAAGGTGATCCCAGCCATATCGCAAACCAAAATAATTCTGTTTAAATTTGGCAAATTCTCAATAGCCCCGGCAATTCAGTATTGGCGACAAAAAGTCACGCCTACACTTCTCTACGGACTTGAAACCAGAACATTTATTGAAAATTCATTCTTTGAAAAAATTGAAGCTAAGTATTGGCGACACTCACTAAGAGTCCCGATATGCACACCCGGATCCTGGTTGCGATATGAGCTCGGACTCACCTCTTTACATGCCAGATATCACTGGCAATTATGTGCGCTTTTCAGAAAATGTATTGTTTATGATAAGAATAACACCTTGTTGACAACTATAGCAGATTATATGTTCCATTCTAAACATCGATTTGCTCAAGAATGGACGAAGAACGTAATTTTAATATTGGCTAAGGCGGAAACTACTCTTGAAATGTTGATTAACAATCCGAATCATGTCAAAAAAAAGATCTTTATACAAGATTGGATAACTACTCTAGCCAACTGTCTCTCATATAAACATTTCAATGCGCAAGCATTTTTGGACAAAAAAATGGGAATAACTGCGACCTACTTGCTTAAAGCTCCAAACCCTAAAATACGATCAGCGATCCTGCGTCTGCGCCTGAATTTGTGGCCTACACGAGACATTCAAGCGCAGAGAAAACAGTTAAATCTGGAAAGGAACTACTGTCGATTTTGCTTTAATACTTCTATTCGAGAGACCCTCGAGCATCTTGTCATGAAATGCACTGCGCTATGTAGATTGAGAGAGATACACTATGCTAATCGTTTGCTTTATATGTCTTATGTATTACCAGAACATAGATGGTTAACAATACTCACAACTGAAAATATGAGCCTATACATAGCGACAATCAACTTTTTGAATGCTTTGAAATTAGAAGATGGACCTATCCACACTGCAATATAACATGAAGAAACTAAGTCTCCTATGAGGACTTATGAACTAGTGTGAGGTTTACTATGTTATACTATGTTAGGTCATGTGACGATTTACATACATTTGCTGTGTTTTCATGTTTTAATGTTTTAAGTTGGTTAAGTATAAGTATAAGTCTAAAGATAAGTATTACATGTGTGTGTAATTTTGTGATTTTGTGTTTCGACACATCACACATCTTACGAATGATTAATTATTTGGAAAACTGGTGAAAATGAATCAAGTATTTGTTAACCTTTTTTAACAAACTGTTCAAAAAAATGTTATTCTTGTTCTTTTGTAAAAATTTGAAAAGTTGAGTAATCAGCTAAACCAATAAAAAAAAAAAAATAAATAAAAAAAAATGCCCCGGGGATTCTGGGAATCACAGAGGCGGAATAGTAATACGAGTCCGGCGGTAACCTGCCGCTTTTTCCGGCTCGGTTACCGCCGGACTCATAATGAGGCCCATTATATTCGTAGGCATTTCACTGTTCTAGTTCCATCCCAGTTAGTCTGGGGAGGGCCAGTGTTAGGGAAGATTTCATAGTTGTATATAATTTTCCCTCCATGTGTCAATCCCCAAACGTTTTGCTGCTGTTAAGACACCCTTGACTGACTTTGCCAGAGAAGCACAGCCCTCAGCTGCACTCCTCTGGGCTTTCGCTCACTTTTTATGGGGAAACTGACATGCCCTTAAGACAGTCAGTACTGGGAGATTTTGTTTCCCTTAGTCCTTTTCTCATGTTGCAACTTTTGTGCAACATATAACAAGTGTGCAATGTATCGTGTACCTTGTATCGTGTACCGTGATCTTTTCATCTTTGTGTTTTTGTTGCGCCCTGATGCTTGCGAGCTGCGGCGCGTTATAAATATATAAATAAATAAATAAAAAATAAATCTTACCATAAAGCACACTTGAGTCTATAGTAATTTCCAAAGGACCTAGATACTCTCGCTGGACTTTTTATGAACTGTGCAGATGTGTCATGGACAGGACTGGTGGCAGCTATTGTTTTGCAGTATTTTTAACCCTTTCCTGCCATGTTAACTGCGTTAACCGCGTTTGGCACGAATAGGTGGCCTGGCTCCAAAATGGCCATGCCACAAGGTTCTTTTGTCCTTGTGATGCTGGAAATGCATCAGAGGGATAGGGCCTCTGAATCCTTGTCCTTTACTGCTTTTTATCATGTGTTCTGTCGTGTTTTCTGCCCAGGAGTCCATGTGGGACTCCTGGCAGTGCAGCTCTCTCTTTTGGTTTGGTGAACAGACCCATGGGATACCCTTATGGCACCCATGGGTGGGGGTACAACCCTGTGCCCCTAGTGTATGTTTTTGGGCACCTGTGGGTGGCCCACAGAGCAGGGTATGGGCTGGTGGCAGCTCCATGCTGAATTTGACAGGTGCTCTGGGTGTCCTCCATTTTGGGATACCCAGGCCCTGCCATTGGGATCAGTTGATTCCTGATAGAAAACAAGATGGCCCCTGTGGCCTCTTGCTTTCTTTTGCCTGTTATCTTGTTTTTCCCAAAGTCCTGGGAAGCCCTGACTCTGTCCCTTCCCCCTGACTGGCTGTTGGGTGGAAGTTCCATATATGGTGTTGTTGTGAAGGCCCAGCTAGACTGACTGGAGCCTTCGCATTGACTGTATGTTGTGGGTACCTCCTGTGGGTGGGACCTGGGTGAATGGAGTGTGTGACCAATATACACTCCTTGTTGTGGTTGTCTGGTTTCTGGCATGTGAGACAAAGACTGAGACAGCCCTGCCCGAAACTGGCCTGAATGCAGTGTGTAGTGTTGAATGGCTGGGTACTTGTCCTAATCCACATTCCTTGTTGTGAGTGTCTGAAAGGGAGGAGTGTGGCCTGAATGCACTGTGTGCCTGATTGGCTGACTGACTGCATGAATGCCCTTCTGTGTGATAGGCTGCTGTGTGTGTGTCAGCAGTGTGGATGAGAGACAGAATAGTATATCTGGGGACCTCTCACCACTGGAAATTGTTCAGAAGCGTTCAGAAGCTGAGTCTCCACTCAAGAGTAACTGGAACTGCTGACCCTCGACGCCCAGCTGGAAGAAGAAGACTTGCTGCTGCATTTGCTTCGACCGATCCGAAGGCTGCCGTGTTCGTCGAGGACTGACCCGAGAGAGGACCTGGCTAGGCGCCCCCTTCCCGTGCTCCGAGGGACCATCGAGCACCGCTGAATCTTCGCCGAAGCTCCCTGGACGCCAGACCATCGAAAGGCTGCCGACCGGAGAAGAGGACTGCCGAGGAGAACGAAGTAAAGCACCCGGACCTCGACGCTGTCGAAGTCCATTGCCGTCGACCAGGGTTCTCAGGTCTGTGTAACCGCTGGAGGCCCGTCGAAGTTGTGTTGCCCAGCCGTGGGAACCACTTGACGCCGTGCCGCCGACGACCGGAGCCGTCCGCTCCTTGCCTAAGAACATTTGATTTGAAGGACTCCCTCGTCCGCATCGTCGACCGCTTTTGTCCTGCCGGAGAAAGTCGAGGACGACCAACGCGCCGAGGAGAATCCGCCGGTGGGTTTCCCGCCACCTCACGACCCCAAAGACTCAAGCGACTCGACGCCCTTGCTGGGCCCCCGTCATTCACAATCTTTGCGGTCCAGAACTAGTGTCGCCGAGGTGCCCCGCACGCCTCTTCCTCGCAGGACGCCGACGTCCCGACGCCGACGAGCACCGCTCGGATCGAAGCCTGCCGCCTCATCGACGCCGTTCTACCCTATTTGTTGTCGGACGTTCGACGCCCCGTGTCTCCCGCTTGAAAGGGAAGGCATTCAAGAAGGGCCGTCGATTCCCCGACACCGAACACCGAGTTCCTCGACGTTTCTCGACGCCTCTCGACGATCCGTGACTCCTGCTTTAAAGGGGGTCACTCAAGAAGGATCTGTCGACGCCTCTTCGAAGAACTCGACTCCACCAGGTACATTGGGGGGGTAAAAACATTGTAGGAGAGAATAAGACTATTGAACAATATATGGACTGGGCTTGTGTTATATCTCTTTATTTTACAGGTTGCCCAGGTGGGGGGATCTCCACACAGAACTGTGTCCAGTAGTAGGGGCCAGTATTCTGCCTATTGTTTCAACCATCTGTTATCTCTCCTCTCTCTATTGCTGGTTTCCTTCTTATTGATCTGTGTGCCATTTTGACAGTATTGTGAATGCACTTTAATGAGGTCTAATATTAGTGGTACCACTTTAGAATTGTAGATATTTACCATTATTGATTTTCCTGAGCACAAAGTGCGTTATTGTGATAAGTGTACATAACCCTTGAATATTAATTATATAAAGACTGTGTTTTCAGTAATACAGTGTGTGGACATTCCTTTGTGGGGGCTTGGGGATACACTGTACTTAAGAACCAGCCTGCATCACCTCCTGAGAAGCTAGGCCTTGATTGCTCGTCCATTGCTACCGTATTAGAGAATCTTGGCTGGGGTCCTCTGTGCCTCCCCTCTACCATATAGAGAGCGGAAATACAGACACCCCCCACCGGTCTTTACAGTCCTGTCCTTTGGCCATCTTGCCCCTTCACCTTCCCCAGGTCGAGTCAACCCGGGCCAGTCCTTATTTGGCCATGCATTTTCCCGCGAATCCCAATGCTTTCGCGAGCTTCTGCATGCCTTGTGTGTGTGCCTCGAGGATGTGGGCTGGGATGTCTGGTCCCAATACACATCCTGGGTGCCAGAGAGTCTGGAGTGTCCTGAATGTCTGAGACCACCGTGGTCTGTGATTGGTCCACGTATGGAGTGTGTGCTTGTGAGCAGATCTCCCATTGGGTCCTCTCCGTTTTGGCGCGAAGGGGACTTTGGATAAGAGGACGCTGGAAACACCACTACCAAGTCGATCTCCTGAGTTCTCACTGAACAAGGGATAGGATCCAAGTATCCTGCGTTAGGCAGAATCCTGTGCAGTTCCCTTAGGGAGCACTACAGAAGATTAAGACTACAGGTATATGCAATAGATCCCCTTTGGTATCAGTCTGTACCACAAAGATTTAGTTGGTAGCTGTGGCTGAGCAGTCAGACTTATCTCAAGAGGGAAATGAGCAGTATTCAGGGTTTACACAATAGGACTACAGTACTATGGCACAAGGAAACACTGACCAAAGCTTTGCATTAAAAAGAATATATATATTTATTTTACACACTTCTAGTTCAACACATAAATCACAGTTATTAAAGCAAGTTAAAATCAGTCAAGAAAAGTATACACATTTCCTGATTAAATTGTAGACAAGTTTGAGCAAGAGTGAAAACTGAGCAAAATGGCACAGTGGAAATCAAACACAAATGGCACTCTAGAAATTTTTCACAAGGGAGGGAAAGAACAAGTTATACAGGAATATACTCTTAGACCCCCTAGCAACACTTCCCAATATGATTGTGAACAAGTTTAGGCAAGGCAGTACTTTAGCATGTATAATACTGAGGTGAAAACCGAGCAAAATGGCACTTCACAAGTTTAAAAAGAGGGACGGAAAAGGTGGTTATAGGAGTTAGGTGCACCAACACATTTCTAGGTGAGAAGCAATCTAGAGAAGAGAAGGCAGTTGTAACAGATTTAGCCAGAGTCAATAGGCCTGTGCCAGAGTCAGTGGTACAGGGCAAAGTGCCTAGGAGAAAAATGTTCTTGTAGCTCCAGTCAAGTCTTTGTTAAACGATTCGAAAAGGTGGATGCAGGAGGCGAAAGACAATGTTAGTCGATAGGGGCGGCCAACCCTCGAGTTAGGTAAAGGATTTCAAACACCTTTAGCAATACCCTGCGAAATGGGAAGCCTGGCGGAACAATGTACCTGAAAAAGTGGAAGCGGCTCCTGCGGTGGCGGTAGTTCCTGGCAGATCCTGCAGTTCGTGTTGTCCAGCAGAGGAAGAGAGGCTCTCATCGTGGAGGAAGGTTCGAGTTACTGCACTGCCCAGGGAATAATTCAGCCGCGGTGATGCCGAAACGGATTAAAAGGTACGCTCCTTTAAATCACGGTCGTGGTGGACGGGTGCCTGGCTATCCAGTCTCTGAGTGCAGGGCACTGGCAATTCGACCAAGGCAGGTCCTGGAGGGCGATTGGCAAACCCGGTTGGCCCCACCAGCTCAAGGGTAGAAGGCTCTTGCAGATGAAGATCTTCTCTCGCCGTGTGGAGAAAAGTGGTGAGACGCTGCAGCAGGGCTTCACCAGTGGTTCAATTGTTGCAGATGTCTTTGGCTTCTCTCCTCTTCGGCTTCTTAGTTCCAGTGGCGATGTCTTGCTCTTCCAGTCCTCAGGACCCTGCTTTTATGCAAAAAGATCCCCATTCATACAGCCTAGCTGTCACTCCCTCAGTAGAGTGGTCATTCTGGCGGGAGACCCCACAGCCTATCAGGTTAGAGTGCGACATGGGTTGCGGAGGCAACCCTGTCCAGGGGTCCTACTCCCCCTCCCACACAATGGGTCCACCCCAGACTCAGTGGCGCCGAAAGGAGGGCTTCTTGGCAGAAGCCCACCAAAAGGATGAACAAAGGATCCCCGAGCTGGATTTGGATCTTAGAGAAAGACACAAGAAAGAATTTATATAAAAGTTCTGGCAAATAAAACCTACCAGAGTAAAGTTAATATAAAAATAAACCGGCGGTATGTTAGAGGCTGTCAGTAAATGTGGTAGCCTCGAACAATGGGAAAATCCCATAGGGAAATATTTGTGGTCGAATATTTTTGGTAGTAACCACTGCCACCAACCAGAAACTTTTGAGAGAGGGACTCTACGGTACCCTCTCGAAAATGAACATAAGGGAAAAACTATTAACCCTTGCCAGTACCTCCATAGTAAGATGGTTTGTACTGGTTAAGTTCATAAAGATTGACTAGTAAAGTCAATGGGGACTTTACATGCCCTGGGAGACAGTAGTCAGTCCCAGGGTATGGAGTCTATGTTTGGGGGTCACTATGACACCCCTGTGTCACTGCACAGAGGGTGCTGTGTAACACATGTGTATAAAGATGGTTCCTATGAGGGCGACATAAACCCCATAGACATTAGACACAAAAAAATAGCCTAGAACACACATAGCAAATGTGCCTAAGAGTGGGAAAAAGAGTCTCACTCTTAGCAGGAGAAAAAAACAAACCCTTAAAATCCAGCAAAGCTGCTGGGGGACTCTATAGTTAAGGGAAATTAGCAATAGAATGAGAATTCTCCCTAACATCCTGCAACTACGAAGCCGAGTCGAGGAACCGCAGGTGACCCGCTGGAAGTTTTGGCATCCTGGGCCCGCTGTCGTCCCACTGGACCCCTCTGCATCTGGTCATCCTAGAAGGTCTGCAAAGATGCTTTGACCCATTGGAATAGTGGGACCAACTATTCTCGGCACCTTCACCAAAACCTGCAAGTAAGCTTTCTCGGAAGTGTCCCTGGACCAACCAGTGGGCTGACCAGCTTACGCAGGACCTTTGCTATGTCTCTGCCGTCGTTTCGAGGAGGCCCTCGAAGCTTGGCATACTGCTAGCTCTATGTCCAGGGCACCCTCACACCGAATTTCATATACTTGGCATTCGCAGGTTTGAAGTGAGACGAGTGTGCCCCGACCGGAGTAAACGCGGTTACCGTGTTGCCCTGCAGCGGCAACGTCCTTAGCAAGTCTGCTGCATTTGTGACCTTCTTGCCCCTGAAGCCTGCTGCAGTGAAAGTGGGGCAATTCATCCACACAGAGTGGAGAAATCGCCACTGTCCCGTTTGAGAATCATCGCTGGATCCCAGGAATTAAAAGGTGCCTAGACATCCTTTTTGCCGCATTCAAACCTGCAACCGAATTGGACTAACCTGATCAAGTTTGGGTCTCCTTGCCTCAGGGACCAGTGAGTAATCAATACCCCAACCGGTGGTCCCTACTCCCAGAGCCCATCGTTACGCATAAGTGGCCCCTGGGGGCCCCTCTCCTTTCCACTGCTAGTGCGAACTAGTGACTCCATCCAGCTCTCTGGAACTGCCTCTGCCTTCAAGTGGAGGCCCTTCTTGAATAGTGGGAACTTATTCTTCATCGCCTCATCCACCTGCCTGAGCTGCTAGAGACCCCTGAAGAGACCCTGTTTTGCCCATTGGAACAACCGCGTGCATTGGCATTACATGTACTATTGAGCACAAATCTCCCCTCTTCTTAGGGTTTAGACTGCCTCTTAGTTAGGTGAATAACTGATGTTGAATTGGGCCTAAAGATTAACGGCACTGCCTGTTTCCTTCCCCTCTAGGTTGTTAACATATTTCGTGCAGTCATCCCTTTAGACCCCACTGGTCTTGTATATATATCAAATTGATTGTGATGTATTGGTTTACTTAGTGTTACTGTGATTCTTTGCTATGGTCTGTTACAAAGGCCTTGTAATAAATGTGTCTATATTTTTAATATAACACCTGTCTGAAGTAATTTGTAAGTGTGTGATCAGAGGGATGTGGACGGCATGAAAGGGAAGAGGCAAGAGGAGGGACCACATGAGAGAGAGCACACGGTCGAAGGAAGACCACCTGAGAGGGGGTACCAACCAGCCAAACTGTGAGGTCGGGAGAGCCCAGTCCAGATAATTATCAGTCTTGGGACCCCGGAAGACAGCATTAAGAGAGACGTGGACGAAAGGACTACGGCTGACACCACTTACATGAGTATAGGATACGTGGAAAGAGGTTGTCCCAGCGAACAGAAAAAACAGAACGGAGGCGATTGGGCCGTCCTTCCCGGACAACCGCTGGCTTACCGGGCGGGGTTCCGCTCCGAGTGCAGCATGGACCATAGCAAGCCGAACGCCTTCACAGGCAGAAGCCGGTTTCCCACGCAGTTTCTTTCACAACACGGTCGAGGCCGTACCCAGTGACACGGAAGGCAGAGACCCGCTTCCGAGTTCACCGCTAACACTCACCTTCAGAAAGCGTCACAGAGACCTTGAGGGTACCAGACCTCTTCGAGACGGGGGTTCCTCGCGGGAACCCGGACTTGGTGGGCCAGGCAGGCAACCCTCCGTCAAACCAAGAGAAAGGAGGTGGGGCTTACGGGGATATTTATAGAGAACCAAGCCAAGTCTGTGCTGATTGGCTACCTAGACCCCAACCCCTATATAAGGTAAAAACAAATGATGGACGGTGTGTCTCTTTGCCATTCTCTTCTAGGACTTCGAGAGAGAGAGAGCTGTGCCTGAGACGCTGTGGGCTTACGAGGACTAGCTTCAAGGTCGAGAAGCCACATCCATATTCCAAGAAGAAGAAGAAGCATTCTTGAAGTTTTTGTTGAATTCCTGTATCCTGAACAAAGGTTTTACTTAAGTTCCACTCCTTGCTGCCTGTCCCTCATTCACAAAAGCGGTGGCAGCGGTGGGATGTCACAGCACGCCATGGAAGGAATCATTAAAACCCTGGCAGAAGGACAGCAGCAACTTCAGCAGATCATACAGGTCCAGTCACATCAGGTGCAGACTGACCGCCAAACCATCCAACAAACCCTTCAGTTGCATGCAGCAAACCAAGATGCACTAAAGAAAATGACGGAGGCTGTGGTAACCAGTAGAGGCAACCCAATGGCTCCTACAGCTATGTTACAAAAATACCAAACCGGTGAAGACCCCTGTTACTTCTTCACCAATTTCGAAAGAGTGGCACGCAATGCACAATGGCCCATGGAGAAGTGGGGTCACTTCATTGCACCCATGCTGACCGGCAGCATGCAAGGAGCATACCAAGCGGCCAACCCAGCGGGGGACACTGCATACTCAGACATCAAGAGAGCCATACTTGAACGTATGGGAATGGATGATGAGTCATACCGGATCCGCCTGAGGGATGCTAAACTAAAAACGATGGAGATACCTCGTCAGCTGTATTATCGAATCCACAACTTGACAGAAAAGTGGCTGAAGCCTTCCAGCAGCAGCATTCAGGAGATGGTGGACAAGATTAAGCTGGAACAGTTCACAGAGGCACTCCCCTCAGTGATGCAGAGATGGGCGAGGCAACACCACCGGCCCACACTGACCGAAGCCATCGACATCGCTTCTGCCTTTCAGAAAGCAGGTTCAGTCCGAGCATCCATGATTGAACCCTTTCCCAGAACCGCAGCGATGAAACCACAAGGAACGGTTGAACAAAGGCCGGCACCAGGGGAAGCCAAAAACATAACATGGCCCACTGTAACCAGACAGCCCCAATGCTTTGATTGTGGTGAATGGGGCCATATAGCGAGGTTTTGTCCAAAGAAACCTAAACCAGCGGAGCCCATGGAAATTGGGTTCGTTCAAGGAAGGGAATACCGGAGGAGTCGTGAACCGTACTTGCTAGATGTCCGGGTGGACGGAACTACCCAGAAGGCTCTGCTGGACAGCGGAAGTGAACAGACCGCAGTCAGACCGGAAGTAAGTGGGGAGAAGGTCGGGCTGGATATTCCGATACCTATAAAATGCGTGCATGGCGACACTGTTTCCTATCCTTCTAAGGTAGTTAACATAGAAGTAAAAGGGGTGGCGTCCAGAATGAAGATTGCCATCATGACCCACCTGCCAACCCCGGTTCTCCTGGGAACTGATCTCCCCTCTTTTCCCGAATGTGTTAGGGACACAGAGTGGTTGCAAACAGCCCCTTTTTCCCAGATGGACATAAGGCCTCCCATCCCAAAAACCCCCAAGAAAAGCCGAAGCGAAGTAAGAAGGGAAAAGATGAAGTGGGAAAAAGAAAAGAAGTTTGCGGGGGTCATAGATTGTTTACCCGATGACAAACAACCTACATTTCGCGGTGAACTGGCCTTAGATCCTACCCTAAAAACCGCTTGGAACCAAGCCATTGAATACCCAGAGAAGGGAACAGCATATCCTTGGTTCAAATCATCGAAGGGATTGATATATCGGATAACCAAGGACAGGGCTGATCGGGAACTGGAACAACTGTTGGTACCCCAAAGTTTCAGACTCACCATCCTGAAACTAGCACATGACGCTACCACAGGAGGACATTTGGCGAGGGAAAAAAACACAGGATAAGGTGCTGAAAAGGTTTTATTGGCCCAGGTGTTCCGCCGGGACGTGACCAAGTATTGTGAGGAATGTGAGGTTTGCCAGAAAACTAATCCCCGGTTACCACCGAAGGCCCCGCTACAACCGTTACCTTTGATAAAAGAGCCATTTTCCCAGATAGGAATGGACATAGTGGGACCATTAGAACCCAACAGCCACGGATATCAGTACATCCTAGTCATCGTAGACCACGCAACACGATACCCCAAGGCTTTCCCCATGAAGGGAACAAGCGCCACACAGGTCTGTAATTTGTTAGTCCCTTTCTTTTGTCGAGTGGGACTCCCAGACGAGATACTGACCGACCAGGGGCGGAATTTCATATCCGGGGTAATGCGGAGAGTCTGCCAACAGCTGAACATAAAACAGATCCGTACCACCGTCTATCATCCACAGACGGATGGGTTGGTAGAACGTTATAACAAACTATCAAACAAATGTTAAAAAAGGCAACTGAGCCCATGGGCACTAACTGGGACCGGGTATTACCCTGGGTACTCATGGTGTTACGTGATACCCCACAATCGTCCACCGGGTTCTCCCCTTTTGAGTTGTTGTTTGGTCACAAACCCCGAACAGTACTTGATCTAGCACGCAGCGAATGGGAAAACCAAGAGGAAGAAACCCAACTCACAAATTATGTGATTAATCTTCGGGATACTCTAACACACATGAGAGAGCTGGCTAGGGAGAACCTGAGCCGGTCACAACGGACACAAGAAAAATATTACAACCGCAACACCCGAGGAAGGTCCTTTCAGAAAGGCAACAAAGTACTGGTGCTATTGCCCACATCTTACAATAAGATGCTGGCCCAATGGAGGGGTCCCTATACCGTACTGGATGTACTCAGGCCGATCAACTACTTGATAGAACAACCAGACCGAAAAGAGAAAACCAAGAACTATCACATCAACCTACTGAAAGCTTGGAAAGAACCAAGCACAGCTTCAAGCGGAATGAATGTAATGTGTCCCGATACACCAGACAGTAGTTCCGAGGTCTCCGCCCTGCAGGCAGTGCAATGAGGACCAAACCTGTCAGAAAAAGAAAAAACGGAACTCCTAGAAGTCCTTAACCCTCTGAGAGAGGTCTTCTCATTCTTTCCAGGCAGAACTCCACTAGTAGAACACCGAATTGAGACCCTACTGAACCAGTTCGTCCGGTAAAGACCCTACCGAATTCCTGAGGCTAAAAGAGCAATGGTGCAAGCTGAAGTCGAAGAAATGCTGAAACTGGGAATAATCGAAAGATCGACAAGTCATTGGTCTTCCCCGATAGTCCTGGTGTCCAAACCTGATGGCACGACTCGATTTTGTATGGACTATCGGAAACTTAATGAGATCTCAACCTATCAGGCTTACCCCATGCCTCGGATAGACGAGTTACTAGAACGACTTGGAGCCGCCCAGTACCTAACCACCATAGACCTTACTAAGGGACACTGGCAGATACCCTTACGGAAAGAAGATAAGATTAAAACAGCTTTCTCTACCCCGTCAGGGTTGTACCAGTTCACGGTTTTACCATTTGGTCTCCATGGGGCTCCTGCTACGTTCCAAGCATTGATGAACCAAGTACTGAGGTCACACAACGAATACACCTCAGCATACTTAGACGACATTATAGTGTTCAGCAAGAGCTGGGAAGAACACCTTGAACATCTTGGAAGAGTTATAAAAGAACTGGAGAGGGCCGGACTGAAAATCAACCCAAGGAAAACAACCATTGGGGCCCAACAGACACGTTACCTAGGTCATTTAGTAGGCATGGGAAAGATCCGGCCCCAACTTGACAAAGTCAAAGCCATTCAGAAACTACCCATGCCTAGCAATCGCAAACAAATACGGGCTTATTTGGGGTTTGTGGGTTACTACAGAAGATTTATACCCATGTTTTCCTCAGTGGCAGCCCCCCTGACAGAGGCCTTGAAAAACACCTATAAGAGGGACGTCTGTTCCGATCCTGACGCAGTCAGGGCATTTAACCATCTGAAGAATTCAATCTCAGCCCCACATGTCCTATGTTGTCCGGACTTCAATAAAGAATTCTTCCTACAGACTGACACATCTGGTTCTGGTTTAGGCGCAGTGCTTTCACAAGGAACAGAGGAGGATCTATATCCCATCGCCTTTATCAGCCGTAAATTGCTTCCTCATGAAGAGCCGTACTCAACGGTAGAAAAAGAGTGTTTAGCGATCAAGTCAATCGAATCTCTGAGATACTATCTCCTGGGTCGAACATTTACTGTATTTACTGACCATGCGCCTTTACAGTGGTTGGCCATACAGAAAGATTAGAATCAGCGTGTGCTAAAATGGTTCCTCACTCTACAAGAATATCGCTTTAAAACGTTACACAAGCCCGCATCCTTCCAGGTGGTTCCGGACTACCTCTCCAGGAGCCTTGATCGGCCCGAGCGGCTCGATTCCTTGGGGGGAGTATGTGATCGGAGGGATGTGGACGGCATGAAAGGGAAGAGGCAAGAGGAGGGACCACATGAGAGAGAGCACCCGGTCGAACCAGCCAAACTGCGAGGTCGGGAGAGCCCAGTCCAGATAATTAAGAGTCTTGGGACCCTGGAAGACAGCATTAAGAGAGACGTGCATGAAAGGACTACGGCTGACACCGCTTACATGAGTATAGGATACGTGGAAAGAGGTTGTTCCAGCGAACAGAAAAACCTTCCCGGACAACCGCTGGCTTACCGGGGCGGGGTTCCGCTCCGAGTGCAGCATGGACCGTGGCAAGCCGAACGCCTTCACAGGCAGAAGCCGGTTTCCCACGCGGTTCCTTTCACAACACGGTTGAGGCCGTACCCAATGACACGGAAGGCAGAGACCCGTTTCCGAGTTCACCGCCAACACTCACCTTCAGAAAGCGTCACAGAGACCTCGAGGGTACCAGACCTCTTCAAGACGGGGGTTCCTCGCGGGAATCCGGACTTGGCGGGCCGGGCAGGCAACCCTCCGTCAAACCAAGAGAAAGGGGGCGGGGCTTACGGGGATATTTATAGAGAACCAAGCCAAGTCTGTGCTGATTGGCTACCTAGACCCCAGCCCCTATATAAGGTAAAAACAAATGATGGACGGTGTGTCTCTTTGCCATTCTCTTCTAGGACTTCGAGAGAGAGAGAGAGCTGTGCCTGAGACGCTGTGGGCTTACGAGGACTAGCTGCAAGGTCAAGAAGCCACATCCATATTCCAAGATGAAGAAGAAGCATTCTTGAACTTTTTGTTGAATTCCTGTATCCTGAATAAAGGTTTTACTTAAGTTCCACTCCTGGCTGCCTGTCCCTCATTCACAAAGTGTCCTTGCTCTGTGTGCTTATTGAGGTCCTTCAGTCACCCTCACCCCTCCTGAGACTATGGGGGTCATTCCGAGGTTGGAGGTAAGGGATAAACGATGCCGGTAAAGGATTACCGTCATCGCTTCCCGCTCCGGGCTATTCGACCAGCCAAACCGCTATTAGCGGCACCGTAAATAACGGTGCCTCTAATAGCGGCATGGGTGCGGGCACGCGGCCCATCATACTGGCAATAGCGGCATGCCATAAACTGGAGGAGATCACAAGTGAAGCGGACATGCAAATACCGGCATCATGAAGGCGTTAAAAGTGGATTCCGGCATAACGTAAATACTGGCATCTCTGACTAACCGTAAAATGCCATGTGCAGTGTTCCCAACTGCCACAGGTGCACACCATCAGCAAAGGTAGAGGCAATGGAGTCTGGGCCTGACCAAAAGGAGCACACCCACACACCACACCCCTTTCCACCCCAATAGTAGCATCAACACTTCAGTTGGAGGACATGCATGCATTGCAACACCAGCAACAACACCAACAACAACAGCAGGCACCACAGAGAGGACGCAGCAGGAGAAGGAGGTGAGACAGGCCCAGCATGCCCCACCAGTGCAGCCAGTGTAACCACGCATGTAGCCCCCAATCCCAAACATCACAGCCAGTCCCTCCAACCCATCCCCGCAGCACAACGACACCCTGTACCGTCTGGACCGGGACACCATCAACATCATTGTGGATATGTTAAAGGATTGTCAGCCTCATTGAAACACGCACCGCCATCCGCCCTCTACTGAAGGTAGTGTCTGTGCTCCACTTCCTTTCCACAGCCACCTACCAGCCCACCTACCAGCACACAGTGGGGTACATGCATGGCATATCACCACCCTTATTCACTCGCATCCTGAAACAAGTCCTGAATGCCCTCCTCAGGCACACAACAGAATACATATCCCTACCACGGACTCCCCAGGAGATTCTTGAAACAAAATGTGGCCTCCATGCCATGGAGGTGGTTTACCGCAATCACAAGCAATACCGCTACAAACAGGTGCAGATGGAAGGCGACGCAAGCAAGATCATCACACATTGTTGTGCCCGATATCCCTGATCAACCACAGGAATGCTGCATGTCACCATGGGAAAAATCCGTGCAGAATGCCTAACATTGCAGAGCCTACTGCCAATGTTCCCAATCAGAAAATCCTACAGAACACAACACATCCCTAAATTCACACGGACACAGCTGTATGGGTACACAATGCGTGAGCTACAAGACGGCAGAGCACACCGTGTATCATCTTGAAGATGCAACCCACACCATTATTCCATGGCACAGGACACATTGAGGGCCTAAAAATGGCATGCATACAACCAGGGACATGGGCATGTGACCAACAATAATCTGCTGCCATGTGTGACTAGTGCTGCTGTCCATCATCAATCGACTGACATATAGCTTTTCATGCCTCCCATGCAGGTGACAGTGGCTATCCCTTGATGCTGTGGCTCATCACCCCTGTACGAAACACACAGAACAGGCATGAGGAGGACTACAATCGATCCCATACCCTTACCCGTGTGGCCGTTGACCAGACCTTTGGCCTGTTGAAGGCATGGTTTCGCTGCCTTAGCCCGTCAGGTGGGGCACTCCTCTACAGGCATGAGAAGGTGGCCAAGACCATCATGGCATGTGTTATGCTGCACAACATGTGTATCCGACGAAACGTGCCCCTGACCCCTGACATTGAACTGCTACCACCTGGTGATGATGAAGCGGATGAAGAAGAAGTGGCTGCACATCATTGCGGTGCCGATGCACAGGAGGGACGTGCTGTGCGTCATTCAGTGATTGCACGATATTACTGACAGACATGGCTGCAGAGGGTGACATGATATTCTGACAGAGGCCACTGGGTGTGTGGGTACATGTACACTATGCACTGTATATGAATAAATGACACCTTTGCAATGATGATTGTCCACTCAGGTCTTGCTTTTGACACAACGGGTGTATTAAATTTAACAATGAAAACTATAACCCTCCACCCCCACAACTCCCCCACACACCCTCAACCCCCTCCCCCTCCCCCCACAACTCCCCCACACACCCTTACCACCATCAAGTCACTAATGCCTACATCAGGCTGCCCAGACTATTAATTCGCACTCCCTGGACCAGGTGGCGGCATGTCTGGCCGGCGCAGGGTGCGTGATGACCTGCAGAGCGGGCTCATCTGAGTCGAGCTAGATGATGACGTGTGGCTGCCTGCTCGAATTGGTTTGCCGGACGCCCTGACTCCAAGGCATCGGCTATGCGGCCTAGTACCCGGCCCAGGGCAGATACCTCCTCGCAGAGGTCAGACCAATCCTACCACAGCTGCAGGCGAAACACACTCACCTGGCTAAGGTCCAATGATCCCCATAACTAACCCTGCCCTCTCACACACTCATGCCTCTGCTCAAACCTGATTGACTCTATGCACAGCATTAAAATATATATATGTAAATATGCCACCTCTACCAAACTGCTCTGTACAGCATCAAATATGTAAATATGTAAGCAAGTTATTAACTATATGCATATATGTACCTCTCGCTTCTTACACATGTGTGCCTTTCCAGTAACTAAGTTTTATGTAATCATACCTTCCTGCTCTCTGTTGCGCCCTGTTACCTCTGGGTTCTGCGCGCTATACTAAATAAATAAACAAACAAACAAATAAACAAGAGGCGGCTAGTGTTATCAGCAAATATTTTGCCCATGGAGGAGATGTCCGTGGAGATGGTCCGGAGATGGTCCTGCCTAGAGAGGCGATGTTCTCCTGCCACTCCTGCCTAGCCTGTGTGTTGTCCTCAACTGACTGCAGCACAAGGGAAGTCAGCTGCTCTGCACGCTGCGGCCCTGCGGGTGCACCTGTGGAGGTGGATGGTTCCTGGGTGTCCTGCTCAGCCTCAATACTCGCCACTATCGGACTAAAGTGCCCTTCAATTTGCTCCCGCCCAGACGGCTCCGGGGTGGTGGTGTGGTCTGTCTCAAGGGACGAGATTTGGGGGGATGCCAGTGGACTGGGCGTGCGGGGCAGTTCTGATGTTTCGTCCTCAATGGGCACCCATACCTCATCCTGTGGCTCCTCCACTGCCTGGGGTGCTGTGGCTGCCACCTCCCCAGCCAAACTTGACTCCTCCGAGTGTGGTCCCTCGGCTGATTCCTCAGGCTGGGCAATGGGTGTTGGCGCTTCGGCCTCTACGGCCCTTGGCAGCACTGGTGCACTGGGAACCTGGGGTGTCTTGACTGGTGGTGCAGGGCAGCCCCGGGGTTGGCCCTACGAGGTGTAAGGGCGGTTGGTGTCATCCTGGGACCTCTTCCGGGGTGTGGTCTTTGCAGGGGTTGCGTCCTGGCCATCGATGTCATGGTCAGAGCCTGTGGGGGTCGAAGAGAAGGACGGCATGAGTGATGTATTGATAGGCATCATGCATACATTTGAACAATTGATCATCCACACAATCGAGGGTAATAGGCATTTGAGTTTGTATGATCACGTTGTTTGATACATGGGTGGGTTATGCAGGCATACGTCGGCGTCACTCATGTTGGCCAAGACCTATGCTATGTGACATGCATATTTGTTGGGGCCTGCATGCTGTGTGATTCATGGCATTTACATCTTTGTGTGGTATGTGTCAGGTACGGCATTGCCTTGCTGCAGGCATCTGCATGTCTCTGTGATGCGTCCGGCTACTTTGCTGGGAGTGTGTGTGTGTTGGGCCATGGCTTGCCTCTTTGGACTGACATATTGGTTGACTTTCATCAGACTCTGCATCACAGTGTTTTCTTAGGACACTCACCTCCATTGGCCGATGTTGTGGCGCCACACTCCATCTCGCTGACACCTTCTATCCCCTCCATTCCAATCATGCTGGCACAGATGTCCTCCCATGGGGTCAGCTTGATGGGTGAGCTGGCACCTCCTCCTGTTGCCATTGCCTGGCTCCTGTTGACAGAGAGTATGTTCCTTACTCTGAGCCGCAAGTCGTCCCAGCGCTTACGGCAGACTTTTGTGGTGCGTGGGGTGTTTCCAACTGCACTAACTTTCTGTGCCACAAGTGCCCAGATCTCCCTTTTCTTCAAGATGGCCTCCATCTTCATGCTGTTGGCGAACACAATCCATGCATGTTCCTGCAGTGTCCCTGCTAGCATCTCCAACTCGTCCTCGTTGAAGCGCTCCTTGCACTGGCGGGCAGCTCCCTTCTTAAGGGCCTTGGGCATTGTGGTGTGTTGGATTAAGGTTTTCTAACAAACAGCAGAGTCCCACAGGTCCTCTGTGCTGAGAATGGCAATGGATTGTGTTTTTAAAGATGGCCGCCGTGCTCCTTCCCGTTCCTGTGCGATGACACTACTTCCGGTTCCGCTTATTTACGGTGACCGTTATTAGCGGTGACCGCTAATAGCGGTCACCACTATTAGTGGTCACTGCTAATGCCACATTGGTTCATGCCGGTAGTGCTCTCTGCGCTATGCATGATGCCCCTAAGGGCATTTTTCGTGCCCTTACCGGCATGGCGCAAAGCTCGTGCCCGCGAAGTCGTAATTGTCCTCTAGTGGCGAGCTATTGACTACACGGACACGCTATTTGCGCCATGCCGGTAAGGACCTTTACCTACCTCCAACCTCGGAATGACTCCCTTAGTCTTGACTGCCTGCCATAGCTACCCTGATTGGTCTGGCTTGTCCAGAGGTTACCCTGTTCCAAGAAAGTAGGTTGGCCTTCTGAACTTCTGCCCCTCCTGGACAAAGTTCCGAAATCCTTCTTAACAGTATGTCCTAGCGTGTATCTACAAATGGAATCGTTACCAGTAAGACGCCCCAACATAACATAGCATGCTGGTCTGCCCCTGCCATTTTCAATAGAACTTCCCCAAACAACACCTCCCCCCTCCCTCACCGTTCCATTACAGCCAACGGTGTCCTTGGCCTCCCCCCTCCCCCAAACACCCCCAAAACAGGTGTCAGTGGGCCAATCCCAATGTGGACTAGCCGCACTCCTGGCCCAACAGGGGCTTACACCAAAAAAGTCCTCCAACATAATCATTGCAAGCGCAGTGGTGTACGCTGTTGCAGTGTTGCCAACTAGACAGGAGTGATGAAGTACCGGGATGGTGCATTTGGGCAGCAGTATGGGTCCTTAGAACACAGTATGCCCCCGCAGCAGCATGCAGTGGCATGGAGCAGGGCTGATGCAGCTGTAAATACAGTTTACCAATTCCGAATAACATGGGGAAAGCAAATTGCATCAGTATATAGGAGTAGAAGTTAGTGTCGCAACCTGACTGGGATGGCAATTACCGGGAAATCGCTGTGATAACTCAGGTGGCAGGTGCGCCTCAACTCAGAGCACCACGCGCAAATGCGTGTAGGAGCCAACAGATCAGATGCTGCTATCTACTAAAAACTAAATGATTCTAGTTGCCAGACCAGTAGGGAGAAAGAGAGCAATTAAAGTTCAGCTCTAAGTAGAAGCACTGAAGCACCGGGTTTGATACATAGGTCGGTGGCGTATATCGCTATTAAACAGGTTCGCTCAACCAGACTACGCAGTAAAAAGGAGCAACACCAAGGTCTAAGTGGAAGTGGTCCATCTGTACCGGGTAACAGAAATACCAGGTGGTATGACCACAGGTGAAAGTGTCAGCTAGTTCCACATCCTACCAACTAACACAGGATCCGAGAAGTGGCAAAGCTTGATCAAAATGGACCAGTGTACCACAACCCACCAAACACATACACTGGCTGTGGAGAGCTAGCATAACGTGAACTAGCATCAACCCAATAGCCAAAGGATAACAATGAACAAACGTGAGTAGTACAAGGACAGACAGGCTAAGGTTCAATCGTTATCCATAAGATAATGATCTTCATCCGGCCTGTGGAGCGGTATATGTGCCTCTATAAACTTCACAGCCTCGTCGGGGACAGTGAAGAAGGATAGTTTATCCCTAAAAGGGAATTTAAGCCGTGCCGGAAACAATATGGCATAGGAGATATTCCGCTCTCTCAAGAGTTTTTTCAGCCCAAGGAATTGGCACCTCTCTTGCTGCACTCCCACAGAGAAGTTGGGGAGGATCCGGATTGTCTGGGAGCCAAGGCGCAGCTCACCCTTTTCACGTGACAGGCAGAGGATGAGGTCTCTGTCCCTATAGTTGAGAATCCTAGAGATAACAGGCCTGGGGAAGTCTCTGTGTTTTGGACGAGGTGAAAGGGCACGATGGGCACGCTCAATAGTGAAAAAAGGGGACAAGTCTGGGTTGTCCAGCAGTTCTTTAAGGAGGTTTTCAACTGCCAACTCCATGTGGCCCTTGAGAGCATTTTCCGGGACCTCAATGATGCGTATGTTGTTCCTGCGTGACCTGGATTCCAAGTCATTGCATTTCGCCTTTACGGTCTTCATCTCGCGGGTAAGGGAAGCAACCGTGTCCTGGAGGATTTGCAGACCATCTGCATTAGCTCCAATTCTAGACTCCGCTTCAGTGATCCTCGGCCCAGCCTGATCAAGTTGAGACTTGAGCGATGCAACATTGGCATTTATGTCGTCCAGCTTCTCGTGGAAAGAGGCAACGTTTTTAGCCATGGATTCCATCATCGCAGCAAGGTCGGGAGTCGGAGTATCTGGGCGTGAGTCAGGTTCTTCCTGGTTAGAAGACTTATGGCCTGAATCTGGCCGAGATGCTACTTTGTCGAACTTATCCATGTTCCCCACTTTGTTGGCACCTTCAGATCTGTTAGACATTTCAACGGGACTGTAGGCGCGGGCGTGCTCAGGTAAGTGGTGCCTGGTTGTGGTGTAAACCAGACCGCCCAGGCCGGGGCCGACGGTATCCAGAAGACACGACGAGGGGTGGTGAGAGGCTGAGATGGGGACCCAGCAGTACAAACGTTGCACAGCAGCCAGAGCAGGTCAGACAATGTAGAGGCAGGAGCTTTGACTTAGAAGAAGGGGCCAAGATGGTTAGTAGATACCAGGTAGGTAGGAGCAGGGATGGGACGAGTCGTTATGACATAAGTGAACCAGAGGTGAAGGCAAGAGTCACAGGGGAGTATGGATGAAACGCAACTTTCGTGAGGACACCTGTATCCACAGTACAGCAGGGAATGCGTAATGTGCCTGGATATGATATCCCATATGCAAGATCTATTGCTGGTTGAAGTGCAGTGGTGGAGAACACAGGCAGGCTGCAGCACACAAATGGGACAGGGCGCTCAGGGGGACCAAAGGCGGCGCCTGCAGCACATAGCAGTTCAGGTACATTCAGATAGTAATGTGCCCGCAGCTCAGGAAACCACAGAGCCGGAAGGTGGGCACATGGGCCTTGCTCGCATCCGAACTGCGGATGCCTCTTGTAGCTGCCGGTGGTGTTGTCAGCACCCAGGGCAGCCGCCGACGGTCAAGGATTGCGCAGCAGCACCACTGCCTGGTGAACGTAGCAGCGCAGACGGCACCGGTGGGGCCTCCGGGTCGATGCAGGGCAAGACGAGGGACACACATCCAGGTGCACGGCAACCCCGGCATACCCCTGCAGATGCAGGGGCAGCTGCGCTCGGACCTCCGAGCAATGCCACCAACAGGGCACGTCGGCCGGTGGAGGCCAGAGGATCAAATGCTGTGTAGAAGCCCCTGACCAGGGGTCAGAAGGCCTGCGTTCTGGCTGCTACGCGTCTGGGCAAATATCACCCACCTGATCACCGGATCACTGGTGTATCACACGTCGGGATGTGGGCCGCGAGGCCCCGCAAGCCACCAGCAACACCAGGCTGAGTTCCGCCGCGGGCTCAAGGGCTAGATGCAGTAGAGCCTGCCAGACTAGGCGACTCCTCCACTGCGTGGCCACTCCAATGACGAGGCCCTGCTTGTCACACAGGTCACACAGCAGCCCGGTCCGCACTGCCCAGTCCCGGGAGGCAAGGGGAAGTCGCAGACAGCAAGGGTCACAGCAGCAGTAGCGCGGCGGCGAGGGGCAGGCACGGCCACCGGGGACCTCCGATGATGCAGAGTCGCCACGGATGATGGCACCAGCTGCGCTGCTATTTCAGGGTGGCCACGCACTGCCACTATGCAGTCCATGGCCTGACCCCTCACATCATCAAAGTTCGGAGAGCAGTAGTGGGGCCATCAAGCTCCAACTTTTCACAGATTTAGGTCCAGATGTGCCCCAGCGCGAAAGCTAACTGTGGTGTAAGGTACAGCTATAAGGATGACCGTAATCCACCGATGTAGTCGGATGAAAGCAGGTGGCACACAGAGCAATTAAGCTAGGCAGCCATCTCCAAGGCTGCTCAACAGCGCCCCCCAGACTTGTGTTCAATGGTAAAATCAAACCCTTGCAGGCTGATTGACCATCTCAGTAGTTTAGGGTTTTCCCCTTTCATTTGCATCAACCATCTCAAGGGTTGGTGGTCAGTCTGAATCACAAAAGTAGATCCATACATGTTAGGCAGAAACCTGTGCAGTTCCCTTTGGGAACACTGCAAAAGATTTAGGACTACAGGTGTTAGCAGTAAACCCACTTGGTAGCAGTCTGTGCCACCCAGATTTACCTGGTAGCTGTGGCTGAGCAGTCAGACTTCCCTCAAGAAGAGTTAGGCAGTATGCAAAGTATACACAATAGGCACTCAGACACAATAGCACAAGCAAACACTGACCAGAGCTTTGGTATCAAAGTATATAATTATTTATTTAAAAACACACTGTTTGAAACACTCCAGCACTCTTATTGTAAAACACTCTAAACACAGTTACTATTATGATATATACAACCCTTATTCCTTATCAGACAAGTCTTAGTTAACACCACTTATTTCCAGACAGAGGTGAGCGCTTAACTATAGTTGGCACTCCAATAAGTTCATGAAAAAGTGAGGGAAAAAGACAGAATATGTGAAGATACACCACTCTAAGATTTAGGAACACTTTTAGCAAGGCAGAAGGGCAAAAGTCACTGGTGAGCCAAAGTCCATAGACTGGGCCCACAATTAGAGAGAGCAGAGCACAAATGCGCCCAAGATCACACAGTTACACTAGGCTTTGAAAGTCTTGCAGAGAGTTCGAAAAGAGTTTAGAGAGGCTCAGAAAAGTTTAGCCAAGGTGTCCCAGGCTAACCCAGATTCGAAAGCCGGGGGCTAAATCTACCCCGTACAGTCGGTGGAAAGGGAAGCCAGGCGGAACACAGTATCTTAAGTGGGAATGATCCTCCAGCGGTGGCAGTTGTTCCTGGCAGCGGGTGCAAGTCTCGGCGTCGTCCAGAGGAAGAGAAGATCTCGACTTGGAGGAAAGATGAAGGTCATTGCACTGCCAGGGAAGAAACCAGCCGAGGAGTTTTCCGGTTAAAGGTATTACCCTTTATTTCGCGGTCGTGGTAAAACGTGGTATTCCGGTTGCTGGGGTGCTTGGCACAGGCAAGGCGGCCACGAGATGCGTCGGGAAGGCAAAAAGACGGTGAAACTGGTTATCCCCACCAGTCAAAGGAAGAAGACTCTCCGGCGGGAGATCTCCTCTGTCGTTGGGAAAAGTGGTGAGACGGTCCAGCAGGGCTCCACCGGTGGTGTCGTTGTGGCAGGTCAGCTCAGCTTCTCCCTCGTCAGGTTCTTAGGTCCTGTGGCGACTTCTGGAGTTCCAGTCCCCAAAGCCCTGCTTTTATGAAGAAAACCCCCATTCACTCAGCCTAGCTGTCACTCAAACATGCTAAGTGGTGAGCCGGCCGGCTCACCACTTGGGCCAATCAGGACAGAGTGCGACTTGAGTTGCCTAGGCAACTCAGTCCAGGGTGCCTAAATCCCCCTCAACCCCTCCTAAGTACCCCAGACAGAGCGTCACCACTTTGGAGGGCTTCTGTGGAGAAGCCCGCCAAAAAAGTGGAACAAAGGGCTCGACTTGGATTGGAGTCACAGAAGAGAACACAAACGCCATTTTAGAACCGAGTTTTGGCAAAAAATACCAACCGGAAAATTAATAATAATTAAATAAACCGGCGGTATGTTCGAGGCTATCGTAATTAAATAAATAAAGATAGTAGCCTTGAACAATGGGAAAATCCCATAGAGAAATATTCGCGGTTGAATATAAAAAGTAGTATCCACTGCCACCAGCCAAAACTCGATCAGGGGGGACGGAGACGTGCCCCCTCGACTAACAGACCCCGGGGCAATTGAATTGCCCCGGCCAGTACGTCCACAATATGATGGTTTGTACTGGTTCTGTTCAGAATTCAAGACTAGTAAAGTCAATGGTGACTTTACATGCCCTGGGAGACAGTAGTCAGTCCCAGGGTATGGGGTCTATACTGGGGGGTCACTATGACACCCCTGTGTCACTGCACTGAGGGTGCTGTGTAACACATATCACAAAAACACATGAAGCCCTATGGAGTAAAAGACCCCATAGCCCATTAAACACATCTAGAGTCAAAGGAATACACTCAAATCATGTCCAAGAGTGAGGGTAAAAGAGTCTCACTCTTGGCAGGAGAAAAAAATAAACCCCAAAAATCCAGCAAAGCTGCTGGGGGACTCACTAGGTTAGGAAATTCAGCCTAAACAGAGAATTCTCCCTAACAATACGAGTATGGTCTAAACTTCTTCAGTGACCACACAATAGCAAAACATTCTCTTTCAATGGTTGCCCACCTTGTTTCAGGTTCCTTCAGCTTCCTACTGATGAAGCAAATGGGGTGCTCTCTACCTTTCTCATCCAGCTGACTCAGAACTGCACCTATATCTGTATTTGAAGCATCTAGCTGCACAATGAATGTTTGGTTATAGTCAGGAGCTCTTAGGACTGGAGCTTGACAAGGGGATTTATTTAGACCTTCAAATGATTGAGTGCACTCCTCATTCCACCTGACCCTTTTTGGGAATTTGGGAGAGGAAACCACATTCAAGGGAGAAGCTATGGTCCCACATTTCTCTATGAAGTTCCTATAGTAACCAGTGAGGCCTAGGAAGGCTCTCACTGGGTTTGAGTAATAGGGGGGGGGGGCCCGTTTTGTACAGTGTGTACTTTGCTAGACAGTGGCCTGATTTCACCTCCTCCTACCTCATGTCCAAGGTAGACCACTTAACTCTAACCAATTTGGCATTTACTTGCCTTTATGATAATATGGGCCTGCTCAAGAGCCTGCAAAACATATCCTAAGTGGTCAACATGTTCTTTCCAAGTAGGAATGAACACTGCAATGTCATCCAAGTATGCCATGCAGAAGTCCTCCATCCCATTCAGAACTTGAGATTAACCATCCTTTGGAATGTAGCAGGTGCATTCTTTAGTCCAAAAGGCATAACCTTAAACTGGTAGAGGCCAGCTGGGGTTGAGAATGCAGCTTTCTCCTTGGCATGGTCTGTCAGTGCTATTTGCCAATATAGCCTGAAGTGAGATCAAATGTGCTGAGGAACTTGGCTGAACCAAGTTTATCCACCAGTTCATCTGTCCTTGGTAAAGGGTGGGCATCAGTCTTGGTGACTGCATTAAGAGCTTCATAGTCCACATTGAATCTCAACTCCTTGGATGCTGCCTTTGGTACTAGAACAACTGGACTAGACCATGGACTGGTAGAGGGCTCTATTACCCCAATATCAAGCATCTTGTTGACCTCCTCCTTTATATGGAATCTTACATGATCTGACATCATGTAACCTCTGCTTTGAACAGGTAAACGGTCACCAGTTTGAATATCATGCTGGCCCTAAGGAGTCAAGCCTGGTGATGTTGTAAACAGGGAGGCAAACTGATTTAACAGAAACTTGCATGCCTCCTGTTGTTCAGATGTCAAATTAGAAGAGAGAGTAACTCCTTCTATTTTCCCATCTAAAGTCTGGCCTCTGAGTAGGTCCGGTAGAGGTTCACTTTCCTCCTCCTCTTGAGCTGGAGCTAGAAGCAAAGCTCCTACTTCTGGTCTCGAGACATAAGCTTTTAGACGGTTGGTGTGAAAGACTCTGGGAGCCTCCTTAGGATTGCCTAAGTCCACCAGATAGTTGACCTATCCAAGTTTACCCACAACCTTGAAGGGTCCCATCCATTTGTCCTGTAAGGCCCTCTGTCTTGTAGGTACCATAAATAGAACTAGCTGGTCTTGAGAAAACACAACCATGTTGGTCTTCTGGCCTCCGGAGACCTATCACATAGTCAGTGAGTCTTGCTGGCTTGGGGGAAGGAGCACTATCCAACCCCTCCTTAATTAGGGCCAAGGGGCCTCCAACTTGATGGCCATAGAGAAGTTCAAAGGGACTCACTCCAACTCCCTCCTGAGGGACTTCTCTATAAGCAAAGAGAAGGCATGGCAGTAGAAGGTCCCACTTTCTTCTAAGGGGTTCCTCTAAAGCACCTATCATGCTCTTCATTGTACTGTTGAACCTCTCTACCAATCCATTTGTCTGAAGGATGTAGGCAGTTGAGAACTTGTAAGTTACTCCACAGTGTTACCACATGGCCTGCATGTAGTGGAACATAACATTGGATCCCTTGTCAGAGATAACTTCCTTAGGAAAACCTACCTCAGTAAAAATACCAAGTAGGGCCTTAGCAACAGCCTAAGCTGTAACAGTTCTCATAGGTATGGCTTCAGGATACCTAGTAGCATGGTCTACTACAACTAGGATAAACCTGTTTCCTGAAGATGTTAGGAGGTCTAAGGGATCAGCAATGTCGATTCCTACCCTCTCAGAAGGGACTCCCACCACTGGGAGAGGCACCAAGGGTGCCACATTCTTGGCTCCACTCTTGCCAGATGTTTGGCAAGTGTGGCAGCTTCTGCAGAATTTGTCTACTTCTGATCCCATCTTAGGCCAGTAGAAGTAAAGAGAGAGCCTTTCCTTGGTCATCTTGAAACTCAAGTGACCAGCCAAAGGTATGAAGTCTGCTTTCAAGAGGCACTACAAGTCTTCTGTTTTCCCCTGTTTTCCCCTGGGATAGACTCAGTCGGTTCACTGTATAAGAGGCCATCTTCCCAGTAAAACCTATGCTTCACTGGCTCTTACCAATCGAGCTGGGAAGCTGCCTGTTGGCGAAGACCTTCAAGAGTAGGGCACTCTCTTTGACCTCTGCTAAAGTCTGCCCTACAGTGTCCACCTTCTGCCAGTAAAGTCTGCAGCTCAGGATGGTCCAAAGGGTCCAGATCTCCAACAGGAGCAAGGACCTCTTCCAGCTCTGATTCCTCAGCAGCTGATTCAACCACACAAGGTTGTTCCACACACTCAGCCTCAGCTGGTGGAGGAGTCACAGGTGTGACTCTGGACAGTCCTCTCGGGGATGTCCTTGTTGGTAGCACACGAGTGCTGGCTGAGGTTTTAGGTTTCTCCTTTTCCTTCTTCTTCTTTGAAATTGCATTCAGTAGGTCCTGTGGACGGGGCGTTATCGTTTCCTCTATAATCCCCTCTTGAGAGCCCCTTAAGGTACTCTATCTGGCCTTCCTAGTCTTCTCCTGTTTCCTTTTGCTGGGAGGGCTGGGGGTGCTTGATACAACTCCAATAGCTTTTAAATCAATCCCCAACAGGACTCTCCCAGGTACTTCACTCTGCACACTTACAGGTATCTTGACGGTCATGTCATTGCACTGGATGAGAGCTGGTAACTGTGGAAGCATTTGGACAGGGCCTCCAGCGAGCTTAGTTAGGAATTTGGGTGCCTTAGCAACATCTTGTCACATCCACCGGCCTTGAAACACAGACCCTGCACCATCAGCGGATGAGGGCAAGGGGTAACACAAGCTTTAATTGTCCCTTTGGGACAATACAGCATAGGGAGCCCAGCTGGACTCAGTCCGTCAGGCTCATGAACAAATATAAAAGCGACACACTTTATTTTGTGCAAAGTACTTTATTTTCCCTGCAAGAACCTCCATGTGCATTTATTCAGGTGTGGCCGCTAGGGGGAGCTGGATCACACGTGCAGCATCCTTTAGGAGTGGCAGGGTGGGGCCGGTGAGCCAAGGCTAATGGGCGTGGCCAGAGCTAGACTATATAAGCCCGCCCAGCCTTCATGCAAGCGCTTCGCGTTATTCTGCACTGATGGCAGCGTAACGCTCACCGCCGCCTGAGCGCATCTTACCTTGTTTCCAGCTACCAGCCTCAGCATCTTACCTTTGTTTCCAGCTACCAGCCTCAGCATCTTACCTTTGTTTCTCGCTACCAGCCTCAGCATCTTACCTTTGTTTCTTGCTACCAGCCTCAGCATCTTACCTTTGTTTCTCGCTACCAGCCTCAGCATCTTACCTTTGTTTCCCGCTACCAGCCTCAACATCTTACCTTTGCTTCCAGGATACCAGCCTCAGCACTTACCTTGGAACCTGCTTTCATCGGCACGCATCATTGTTGTCTCTGGCATTCTTCATCCATCTCCAGACCTCCGGAAAGCAGCGCTCCAATCCCGACATCGTGGCACGGCGGGCAATTCATCTGAAGACGGTGCCTGCAAGAGAAAAGATAAAGATAAGGTTAGAATTCGCTAAGACTTAACATTTAAGGTTACGCTATTGACGAATCTTCCCGCTCAACCTTAAACCAACACTCACCTTCTGTCAGAGCATCATGGACTCCATTCTCTACCAATTTGGCCTTGCTTCGTGCACTGTAACTACCGCAGGGCCGCATTTCACCTGTTGGGAGAAAGCAGAGGAAAGACTTCATTAAAAGATACGGACAATAATCAGGAATTAACTTCACAATATTTTAAAGCCATAAGACACTTACCATCAGGAGTGGTTAAGCCACAGCTGGTCTGGGCTGCCACGTACAATGGGCCAGTGAAGGAACTCAGCCCATCAAGAAGCGCCCCTGCAGTGAGAAGCAGGATGGAGAGCTCATCATTTATCAACAGGTGAGACTATATGGGTCGACGCATGCTCACCACACTTTGGGAAGAAGGGTTTGAGAGAGACAGCAGTCACATAGCAGCATACTCACGATCTCATATATCCACGCAGGAGCAGTGTCACCAATTGTCGCAGCCAACAGCATATGTGCAGGGGAAGAAGCCTGACAAGGGTGATCCACTTCCAGGGAGGGCTGCAACCGTGCCCTTACGTCCCAGCAGAAACCAGGTGAGCGTAACAGAATGCAAAGCCACTACGAATCTCTGCCTGGGCGTTATGGAAACCTCGGAAACAGACCAGTTGGCTCAACTATTGGGGGAATTACGGGCTGAAGTCCATGCCTCCAGACAGGAAACCAATGCTTTAAGGAGGGATCTTATTGTAGCTCGAGAGCGAACTGACGACTTGGCAAGACAAATGCTTCAGGCCCACACGGGTCAGGTACCACTACCTGGACTTGCCCAGCCTTCCATGCCGCAGCCATCAACACCAGTTCAAGTGGTTCTTCCAGGTGCAGTGCCACTGGCCCCGCCCGAACGCTTTACTGGTGACCCTAATAAGTACACTTTATTCATGAACCAATGTCGCCTTCATTGTCTGTGCTGGCATGGGGCTTTTCCTAATGATCAAGCCAGAGTTGCATTTGTACTCTCATATTTAGGAGGCAGCGCAGCGGACTGGTCGATACCGTTAGTAAACCAGGATGATCCGCTACTTCGAGACTTTGGGGAATTTCAGCGGGAGATGGAGAAATTGTTTGCAAGGCATACTCAAGGACAAGCTTTGGACAATTAATTATTGTCACTCAGACATGGCAACCAGGACCCATTGACCTACATCGCAACCTTCAATTGTCTCATAGCACAGACAAACTGCAAAGGGGACAGCTGTCCCGCCCAGATTATAAAAGACTATCCCCCTTCATCACGAAACTAATAAACCTGTCATTCTCTTCTAACTCAGTCCCTAGCAACCTGAAACAATCATGGGTTCTCCCACTTTTAAAAAAACAATCCTTAGACCCAGCCATACCCACTAATTACAGACCCATCACCACGGCCCCATTCTTGCTAAAAATCCTTGACAGAGTCGCCTACCTGCAAATTCAGAAATACCTTGAGACAAACCAATTCTTAGGAATACGTCAATCTGGTTTTAGACCTCAACATGGTACAGAAACTGCCCTTGTTGACCTCAAAAGTCAGATTGATGAAATCAAAGACAAAGGCAACGTTGCCATCCTACTCCTTTTAGACCTGTCAGCAGCCTTCGACCTGGTCGATCACAAAATCTTGTGCAACCACCTATCCTTTGCTGCTCACTTCTCCTCCTCTGCTGTCATGTGGATACAATCCTTCATTGCTAACAGAACCATGAGGGTCTTTTCACCAGTAGCGGCAGCAGACCCCATCCCTATTACACGTGGTGTCGCACAAGGCTCATGTGTATCGCCCACTTTGTACAATATATTTACAAAGCCACTCTTTAACAAACTGGACCATCTGGGTGTCACCTACACTACTTATGCTGATGACACCCAGATACTCCTCACCCTCTCATGCAACTACAATGCTGACATCATCTGGATTAACAACATCTTTACCATCATTCAGGCTTGGATGGCCATACACGGCCTCTGCCTGAATGATGAGAAAACTGAACGTCTCCTTGTCGGCTCACCCAATAACCTTCTGAAACTCAGCCCCAATTATAATAGTTTCGTCATCGATGGCCATACTATTCCCATTGTTAAAAGTGTGAAAACCCTTGGCTTTTATCTTGATGCCAACACTAACCTTGCCAAACAACTTAATATGACTGCATCAGCCACTGCCTACACTGGCAAACTGATCATGGCCTGCAGACCTTTCTTATCCTCCAACAGCTGTCTCATGCTGGCCAGGGCCCTCATACAGTTCAAATTGGACTACTGCAACAGCCTATACCTAGGCGCAAACCAAACTATCATCAATAAACTACAGGTACTCCAAAACAATGCACTACGAGCAGCACTAAGCACCCCAAGGCATGACCACATCACTACCACCAGAATCTCATGTAAATGGCTTTCCATAAATGAAAAAATTGACCTAAAAACTATTTGCCTCAGATACAAAGCCTTAAACCATCTAGCCCCGCCTTATCTCACCAATAAATTTACCATGAAACATGTGGCTAGAATCACCAGATCCTCAAACAGACTTTGCCTAACCGTGCCCAGATTCTCCTTAAAAAGAGCTGGAGGATCCAGTTTCACGGTCCTTGCCTCCCAACTTTGGAATACCTTATCTCTTAACATTAAATCCATTGAGTCCTTTCATCCATTTAGGAAACAGGTCATTAGCTGGTTACTGAACAGAACCTAGCATTTACCATCCGCCTCTTGTTTATGCTCGATGCTACTGCCTTTACTGTAATGTGTGTTTTCTACGTATAAATTGTATAATGTGTAATTATAAAATATGTAATGTACCTTTGTAACCTGTACCAAAGCGCCCTTTTACCTCTGGGTCTGGAGCACTATACTAAATAAAACAAACAAACAAACAAACAAACAAACAGGCCAGAAGAAAATAGGACTATGCTTTTTTATTGAGGGTTACGTGGGGAACTTAAGGATGTTCTGGCCCAAGTGGTAAATCCCCGCGAGGGATGTGCGGAATACATCAACTTGACTGTGCAGCTGGATCACAGATTGCAGAATCGAAAAATGGACCGCACAAGAGCTGAAGGGAGGTCGGTCTATATGCGACACCGGGACAATCAAGCCAAATCCCATGATCAAACTGAACCAATGCAGATCGATGGATTACGGAGTCCAATCACCAAGGCAGAAACGGAGAAAAGGAGGCAACAACAGCTCTGCTTATACTGAAGGAGTGCAGGACACTTCCTCCGAGAATGCCCGGTGAAACCACCCAAAAAATTGGTTGGAGCAACGGACAAAGACGACGAGGAAAAGGAACAAGATTCGGAAAACTCCAATGCCCGGCAATCATAGGGATCCACTTGTCGAGCGAAAAGACGGAATCCGTACAGACCTCACATCTAGTCATCCCGGTACTTTTGGTTAACCACAAACAACCATCAAAGATACATGCCTTGGAGGCATACATTGATAGCGAAGCCATGGGAAATTATATTGATCAAGATCTGGCTGCACAAATAGGCCTTCCTCCCATACAAAAGCTGAAATCGGAAAACGTCACAGCAGTGGATGGTTCTCAGTTTTCGTCTGGGCCAGTGACGCAGTATTCCGAAAAAGTCATGCTTTTGTGTCAGGGCGGTCATCAAGAAGACATTACCTTCGATCTCATTGGTGCTCCTCAGTTCCAGTTGATATTAGGAATGCCTTGGCTGGAAACCCACAACCCTAGGATTGACTTGTGAAAACAAGTTCTGACCTTTATGCAAGAGTGTGCTAACAACTGTTAGAATAAAAATGTGGGTAACCTGAAACCAAAGACAAAAACCATTCTGGGACTCACTGGTTCCTTAACACCTGAATATGTGGATTATCAGGATGTTTTTCAGAAGGAGTAAGTGAACATCCTGCCTCCACACAGGCCTTACGATTGCCAAATTGATCTGGTGCCCGGAGCCCAGATCCCCTGCAGTCGGATTTACGCCCTAACGGAGCAGGAAAACCAGCATCTAAAAGCTTACCTGGATCACTATCTAGCTAACAGCTTTATCTGCCGGTCCAAGTCCCCTGCCTCCTTGGCTCTCTTTTTTGTACCCCACAAAGAGGGCAATTTAAGAACTTGTATTGAATATAGAGCGCTTAACCCGATCACGGTACAAAGTATGGTCTTTTCAAATACCACGTCAGGCCCTTTGGGTTATGTAAGCCCCGGCGGCGTTCCAATTTTTTATGAACGATGTGCTTTGTGAATTGTTGGACGTTTGCGCACTTGTCTACATTGATGACATTCTCATTTACTCAGCTTCCAAGGAGGACCATGTCGGCCATGTCTGAGCAGTATTGGAAAAGCTTCGACAACATCGGCTGTTTGCCAAGTTAGAAAAGTGTTTCTTCCATGTAACAGAAGTATAATTTTTGGGCTTTATGTTCACACCTCCAGAAGTACACATGGACACACGCAAGGTGGATGCTATCCTTCAATGGCCATCTCCGACATCCACAAAAGGAGTACAAAGTGTGCTCAGATTCGCCAATCTTTATTGTCGGTTTCTTCCTAGGTTTTTGTAGATAGTACATCCAATTACCTTCCTGCTGAGAAAAAACAAGAAATTCCTTTGGTCTCCAGAGAAAGCCTTCCAGGAGCTAAAACCTGCTTTCACTACAGCACCAGTTCTGGGACACCCTCGACTGGACCTGCCATACGTGGTCAAAACAGATGCCTCCAACGTAGCCATGGCGCGGTATTGTCACAAAGGGACCCTGAAACAGGACAATTACATCCCATAGCATTCTGGTCCCGTAGGTTTTCTGCACCAGAGTTGAACTATGTGATCACTGACAAAGAACTGCTAGCAATTAAGGCAGCCTTCAAAGCATTGAGACACTACCTTCTTGGGGCGAGACATACAGTCACTGTCGTCACAGATCACTGCAATCTGCAATACTTGAAGACCGCCAAAGCCCAATCCTCACGCCAACTTTGTTGGGCTCTTTTGTTTGTGGAATATGATTTTATCATCACCTACAGACCCGAAGTACGCAATGGGAAAGCAGATCCTCAATCACGCATGAGTGAGGGCAAAGAAACTTTTACCACATCTGAGCCCGTGGCCATCATTCCTGAGGAATGAATCCAAAACAAGATCACTGCAACCACCTGTTTGGACGACTTGAAAACTGATCTCCGATCTCAGATGAATCAAGCAACACAACAGGAATGGCTATCTAGAGGAGACCAATAGACCATTGAAAATGATCTACCGTACTTTCAGGGGAGACTATGCATTTAGAACAAAAAACTGCAAGATCAAATAAAAGCAATCTATCATGATTCACTAGTGGAAGGACATCCAGGGATTGCCAAGACTCAAGCTAAAATACAAAAGAGTTATTGGTGGCCAACTTGCCCAATTTATCATGACATGTGGTGTCTGCGCACAACACAAATCTCAAAAACTAAACCCAGCCGGTTTACTGCGTCCATTGACGGTACCACCAGCACTGTGGAATATGTTGTCAATGGACTTCATCACAGATCTTCCTCCCTGCAATGGATATAACAACATCTTGGCCCATTGTATCCCATTAAAAGGACTCCCCACTGCTTCCGCCCTCAAAACTGTGTTTTTGGAACAGATTGTCAGATTACACAGGTTCCCATCAGTACTAACATCAGTTCGAGGAACCCAGTTTGTCTCAGCACTCTGCAGGAGATGCTGCAGTCACATAGCAGCATACTCACAATCTCATATATCCACGCAGGAGCAGTGCCACCAATTGTTGCAGCCAACAGCATATGCGCAGGGGAAGAAGCCTGACAAGGGTGATCCACTTCCAGGGAGGGCTGCAACCATGCCCCTGCGTCCCCGCAGAGACCAGGTGAGCGTCACACATCCTCTACCTTGAAAAAATGATTCATCAACTACAGTTATGCTGGCCCCAGTGTCTCTGATGGCAGGGATCTCCTGACCATTCACAAGAACACTGTCTTTGTAATACTCTTTAGTATTGTCTGGAATGGAATTTTAGGCATCTAGGTTCTGCTATTCCCACAGACCCAGGGATACTAACGAAACACTGGCTGCTACTTACATGGGTTCCTCAGCCAGTAAGTAAAAGTTTCCACTTGCCATTGGTACTTCATCCTCTGGGGAGAAGGGTAAGGAGACAGTGTGGATCCCTGAAGGTTTACCCTTGCATCTGGGATCCCCTTTCACACGGTCAGTTGACCCACAAGCATAACATTTCCCAAATGTCTTTATGAATGGGGCTTGCTCTGACCTCCTTCTGGTTTGGCACCAGGAGGTACACTAGCCTGATTTGGTTTCCCTTGTGTCTTACCCTTGTTATGTTTGTTTGTTATGTGGCCATCCTTTGGAGTGGAAGTATTAGAATTATTTTGTCTTTCTTGTGCTGCTTTCCCTCCTACTTCTTCTGAGTTACCCCAGAATCCTTGTGAGTAGCCCTGTTGGTAACCCACAAGTCAGCAGCCCTTGCTAACGTCTTTGGTTTTATTTTTTCTTTAGAGTCAGCCAAGTGCTGTCTCAAATCAGGAGAGCAGGCATCATAAATAGACTCCAACATAAACAGATTTCTCATACCTTCATAAGTGTTAACTCTGTAAGCCTTAACCCATTCATCTACGTTTTTCAAACATTCAGTCACCCAGGTAGCCCAAGCGGTACCATCATGCTTTTTGAGGGCTCTAAACCTCTTAAGATACTGAGAAGGGTTCTTCCCAAATCTAGCTATCAAAGCTAGCTTCACAGTTTCATACTCCTTTCCGTCTATATCCCCCAACTCCATTACCACATCAGTTGTAACAGGGGGTGGCCTAGAAAAAAGCCAAGGAATCAGCTGATTCCCTGTAATGTCTTGAACCCCATGGTTATATTCAAAAGCAGCCAAGCAATCCTAAATATCAAGCTTAACCTCATACATACTTACTGCATCTTTGGGCATGCAAGACCTCCTAGGACTGGAAGACCTAGAGGACTCTGGGAGAGAACCAGTTTCAAGAGACAACTTTTTCATTTCAAGTGCATGATTCAACTCAATTTCTCTGAGTTTAAGTTCTTGGTGTTTGCTTTCGGATTGAGCTTGGATTCTCTTAAATTCTAACTCATGTCTAATATTTTCAAAAGAGACAAATGCAGGACTTAGTGTCAGTCCCTGTGGTCAAAGGTTGAGGCCTATGAGCAGGTAGAAGTAAGACAGGGCCTACATTCTGCGACTCTTCTGCCTCATCTAACTCATCCATAACATGAGAGCTGGGCTCTGACATATTATCATCCTCATCACCATTTTCCACATTTGCTGCAGGTGTGGGGGTTTCAGACCCACTCCTCAGACTTTGGTATTCTAACAACTTTTCTATCAATACAACCTTTTTGCCTTTTACAGTGAGATTCCTAGCTTTACACATATCTCTCAATTGATCAACTGTTAAAGTGACTAGGTTCTCCTGTCTGTAGCTTTCCATATCAGTCATGATAAAACAATAGCTTCTCTAGTGTTGCTTAGCCTTGTGAGGGTTATTTGAACAAAGGTAAGAGTAGCACTCTAAATGTAACAAGTATACTTCATCCTCACCACTGTACACCAGTGTTAGGCAGAATCACATGCAGTACCCTTGGGGAACACTACTTACAATTAAGACTGCAAGTGTCAGTACAATTTCACCTTTGGTACAAGCCTGTACTACACAGTTATGTCGTAGCAGTGGCTGAGCAGCCAGGCTTATCTTAAGGGTTTAGTGAGCAGTAGAACAAGTTACACAAAGGACCAACAAATACAGTGGTTCAAACAAACACTTACTCAAGGTTTCTTGGTAAAAGAATATACATTTATTTACACAGTCAGTTTGAAAACATTACACTAGCAAGAGCAGCTCAATATCACACACTAATATACTACAAATACACAACCAATAAGTTACTGAACAAGTTCAGCTCCACTGAAGTGGGAGCAAAATGGCACTTCAGATACTTTAAAAGGGGGTAAAAAGCCAAGGTTATAAGAATCAGTAGCAAAAAGACATTCATAGGCAGGGCAAAAGGTTTCAGTAAACTACAACCAGCAATCCAGTTCATAGGTCAGGCCCAAAGTCAATGGTTCAGAGTCTTTGTATAGGATAGCACAGTTCTGGTAGTAAACGGTTAACAGGGTAATTCATAGAATTTCGCAGAAAAGTGTCGCAAGCGGCTGGCGCAGAGTGTCCGCGTGCGATTGTGTGCGCCAGGCACGTGCGCTAAAACCGATTTCCGCGCACAGCGTATTCATGGATTCCATGCTCCCAAACCAGCCATGGCGCAGAGAATCGCAGCGACCCTGCAGCAGCGCCAGTAACGCCCCCAAGAACGCCCTCGCGCAAGGAAAAGCCATCAACATCGCTAAATCATCGCAAAGGGCTGCGCTAACCCTGGACCAGTTTACAGGGCTGCCAAACAAGGAACGCAAAGCGGGCAACCTTCATATCAGGAGAACGCGGGAAGTTTTACACGCGAATAGCCAGGGTACGTGTATTACAGGGGTACGCGGGAAGTTCAACACGCGATAGTCCAGGGAACGTGTATTACAGGGGTACGCGGGAAGTTCAACACGCGATTGTCCAGGGAACGTGTATTACAGGGGTACGCGGGAAGTCTTACATGCGATTAGCCAGGGCACTTGTAATACAGGGGTACGCAGGAATTATCACACGCGATTTGGCAGGGTACATGAATTACAGGGGTGCATGGGAATTATCACACGCCATTTTGCTGGGTACGTGTATTACAGGGGTACGTGGGAATTATCACATGCGATTAGGCTGGGTGGGTCCTCACAGGTGTTCCCTGTACACCCTCCACGGCCCCTGCAGGCAGCCCACAAAACAGGGTACTACCCTGCACACCTGCTCATGTCCCCCTGCACCCCCACCCCCCAGCAGTGCAGGGGCATCCTCCACCAGGCCCCCACCCATGTCTCCCACCACCCCCACCCCCCAGCAGTGCAGGGGCAGCCTCCAGCAGGCCCCCACTCATGTCTCCCACCACCCCCACCCCCCAGCCACCAGGGGCACCCTCCACCAGGGCCCCACTCATGCCCGACTCATGTCTCCCACCACCCCCACCCCCCAGCAGTGCAGGGGCATCCTCCACCAGGCCCCCACCCATGTCTCCCACCACCCCCACCCCCCAGCAGTGCAGGGGCAGCCTCCACCAGGCCCCCACCCATGTCTCCCACCACCCCCACGCACTGTGGGACACCTGCCAGCAGGCCCCAACCCATGTCACCCACCACCCCCACCCCCCAGCAGTGCAGGGGCATCCTCCACCAGGCCCCCACCCATGTCTCCCACCACCCCCACCCCCCAGCAGTGCAGGGGCATCCTCCACCAGGCCCACACTCATGTCCCCTATCACCCCCACCCCCCCGCCACCAGGGGCACCCTCCACCAGGCCCCCAATCATGTCTCCCAGCGTGCTACGTGTATTTCAGGGGTGCGCGGGAAGTTCCACTCGCGAATAGCCTGGGAGCGTGTATTTCAGGGGTGCGCGGGAAGTTCCACACGCGAATAGCCTGGGCGCATGCATTTCAGGGGTGCGCGGGAAGTTTTACACGCGATTTCAGCAGGGTACGTGTATTTCAGGGGTGCGCGGGAATTCTCACACGCGATTTGGCTTGGTACGTGTATTACAGGGGTGCGTGGGAATTATCATACGCGATTAGGCTGGGTGGGTCCTCACAGGTGTTCCCTGTACACCCTCCACGGCCCCTGCAGGCAGCCCACAAAACAGGGGACTACCCTGCACACCTGCTCATGTCCCCCTGCACCCCCACCCCCCAGCAGGGCAGGGGCAGCCTCCACCAGGCCCCCACCCATGTCTCCCACCACCCCCACCCCCCAGCAGTGCAGGGGCAGCCTCCACCAGGCCCCCACCCATGTCTCCCACCACCACCACCCCCCAGCAGTGCAGGGGCATCCTCCACCAGGCCCCCACCCATGTCTCCCACCACCCCCACCCCCCAGCAGTGCAGGGGCAGCCTCCACCAGGCCCCCACTCATGTCTCCCACCACCCCCACCCCCCAGCCACCAGGGGCAGCCTCCACCAGGCCCCCACCCATGTCTCCCACCACCCCCACCCCCAAGCACTGTGGGGCACCTGCCAGCAGGCCCCCACCCATGTCACCCACCACCCCCACCCCCCAGCAGTGCAGGGGCAGCCTCCACCAGGCCCCCACTCATGACTCCCACCACCCCCACCCCCCAGCCACCAGGGGCACCCTCCACCAGGCCCCCACTCATGCCCGACTCATGTCTCCCACCACCCCCACCCCCCAGCAGTGCAGGGGCATCCTCCACCAGGCCTCACCCATGTCTCCCACCACCCCCACCCCCCAGCAGTGCAGGGGCATCCTCCACCAGGCCCCCACCCATGTCTCCCACCACCCCCACCCCCCAGCAGTGCAGGGGCAGCCTCCACCAGGCCCCCACCCATGTCACCCACCACCCCCACCCCCCAGCAGTGCAGGGGCAGCAGGCAGTCAGGCCGCAGCAGGTGGGAGCGTGCTCGGGGCTCTGGGGGGCAGTAGTTCGGCCTTCCGGGCAGGAGCGTGGTATTCCGTGTGCGTACGCGTGGCCAGCTTGGTACGGAGTGATTTGGCACGTGAAAATCCTGCACATCAGCGTGAAAACTGAGGAAAGGCCCTCAGCGCGTAAGCGCGTCTGTGACGTGACCCGCACAGGTGTATCCCACACAGCACGTGATGACAGAGCACACGTGGAAAGACTGCACGTCAGAGTGTAATCGCGTGTGATTGGTGGAAATGGCCCTACACGCAGAAGTGACAAAGCATGTAATTGGTGGAAATGGCCCTAGCGCGTACACGCCGCGTAAGTGACGCTGGACGTGTGGGCCTGTATAAAAGGTACGTGTAGAACACGTTTTCCTTGTACGTGCTTTTCGTGGAGAGCGAGTGGGTGAATTCTGTACTTCTTGTCGTTTCACACGCGATTTACTTCACGGCGTTTCAAGTTCGTATTCCCTGTTACCTCTGACAGCTTTTTCTCTTTTTTCTCTTTTACTGGTTTACCTGGGCCTGTTCCCTCAAACAGTGTTCCCTTCTACTGTTGTCCTGTCTCCTCAGACAGCGTACAAATCTTCTTTTGGCGGGGGTGTTGCCAACCAAACGTGCTCCTTTTACACGCTCGTTTACCAGGCAGACGGTGAGTCACGCACGTATCTAACATCTGTGCTTGCCCCGTGTTTAGCCTACCCCTTCAGAGGTCATTCTAGGCTGCGTGTGACACGCATACGTTCATTCTTGTGTTACTGGGTGCCACAGCGTAGTGCAGGTTTTTCTTTCTGCACACGTGGTCTAGGAGGGGTTGCGTGCACGTCATCTCCCTTTTTTGGGCCTCCTGTGCGTTGCGTGACCCGTCATCTTTCCCCAGGGGTTACATTCAGCCTTGCTAGAGCACTAGGGTACAATTACCATCTGGTACCCAACCCCTTTGACCCCCAATTGCCCAGGACAATAGTCTACATCCACTCCCATACGCACATTAACATCAGTGCCATGGCTGGGAGGCGAGGATTCCGTAAGGGTGGCAAAGGTGGAAGAGCCACAAGTGGTGGCCGTGGTGGATCCGGTAGGGGACGTGGTCGTAACCTGCAGGGTGAGCCTGTCCCCCCATGTGTGGAGGACCAGTCACGGGCACCCATAATCCCCCCCCCTCCCGTTGAGGCTGATGTGGCTGACACCATCCATGCTCAGCCCTTGTTGGACCAGCCCATTGTGGCACCAGACCTGGCTGACTCCATGGCTGACTTTCAGGTCAGCAGGGCTACGACACGTGCGCTGGTGCACGTTGATGCCATCATGCCACGTGGATCTGGGGCAGCAAGGTCATCTGCTGCACCAAGGAGGCAGGGCGGAGAGGCTGCAGGGGCAGCTGCGGCTCCATCCACCCCAGCCCTCACACACCCAGCCAGGACAGTGTCGGTCCTAGTCCATGCTGCTGACATTCCCCCTGACACCATCACACTAGAGCCAATGCCTGCACCAACTCCCATGCTGAGTGTGCAATCCCACACTCCTGATACAGAGTCCACCAGGGCTCCTGCCCCTAGTGTCCAGAGCGGCGCAGGACACTCAGGATCACCACCACCTTCCAAGCAGAAGAGGAAGAGTGCTCGTCCGGCACAGGCTGATGCCCCAGACACGGCTACACAGTCCGGCCCGTCCAGGAAGCCCAGCTTCACGGATGACGAACTGAATGCACTTGTCGAGTATGTGTCCGGACATGACAACGAGATGGTCATTGTTGCAGGATCCAAGACCACACCTGCACAACGCCAGGCACACTGGCAGACCGTTGCGGACATCGTAAGTGCCCTTGGAATCATGAGGCGCACAGCCAATGATTGCTATAAGCGCTGGAATGACCTAAAGCACGGGGCAAAGAGTAAGCTGGCCTCAAGTCATGCTGCAACTCTAGTGACTGGAGGTGGGTCTCCAGTAGTAGACATGGAACTCACTCCACATGAGTCAGTCGCTGGGACCTACGTCACGGAGGAACAGATCCAAGGCGTGGGAGATCTGGCTGATTACGAGGCATTGTCCGGTGAGTGCACATGCATGTGTGTGTCATCCATGTGCATGGTGTGTGTGTGAGGGCTTCTGTTTGTGTGCCAGGTGAGAGTGTGTGCGCCTGAGTCGTATGAGTCAGCCATGTGCTTCATGCAATACTTCCTGCGCAGCTGCATTTGGCCATAGCAGTATCCCTTCTGCCAACAGTAGACATCTAGCCCAACTGCACGCCAGTTGCCCTTGAAGTGTCACCTTGCCACAAGATAGTTGCTTATTTTTCACTGTTCATTCAGTCAGATTGTTTGCATTCCCCCACTTTTACTAGCCATGTCGCTGTCCACTAGTCACATGTCTGACATGGCTATGGTGAAGTGGAGTGACTTTGTTACCTGGATATCATTTGTACACACATGTCCCTGTGCAATTGGACCATTTCAGACTGGCAGCTCCAGGTGAAAAATCTGACCTGTTAGAAAAGCAATTACATGCGGGAACTGGACTGAATGAATAGGTGCTGCCCTCCTCTCCATCTTCACTCAATAGCAATGGTACATGCCATCTGTGTGATGGCATGTGTGTTTCACCTGCCAATCACAGGCCAATGTGTGATGCCACTGCCAGGCAGCATGCAGAAAATGTGTTCATCTTCCATCTTGGTGTCATCAGTGTGTGCCATTTGCCTGCACTTCATACGCAGTGAGGGTGCATGCATGGGAGGGTTTTAGTCATGTGGGACATGTGTCAATCAAGTACTGGTTCTCTTGCTTCTCAGCCCTCAATGTGTGCCATGGTGCTAATGCCTGTTTCCATTTCTTTGTTTTCATGTCTTTGCAGGGGAAGACGCACCTGATACTGCTGGGGTTGGGGAGATGGTGCAAACCCAGGAGGTGTCCCAGGGCCGACCAACCACCAGTGAGGGACGTGGTGTGGTGGTGGGGGAGAACCCACAAGTGCTGCAGGTCGTGCTCTCAAGGGGTGTCTCTGGCTGCACCTCCCCCGAGCTGTACTCAGGTGTTGATTCGGATGAGACCTACGTGCCGTCGCAGGTGAGTGTTCCAGGGAGGGATTCTGTTCTGTCTCACCCACCTGCACCAGGGTCAGTACCCTCCATGGGGATGTCAGTGTTGGCAGCTACGCCTTCGGTGGTTACGGATGCAGGGTCACACTCCGCGACATCTGATCCTGTTCCTGGGCCAGCAGATCAGAGGGGGAATGCAGTCCTGCAGCCTCAGGCAGTGCCGGCACAGCAAGGCGCAGTTCGCCTTGCCCCAGACAGGTGTGGTGCCCGCCGACGTGGTGGCCGTACGCCACCCGGCAATACCGCATGGGAGCAATCCATTTACGGTATGGCTACCCAACAGGCTGCATCATCCGAGATGATGGCTCAGGCCATGGATAGGGTGGCCACTTCCATTGTCCCCCCAGAAAGGCTGATGGAGCGACTAGAGCAGGCAACCGACTCCATCTGCCAGTCACACAGGGAGGACATGTTGGGGTCCAACAGGGACAGGCGGGCGGCACTGGCGCCTCTGCAGGAGGCCATCTCCATTGAGTCCCAGGGCCACAGGGAAGCCCTGAGGCAGGAGCTCCTTCACCTCAGGACGACTCTTGTTGAGCTTGAGGCTTCAACACACCAAAGGACAGAACAGCAGCTGGAGCGTCTCACCCGTACGCTCTCAGCTGAGATGCAGGCAACGAGGGCGGAGGTCCGGGCATCCCGTGGGTTGTTGCATGGGGACCTCCGCACACTCATCCTCCAGAACCAGACCTACCACACCCGCATGCTTGCAGCCATGGAGGAGCAGACTAGGGCCTTGCGTGGGCTGCCTCCCATAGTGCAACCACCTCCGGATGCAGCTGCACAGGGTGATAATAGCGACAGCAGTGATACTCCCACAACAGGGTAGCCGTGTGGGCCATGAGCCCATGGAGGTGTTTTATTTTCCCAGGATCCACGCAGGTGGGTTCTGGTGTGCATCCTGTCCTCGGACCTCCTGGGTGGCCTCCCCAACCCCCCCGGGCCCATCAATGGCCATTTTTGATTGTTTCTTATTTTTATTTTTATTTTGATTTCTTTTATTCCCAATTTTTTTGGGACGATCTGTTGGCTTCGATCTGTTGGCTTCCGTGGTTCCTGTGGGCATATGCTGCATTGTGGCTGGGCACATGCAGGCTTGTAATGTATTTGGTTCAGATGCTTGGGTTTGAGTCACACACACCCCTCCTGCTTCCCGTTTCCATGGGCTTGCAAAGGGTGTGCCCAAGTGACAGTGAATTACACAGTGACGTTGGACTCCCATGAGCTGTGTGGCCAGTCTGTAGTCAATACTGTGTATACATTCATAGTGCATATTGCTGTTGTGTTGTACACTGCATGTTGCATTGATGTGTAACTCTTCTTCTGTGTCTACCTCCCAATTTGCAGGTCCCTTCCTCATGTCTACACAAGGACCTCTAGTCTGGAGATGGGGACCATGTTGGCAGCAGTGCACCTACAACCCTACATGGCGCCAACACTGCACAGTTGGTAGTGGTGGGAGTGCAGGCATTTCCAGGTGGTGAGACTACTAATATGTAACATTTGTGATGTCATGTTAATGGTACTACGTGCTCAAGTATGTTGTTGGTCCGGCATTGCTGTGAGCATTTCAGGTGTTGCAGGTTTCTAATAGGGACACTGTACATAGTGGCACTAGTGTCATGTTGTGGGGATTACTTTGTTTACCTGCAAATAGCATGACATGGCACGGTGTGTCGTGTGGCGGTGCTGGGGTTGGGTTGGCTGACATGGCACTATCCTCTTGTAGCATTTTGCAAGTGGGTATTCTTTTTAGCTGCTTGAATGTGTAACTCCACAAAACTGCATTGGTGGTGTCTGTGTGGGTAGGGATGCACACATTGTGACACTTCCAGGTGAACAATCTCAGGCTGATATGGTATTCACGGTTCATTCTCCAGACATTCAGGATCAGTGTCAGGTTGAGTCATCATTGATTGTCAGATGGAATGTGCCAGGGCAGTGTGCACTCCACAGGGGTGTGATTTCTATGTGAAGTAATTAGCCACTAGCTGTGTACGGGCTGCCTCCCCATGTGCCCTTTCCCCTCCCATGCACAGCGGCTGTGCATGTGGTTGGGGATGTGGGGCCACCACCATGTCCACGGCCAGGCCCCGGCGTGTTGCAACGTTGTGCAGGACAAATGCTGCCACTATGATCCTGCACACTACTGGGGGAGCGTATAACAGCTGCCCGCCAGAACGGTCAAGGGAGCGAAAGCGTGACTTTAGCACTCCGAATGTGCGCTCCACTATGCCCCGGGTTGTAATGTGGGCTGTGTTATATCTTACCTCGGGTGGCGTGGTGGGGTTCCGAATTGGCGTCATCATGTGGGGGCTGAGAGGGTAGGCACTGTCCCCTGTGGAGGTGGTGATTGGTATCATTGGTGGGGTTGTGACCTTGCTCAGTATCCAACATGCATGCATGTGCAGTGGCATACATACTCACCAAGCAGCCATGTATCGCCATGCCGCCCAGCATCTAGGTCCCGGCATAGGGTGGACATTCGGTAAATGAAGCTGTCGTGGGTGGAGCCGGGATAGTTGGCATATACTGAGGTGATGATTCCCTTGGCATTACATACTACCTGCACGTTGATGGAATGCCAGTGCTTGCGGTTCCTATAGATGTGCTCAGATGCCCTGGGGGGACGTAGAGCCACATGGGTGCAGTCGATGGCACCTAGCACTTTGGGGAATCGTGCCACACCGTAAAAATCCAGGGCGGCAGCATGCCTTTCTGCAGGTGTTCTGGGCAGGTATATGTGCCTGCGGACTGATGGGCGTGCAGTGATGATGTTCAAGACCTGGTGTAGGCAGCGTGACTGGGTGGCCTGTGACACCCCACCCACTATGGCACTTGTCCGCTGAAATGATCCAGTGGCTAAGAAGTGCAGTACATTGAGGACCTTCTCCAGGGGGCTGAGTGCTTGGGAGCACAGGGTGGGTGATGTGAGGTCATCCTCCCACTCACTCACCAGGTCCAGTATTATGTGTGGTGGAAACCTGTACCTTCCATACACCTGGTCATCAGGCATCCCGAAAAGGCTGGTTCTGGGTGTGAATATTCTGGCCCTGACTATCCTCCTCCTCCTCCTTTGGTAGCCCACTGCCACTGCTGCTAGGAATGGTATGTTCAACCTGGCGTCTGGCTTGTTATTGTTAAAGTGCGCAAATTCATGCTTTGCGCGTGTTCTAGGCGAGCGTGTGACCCGCGCACCCCTGGAATCCAGTTCCCAGTCCAATAGCGTGTGGAAATTCACACGCACAACGGGATACAGGTGCGCTGACGTACTTGCGTGTGTAAGTGCCCGCGCACCCCTGAAATACACGTACATAGGCCAATCGCGTGTACGCGCACTTTTGTCCAATTACACGCGATGACACTCTGACGTGCAGTATTTACACGTGTGCTCCGTCATCACGTGCTGGGTGGGGAACACCCGTACGGGTCACGTCACATACGCGCTTACGCGCTGAGGGACTCTGGACCAATAGAATCGCGTATGCGTGCTTACGCGCTTACGCGCTAAGGGCCTTTCCTCGGATTTCACGCTGACGTGCCGAATTTTCACGTGCCAAATCACTCCGTATCAAGCTGGCCACGCGAAAACACACGGAAGACCACGCTCCTGCCCAGAAGGCCGAGTTACTGCCCCCCGTGCCCCAAGCAGCCTCCCACGTGCCATCTGCTGCTGCCTGCCTGCCTGCCTGCCTGCCTGCTGCCACCGTGCCCTGCCATTTGGTGCCTGCACATCAGCCATCTGCAGGGGTCCAGTTGCTGTGTCCACCCCTGCTGGAACTGAAGACTCCCAACTGGGATTACATCGCTCCACAGCCCAGCCCCAGGACCCAGTTGCCCACCCACACCTGCCTCTGGGGTTGCCATGTCGGGCACTTCCACATCTGGCACCAGTGGCAACCCCAGGCCAGAGGGGCAGAGGGGCACCAGCTTCACTGCCACCGAAGTTGGTGTCCTGGTGGAGCATGTCCTGGGGCAGTATGATGCCCTCTTTGGATCGTCCCGCGCCAGCAAGGATGGACGGGAGAGGATCTGGGCCGACTGTGTGGTTGCCATCAACGCGGAGGGGGTGGCAACCCGCAACGTCCAGAAGATCAAGACGCGCTGGGAGGACTTGAGGTCCAGGACCCTTGTGAAGGCCCGGCGCCTCGTGGAGGGGGGCCGGGGCCGCATGAGTTCCATCCAGATGAGGGTCCTGGAACGCGTACGCCCAGCGCTCCATGCCCAGATCCTTGAGAGGGAGGCCCGTCTGGAGTTGAGCGGTAAGTGTCCAAGCATTACTGTGTGACACAGGGCATGTTGCTGTGTGCTGGGTCTATGATACTTGCCTGTATGTGTGCCATAGGCCATGTATGCATGTATGTGTGCATGGACATCATGGTAATGCATGTGCAACCAGTGATGTGTGACCCACATGGTTGTTGCATGTGTTCAAATGCCGCATGGGGACCCCTATGCAGATTTTGAACATGAGAGCATGCCAGTCTCTGTACCGGGACATGGGTGGGGGTGAGGGATGGGTGCCGATGCCAGGTACATATGTGGTAGCCATGTCTGTGTGGCTGACCTGCGTGTCTGTGACTTGTGCATGCCATGGATGCATGACACATGTGTGTGACAATGCACAGATTCAGTGAAGCAGCCAAATTGCCCTTGTATCCGCTGTGTTTGTTGTGTTTGGGGCCAGATGGATGTGACTGAGGTGAAGTGTGTGCATGTGAAATGCATGAGCCATGATGCATGTGAGTTCCATATCATTGAATGTTTCAAGAGTCCATTGGACATGCATGGAAATGTCCATGGCATGCAGCATTCCTGTTACTGTGTGTGTTTTGCCTGGACTGACCCATGTGTTGTGGAGGGACATGATGGAAGTGTACTTTGACAGTGGTGGTCATCTGCTATTGCTTCCTGTCTAGGGGACCATTGTACAGTACCCTGATGCTTGTGTTCTTTGTCTCCCTCTACGCAGCGGCTAGTGAAGAAGAGGGCGGAGACGGCGCTGTGGAGCAAGGCGGCGGGGATGCCCCCACGGCTGCAGCGGAAGGGGTGGGTGAGCCCCCACAGGGGCCTGCTACGGTGGGAGACGGTGAGGAGCCATCCAGGTTGGTGGTTTGCACAGAGGAGGAGGAGGCCGCCACTGGGGCACACATGGGGCCTGGTGGGGGCATCCCTGCTGGTGCAAGTGGTGCAGTCCAGGGCCAGGGGCAGGAGGCAGCACAGGTCACCGTGGAGGGGCCTTTGCATGTCGCTGCCCCTGACCCTGTGAGTGCACCACCATGCACCAGCAGGGATGCCCCGTCCCAGGCCCGTCCGCAGGTAGAGGGGATGTCCATGTCACCTGACTCCCCTCCACCTGCGGACGTGGGAACCCCTGGCCGTGCGGAGAAGGTCCTGATTGGGGTCGCGATGCGCACGGCTGTGATTCGTGATGCCGTGCGTGCTTCCCGGGAGGAGCACGCACGTCATCACGAAGTGCACCGTGCCGACGTGGCCCAATTGGGATCGGCCATGTTCGGGGGTTTCCTGCATGTGTTGGCCAATGTGGCGGCCCTCTCCTCCTCTGTGCAGGCTATACACCAGTCGTTCTCCTTGCCGTCTTCCAGCCCAGATGCCACCAGGGCCCCCTGTGGACCTGCCCCGACCAATGCAGCCAGCTCGGTGGGGATCCCATCCCTGCCACAGTTGGGAGTCGGAGGTCCAGCAGGGGTGGACAACACAGCAACTGGACCCCAGCAGATGGAAGATGTGACAGCATCATCAGGCAGGGCACGTGCACGACGGCGTCGGTGGTTTCCATCAGCCTGGATGCCGTCGTGCTGGCAGAGGCAGTGGCGTCGGAGGCAGCAGCGGGCTCGACGTGGGAGGCATCATGGCTCGGGGCCATCAAGATCAGAGGGGCAGGCATCGGCCGGAGGGCAGGGCAACCCTGGGATGGTGGTGTCTTCCGTGTGGGAGCAGTTGGTCCAGCGGATAGGTGCGGAGCGGCAGCGGGCGGTAGAGGAGCGGCTCACCATGGTCAGGGCGGAGTTCTCCATGCGTCGGGCGTTGAGGCGGGCTGAGTGCCTCGAGGAAGCTCGCAGGGAGTTTGAGCTGGACATGGGGTTATCCCTGCGAGACCTCGGGGCCAGGACAGAGTCCCGCCTCCAGGACATCGACATGGAGTTTGATGATGCCCTGGCCAGCAACATCACCGAGTGAGCCGCAGGACTTGCCCGCTGCCTTTGTATATAGTTATTTAGTTAGTTAGTGTTAGGTTTCCTTTATTCATTTTTATTTATTTGGACCGCTCGGACAATGGCCACTTTTTTGTATATATTTTTTCATTAGGTAGTAGTAGGTTTCATTTATGGTGTTGGGCTCATGGACCCTTGAATTTTCGTGTATATAGTTTGCTTTTTGAATGGACATTTCTTTTATTTATTATTGTGTTCACCATGAGGAAATGGTTTTTCATTATTTTCCTTCCACATGATTTTGCTTTGGACTACATTTGTTTTTGGATTCCTAATTTTTTATATTTTTTTACATTTGTTCTCGGACATGGACCTTTTATTTTGTTATCCCCATTGTTGTGTGTTTGATTTGTTTACTTATTTCACATCTTTAATACAATTATTTTTTACTTTCACTTGTGGTATTTTCTCATTGGTTTCATACATGTCATGATATGGGTTTTGACATTCACTTGCACCCATTGTGTATGTGTGTGTGACGGACATGTGTTCATTTACATACTTGCCATTGGGGTTGTATCATGTAATTGCATTCACTATGTGGGTGGATGCAATCCTTGCCTGGGTGTTTGTGCTGGGTATGCTGCCCATTACTGCCATGATTGAGTATCGTCAGGACCTGGGGGCAGGGGGACATGTGTGGGTGCCTGGTGGAGGGTGCCCCTGGATGGTGGGGGGTGGGGGTGGTGGGAGACATGAGTGGGGGCCTGGTGGAGGGTGCCCCTGCACTGCTGGGGGGTGGGGGTGATAGGGGACATGGGTGGGGGCCTGGTGGAGGCTGCCCCTGGTGACTGGGGGGGTGGGGGTGGTGGGAGACATGGGTGGGGGCCTGGTGGAGGGTGCCCCTGGATGCTGGGGGGTGGGGGTGGTGGGAGACATGGGTGGGGGCCTGGTGGAGGGTGCCCCTGGATGGTGGGGGGTGGGGGGGGTGGGAGACATGAGTGGGGGCCTGGTGGAGGCTGCCCCTGGTGACTGGGGGGGTGGGGGTGGTGGGAGACATGAGTGGGGGCCTGGTGGAGGGTGCCCCTGGTGGCGGGGGGGTGGGGGTGATAGGGGACATGAGTGTGGGCCTGGTGGAGGATGCCCCTGCACTGCTGGGGGGTGGGGGTGGTGGGTGACATGGGTGGGGGCCTGGTGGAGGCTGCCCCTGCACTGCTGGGGGGTGGGGGTGGTAGGAGACATGGGTGGGGGCCTGGTGGTGGGTGCCCCTGCACTGCTGGGGGGTGGGGGTGGTGGGAGACATGGGTGGGGGCCTGGTGGAGGCTGCCCCTGCACTGCTGGGGGGTGGGGGTGGTGGGAGACATGGGTGGGGGCCTGGTGGAGGGTGCCCCTGGATGGTGGGGGGTGGGGGTGGTGGGAGACATGAGTGGGGGCCTGGTGGAGGGTGCCCCTGGTGGCGGGGGGGTGGGGGTGGTGGGAGACATGGGTGGGGGCCTGGTGGAGGGTGCCCCTGCACTGCTGGGGGTTGAGGGTGGTGGGAGACATGAGTGGGGGCCTGGTGGAGGCTGCCCCTGGTGACTGGGGGGGTGGGGGTGGTGGGAGAAATGAGTGGGGGCCTGGTGGAGGGTGCCCCTGGTGGCGGGGGGGGTGGGGGTGATAGGGGACATGAGTGTGGGCCTGGTGGAGGATGCCCCTGCACTGCTGGTGGGTGGGGGTGGTGGGTGACATTGGTGGGGGCCTGGTGGAGGCTGCCCCTGCACTGCTGAGGGGTGGGGGTGGTAGGAGACATGGGTGGGGGCCTGGTGGTGGGTGCCCCTGCACTGATGGGGGGTGGGGGTGGTGGGAGACATGGGTGGGGGCCTGGTGGAGGATGCCCCTGCACTGCTGGGGGGTGGGGGTGGTGGGAGACATGAGTGGGGGCCTGGTGGAGGGTGCCCCTGGTGGCTGGGGGGTGGGGGTGGTGGGAGACATGAGTGGGGGCCTGGTGGAGGCTGCCCCTGGTGACTGGGGGGGTGGGGGTGGTGGGAGACATGAGTGGGGGCCTGGTGGAGGGTGCCCCTGGTGGCGGGGGGGTGGGTGTGGTGGGAGACATGGGTGGGGGCCTGGTGGAGGGTGCCCCTGCACTGCTGGGGGGTGGGGGTGGTGGGAGACATGAGTGGGGGCCTGGTGGAGGGTGCCCCTGGTGGCAGGGGGATGGGGGTGGTAGGAGACATGGTGGGGGCCTGGTGGAGGCTGCCCCTGGTGACTGGGGGGGTGGGGGTGGTGGGAGACATGACTGGGGGCCTGGTGGAGGGTGCCCCTGGATGCTGGGGGGTGGGGGTGGTGGGAGACATGGGTGGGGGCCTGGTGGAGGGTGCCCCTGGTGGCGGGGGGGTGGGGGTGATGGGAGACATGAGTGGGGGCCTGGTGGAGGCTGCCCCTGGTTACTGGGGGGGTGGGGGTGGTGGGAGACATGAGTGGGGGCCTGGTGGAGGGTGCCCCTGCACTGCTGGGGGTTGGGGGTGGTGGGAGACATGGGTGGGGGCCTGGTGGAGGCTGCCCCTGGATGCTGGGGGGTGGGGGTGGTGGGAGACATGGGTGGGGGCCTGGTGGAGGGTGCCCCTGGATGGTGGGGGGTGGGGGTGGTGGGAGACATGAGTGGGGGCCTGGTGGAGGGTGCCCCTGGTGGCGGGGGGGTGGGGGTGGTGGGAGACATGGGTGGGGGCCTGGTGGAGGGTGCCCCTGCACTGCTGGGGGTTGGGGGTGGTGGGAGACATGAGTGGGGGCCTGGTGGAGGCTGCCCCTGGTGACTGGGGGGGTGTGGGTGGTGGGAGACATGAGTGGGGGCCTGGTGGAGGGTGCCCCTGGTGGCGGGGGGGTGGGGGTGATAGGGGACATGAGTGTGGGCCTGGTGGAGGATGCCCCTGCACTGCCGGGGGGTGGGGGTGGTGGGTGACATGGGTGGGGGCCTGGTGGAGGCTGCCCCTGCACTGCTGGGGGGTGGGGGTGGTAGGAGACATGGGTGGGGGCCTGGTGGTGGGTGCCCCTGCACTGCTGGGGGGTGGGGGTGGTGGGAGACATGGGTGGGGGCCTGGTGGAGGATGCCCCTGCACTGCTGGGGGGGGGGGGTGGTGGGAGACATGAGTGGGGGCCTGGTGGAGGCTGCCCCTGGTGACTGGGGGGGTGGGGGTGGTGGGAGACATGAGTGGGGGCCTGGTGGAGGGTGCCCCTGGTGGCGGGGGGGTGGGGGTGGTGGGAGACATGAGTGGGGGCCTGGTGGAGGCTGCCCCTGGTGACTGGGGGGGTGGGGGTGGTGGGAGACATGAGTGGGGGCCTGGTGGAGGCTGCCCCTGGTGACTGGGGGGGTGGGGGTGGTGGGAGACATGAGTGGGGGCCTGGTGGAGGGTGCCCCTGGTGGCGGGGGGGTGGGGGTGGTGGGAGACATGGGTGGGGGCCTGGTGGAGGGTGCCCCTGCACTGCTGGGGGGTGGGGGTGGTGGGAGACATGAGTGGGGACCTGGTGGAGGGTGCCCCTGGTGGCAGGGGGGTGGGGGTGGTGGGAGACATGGTGGGGGCCTGGTGGAGGCTGCCCCTGGTGACTGGGGGGGTGGGGGTGGTGGGAGACATGAGCAGGTGTGCAGGGTAGTCCCCTGTTTTGTGGGCTGCCTGCAGGGGCCGTGGAGGGTGTACAGGGAACACCTGTGAGGACCCACCCAGCCTAATCGCGTGTGTGACTTCCCACGCACCCCTGTAATACACGTACCAAGCCAAATCGCGTGTGATAATTCCCGCGCACCCCTGAAATACACGCGCCCAGGCTATTCGCGTGTGGAAATTCCCGCGCACCCCTGAAATACACGTACCCTGCTGTAATCGCGTGTGGGACTTCCCGCGCACCCCTGAAATACACGCGCCCAGGCTATTCGCGTGTGGAAATTCCCGCGCACCCCTGAAATACACGTACCCTGCTGTAATCGCGTGTGGAACTTCCCGCGCACCCCTGAAATACACGCGCCCAGGCTATTCGCGTGTGGAACTTCCCGCGCACCCCTGAAATACACACGCCCAGGCTATTCGCGTGTGGAACTTCCCGCGCACCCCTGAAATACACGTACCCTGCTGTTATCGCGTGTGGGACTTCCCGCGCACCCCTGAAATACACGCGCCCAGGCTATTCGCGTGTGGAAATTCCCACGCACCCCTGAAATACACGTACCCTGCTGTAATCACGTGTGGAACTTCCCGCGCACCCCTGAAATACACGCGCCCAGGCTATTAGCGTGTGGAACTTCCCGCGCACCCCTGAAATACACGCGCCCAGCCTATTCGCGTGTGGAACTTCCCGCGCACCCCTGAAATACACGTACCCTGCTGTAATCGCGTGTGGGACTTCCCGCGCACCCCTGAAATACACGTACCCTGATGGAATGGCGTGTGGAACTTCCCGCGCACCCCTGGAATACACCTACCCTGATGGAATCGCGTGTGGACCTTCCCGCGCACCCCTGAAATCCACGTACCCGGCCAAATCGCGTGTGAGACTTCCCGCGCACCCCGGTATACATGCACACGTATTTTTTGTCAGCGTGTCCGTGTTTGTGGGTACCCCTTTGCACGTCATTTGTCCTGGAGGGCCACAGTATAGGACATTCATCATGGCAGTATATGGGTGCGATTTGTTGGCGCACCTTTTGGCGCACATTTCTTACAGCCGCAGAGACGCTACCGCCTGCTTTCTTGTGGCGGTCGTGTTTGTGCCTGTGCGCTGGTTTGAGCGTGCGCTTTTTTGCCCTATTCTATTCCATGAATACGTGTTGTAGGCGAGCGTGTGGGCGTACCGCGCACTTGTGCCCTGTACTTCCCCCGTGACGCCCACGTTTTTGCAAGTTGTTCCCCATTCCGAGTGTTACGCCCGTGTTCCGCCTACTTTTGTTGCGTGCGCCGCGCTATGTGCGAATTTCGCTGTGGCCTGTGCGATTTTCGCTGTGACCTGGCGCACGCTGTTAGATGGCCTGTGCGCCAACGTGCGCGGCGCACTTTTTATCGCACATCCGCTGGTTTTCACGCGCACGGACTTCCATGAATCGACGTGCGCTGCTTTTTGTGCGATTTTCGCACTTCCACTGCGATTTTCGCTATTCCACTGCGATTCGCACGTTTTTGCCCACTTGCGCCGCGCTAATTATTCCATGAATCGGCCTGTAAGTCTTTGCCACAGAGTTTAGAAGAATTTGGCTAGGCGAAAAGTTAGACGAATGTTTAGGGAAGGCAAGCCTTCGAAGTTGGGAAAGTTCCACAAACATTTGCGATGACTGAAAAGATTTCCGGACCGCGTTTCCACAGTACTTTGAGAGTGAAGAAGAGCTGTAGCTGAGGCAGTTGTTCCTGGCAGTTCGAGCAGATTTAACTGTTCCTGAGCTTCAGTCGTGGGGACAAGAAGGAGGACGTCGGAAGGTTCATGAACTGCTCAGGGAGGAGGCCACAAGCTTAGCAAAATGTCGGTTTAAGGTGTGTGTGCCTTACAGTCCACAAACTGGTCTCCTTCCCACTGGCTATCCGGTTTTCAACAGCACTCTGCAGAAAATTCAACGAGGAGGGGACAGTGTCCAGGCGGCTTACAAGTTGGTTGTTCCCACCAACTCTCAAGGGAAGAAGTTACCCTTGAAAGGCTTCTCTGTCGATGGAGTTTCAGGCAATTAGGACCTGCAGCAGGGCTTCACCGGTGGACCAGTTCCTTCAGCTCGTCTTCGGTCATTTCGTTCCAGTGGTCGACTCTGCTTTCCAAGTCCCAGAGACCTTCATTTAAACAGTTTTCCCCCATACATTCCAGCAGGGCTGTCACTCACACAGCAGGGTGGCTGTACTTGATGGACAGCCAGCCGTCCAATTGTACCAGAGTGCATTCAGGTCTCCTAGGAGACTAAGCACTGGGAGTTTCGTGCACCTCCCTCACATCCTGTCCCACCCAGACACCCTGGCGCCAGAGGAGGGCTTCAGCACTGAAGCTCGCCATAGGTCAACAAACAAAGGGACCAAACCTGGTTTGGCGCACAAAGACAAACACAAGAAGGACCTTTCCTAAAAGAAATGGCAAAAAAAGTCGCTGGAGTCTGTTTTTACAGATAGGTCTTAGGCGACATATTGAAAAACATGGCTGACCCGATTTTTAGCTACGGTTGTTTGCGGTCAGGAAGAATCATGGTAGTTTGATCTAAACCACTGCCACCGGCCATTTAAAGTAGGAAAGGGTAACATTTGACTGTTAAATGAGTGTTTTGACTCAGGGGAAGCTAGGCTACCCCTCCAGCACTCTATAGGAAGATAGTGTGTGGTGGGTCTGTAAATTTAAAGAGATTAGTAAACTTAATTTAACTTTACAATCTCTGGGAAACAGTAGTCAGTCACAGAGAAGGTATTTAAAGCTTGGGGAGTCTGAAAGACATCCCTGTGTCCCTGCACTGAAGGTGCTGTGTGACACACAGAAACAGATGATGCCTATGGTGTTGTTTTAAAACTCCATAACCAAAGAACACAAAAGTAAAACACACATCAAAATACATGGAAGAGTGGGAAAAAAGGCTCACACTCTTCCCAGGTAAAAAAATAAAATCCTAGAAATCCAGCAAAGTTGCTAAGGGTCTCAAAAGGTAAGATAAATTAGCACATTCTTGAGAATTCTCCCTAACAACCATGCAAGGCTGCGGAGCCTGCAGAGCCCGAAGACCCTAAGACTCTGCTTCCAGACTCCGCGGTCTGCTGGAGTATTTGTAGGATAGTCAAAGAAAGAGGACTGGACTCCTCAAGCTGCTTCAAAATACACACACTGATAGAGCACACTGCCAGTAACTGCCACCCAAAGACTCTGCTTCCAGACTCCACCCATTTCGGTATCTTCCCATAGTCTGTCATGACAACATCACATGGTTACATATTCACGCACAACAATCATCATTTATTACAAGTTACATCTGGTCGGGGACCTCTAACCCCAGTCCTGATGCACATGGCTTTACAATGACACCTCAACAATATGATGAGGGAGAGAAACAAACAAGTTCACTTTGAACTGATGATAAGCATTTTATCCACTGAGACTTGCTTTCTTGTGTCCCTGGGATCTCTAAATTCATGCTAATTGATAACAACTACCATTTCCGCATGCATAGCTACGGCCACATCCTGGTCATTCCTGAGAACCTGTTTGAAACCAATAAACCATTTATCAACTCTGCCCTTACGCATGTCTTTCCCACAGGTTTATTACCAGGCACTATGTCAACCCAGGATTACCAGGAACCCTTGCTCACTGTTCCTAGAGAGCACAGCTCCACCTCACTGACGTGTCTGAGGTTGCAGTTGGTACTCTCGTTCAGAAGAGAACTGTCTGGCATTTCGGTGCTGGACTGCCCTTGGGCAGACCAAAGACTGATATGTAGTGGATCAAGAGAGATTTGTTTTAGTTTCCACTCATTCGGCGTGCGTGCTGTTAAGTATGCAAAGGTTTCCTCCTCTGTTTCCTGCTCAGGTGCATGAAGAATGTATGTTCACAAGTATCATGGTTTTCATTTTCTGATTTTATTCTCGTGAATCCATCGATTGATGGTATAACAAATGGTTCCGACACGTGTTTCGGCCTAACAGGTCTTTTTCTAGGCTACCATTTTAGTGTTTTTGTTTGTAGTACATACAAATGGATACGATTACAAAAAAAGAGTTGTGCATAGTGCATAGTGGGTGTAGGCCATTGTGATCATTTAAACAAGGTGTCATTATTTAAACACATGATGTGGGTGTGGGTGTAGGGCCATTCCAAGTGAGGTGACATTGTGTCCAATATAACGTTTTGTTTTAACAAGGTTCACAGATTTTAGATATAGCCATCATATACCCAGTTACACATTTGCATATGCATGTTAATATGACATCATAATTTTGAAAAAACAGACATTTTTGAGCAAGAGGGGGAAAAACATATTTCATATGAGACTGTTAGTATAGTCCTAGAATTGCATAGATTATGTGTTGGTGGTGTGTTAATGAGCAGGGCTCACCTGGTAGGTGATAAGCAATGGTTTGTCTTCATCTATGCTGGGTGCATAGCCGTCTGGAGGGCCCAGTTAGTCCAGGATTGTTGGTGGTGGTGGGGACAAGTCCGCCCGGTTCTGGGATAAGCCGAGGTCAGTGCCTGGGTAGTTAAAAAGAGGTGGGGGGAGAGTGTTGGCGAAGGCTGGTGTCTGGTTGGTTGTATGATTTCTCATGAGAGGCACAGCAGTCCATAGGTGGGAACTACCTGTCAGTGTTGTTAGTGCCTCCCTTTGGGTGCTGCCTCCGTACGAGTTTTGGTGCTTGTGGGTGTTGGCTTCCGTTTTATACTGCCAATGTTCTGCAACAATGGCAGTATAAAAGGGGGGCCCACATATTGTGGGCGAGCATAGAATTGCGACCGTTTGAGCACTCAGTGGTCCATCAGATAATGTGTGCCCCAGTCCTTGAGACCTATGTGGTTGATGTTAATGGCTACCATGGTGCGGTGTGTCATCCTCAATAATGGTTCACACACCGGGAATGATGCTTCTCAAGAGGTGGATACCCACTCAGGCCTACTCCTATTTTGAATGCCTTGTCTGCTGGCTTGGGGTCTCTCCTGGCCTCTCTCTGACTCTGGCCACCACCCAAAGGCCCCATGACCAGGTCACCATCTTCCTCTCTGAATGGGCTGACCTCACCTCTTCTCTCCTTGCCTCCTCCTCCAAGCTTCAATATTCACCTTGGCTCCCCTAATGCAGCCTCTGGGCTCTTCACTCTGGTCCGAGGCACTCAGCCAGACCCACCTAGGAAGCTCTCATCTTTTCAGATATCCACATCTCTAACCCTCTCATTACGCCTCTCTCCAGGTCTCATCATGTTCTCCTTTCCTCTCACCTGGACCTCCTGGGTCCCCCGGCTAAGCACCCCCCTGCACTGCCAGCCCCCGTCTCTGTAATTTGACCTCTGAATAGAGGGTTAGTTGGTGCTTTTGTGCCACCATCACTCCCCCTCCTATTCCTACCTTTACCATCACTCTGACACAGCCATTACTATCCTTCAACTCTCCATCTCCAACACTCTGGGCATCCTTGCACCTGTCATGAGGATCCGCATGAAACCTGCATCCATTTGCAATTCCTGGTATGAGTCCGACCTGGCCGCTCTGAAATGCAATTGCAGAGCCGCTGAGCGGAAGTGGCAGGCGTCAAGCACATCCACTGACAAACTGGCCTGTCGCCTGCACCAAAGGCAATACAGAATCTCCAACAAGAGAGCGCAGGCATAACATGCTCAATGAGACGTAAGAGAGCCCAGGGGCCAGATGCCTAATGAGAAGCAAGAGAGCTCAGGGTCCAGATGCCTAATGAGAAGCAAGAGAGTGCAGGGGTCAGATGCCCAATGAGACACAAGCGAGTGCAGGGGTCAGATGCTTAATGAGAAGCAAGAGAGTGCAGGGGGTCAGATGCCGAATGAGACCCAAGAGAGCGCAGGCGTAAAATGCTCAATGAGACGTAGAAGAGCCCAGGGGCCAGATGCCTAATGAGAAGCAAGAGAGCTCAGGGTCCAGATGCCTAATGAGAAGCAAGAGAGTGCAGGGGTCAGATGCCCAATGAGACACAAGCGAGTGCAGGGGTCAGATGCTTAATGAGAAGCAAGAGAGTGCAGGGGGTCAGATGCCGAATGAGACGCAAGAGAGTGCAGGCGTAAGATGCTCAATAAAACGCAAGAGAGCGCAGGGGTCAGATGTCTAATGAGACACAAGAGAGCACAGGCGTAAAATGCTCAATGAGACGTAGAAGAGCCCAGGGGCCAGATGCCTAATGAGAAGCAAGAGAGCTCAGGGTCCAGATGCCTAATGAGAAGCAAGAGAGTGCAGGGGTCAGATGCCCAATGAGACACAAGCGAGTGCAGGGGTCAGATGCTTAATGAGAAGCAAGAGAGTGCAGGGGGTCAGATGCCGAATGAGACGCAAGAGAGTGCAGGGGTCAGATGCCCAATGAGACGCAAGAGAGACCAGGGGTCTGACGCCTAATGAGAAGCAAGAGAGTGCGGGGGTCAGATGTCCAATGAGACCCAAGAGAGCGCAGGCGTAAAATGCTCAATGAGACGTAGAAGAGCCCAGGGGCCAGATGCCTAATGAGAAGCAAGAGAGCTCAGGGTCCAGATGCCTTATGAGAAGCAAGAGAGCGCAGGGGTCAGATGTCCAATGAGACCCAAGGGAGCACAGGCGTAAAATGCTCAATGAGACGTAGAAGAGCCCAGGGGCCAGATGCCTAATGAGAAGCAAGAGAGCTCAGGGTCCAGATGCCTAATGAGAAGCAAGAGAGTGCAGGGGTCAGATGCCCAATGAGACACAAGCGAGTGCAGGGGTCAGATGCTTAATGAGAAGCAAGAGAGTGCAGGGGGTCAGATGCCGAATGAGACGCAAGAGAGTGCAGGGGTCAGATGCCCAATGAGACGCAAGAGAGACCAGGGGTCTGGCGCCTAATGAGAAGCAAGAGAGTGCGGGGGTCAGATGTCCAATGAGACACAAGAGAGCGCAGGCGTAAAATGCTCAATGAGACGTAAGAGAGCCCAGGGGCCAGATGCCTAATGAGAAGCAAGAGAGCTCAGGGTCCAGATGCCTAATGAGAAGCAAGAGAGTGCAGGTATCAGATGCCCAATGAGACACAAGAGAGTGCAGGGGTCAGATGCCTAATGAGAAGCAAGAGAGCTCAGGGTCCAGATGCCTAATGAGAAGCAAGAGAGTGCAGGGGTCAGATGCCCAATGAGACACAAGCGAGTGCAGGGGTCAGATGCTTAATGAGAAGCAAGAGAGTGCAGGGGGTCAGATGCCGAATGAGACGCAAGAGAGTGCAGGCGTAAGATGCTCAATAAAACGCAAGAGAGCGCAGGGGTCAGATGTCTAATGAGACACAAGAGAGCGCAGGAGTCAGATGCCTTATGAGAAGCAAGAGAGCGCAGGGGTCAGATGTCCAATGAGACCCAAGGGAGCACAGGCGTAACATGCTCAATGAGACGCAAGAGAGCGCTGGGGTCAGATGCCTAATGAGAAGCAAGAGAGTGCAGCGGTCAGATGTCCAATGAGACACAAGAGAGCGCAGGGGCCAGATGTCCAATGAGACCCAAGAGAGCACAGGCGTAAGATGCTCATTGAAACGCAAGAGAGCCCAGGGGACAGATGCCTAATGAGAAGAAAGAGAGCGCAGGGGTCAGCTGACTAATAAGAAGCAAGAGAGTGCAGGGGTCAGATGTCCAATGAGACACACGAAAGCGCAGGGGTCAGATGTCCAATGAGATGCAAGAGAGCGCAGGGGTCAGATTCCCAATGAGAAGCAAGAGAGCGCAGGGGTCAGATGTCCAATGAGACACAAGAGAGTTCAGGGGTCAGATGCCAAATGAGATGAAAGAGAGCGCAGGGTTCGTATGTCCAATGAGAAACAAGAGAGCGCAGGCCTAACATGCTCAATGAGACGCAAGAGAGCCCAGGGGCCAGATGTCTAATGAGATGCAAGAGAGCGCAGGGGTCAGATGCCTAATGAGAAGCAAGAGAGTGCAGGGGTCAGATGTGCAATGAGACAAAGGACAGCGCAGGGGTCAGATGCCTAATGAGAAGCAAGAGAGCGCAGGGGTCAGATGCCCAATGAGACCCAAGAGAGTGCAGGCGTAAGATGTCCAATGAGATACAAGAGAGAGCAGGGGTCAGATGCCTGATGAGAAGCAAGAGAGCGCAGGGGTCAGATGTCCAATGAGACACAAGAGAGTGCAGGGGTTAGATGCCTAATGAGAAGCAAGAGAGCTCAGCGGTCACATGTCCAATGAGAAACAAGAGAGCGCAGGTGTAAGATGCCCAATGAGATACAAGAGAGTACAGGGGTAGATGCTGTTAAGATGGATTTCTGAATTCTGACCTGGAGGGGCAGAGGTTCAGAAGGCCAGCCTAGTTTCTTGGAACAGGGTAGCCTCTGGACAAGCCAGACCAATCAGGGTAGCTATGGCAGGCGGTCAAGTCTTAGTTTCACGAGGGTTGAGGGTGACTGAAAGACCTCAAGGAGCACACAAAGCAAGGACCCTTACAAATTACTCCAGGCAGGGGTTATATCAAAAATATAGACACATTTATTACAAGGCCTTTGTAAAATAGACCATAGCAAAAGAATCACAGTAACACTAAGTAAACCAATACCACACTATCAACACAATGTATATACAAGACCATTGGGGTCTAAAGGGGTTAAATGCACAAAATATGACGACAACCTAGATGGGAAGGAAACAGGCAGAGCAGATAGTCTTTAGGCCCCTTCAACATCGACAACACACCTAAGAGGCAGTATAAGCCCTAAGAAGAGAGGAGACTTGTGCTCAATAGCACATGCAATGCAAGCGCACCCGGTTTTTTCCAATGGGCAAATTAGGGTCTCTTCAAGGGTCTCTAGCAGCTCGTGAAGGTGGATGAGGTGATGAAGAACAAGTTCCCGCTATTCAGGGAGGACCTCCACTTGAAGGCAGAGGCAGTTCCAGAGAGCGGGTTGGATTCGCTAGTTCGCACTAGCAGTGGAAAGGAGAGAGACCCCCAGGGGCTACTCATGCGTAAAAGGGGCCCTTGGCGCCAGGGGCCACCGGGTAGTTTTGGAAGTACTCACCGGTCCCAAACTTTGCCCGTTCAGTCTACTCGGGTTGCAGGTTCAAACACAACAAAAAGGACGTCTCTGCGGCTCTCAGTTCCTGAGATACAGCGATGATTCCCAAACGGGACAGTGGTGATTTCTCTGCTCCGGGTGGATGAATCGACACAGTTTAACTGCAGCAGGCTTCAGTGGCAAGAGGGTCACAAATGCCGCGTACTTGCAAAAGACGTTGCCGCGGCAGGGCAACACAGTAACCTTGTTCATTCCGGTCTTGGAGCACTCATCTCACTTCAGACCTGGGAATGCCAAGTGTACGAAATTCAGTGTGAGGGTACCGGGGACGGTACGACATCTTTTCGTCGCGGGATGTTTTTTGGCGTCAAATATTTTTTTTTTTAAAACCATCACATTTTTCGAAAATGGGCGGTTAGGGGGTGAACCCCCCCAAAAAATGCGATGCGTTTTTTCGAGAAAAAAAATAGCGGTAAAAAACCCAGTGAAAAAACATCCCACGATGAAATGACATGGAACCGCCGGGGACATAGAGCTAGCAGTATACCAAGTTTCGAGGGCCTCCTCGAAACAGTGGCGGTGCCAGAGCAAAGCAACTGGGTAACCTGGTCAGCCCACTGGTTGGCCCACGGACACTTCCGAGAAAGCTTACTTGCAGGGTTTGATGAAGGTGCCGAGAATAGTTGGTCCCACTATTCCAATGGGTGAAGCCTCTTCGCAGACCTTCTAGGATGACCAGATGCTGAGGGGTCCCACGGGACGACAGAGGGCTCAGGGAGCCAAACTTTCCAGTGGGTCACCAGAGGTTCCTCGACTAGGCTTTGTAGTTGCAGGATACTTGGATCCTCTCCTTTGTTCAGTGAGATCTCAGGAGATCAACATGGTAGGGTTTTTTTTGGCCTCCTCTAATCCAAAGTTCCCTTTGCGCCAAAACAGAGGGGACCCCATGGGAGATCTGCTCACAAACACTCACTCCATACGTGGAGCAATCATGGACCACAGTGGTCCGAGGCATTCAGGACACTCTAGACTCTCTGGCAGCCGGGATGAGTATTGGCAACAGACATCCCAGCCCACATCCTGGAGGCACACACACAAGGCATGCAGAAGCCCGCAAAAGCATTGGGTTTCGCGGGAAAGTGCATGACCAAATAAGGACTGACCCCGGTCGACTCGACCCGGGGAAGGTGAAGAGGCAAGATGGCCAAAGGACAGGACAAAGAACCTTGTGGCATGGCCATTTCTGAGCCAGGCCACCTATTTGTGCCAAACGCGGTTAACGCGGATAACATGGCAGGACAGGGTTAAAGATAATGCAAAAAGATAGCTGCCACCAGTCCTGTCCATGACACAACTGCACAGTTCATAAAAAGTCCAGCGAGAGTTTCTAGGGCCTTTGTAAAATGACTATAGACCCAAGTGTGCTGTATGGCAAGATACATTGCACACTTGTTACATGTTGCACCCAAGTTGCAACACGGGAAAAGGACTAAGGGAAACAAAGTCTTCCAGTACTGACTGTCATAAGGGCATGTCAGTTTCCCCATAAAAAGTGAGCGAAAGCCCAGAGGAGTGCAACTGAAGGCTGTGCTTCTCTGGCAAAGTCAGTCAATGGTGTCTAAACAGCAGCAAACAGTTTGGGGGTGTACACATGGAGGGAAAATTATATACAATTATGAAATCTTTCCTAACCATTGCCCCTCCCAAACTAAGGACAGGGGGAACTAATCCACCCCTGGATGAGTTACTTGTTCAGGTCGTTAAACATTCTGGACAACCCATCAGCATTGCTATGTTGGACACCTGGCCTATGCTCAATAGTGAAGTCGAAGCCTTGTAGACTTATGGACCACCTAAGCAGCTTTGGATTCTCCCCCTTCATGTTCATTAGCCACTTTAACGGCTTATGGTCAGTTTGCACAGTGAAGTGGGTCCCATAGAGGTAGGGCCTCAGCTTCCTGAGGGGCCACACAACAGAGAAACATTCTTTCTCTACTGTGGACCATCTGAGCTCTTTGTTCTTAAGCTGGCGACTAATGAAGCCAATAGGGTGTTCCTTACCCTTCTCATCTACTTGTGAAAGTACAGCTCCTATCCCAGTGTCAAAGGTATCTGTCTGCACAATAAAAGGTCTTTGGTAATCAGGGGCCTTGAGAACAGGGGCCTCGCACAAGGAGTTTTTAAAGCCATTGAAGGCCTTCCCACACTCTTCACACCAAGTTACCTTATTGGGTTTCTTAGGAGTGGTGAGAGCAGTCAGAGGGGCAGCTATGGTGCCATAGTCTGCCATGAAATTTCTGTAGTACCCAGCAAGTCCCAAAAAGGCTCTCACTTGGGTCTGAGTAGTGGCGGTTGGCCAGTCTTGTACTGCTTGTGCTTTACTGGGAAGAGGCTGTATCTTCGCTCCACCTACTTGATGTCCAAGGTAGACCACTGACCCTTGTCCAATCTGGCACTTACTAGCCTTTATGGTCAAGTGGGCCTTCTGAAGAGCCTGTAACACAATCCCAAGGTGTTTCACATGGTCTTCCCAGGTGGCACTAAAAACTGCTATATCGTCCAGATATGCAAGACAGAATTCATCCAACCCATTCAACACATGATTCACAAGCCGCTGGAAAGTGGCAGGTGCATTCTTCAATCCGAAAGGCATTACCGTGAACTGGTAAAGGCCCTCTGGAATTGAGAAAGCTGTCTTCTCCTTGGCATGTTCTGCATTGGCTATTTGCTAATGGCCTGCAATGAGGTCAAACGTGCTGAGGTACTTGGAGGCACCCAAGGTATCCACCAGCTCATCTGTTCGAGGCAAGGGGTGTGCATCTGTCTTGGTGACAGCATTCAGAGCCCTGTAATCCACACAGAACCTCAATTCAGAAGTACCTGCTTTTGGAACCAAAACCACTGGGCTGAACCAAGGACTACTGGAGGGTTCAATCACCCCAAGATCCAACATTGTGTTGACCTCTGTCTTTATGTAAGACCTTACTTTGTCTGCCATCCTGTATCACCTACTTTTGGTAAGTATACCGTCTCCTGTGTCAATGTTATATTTGCACTAAGGTGTCAAACCAGGGGACTGTGAAAACAAGGGGGACAATTAATCTTGTGTAGTGTTCCCTAAGGGTACTGCAGAGGATTCTGCCTAACACTGGTGTACAGCGGTGGGATTTTTAAGTATAGAGATTACACTTAGAGTGCTGCTATTACCTTGGGTCAACTAACCACAAGGCTAAACATCTCAAAATTCTATTAACTGAAAAATCATGTCAAATATGGAAAACCACAGTGAGGAGAGTCTCTTAAACTACACTGCTGAGGTTTTGAGAACCAAGTGTAGGGAGAGGAGCCTCTCTGGTAAAGGAAAAAAATCTGAACTGGTTGCTATGTTATTGGGAAGACTCTTTTTCCCACTCTTAAGCATTTTTGCTATGTGTGTTCTAGGCTATATTTGTGTTTAATGCCTATGGGATCTTTCTCTCCTCCATAGGAGCCATCTTTGTGCACATGTGTTACACAGCACCCTCTGTGCAGTGACACAGGAGTGTCGTAGCGACCCCCAAACATAGACTCCATACCCTGGGGCTGACTACTGTCTCCCAGGGCATGTAAAGTCCCCATTGACTTTACTAGTCAATTGTTATGAATTTAACCACTACAACCCATCTTACTATGGAGGTACTGGAAAGGGTTAATAGTTTTGCCCTTAGGTTCATTTTCGAGGGGGTACCCCAAAGTCCCTCTCTCTAAAGTTTCTGGCTGGTGGCAGTGGTTACTACCATAAATATTCGACCACAAATATTTCTCTATGGGATTTTCCCATTGTTCGAGGCTACCACTTTTTCTGACAGCCTCTAACATACCGCCGATGCATTTTAATATTAACTTTGCTCCGGTAGGTTTTATTTGCCAGAACTTTAATATAAATTCTTTCTCGTGTCTTGCTCTAAACTCCTAACCCAGGTTGGTGATCCTTGTTCGTCCGTTTGGCGGGCTTCCACCAAGAAGCCCTCCTTTCGGTGCCACTGAGTCTGGGGTGGGTCCTTTGTGTGGGAGGGGGTGTAGGACCCCTGGACAGGGTTGCCTCCGCAACCCATGTCGTGCTCTATCCTGATAGGCTGGAGGGTCTCCCGCCAAGATGAACACTCCACTGTGTGAGTGACAGCTAGGCTGTATGAATGGGGTTCTTTTTGCATAAAAGCAGGGTCCTGAGGACTGGAAGAGCAAGACGTCACCACTGGAACTACGGAACCGAAGGGGAGAGAAGCCACGGACATCTTCAGCACCTGCACCACCGGTGAAGCCCTGCAGCGTCTCACCACTTTTCTTCCACACGACGAGAGGAGATCTTCTTTGCAAGAGCCTTCTTCCCTTGAGCTGGTGGGACCAACTACTTCACCAATCGCTCCCTCGGACCTGCCTTGGTCGAATCGCCAGTGCCCAGCACTTGGAGGCCGGATAACCTGGCAGCAATCCACCAGGACCACGATTTTTGGCAGCACCGCAGCTGGTTTCGTCCCTGGGTAGTGCAGTAACTCGAACATTCCTTCACGACGTGAGCCCCTCTTCCTCTGCTGGATCCCCCGAACTGCAGGAACTACCAGGAACAACCGCCACCGCAGGAGCCACTTCTTCATTTAAAGGCACTTTGTTCCGCCAGGCCTCCCTTTCTGCATGGTAGCCTTAAAGGTGTTTTAAATCCTTTACCTAGCTGTTGGGTTGGTCGCCCTCTCTCTTAACATTGTCTTTCGCATCGCATCTACCTTTTCAATATTCGTTAACCATAGACTTGACTGCAGCTACAAGAACATTTTCGCTCCTAAGCTCTTGGTCCTGTACCACTGACTCTGGCTCAGGCCTCCTGACTCTGGCTGATTTGTTAGATCTGCTCTCACTAGATCGATTCTCAATGAGAAATGTGTTGATGCACCTGAATCTTCTAAACCCCTCTTCCTTCCTACTGTTTTAACTTGTGGAGTGCCATTTTGCTCAGTTTTCAATTACTTATCTGCTTGCTAAAGTACTACTGTGCATTACTTGTTAACAAAACATCACGGGAGTGTTGCGAGGGAATGTCTGAAGATAATTCGGTTTAACTTGTGCTTTCCCTCCCTTTCACTAAATTGCTAGAGTGGCATTTGTCTTTGGTTTTCACTGTGCCGTTTTTCTCAGTTTTCACTCTACCGCAAACTTGTCTACAATTGACTAGGGAGTTGTGTATATCTTCCTTGACTAAACTTAACTTGCTTTATTAACTGTGATTGATGTGTTGAACTAGATGTGTATAAACAAAATCTATATATTCTCTTTTTAATACAAAGCTTTGGTCAGTGTTTCCTTGGACCACAGTGCTGTAATACCTATTGTGTAAACCTTGAATACTGCTCATCTCCCTCTTGAGATAAGTCTGACTGCTTAGCCAAAGCTACCAACTAAATCTTTGTGGTACAGACTGATGCAAAAGGGGATTTTTCTTGCTCATACCTGCAGTCTTAATCTTCTGTAGTGCTCCCTAAGGGAACTGCACAGGATTCTGCCTAACACTTGCCCTTCCCCCACACTTAGCTCCGACCAAACATTTCTTCCTGCCCTTGATGCTCCTTCCTCACTGGAACCACGACCCCTCCTTCGCTGCAACACTTAATTTCTGTAAGATTCGCCACACATCAACACCAATGCAAAAAACAGGAGGCAGGAAGCAATTCCGTTTTGTTGCCGTGTAGGAGGCGGGGACCGAGAGAGAAAGCCACGCGCATGAAGGCGTTTATAGGCCAAACTCTCTCTCAGTCCCGCGCTCCCTCCACCTTCCGACGTTGTCCACGTGCCACTTCCGGGACAGGCCCCCATTTTGCCCCCCCTATGCTCCGAGTGGGGGAGGCTGGCCAGGAGCCCCTACTAAGGGACAGCGCCCGCCATGCCTCGTCGGTCATCGCGTTCGCCCGCAAATCTTCTGCACCATCAGAGAACTGACACGAAATCAAGGGAAGAGACTGGCCGTTCAAAACACACAACACACCCATATAGGAGACAAAGTCAAACCCACAAAACCGCTCTATTAAATTTGAAAGAATACTAGATAAAGACGAAAAACTGATTCTAAATCGCAGAACAGTGCTGGATCTGTTATTCTGCATTCCAGCACTCAGACAACAGACGATTTTCAAATTATTGAATTTGAAAACGAACAAAGAACGGACTCAGGGGCCGATTCATGGACCAAATGTGCGCCGCAAATCGTGGAGCAAAGTGGCGCAAGGGTGAAAAAAGCAAGCGCACGTGCTTGCGTGCGATTCATGGAAGGGCCTGCGCGTGTTTTCTCCGGGATGTGCGCCAAATACGTGCGTGGCGCACACAGGAGGACACATCATTGCAACATCCCGAACACCGTGCGCGACGCGCACTGCGAAAGCGCACAACGTTAGTGCACACACCAAAAAGGGGCCGGAACACGGGCCGTAACGCGCGGAATGGTGAACAACGCGTGACAAAGAATGCGTAACTGAGGAAGTACTGCAGGGAAAAACACGGAACGCCCACACACACGCAAACAACACGTATTCATGAATTGAATATGGGAAACCCACGCATGGCAAAAAACGCACAGAGGCCTAAACACGTCCGCCACACAAAGGCAGGCAGTAGCGTCCCTGCGCATTACAAACGTGTGCGCAAACAACAAACACGTATATACAGCCAAGATGAATGTTCCATTCTGTGTCGCCCTAGGAGAAATGACCTGTCACACAACGCACAGGCATCCCATAAAAGCAAGAAAAAGAGATAAGCGACCCCTGTAGCCCATGTGCGTGTAAAAAAACACACACAGTATGCTGTGGCAGCCAGGAACCCTAAAAATACCTATGTGATCAACACGCAGGCTAGTATGGCCGTAAAAAAAGGGGTACGCGACAAACAGGGACACCCACAGTGGAAATAATTGCGTGTGCGACTCACCGTCTGCCTTGCGTGTAGAAAAAGAACGCTTAGCCAACACCCACCCGCTGTGAAGTAATCGCGTGTGAACCCCAATGCCTGGAAAACACACGCACCGCTTTCCACGAAAAGCACGTACAGAGCGATGGAAACCCACGTGGGACCTTTAACCCGTGCCAGGAGAATGCCCCCGCGTGTCACGTCACAGACGAGCTTATACGCTAAGGGCCTTTCCTCGAATTACACGCTGACGTGCAGTTTATTCACGTGCCAAATCACTCCGTATCAATCTGGCCACGCGACAACACAAGGAAGACCACGCTTCTGCCCAGAAAGCCGAATAACTGCCCCCCAGAGCCCCGAGCAGCTACCCACGAGCCAACTGCTGCTGCCTGCCTGCTGCCACCGTGCCCTGCCATTTGGTGCCTGCACATCTGCCATCTGCAGGGGTCCAGTTGCTGTGACCACCCCTGCTGGAACAGAGGACTCCGGACTGAAGTTACATCACTCCACAGCCCAGCCCCAGGACCCAGTTGCCCACCCACACCTGCCTCGGGGGTCGCCATGTCAGGGCAAACACCATCAGAGACCACTGGCGACCCCCAGCCAGAGGGGCAGAGGGCTACCAGCTTCAGTGATAAGGAAGTTGGTATCCTGGTGGAGCAAGTTCTGGGGCATTATGATGCCCTCTTCACACCATCGTGTGCCGACAATGAAGGATGGAAGAGGACCTGGGAGGACATAGTGGGTAACATCAACGCGGAGGGGGTGGCACCCCGTGACATCAAACACGTCCAGAATCGCTGAGAGGACTACAAATCAAGGACCCTCAAGAAGGCCCGGTGTCTCTTGGAGGCAGCAGATGCAGTGGGGCGCCGGGCCCATTTTACCACCCAGCAGATGGGGGTCCTGGAGCGCATTCGCCCAGTACTTCACCACCAGATTCTCAGGATGCAGGCCCGTCTGGAGTCGAGCGGTAAATGCCCATGCATTCTCGTTTGAAACAGTGCATGTTGAAGCGTGGTGGTAGTTAGCTACTCGGCTGCATGTGTGACATGGGTCATGTATGGATGTGTATGCAGGGAAATGATGGTGCTGCATGTCAGTCTAGTCAGGCATGACCCACATGGATGGTGTATGTGTTACAATGCATCATGCTGAGCAGCATGCAGAATGCACACATGTATGAATGCCTGTGCCTGTACTTTGACATGTTTGGGGTGTGAGAGATGTGTGCTGCTGTCATGGACATGCATGATGTACATGTCCGTGTGTCAGAGTAGTGTGTGCGCCATGGATGCATGACACATGTCCGTGGCAATGTGTTGAATCACTGATACAGCTTACTCATCCTTGTATCCACTGTGTCTGTGGGCATACGGGGCCAGATGCATGACCCTCTGGTGATGCGTGTGATTGTGATCAGCATGTCCCATGATGCATGTGAGTCTCAGCCCACCATTGGATGTTTCTACGGTGCGGTGGACATGGATGCACATTTTTGTTGCATGTGCCATGCCGGTTCCTGCATGGGTGTTGCCTGCACTGACCCATGTGTTGTTGGGAGACATGATGCAAGTGACGTTTCACAGTGCCACTCATGTGCTATTGCTTCCTGTCTAGGGGACTATTGTACAGTACCCTGACGCTTGTTTTCAATGTCTCCCTTTACACAGCGGCGAATGAAGAAGAGGGCGGAGACGGCGCTGTGGAGGAAAGCGGCTAGGATGCCTCCACTGGCCGGCGACGCAAGGCCCAGTCATCCTTCCAGGAAATTCCATCATCTGGAAGCGAGGGGACTGGTGCCGCTTCTGCCACTACGGCTGCAACGGAAGGGGCGGATGAGCCCCCGCAGGGGCTTTCTACGGCAGAAGATGGTGTGGAGCCATCCAGGTTGGTGGTGTGTATAGAGGAGGAGGCGGCTGCTACAGAGCCGCAAATGGGGCCTGGTGTGGGTGGTACCACTGGTGCAAGTGGTGCAGTCCAGGGGCAGGGGCAGGAGGCAGCACAGGTCGCCGCAGAGGTGCCTGTGCATGTCTCTGTCCCTGACACTGTGACTGCATCACCATGCACCAGCAGGGATGCCCCGTCCTAGGCCCGTCCGCAGGTAGGGGGAGGTCCACGTCATCTGGCACTCCTCTACCTGCGGACGAGGGAATCCGTGACCGGATGGAGTCCGTCCTGATTGGTGTTGCGTTGCGCACACGTGTCATTCGTGATGACGTGCGTGCTTCCTGGGGGGACCACGCACGTCATCACGAAGAGCTGAGTGCCAACGTGACCCAGTTGGGAGGGGCCATAGTCGCGTTTCCTCCATGTGTTGGCCAGTCCTGCAGCCCTCTCCTCCTCTGTGCACACTATACGCCAGTCGTTCTCCCTGCTGTCTTCCGGCCCAGATGCCATCAGGTCCCCCTGTGGATCTGCCCCAACCAACGCAGCCAGCTAGGTGGAGATCCCATCCCTGCCGCAGTCGGGAGTCAGAGGTCCAGCAGGGGTGGGCACCCCACCAACTGGACCCCAGCGGATGGAGAATGTGCCGGCATTATCGGGCAGGGCATGTGCATGACGGCACCGGGGGATTCCATCAGCCCGGATGCCGTTGTGGTGGCAGAGGCAGTTGCGTCGGAGGCAGCTGCAGGCTCAGCGTGGGAGGCATCATGGCTTGGGGCCATCAACACCCCGGGGGCAGGCATCGGCCGAGGGGCAGGAGGACCCCGGACTGGGAGTGTCTTCCGTGTGGCAGCAGTTGGGCCGGCAAATAGATGCGGAGCGGTGTCGGGCGGAGAGGGCACGGCTTAGGATGGTCAGGGCGGAGAACTCCATACACAGGGCTTGCAGCCGGGCGGAGGGCCTCGAGGAAACTCGCAGGGAGTTGAGGGATTCCATGGCTGCATCCCTGTGAGACCTCGAGGCCAGGGAACAGCCCCGCCTCCGTAACATCGACATGGAGTTCAATGATGCTCTGGCCCAGAACAGCAAACAGTGAGCCGTGGGACTAGCCCGCCGCCTTTGTAAATAGTTATGTAGTTGTAGGTTACCTTTAATTTTTCTTTCTTTTGGGGCGCATGGGATATGCCCCGCCTTTTTGTTAATAGTTATTTATTAGGTAGGTTTTTTCTTAGGTTTCCTTTGGATTGTTGGGCACATGGACCCTTGATTTTTACATTGTATATAGTTATGGACCTGATTTTACATATTTATTTTTACCATGGAGGAATGGTTTTGTTTTTATTTTGACTTTGGATTTGGTGTTATGGACGGACACTTTGGAGGCATTTTTCTTTGCATTTTATTCATTTCACCATTAATAATTTTTCCTTGATTTCGGACATCCTTTTATTTATCATTTTATTCTTGTGTAATTTCGTTTCATTCATTTATTTTTGTATATGATACATTTTTATTTTTTTTATTCATTTGTGTGGTCTTCTCTCATTGCTTTCGTGCATGTCACAATGTGGGTTTTCTCAATCAAGTGTCGCCATTGTGTGGGTCTGACGGACTTGTACTCATGCGCATACTGGTTATTTGGCATCTATCATGACATGGGGATTTCAATTTGGAGTGGATGGAATGCTTGGTTGGGTGTTTGGACTGGGGTGGCCTGGGGGTGGGATTTGGGTGGCCATAAGAGCCATGGATCTGGATTGTGATGACGTGTTGGGTGGGGGACATAAGTCGGGGCCTGCTGGCAGGTGCCTGTCACTGGGAGGTGTGGGGGACATGAGTCGGGGCCTGCTGGCAGGTGCCTGTCACTGGGGGTCGGTGGGGGACATGAGTCGGGGCTCCCAAGTGCATGGTGCCATGTGTCCTGCCTGTGGGGCATGCCCAGGGGTGATGGGCTGCCTGCGGGGCATGCCCAGGGGTGATGGGCTGCCTGCGGGGCATGCCCAGGGGTGTGCGGTGGTCCCCTGTGGTATTGGTTGCCTGAGCGGCAGGGGGGGCACACCGGGAGGGAACACACTGCCAAATCGCGTGTAGTTCTTCACACGCACCCCGGAATAAACGTACCCCACTCGTGCCAGGCCAATAGCGTGTAAAACTCCACACGCATCCCCGGAATACGCGCAGGCAGCCCATCACCCCTGGCCTTGCCCTGCAGGCAGGCCATCACCCCTGGCCATGCCCCGCAGGCAGCCCATCACCCCAGTCCATAGACCGCAGACAGCCCATCACACAAGTCCATAGCCTGCAGGCAGCCCATCACCCCTGGCCATGCCCTGCAGGCAGGCCATCACCCCTGGCCATGCCCCGCAGGCAGGCCACTCCACAGGGGGGATTTTTTCCATGTGTTTTTGCTGGTGCGAGCGGGTTACGTGTGAAGTTTTACACGCAATAGGCCTGGTGCGAGCGGGGTACGTGTATTCTGAGAGGTGCGTGTGAAGTTTTACATGTGATAGGCCTGGAGCAAGCAGGGTATGTGAATTCTGAGGCGTGCGCGTGAAGTTTTACACGCTATGGGCCTGGCGTGAGCGGGGTACATGTATTCCGGCGGTGCACGTGGAGTGTTACACGCTATTGGCCTGGCGCGAGCGGGGTACATGTATTCCAATGGGTGCACAGGGATTTTACACGCTATTGGCCTGGCGCGAGCAATATACGTGTATTCCGAGGGGGGTGCAGGGAGTTTTACACGCGTTTTTGCTGGCGCGAGCGGGGTACGTGTATTCCGAGGGGTGCGTGGGGAGTTTTACACGCATTTGCGCTGGCGCGAGCAGGGTACGTGTATTCCGAGGGGTGCGCTGGGAGTTTTACATGCTATTGGCCTGGCACAAGCGGGGTACGTGTATTCCGAGGGTGCGTGTAAAGTTTTACATGCTATTGGCCTGGCGCGAGTGGGGTACATGTATTCCGGGGGTGCATGTGGAGTTTTACACGCTATTGGCCTGGCGCGAGCGGAGTACGTGTATTCCAGGGGTGCACGGGGAGTTTTACATGCGTTTTTGCTGGTGCGAGCAGGGTATGTGTATTCTGACGGGTGCGTGGGGAGTTTTACATGCATTTTCGCTGGCACGAGTGGGGTACGCGTATTCCGAGGGGTTTACGTGTATTCCACGCATTTTCATGGCTGGTCGGCTGTATGCTGGTCCACTGGCCTTTGCACATTTACTGGATTTGTGCGATCTTTTTGGCTTTGGGGGCGTAACAGGCGCTGATGCAGGGTCGCTGCACCACGGCGGCTTATGGATGTATAAATCTATGAATACGCTGTGCACCTAAATGGGTTTTGGCGCACGTGACTGGCGCAGACTGCCGCACGCGCAGTCTGTGTGCCAGCCGCGTGCGCCACATGTGCGCCGAATTCTATGAATTACCCCCACAATCTTTCTCCATATCGCTTCCCCGGTGATCAAAAACATGCTATTGGACGAAGCCGAAAAGTTTCAGATGCTGGGTTTTGATCTAAAGTCGGTGTCATACGTGCGGTCGGAACCAAAACAAACAGTACCTCTTTCAAAAATAAAGGAAATCTCTAAACATATGGAAGATCAGGACAGCAAAACAGAAACAGATCCAGCAAAAGGCACAATTAGTTACCAGGATCCACTAAAACTGGGAAGGAAACCAGTGGGTCTGGGATTAAACCACAGGACCAACACCAATCCAGATTCTCTCCAGCGACATGTCAACAATCCGATTATTGCTGCAAGGACAAACGATGAAGATACTGAGGTGCAAGATTGGTCATGGATATCAAGAGCACTGACATCTCAGAACAAACTGTAGCCGCTCCCTCGAATAAATGTTGCACCAAATAAACTTCTAGAGGGCAAAATCACAAACCATGTCTCGACCAGTCTAAAACTAGCCTCTTGGAACACCAGAGGTTTCAACCATCTCACAAAGCCCAGCAACGTCAACTTGGGAGATTTCGACTTGGTTCATCTGCAAGAGACATGGTTAAGGCAAACCCCAACTATGGACTGCTTTAAAATCTCAGCCAGTTTAGCTTCAAAGGGTGAACAAGGAAGCCCTTTCATTGGCCTTCTAACAGCGGTCAAATCTGGCGGCCCAGTAACTCTGTTAATAAATATTTCGTCCAGCTCCCTAACCCAGGAAATTCTCATCGGCTGGGGTGAGGACACAAAGAATGGCGTACCCAAACCTTTAGCTAGAATGATATTGGTAAATGTTTATTGGAAGTCACTGCTCACAACAGATGAGATCCTTATCCATCATATAACAACACTAATCGATGACCCTTACCTGAACCATCAAACACAATACGTTGTGATATGTGGCGATCTTAATTCCCCGGGACTGATTGACCACCCCTTTAGTTTGGGAAAACCAAACAGGAATGCTGGCCTCACGAGAGGAGAATTGTGGAAAATGCTGATGGACGAGAAAGATATGCACATGCTAAACAGAAACACACGTGGTGATATACCACCATCCCCGGAGTGGGAAAGCATGGGTCGTTCGTCGACAATTGACTACCTCGTTGTTTCAAGCAATTTTCTACCCTGGGTGAATACCTTCAAGGTCATTAGAACATTAAATAGTGACCGTCACTTGTTATTCTTGGAATCGTCTCTCCAAACCCCCCACATTCGCTATGCAGGAAAAGACTGGAGGTTGTTATGTTCTGGCTCCGCGCAGAGACAGAACACGGAAGGCCTCTGAAGAAGGCCGCGGTGGCGCACTCCAGCAGGAGCAAAGTAAGACACGCCACACATCGCTGGAGTCTTGACCCGGAACTGCCTCCTGTGCGCGGGGGCGGGGCTTTTATTTAGACGCCCTGCGTCACTGCGTTGCGGGACGCAGGGCGGATTTAACATTCCTCCTTTATTATAACTTAACTTAACATTAAACCACACACCTTATACAGTTATGCACAGTGCTTGAAAATACCAAACTTAGGGATATTCCCACTTTTGGAGTTCTCGTGGGGCAAACTACCACACATAGTCTTTGAGCCGAGCTGGCGGCTGGATGGCAGTTCTTAAACCATATCTCCCACCCCTGTAGCTTGGCACCACTGTGTCATTGGGTCTCTCACCTTCCATCTACGGCTCACCCATGTCAGGTTCGCTCCACTGCTCCAACGTTCGGTCCCTCGCTTCTTCTTCACCCTGAAAGTTAGTGGGTTCTTCTTCAATCGGCTGGGAGTCCTCATCTTCTTGGGGACATTCCCCTTCGGTCCATAGGTTGCGTGGCACAGCCTTGAACCACGACGCATTTCGTGTAACCTGACGGTGTCCTCTTTGCACAGTTATCATGGTCCCTTGTGTCTCGCTGACAGTCCATGGGAGAGACTCATAGCGGGAGTCCAACTTGGACTTTGTCGGGTTCCGCAGCATGAACACCTGGTCGCCCACCTGGTGGTTGGATGGCTTCGACCTCCTCTTGGCACTCATGTGGGCACTGGCTTCTGTTCTCCTTCTTTCAGTGCGCTCCGTGTCGAATCTGTCCGGGCTTCTGCTGGGGTGATGTGGAATGGAAGACTTTATGACGGTGCGGAACATGAGGTCCGCTTAGCCGCTTGTAACTTCGCAAACCCATGTGTGTTGAAAAAGTGGTTATGTATCGAGAGTCCTTATGCAGCTTCAGCTGGTGGTATCCCGCTTTCAAATCAACCTTAGAGAAGACCCTTGATCCTGTGAGATCAGCCACGATTTCATCGAGGATAGGCGTGATGTGGCGCTCCCGCTTGATGGCAGTGTTCGGGAGACGCATGTCTATGCAAATTCAGACTTTTCCCGGCTGTTTGGGTTTCTTTGTGACCACTATCGGGGAAACCCATGGTGTTGGCCCTGTTACCTCTTCTATTATGCCGGCTTCTTCTAACGCTTTCAGTTCCTTCTCCACTTGTTCACGCATGTGGAAAGGGGTCCTCCGGTGTCTGGCGGCCTTTGGCTGGACCGACTCGTCAATATGGAGCTTGATTGTCTTTCCTTTCAAACACCCGATCCCTTTTTGCAGGTTGGGGTACTGTGCCAGGATGTTCTCGACCTCTTGTGCTTCCTTGACTTGACAGATGAACTTTACTAGCCCTAGGTCCTCGGCCGCATCACCACTCAGAAGGCATTCGATCCCTGCATTTACCACATAGATTTTAGACGGTAGCCTGTTTTCACCGTGGCTGAGAGTGGTGCGGAATCTGCCAACCACCGGTAGGGGTTTCCTACAGCCATATGCAAACAGAAGAGTGTCTGTGTTCTTCAGGTCCGGTCGTGGTTGCAGCGTTTGACATGTGCTTGTGGGCATAACATTTACGGAAGCTCCCGTGTCTATGGTCATCCATACGCGTTGGTTTTGGAGAGTGACCTGGAATTTGTGCCTCCTGAGCCCTTTTTTTTGCGTAGCATGTCCCTGATCCAGGGCTGATACCAGGTATACTTTTCTCCCTTTCATCCGCTGCTCCCTGCCAGATTCTTGGTGGGCCCCTAGGACGTCAACCCCTTCTTCCTCCGTTGAGGAGTTGGTTGTTTCGACTCGCCGTGCACTTGCTTGCCTCTTTTTCTTGGTCCCACTCTTCTCCTGGGGAGTGTGTGGAGGTGGTAGCGGGGTACCCAATGACCGGCACACCTTAGCATAGTGGTCCTTTCTGCCACATGCCCCACATGTTGTCCCTTGCGCGGGGCAGTTTCGTCATCCATGTCTCGGTCCACCACACCATCCACACTCCGTGGGTCGCGGGAACCGTGGCTGCCATCTGGCTGGTGCGTAATTGCCGCCAGCCTCATCCCTTGTGGACTGTCTATTGGTGACATGGGCTACCATGGATGTCGTGAGGGCAAGCTGTAGTTTTTGAAGAGTCACGCCCATGTTGGCGACCTTGGCATGTGCCAGCTCCCTTTGACGACCCAACTCCAGAATGCGTGTTAGAGAGATGCCCTTCTCACTCAGCACCATCCTCCTCAGTTTCTCCGATTGGATGCCGTTAATGAGTTGTCTCCGGATTTCTTTCTCGACATCCATGAACTCACACGAGATCGCCAACTTCCTGAGTCGGGTGAGGTAGGCATCCAAGGTCTCCTCTTCTGCCTGAAATGTGGTGCAGAAAATGGTTTCATAGTCAGGGTTGAGTTGTGGGAGGAAATGGGCCGTCAAGGCATCTTTCGCTTTCTGGTAGATGTCCTGGCCATCATCGATGGTTAGTGAGTTAAAGATACGTAGCTCCTCGTCCCCCACATTTAGCAGCAGGCGCGATCTCATCTTCCTGTAGAAGGTTATGTCCTTGCACTCCATTGCCATTTCGAATTTTTGGATCCATAGCTGCCACCGGGGGCCAACTGATGATAGATCTGTGAATGGGTCAAACGGATGAATCATTGCCGAGGAGCCCACTTGTGGGCAAGCTTGTGGTGACAACATTGACAGATTCGCCGCAAGTCTGGAGGGCGTGCCGGGCCTGGGGGTGGACGTCCCGGTCGCCATGGTGTGGCCTCACTGTTGCTTGATGGGGTCTGTGCACCTCACCTTGGTCCATGGTTTCAGGCGTCTGTGGCCCCTTTTGTGGCTGACCTTCTTAACCGTAGCTGATGGGACAGCTGCCTCGCTCCAGGTGCGTGCCGTCGTGAGCACACGTGCGTGCTGCGTGGGCGATGATTTCCCACGTCGTGCTGCGGTGCCTCTGGCCCCTGTACTCTAGTTGGTTTAACCCTGCAGCGCCCAGTGACCATTCAGTGAGGTTGACTCCACCAACACCTGGGCCTTGTGTGGACAGCCACTGGACCATCCAGCAGAATGAGGGGGAGGGGGGTTTGTGTGCCCCCCCACCGGGTGTCCAAAAATGTGCACGTCGCTGTTATCAGAAACAGCCAGCGGGGCATCGAGTGCGTGTGCTGGGTCCCGTTTCCCTCGTCTCCAGTGTTATGTTCTGGCGCCGCGCAGAGACAGAACACGGAAGGCCTCTGAAGTAGGCTGCAATGGCGCTGCTCCAGCAGGAGCGAAATAAGACACACCACACATCGCTGGAGTCTTGGCTCGGAACTGCCTCCCGTGCGCGGGGGTGGGGCTTTTATTTAGACGCCCTGCGTCACCACGTTGCGGGACGCAGGGCGGATATAACAGAGGTTTGTAACAGTGGATCTTTGTTGAAAATCCGAGATAATATAATACATCTACGACGAGACTTTGACCGAGAAGGAAGACTAGTTGATTACACTCCTTTGTTAATGCCATATCGAACCAATAGCGAAACACCTGGAACGTCTTCAAATAATTATCATCATACGTTCAACAAAGAACTTGTCCTCAGAAGAAGAGTGGTTTAGAAAACTCCAGCGACGGGCAAACAAAACATTGTCATCTGAAGACAACAAAGTCCTTCGCCTAGAGAAAGCAAAATATAGAAACTGGCAACACTCTGAGAGACGCCTAATGTATCAGGTGGACTCCGAAGCAATGTTAAAGTCACTCGCATCCAACGACACTAGAAGCTTCTGGTCCTTGATCAAATCGATTGGCTCAGACTCAACTAATGACCAAACAAATCCAATAGGTGAGGACGACTGGATAAATCACTTCAAAAAGGTGTATTTTGCCGAATCAGACGTTATTGTGAATACTACACAAAGGCAATGCCTTGAGTCTTGGGTTTATGGAAACGAAACTGATGACATCAAAAGATGTATTTTGAGATTAAATGGCTCCCGAACACCGGGGCCAGGCGGCTTGACAAATCTGATGCTGAAAGAAGGCACCTACGAGTGGGACATTTCATTCACGCATTACTAACTCAGGTGACTTTATCCCATCACTACCTGGCTCGTGCAGGAGGGCGATAGTTGTTCCGATTTTCAAAAAGGGAGATAGAGAGGAGCAAAAAAAAAGGGAGATTGAGAGGAGCAAAAAATCTATCGACCTATCGCCCTCCTCGACATGATTGGCAAAATCTACGGGACAATACTCCTGGACCATCTGAAGAATGGAGTGCAGCAAATAGATGTAAGGACCCACTGCAGATGGGCTTTGTTAAGGGCCTAGGAACAGGAGTAAACATCCTTCTATTGAACATCTTGAAGGCTTGAACACTGACCAATAAATCCAAGATCTCTTTGGCATTTGTGGACTTGGTCCAAGCTTTTGATGGTATAGATCGCCAGAGGCGCTGGACCAAATTAGAAGCCAAAAATTGCCCATTTACCATATTAGAGCCCATCATGGCCATGCATCACAATACAACATTGAGAGTGAGGCTAACAAAGCTGCTCTGCTGTCTGAGGAAATCATTACTAAGGAAGGAGGTAAGCAGGGATGCCCGATGGCACCGGCACTGTTTTGCTTTTTTCTTGCAGACATGGCTGATGTGGAAGAAATAAATAGAATCTTCCACCAAAAATAGGGGGGTCACATCATTCCGCGTCTTCTGTACGCAGACGATGTAGTTTTGATTGACCAGACCCTGTTGGGATTGCAGCGGCAACTGGACACATTAAGTGGCTACATCAAATGAAAGGGTTTGGAGATAAATAAAACAAAGACCAAAATCCTAAGCCTGGGAAACACAAATCGAGGGAAAAAACAGTTTCTCATGGTTTCTAGATGGTGAGTGTATCTCGATCAAGTCTCATCTTTCAAGTATTTGGGTGTCTGGCTCAGCGACACCAAAACGGAGGCACCAATGACGACACAACTGCGCATAAAAGCCAAACACCTGGCCACTCAGGCGTGTGCAGTAAATCGGAAATACAGCAGTTTCTCAATATCACCGGTACTCCGATCATACAAAGCCAGGGTTATACCGACCCTAACATATGGCGCAGAAGGAACGCCAAACATCGCAACAAACATCTGGGTACAGTTGGAGGGAATTTTTTGAAGGAAGGTGTTGTGTCTCCCCTCTTCAACACCAATCCCAGTAGTGCGTCGAGAACTGGGGCTGAGCTCCTTGACAATTACTGTAGAATGGAACCCCATGGCCCTTTACAGGTAAATCCTCCTTCAACCATGTTCCAATCTCTTGGAGATGTTGAGGAAGGACATTTTCACAGGGAAAAACCTGATGTTGACAAATTGGCACCTGAAGATTTCCTCACGATTGGATGAGATTGAAGCCTCCCTGGATCTGCTGCTAACATATCCCACTAGGGTGAAGAAGAAACTAAGAGAGGGATTGGATCCTACATTGGAAGCAGCAGCTGCTCATTGGCCAGCAGTACTGTGGAGTGTGGATCCTGTTTGCAAATACTTGACCCAATTCCCCGATAGGAATTACAGGGATCTTTTCTTGCGTCTAAACATCCTCCCCAGAATGAAGTCAGAGCGATTGGTGGAGAAACAGACAGGAACACAGGCCCCCAGTGCAAGGATCGTGAAACATGGAAACCTTAACACATATGATTATGGTGTGTCCGGCCTTATCGCTCATGTGTGTTCCTTGCAGACACAGAATCATGGTGGGATGGGCTTTCTACTTTCGTCTCCTTCTCTTGCTAGAAAATAGTTTTCTTCAATTATTTGCAAGTAAAATAAAAAAATGTAATTAAAACAAAATACCACACAGTGCCCCTTGTATTTCATACGAGGACCTCTATATGTTGTCAGTGGTACTGCAGCTGTCCAAAATATAACGGCTCTAATTTATTTATTTATTTTGCAATTTGTATAGCACCAAACCCGGAGGCATCTAGGCGCTGTTCTTGACAGTAAAAAATACAGTAGTTACACGGTTAAGTATATGCAAAGAACTGTGCCTTCCATCCTATGGCCCTCATTACGACCCTGGCGGAAAGTGACTGACCGGACCGCAACAGCGTAAATAGCGTTTCCGCCATTGCACGAAGGAGCAAAGAGCGGTCCATTCCGACCCATCGGGCACGAGCACCACGCCATGGCGGAAGTGCAAAGTCCGCGATGGCGCAAATGGCCCCAAAACGGCCCACACCGCCGCCGTACGTCGCCCTAGGTGCAATACCGCCACCCATCACAGCGGACACCGCAGAGTGCGCCTACCGGAAAGTACGGTGACCGGAAATATACGGAAACGGAAGTAAAAACATGGGCCCGGAACGGGAAACAACCCGCCGTACACCTATAAAACCACTAAAACCACACTACCACTAAAAACACAACCCTGAGACACACCCCAACCCGTCATCCACCCTAGCGAAACCAAGTAAAATGGGAAAAGCAGCGAAGAAAGCGTGCGACCGCAAGCGGCAGGTCCACTTCTCCCGCGAGGAACTCACCGTGCTAACAGAGACCCTCCAGGAGAATGGTGCCGTCGTCTTCTCCACGCAAATGACCAGGACGGCACTTGCGAACAAGAAGGCCATATGGGCTCTGGTAGCACAGCGGGTAAGCGCGGTGGGGACCGCACCCCGCACACCACAACAATGCCGAAAGCGGTGGGACGACCTGCGGATACGCGTCCGCAGCATACTCTCTGCCAACCGCAACATTGCCACAGCCACCGGGGGAGGTCCTGAATCACCCATCAAGTTGACCCCCTGGGAAGAAATCTGTGCCTCCACCATCGGAATGGAGAGCATTGAGGGAGTCGGAGGGATGGAGAAAGGAGTGCAGACATCAGAAGAATCAGGTAGGTGGTCCAGATAAAATAATGCTAAAACCACAATGTCCAATCATGTGAAGTACCATGTGTCCACATAGTGCAACAGGAACACATGTCCAGGAGAACGTCCACACACATCGCCCTCATAGCGCACCTTAAAACCACAATAAATACATAAATAATTAAAAACCCCTAAAACACCCACCACACGTCCAGCAGGCACACCCTAACTGCAGGCTGCCAAACAACTGCACCCTCACCCCACACACAAATGAAAGCACCTCTAAGGCCCCGACCCAAATCACCCTCATGTACCACCCCAATGCATGTGATACAATGCCATTCCAATACCCACAGACCCATTAATAACCCTCGCCCTCCTTTACTCCACCACAGGGTCCGATCCAAACGACGAGCATCAGGACACCCCTACCAGCACACCTGCAAAGAGGGCCAAGACCAACGGCCAAAGACCCTCCACCTCAGCTGCACGCATCAAGACACGGCAGCAGCACAAATCAGGTGGCAGCACAGAGGAGGGAACATCAACAGGCACCCCAGCAGCCAGCATGCCCACTACACCACCACCACAGGTCCCCCCAACGGATGCCACAGAAGGCACTGGCTCTGGTGGCAGCAGCACCATAGGTGACACCCCAATGATGGCAGCATGCTCCGACACAGAAGACGGAGATGTCGAAGTCAGATCCATCCATGACCTGTCCCAATCCCCCTGTCTGTCCCATCCCGTACAACATGAGGATACCACGCAGGGGCACCCACAAGACGACGACTGGCCATCCCCCCCAAGCCCTGTGGCAAGGCAACATGAGGTCAACAGCCCCTCTGTGACCCCCCCGCAAATGGCCATGGCCCAGCAGAGGCAACAGTCCCTCGACAAGTTAATCGGGCAACAGCAGCAACTGGCCACGCTCCTCAAGGACCATGCCGATGAATGTGGGGGCACTAAGGCAGACATAGAAACATCAACTGAGACACTCAGGGCAGAAATGGAGAGAGGTACAGAGACACTAAGGGCACAAATGGAGAGTAGCACCGAGAGCCTGAGAGTCCAAATGGAGAGAAGCACCGAGAGCCTGAGAGTCCAAATGGAGAGAAGCACCGAGAGCCTGAGGGGGGAACTGCATGCGACGTCCAAAGACGTATGTGCCGAACTTGCTGCAGTGCGCCGTGTGCTCACTGAGCTCTCACAAACCCTTAGGGACATGCATGGACGTGAGCAGGCAGAGACATCTTCCGTTGCTAGTTCCGTCCAGGGCAGCCCCCAACGTAGATCTGGGAGGAACCTGCGCTCCACAGGCAGGGGTGCCCCTGATACCCGCAGAGGGGGCTTACAATAGCGACAGCCCACTGACAATGAGCATCTTTGGACACTGGTGTTCGGGGGGGAGGTAGGAGGGTGGAGGGGGTGTGTTGGGCTCACTTGGGTGGCGGGTCGATAGGGTGTTCACCATGATATCACATATACCATAAACAAGTGCACGATCAACCAATGAGATGTGTCGACAATGATCATTATGTACTAGGCCATCCTAGGCGTATAGTCCATATTGTGCATGTACCAGACACACACAGTGCCACGAGTCCCGTGTCCATGTATCAGCCACCAGGCGTGAGTGCTAGAAGCATGCATCAATGACATGCTGACGAATGTCACGGCCCTCCGGTGCCTCGCAGACTCCTTGAGGTGCTGCCACATCCCCACCCTCATCATGACCATCATCAGGTGCTTGCAGTTCTGCGTCTGGGGGCATGGGCACATTTCTACGTACGCACATGTTGTGGAGCATGACACATGCCATCACCATCTTTGCAACCTTCTCATGGCGGTACAGGAGTGCCCCGCCAGACCTGCTGAGGCAGCGGAAACGAGTCTTCAGTAGGCCGAATGCCTGTTCAATGACTACACGGGTACGTGAGTGGGCATGGTTGTAGTCCTCCTCATGCTGGTCCCGTGGGTTCCGGACTGGTGTGAGGAGCCATCTCTTCAGTGGATACCCAGCATCACCTGTATGTGGACGATAAACGTATGATGTGGAATGCCATTGCTACGTACGCACCCCCCCCCCCCTTCCTGCCAGGTCATTGCCGCATCACATACCCCACATCATCATGCATGAAAAGAGACTCACCGAGTAGCCAGGATCTGTTCCCTGCGTGTCGCTCCATGTAGCGTGGTATAGTAGAGTTCCTCAAGACCATAGAATCATGGGTTGATCCAGGGAATCTGGCACAACAATGTGTAATGATCCTGTTGGAGTCACACACCATCTGTACATTCAGGGAATGATATTGTTTTCGGTTGCGGTACTGGGCCTCCATGGCATGTGGGACGACCAATTCCACATGGGTGCAGTCGATGGCACCAATGCAACCCGGTATGCCGGCAAGTGCATGGAATCCCACTTTAGTGTTGGTAATGTCCTGCTCCGAGCGTGGTAGAGAGATGTAGTCGTCTGCGTGCTTCAGGAGGGCATCGAGCACTTGCAATAGTGTCCGTGAGAACAGTGGCTGAGAAATGCCATGCAACTGTCCGACTGTGTGCTGGTAGGTGCCCGTGGCCAGGAAGTGGAGTACAGACACCACCTTCAGTAGGGGTGGGATGGCGGTTGGGCTGTCTATCATGCTGACAAGGTCAGCCTGTGTCATGTCCACTATTGCGGCTATGGTGTTCCGGTCCAAACGGTAGAGGGTGTGGATCTGCTCATCAGTGAGGTTGAACGGATGTGCTCGGAGGCGTGGGATTGCGGGCTGCCTGCGTGGTGGTAGTGGCTGTGCTGGCGGCCCTTGCGGGCCCTGCCTTGGCCTCCTCCTCCTCCTGCGTCTCCTCCGTGCGGCCGGTTGTAGTTGGTGTTCGTCTTCTTCTTGGAGTTGGAGTACTTGCAGTGCTATCAGGTCCCCCAGGGCCAACATCGCGAGTCCTGCCGGTAGCATTTCGGAGTGGGTGTGGTTGTGGGAGGAGACTGGGTGTGCACTTTATGTGTTTTCAGGCTGTATGGCCTCCACCTGTGGTGATTCATTCCACCTGTGCAAGCTGCTCTCCCCTTTGGGCGAGCACGTCCCGCACACAACGCTGCTAATCGAGGAACGGCATCTTGCTATTGCAATCATGTATTTGTACCCGATGGCCGTGTAACATTTGTTGATATGTACATTCGGCTATGGTCCCATTGTTTCACATACAATCTTTGCAGTCGCGAACAGACTTGTGATGGGTCAGTGGAACGTAGTACTCGAGTAACGGTGGGCCCTCATGCATCACTGTACAGGGTTGCAACGACGGGCGGGGCGTCCCATTAGTGGGTGATGGCAGTTGACATTTTCACACACAGCTGCACTAGCTGGATTAATTTGTGATTTCAAACGGCCACAGATGCCTTTTCGACGTGATGTTGCAAATGAGGAATTCGAAGGCCGGCGCTTTCGGTCTTCGGCTAGCTGAGAGGAGATGCCCACAGGTCTGACTGCAAGTATAATGTTCTATTGTTCGATGTCCTTGAGACAGAGGCCATGGCGAGGAAGCAATGATTGATATGAATAGTTTGGGATGCGCTATATTGACGTGGGCGATGAGGCCGGACGTTCCCAAAATCATGTAACTTCACAACACAGATATTACGGGCTGGGACACTGTGGATTTTGCAGGCTGCATAACGCACAGACTCAATGGAAATCCCGAATGTCTTGTGAGTAAATATTCCGGTGTATTTATAACAGGATGAGGGAATGATGAATGGATGCATGGCCAGCTGATTTGATACAGGGTTTGCCATGTACAGGGCTTGTTGGAATCTATCCGCCTCCCCTGCGCTATGTGATGCAGGGCTGCCATAGTGGCACCATCGTCTATCTGGCCTTGTTGAGCCCTCCCTGTCTCGACGCGCCTTCAGACACTTGTGTCCATGCACGTTGACATTCCCATCTGATGGAATCTGTTTTGACAGACGCATGCACAGGTACACTCGTTTGGGATGGTGTTTACACCTCGATATAGATAGTTATGAGTGGCAAGTGGTTTTGGGGTGGTGATGATCCTTTGGAGTGGGCTAGCATGCATATGGCTTTGGATTTAGTGTGGTCATTGGAGTGAGTTGTTCGAATGTACTTCTGATGGCCATTCTGTTCTTTTTCTTTTCTTTTTGTTGACAGGTATCTCCTACCCTTTTGCCACTGCCATCTGTATGCCACTCCTGCAGATGGCGTTTACTCACGACACCTGCTGCTTCGTGTTAATCAGTGGAGCAGCATTACGATCTTATGGGACGATCGCCAATGGGCCACATGCCCTTACGCAGTACTAGTGGCTCGGAGCAACATTTCGGCCTTTCAGTTGGACTAGTGCCTCCCCATTGGGACGGGCCTGCGGTTCTGTGCGCTTCCATGTAGCCTTTTCGTACGTGAATGTGGCTCTGTGTACCATGATGGGACAGGGCGTCACACAAGTAGTAGCTGGTCATTCCTTGCGGATGCAGCCCACAATGGTGATATGTGTTTTGGAGTTCATGGACTGATGGCTGTATGAGCTTGGTGATTTAGTTGTGCATTAAATTTCTATTCTGATATGGCCCGTGTAGCGTTCTTCTTTGCGAGTGATGTGGCATATTCCTATTTGGGGAGCGATGTTTTGTGAGGAGATCTGCATTGGGTTCCGGTTTCGGAGTATAGTCGCGTGGTACTGTGCTGGGCGCGTTTGCCTACGGAGCCCAGTGAGGTCAGGGATGGGGGATGCCAATATAACTGTTTGGATGTTGTCATGCTCAGGGGCGGGGGATTGGGTTTTGTGTAACAGACGACGGTCAGCCAGGTGGACTGGTGGAATGTTGTGAGTTTCGTAATATTGCTGGTCACAGGTGCCTGTGTTTGCGTGCGTTTCGGGGGGGGAATGTGGTCATGTCCATTGGAATGGCTTCTGTATTCGTGCCATCTGTGCCCTGCAGCTCCCATTGGCCCCTCTTGTGGATCTTTTGTTCGTTGGCATGCATGGGTGACTTGTACATTTCACTGGTAGCATTGTGACTTCATTGCACCTACGAGGAGTTGTGCTTTGTGGGCAGGGAGCGGTGTACAGGCACTCAGTGGGGCCGTTTACGGTTGATTCGCGATGCCGTACTTCTCACCATGGCGGAATGGTGCTTTCCGCCATGCTTGATGGCGTTAGGTACATGTCCGCTAGGGTCGGAATTCGCGTACCCTTGCGCCATGGTGGTATTTACGGTTTGGCATGGCGCGCGCGCGCGTACTTGGTGCAGTTAGCGTTGGCGTTCACTACGGTGTCGCTAATGACTTCGTACTTTGCGGTGGCGGGTCATAGTCGCACCGAGCGCTATTCGATGGCGGTATTGCATCTCCGCCATCGTTTTCCGATTTCCGCCAGGGTCGTAATGAGGGCCTATGTCTTAAATTACAAAGTGCATATAGATTTTACTAGAGTACAGAGTGTTGGCAATGAGTTAGTTTAGTATTTAATAGATAGGGCCCCCTCGCCTGCCCACAACACAGGGCCAAAGAGCAGGCTGCAGGCACTAGACCCACGCCATTACCACAGCCATCCGAGGCCAGGTAAGTGTGTGCTGCCGCTGCCCCATAGACTAGTATTTGTGCTTTAAAAAGCACATTGAGCGCAGCGTGTCTCCCTTTCCATGCCCGCTTCCCCGGCACAATTATCTCACCTCCCTGCCCTCCCTCATGACCCGATTGGTCCTCCTCGTCTCATAACACACCATCCCAGGGCAGCCCTCTGCCCGTGCAGCCCCTGCGGTGAAGGACCCTGAGGCAAAGGATGTCTCCAACAGAGGCGGCTCCAGAAAGTGTCTGCAGGAGTCAGCAGGGGAAGCCTGTGTCCAGCCATCAACCGGCAGCAGCCATCAAAGTAAGTGTGGCATGGGTGGGGAGTAGAACAATTACTCTACTCCAGAAAACCCTGCCACTCTACATTACCCCAGAAAAACAAAGAACAAACAGGTCGACTACCCCTTCCTTTATGTCCCTATGTGTCTCCAGGTCAGTAGATTGGCAATCTATTCAACTAAAAGATTGTTTAGTACAAAACTCTGATCTATGAACATCTAGTTTTTATTCATTTTATTGTATTTATAAAAAAGACCTATGACATGATCTTACATAAATGGTGTACATTTCTAAAAACCATAATGACTACACAATTATCACATTCATTCTCGTGTCTAATCAAACACAAAACACAGTGTAACATCAATCTATACACATCAAATGCAAACAAAAAAAAGACAGCAATTCTTTTTGGGACAAATACTTTCTGAAGTTGTGGGAAAAAAGATCAACCATCAGTATCTATAATGACTCCCTCGTAAATTAATGCATCCGTTGTCTGAAGAGAATGCTGTTTCTTCCTTTATTTGTTCTGTACAGCCTCTCTAAATTACTACGTAAGGTTTTTGGGGTGTAGTTCTATATTGCAACTCATATAGAACACCCGTCGGGTATAACTATAGGTGGAGAAATAGGAAAATGTAATAACAATTTCCGTTTATTTTGTCGACATATGTGTCGGCCGTCTAGACTCATACAGTACACTCTTGAATGCTGTTGGTCTAGTGAATATGGGCCGTCTTCAGGACAATGAAACTGGTTTTTACAAGAATGCTATTCTTCCCAAATGCGATGCTTCTTGACTTTCGATCTGTAGTTCACTATAATTGCTTCGACACGTTAAGGAAAAACATCCATCTGGCAACTTGGTAGATATTTGGTCCTGTTCTTTCACCACACCTTTTAATTCTGCCGGACGACAGGATTTATGATTATTGTCTTCATAATTGTCTTCATTATTGTCTTCATAATAATTTTCTTCATGGCAGTCCTTGCTGATACTTTCTGAAGTTATCTTTCCAAAATACTTTGGGAGTTGCTCACGTTGCGGCCATTTAAATCTAAATGGCTTGTTGTCCCAAGTAACCGGGATCAATCCCACTTCAGTAGGCTTGTAGGAAATTCTGTAGCCTACTATCCCAATTTCAAGCATAACTCTACATTAGCCTACCTTGGAACTGTGAATATTAGCACGTGGCACATTTAGATGGAATTTGTGATCATTGGCCTGAGTCGCATCTGGACAGGACTGTGAAGGTTGGCAACTGCCGCATTGGGATGGAGTTGTGAATGCTACCAAGTACCACACTTAGAGCTGTGAATGTTAGCATGTGCCACACTTGGATAGAATTGTGAACATTAACCTCTAATGTCTAATGTCATACTAATGTGAACATTGGCCAGCATCGCATCTGGATACCTTTGTGAATGTTGGCAAGTGCCGCACTTGGACGGAGTTGTGAGCGTGGGCCTGCGTCGCATCTAGATAGATTTGTGGGTGTTGGCAGGCGCCACACTTGGATGGGATTGTGAACATGAGCCTGCGACGCAGTTGGATAGGACTGTGAATGTTGGCAAGTGCCACTCTTGAAACTGTGAATATTGTCATGTGCCACATTTGGATATAATTGTGAACATTAACCTCTAATGTCTAATTTCATACTAATGTGAACATTGGCCAGCGTTGCATCTGGCTACCTTTGTGAATGTTGGCAAGTGCCGCGCTTGGACGGCACTTGCCAACTTGGACATCACTTGTGAGCATTGGCCTGCGTCGCATCCACTCTGCAGGATTCTCAAATCTAGGTGTAGCCACCATCGCTGTCTATTATATGTTAAAACCCACTCACTGCGCAACCTAGGCTTTCTTCCGCTATACAGGACACTCAATCCAGGCACAGCGCCCATCGATGTCTACTGTATGGTAACGTATTGTGAAACCTAGGCCTCTCCCCCACTCTACAGAATCATCGAATCCAGGTGTAGCCACCATCTCTGTCTATCATATGCGGAGAACCCACTTATTGTGGAACCAGTGCCTTTGCCCACTGTACAGGACTCTCAATTCTAGGTTTAGCCTCCATCTTTATCTATTGTATGGTGAAACGTAGTGTATTGTGAGACCTGGGCCTCTCTCTCACCATACAGGATTGTTAACCCTAGGCATTTAGCCAAACTGCGAAAGTCAGTTGCGAGACATATAACCCACTTACCAAAAGGTTCAAACTTTGCATACCTGACTCATACAAAAACCTACACAACCACCTCTCTCACAGCAAGCCGCACGCACTTCACCACACTGCAACAACAAACAAACAACACATAAACCACACCAACAGCACACAAGGCCTGATATCGATCCGATACGCGCACCAAACCTCAGCGCACAGTGTATACCGAACTGGAGCCGCCAACAGGACACCACTTCTTTCACTATCCTACTCCCTCTTCACATGACTAACCCATCCCGCCTTCTTGTTTACAGATCCGACTGAGCACCTGGGGACCAATTCCGTTGGTGACGGTGCGCGATACAAACACCTTTAACATTGACATAACATTAACAGTTCCTGTGTGAATGCAATGTTTTCTTATGAAAGTGTTTTGTGTATGTCATTCAAGCATTTCTATCTGTGTTGGGGGGCTAGAACCTATAAATATCATCATGGGGTCAGGAATGGCCTGGATATGCATTGTGCATTCCCCTGCTTCCAATCGAAACATGATTTTTGCTAATTTCAAAGCACATCCCATTTCTGAACTTTGGAATTCACTTTGAAATGGGTAGACATGCCCTTTGTCCTACTGCTTTGTTCAATTGCATAAAAAGTGGGACAATGGGTAACAGAATGTGTACATTTAGGACTATGAAGAACTGTCAGATTTATTTTGAGGACATCTGCGCCGGGCCAAAAGCCAACCCCATTGAGAGCAAAGCTGCAGTATCGGACAACTACAACCAGGTTGCAATTATACGTACAACCAACAGATGTCCTTGCCACTTGTGCGGTTGCTTCTTTCCCCACTTGCGCTGTTGCTTCTTTCCCCACTTGCGCTGCTGCTCCTTCCCCCTTGTGTTGTCCCTCTTCCCCTTTTCAGCTTCCATCCTCCTCCTTTGTACTGTCCTTCCTCCCCCTTTGTGCTGTCCCTCCTCCCTCACTTGCACAATCCCTCTTCATCCCTTGCAATGTCACTCCTTCCTCCTTGCGCTGTTGCTCCTTCCCCCTTTTCTGTTGCTCCTTACCCTGTGTGCTGTTGCTCCTTCCCCCTTTTCTGTCTCTCCTTCCCCTGTGGGCTTGTAGAGAAGGATCCAAGTTGCCCCACGTCAATCGTCCCACCCATATTACCTGTCTGTTGGAAACCAGAGTATGAGACATACACGGAGCAGTTGAACAGACAAAGAGCAGAGTATGGACTCTGTGCAGTGCCAGTGAAAGTACCAATACCTAAGAGAATCTGGGAAGCAAGGCACCCATTAAGAAAACCGTACCTGCATACAAGACAATATGATGGCCATTTGAATGAGATTCCTGAAGAAGCAGAGCAGAAAAATGGCAAAGACGAATGGTGACGTCATACAGAAGAGATGCAGAGACCAGAGAATGCAGATATTCTATAAGGCATCAAGAAAGCACCAAGGATAAGTGACATCTTGGGCTCAAGATGAAGAAGCTTATGCATTAGAAACAGATGAAGATATTAAGCTACTTTATACGTGTACAGATGCAACAGAAATGCAGCAGACAAAGTAACCGTGAGGCTCGCTTAGAGTGAATAGAATTGCGGCAAGCACCAATATATATATATATGCATATGGACGAGTAAAAGATGGATGTTTCCACTACGCATTATAAGCAGTGCTGGACATTAGCAAGAAGGTCTCATTTCACTGTGTCGCAGTTAGAAAAGCAAATTGAATTACAAAATGAATCTCAGCAGAAGGAGTTGGATGAGTCAAAGAAGCCATGGTCTTATCAAACTGGAGTCAACAGACATTGGATTCAAATCGTGTGAAAGAGCAGAGACTCCTGTTCAGAAGGCATGAGCAAAACAAAAGATGTCAGAGGAATATTAGAAAATAGTATCAAGGCCTTCTGGGGCCCCAATACCTGCAACTCTCTCTTCCCAAATACCTTCCTTCTCGGGCTCTTCGCTCATCTGCCTCCAACTCCCTCAGGGTCAGCCGCTTCTCCAAGCAACGGGTGGGTGGTCAAGCTCTCTCTTCAGCAGGGGCCTCCCTCTGGAACAGCCTCCCTGCCTCCCTGAAACTTGAGGAGAACCATCTCCGGTTCCGGAAACACCTCAAAACCTTCCTCTTTGGTTATGCTTTCTCTGCCTCTCTCCCCTGCTGAAATTCCTGGCTGAAACTGCACTGGTTGCCTGGCCACCGTTTTGATCTTGGGTCCAGGTCAGGCCCCACTATGCACACCTGCCCTGCCCCCTCCTGGCAACCCATCGCACCTGGGGACTGTTTCTGTATCCCTACAGTCCCCTACCAGCACTTATTCTGCTCTTACCCTGCACTTGCCACCACCTGGCCGTTTTTATTTATCTTTATTCTTTTATCCCTTGCACTGCACTTTTCCCCTCTCCCTTCCCCCAGGCACTTTTCCCTTTCTCCCTACCCATGCACTTGTGCGATCTGAATGACACCTGGCCTAGTAGGATCGTTGTCTGTTTCCCACTGTTTCCCTTCCCTTTCCTCGTCGTGTGCTGACACACTTGTGTATGGGCTTGTTATAAATGTCATATCATATCATACTACACTAAAAGCTCAATTTTATGGTCTCCAGTCATGTGGAAGAATTAAGTTGGACGATCGACGCACAACGCACGACGACAGAGTGTGCCCACACTCCTTAAATTTCTCAGAGCACAGTACAAACTCAAGGTCAGCTTCACAGCACTATTTGACACTGGACCACTGAGGTGATGATGGATTGATAGGCTAATTGGTGGGAACCTAGTGTTAAAATGAGCGCAACGATTACAGGATAAAGTAGTTATGTCAGAAACCAGAAGGACTCGGAGGTCCTCACCTGATCACAGAGCCCATCACATCTAGTACAGCCACATCACCCCCGAAGCACACTGCACGCACTCCCCCTGCGCACCCAAACACTCCTTCCCCCTCGCCTCCGCTGCAGAGACAGCACTGGGAGCCCTCACCTCTGCTGCAGAGACAGCCCTGGGAGTCCTCATCTCTGCTGCAGAGACAGCACCGGGAGCCCTCCCCCCTGTTGCAGAGACAGCACTGGGAGCCCTCACCTCTGCTGCAGAGACAGCACTGGGAGCCGGGAGCCCTCACCTCTGCTGCAGAGACAGCACCGGGAGCCCTCACCTATGCTGCAGAGACAGCACTGGGAGCCGGGAGCCCTCACCTCTGCTGCAGAGCCAGCACTGGGGCCTTCACCTCTGCTGCAGAGACAGCACTGGGAGCTCTCACCTCTACTGCAGAGACAGCACTGGGGCCTTCACCTCTGCTGCAGAGACAGCACTGGGAGCCGGGAGCCCTCACCTATGCTGCAGAGACAGCACTGGGAGCCCTCTCCTCTGCTGCAGAAACAGCCTCTGGACTTACTTTTTCACTTGGATTTAGATTTCCCAAAAATTGTAAGCCTCGGTATCACCGCCACACGGGGTGCAAGTGACACGCGAGGATTAACCGTACTGTGATTGTCATGGATTCCACTGCTGTGATGGCGAGAGGATTACTCTCCTGAACACGGAGCCCGTCACACCTAGTGCCGCCCCATCACCCCCGCAGCGCGCTCAGGCACTCACTCTGCACGCACTCACCCTCCCCCCAAACACTCCCTCCCCCTCACACCGCCCGGGAGATATTAGGAAACGGATTATGCGCATGCAGATTTACGCAAGGGATTCTGGGTACCCGGATGTGCTGTCGGCCCTGCTTCCTAGTCCGTTTTCACTGTCTATGGCTCTGCCCGCGGCATTGGAATGTTCCAGACCTAGTGTCTGGGAACGAGGCTGCGCGCATCGCATTTGCGCGCGCAAGGAGTTAGAGGCCTACATAGCGGGCTGGCCCTTCTGGCCACCCCCTTCCGGTCGCTAGTCAGGCCTCTCTCCTCTTCCTCTCCTCCTCTGAAGGGGAAGAGGCGTTCCCAGGGGGACCTGGCTTCCGGTCAGGTCCCCCTGCGGACACTTATAAGGGCGGGAGCTGCTGGCCATCAGTCTCTTTGCCCAGCAGCTCCCGCCCAGTGTGAATCGACGTTCGTCGGTGCCCAGCAGTTCGGTCGACCGCAGCAAGGACTTGGTAAGTATCGGGGGACGCGAGGGGTCTGCTCGCTGGCCGCCGTGCCAGCTTGAGCGGATCCGTTTATGTAAAGGAGGGAACGGATTGCGCCTTCCCTCCTTTTTTTCTGTTGTGACTGCCAACGTTATAACTGCCCGAGCTCTATTCACCCGTTTTTACGTGTTACGTATTAAGCCAGTCTCTGTGGCACAGTCAGTAAGTGTTGTGGCCTGTACCGGAGGCCTCTAGCTTCAAAATTCCGAAAGTGTTGTGTAACATAATTATGGCCGACGGTTTGCAATCTTTGTATGTGATGGGGTTATTTGGTTTACAATTTTTTCGTTATTCGGCGCTACATTGCCGCCGCGGGTATTTTGTATTTTAAAGTTGGAATTTGATTACATCTACAGTGTAACCACGACAGTAGGCTGTGGTAGTTGATGTCTTCCCGAGCGCAATTTACCCGTGTTTTCGTTTTCCTTATGTTTTAATTTCGCACTGCCGCGCCACGCAATTTTGTGGCTCGAATATGCAAATTACAACAATATCATATGCGGCGGTTTGTTATCTGGCCGCCGCTCAAGTTTTCACATGCAACAATGGTGGCCCCCGCGCCTTAGCAATTCTAATGGCCTCCGCCACGATACCATGGGCGGCCACGTGTAAAAGGTTTAATTTTCGAACATGTGGCGATGAGAGTGTTACAACCACATTGTTTAGTACGTTTTCTAAAGATGTTGTTTAGTTAAATGGCCGCCGTGCCACACTGCGTTGGCAATCATAATTCAAGTGTTTTTATCTGATGGCTGTAAAGGGTAGAGAAAGTACATGCGAGGTGTTATGCATGAGTTTTATGATTACAAATAATGTTTCATCGTCATCTCCTGCCGCCATGGCACAGCGAGTCGAGCGCTCGCGTGTACAGCTCTACAGAGCCTGTCGAGGCAGGTTCGAATCCCGGGAGGGCCACACTCAGCCTTTCATCTTTCAAAGTTCAATAAATGAGCACCACACACGCCCCCGCATCCCGTGGGCGCACACACCATGGGTAATAATTTACAGTGCCCAGATACCTCAGGGTTTTGTAGCAACATATAGATGCACAATTATTATTATTATTATTAAAGCCCGCAGAGTGACGTTGTATAGTTAAAGGTTGCAAGCTAAAAAGTTTACGCAGCCCGCCGCCCTGCACATAATGTAGTTTCGAGTGCGCGGGCTCGGTGGCAGATCAGAAAGTTGCGTGTTCGAATCACATCAGGGTCAAATGTAAGTAGATGTTAGCACGTCCAGCAGTGGCTCAACGGGAATGCTGGGGACCTGAGTTCTAATCCAATGTCCGGAACCTCCGGTGCATGTTTGTTTTTCTCTAATGTACTTTTTGTGGTAACGATGCGGCGAGGTCGCCTGGTCGGGTCTTCAATAGGCAGTTAGAGGGCAACCCGTGGTATGGATTAGGGCCGCCATGCCTCACAATGCGGAGCACAGCTGCTACTCCAAGAAAGGGAAGCAAGGTTGTTTTTCGGGTTTCTTCTTTTTGGGCCTTAACTGTCCGGTCAAGTGGCACAGCGAGTAGAGCACTCGCTTTGACATCCTTGCAGAGCCTGCAAACGCAGGTTCTAATCCCGGCAGGGCCGAATCTCAGCCTTTCATCCTTCCGAGGTCCATAAATGAGCACCATACACCGTGGGAAACAGCAGGCAGCGCTCAGACACCGCTTTATAAAAGCAAAATTATTATGATGGAATAATTTAACAGGATAAAGCCTCTGAGGGGTGTTTTTATGTTTATTCTGTTTTGCCCATTATGTTGAACTTCATGCTTTATTTTGAATACAGGTCGGGCAAAGAAGCTGCAGATAAGAGGGATCTAACCCCCCCCCTTGACTTGCCCCCTCAAGTTGGCGACAGGGGGCAAGTCAAGGCACTTCTTGGGCCCAGCACCGTTTAATACACTAAAGAGGGTATTGATTGAACTCTTTCCCATTTCCAGTATAGGATGTCGTCTGTGGAGGATTCTCAGGACCTGTTCCACTCAATTGGAGAAGTGCCCAACACCCCGGGTTCAAGTGAGGAAGAGGACGAAGGGGCCATATGGGCGTTATTCCAAGAAAGGATGCGCAGTGAGGGGAAGGGCTGGGCTAAGAAAGTGTTAGCCAGGAAGCAACCGCTGCCCCCCCAACAAGTGGTGGTAGAGGCGCAAATCTGTCCAACCCCCGTGGTTGACACCCCCCCAGCGAAATCACACTAAAGCCCTTACCTGCAAAAAGAAAACGCCAGCAGAAGGGTAAGAAAACAGAGGTGTTGCAGGTGTCGCCTGCTGTTCAAACTACAAGCGAACTTGGGCAAGTGGCGATAGCGGGGCCAGGGGTTATGAGTATAAATCAAGCGCAATTGACCATAGCACCACCCCTGTTACAGGTGTCTGCTGCTAACTCAGAGGTGACACCATCAGTCAGCGGTGCAGTTGGGAATGAAAGGTTTGGGATGATTTTGGAGGAATTGTTGTTAGTTAAGGGCAGTGGGGCGCCTGCTGTGGTGGCAGCGGACAAATTACCAGTGGCTAGGAGCGTGTGGGAGGGTACCAATGTGGGCACTACTAATAACAATCCACCCACCGCTTCCACACCCACCGCCCCTGCAACAGCCCTGGGGCCAGGCATCAACCCGGTCATCCCACCTCTTCCCCCACCTACTGTACCTTCGGGTGCTGTGCAGCCCGTGACAGTTGCACCTTTGGTGTCGGGCAGGTCATCCTTGGCATGGCATATACCACAGGACATTAAAGAACAGATATGGGCTAGGAAGAATATTGACATATTCAGCCTTTTGGCAATAGAAGATGCCGGTCCCAATGTCACCTTAAGTACGGAGGAGAATAATAAGAGGCACCGTAAGTATCATACAGAGGAGAACATCGCTAACTGGGAGAAAGCGTTCGCTATACTGTCAGTAATAGTGATGGAAAAGAACCCTGAGCATGGACCAGGTTTGGTCAAATATAGGGAATCCATTGTAGAGGAGGCAAAAGAGTACGGTTCTACCGGGTGGATCGATTATGACAGGAAATTTAGATTTATGATGGAGCAATGCCCCGAGATGACTTGGGACCAAAAGATGATGGATGCTTGGGTCTCTTTCATGGGTGGTAAGCAAAGGAAGAGCATTGGATGGGCTGATGTCCAAAAAAGCGGTAAGAGTAATTGGTATGGTAAGCAAAATAGTGGGGGTAAGGGGCAACCCTTTCACAATGCCCCCCAGGGACGGGGGGTCAAGAGTCAGGAGCCACAGGATCTGGTGTTGCAAAGGGAACTAAAGAGGAGAAGAAAACAGGGAACAGAACATGCTGTTATTTTAATAAAGGCAGCTGCAACTGGGGTCCGAAGTGTAGGTACAGCCACGAGTGTGGGAAATGTGGTGGGAACCATCCCCTGGTCAAATGTTTCAAGCGGGAAGGTTTATTCGCTGGCAGAGGTCAGCGGAAAGGCCAGTAAGTCCACTACCATTTCCCTCCCGCCCCCGGCAATCAGCGCAGCAGCACAGAGACTGGATTTGTCCACTAAGGGCCCCTCTCCAGTTAACTTACAGGTTTTAGGTGAACATCTAAACCACTACCCCAAACAGCGCGAGAGGGATTTGCTATTTCGGGGTTTCACGGAAGGGTTTGTTATCCCTTACGAGGGACCCCACACCTGCCGCTTTGCCAAGAACCTACCTTCAGCAAGGGACCTGCCGGGGGAAGTTGACAGAAAAGTGAGCAAAGAACTGGAACTAGGCAGGATTGCGGGGCCATTTTATGCCCCACCCCTCTCTAACTTCATTGTGTCACCACTGGGCATAGTTCCCAAAAAGGACAAAAGGTAAATACAGGCTCATCCACCACCTTTCATACCCAAAAGGAGAGTATGTCAACGATTGGTTGAGCCCTGAGACATGCTCTGTCCACTATGCTTCTTTTGATCAGGCTATGCTGGTTGTTGCCAATATGGGGAAAGGGGCTCTGATGGCCAAGGTTGATATAGAATCTGCATTTCGCTTATTACCTGTAAATCCGGCCAGCTTTCATTTGTTGGGATTCCATTGGAAGGAGGGTTTCTTTGTGGATAAATGCATGCCCATGGGGTGCTCAGTGTCTTGTTCCTTTTTCGAAGCATTCAGCACGTTCCTTGAATGGGCGGCGCGCAGAAGAGAGCAGCGGGGGGCTATGGTCCATTACCTAGACGTTTTTTTATTTACTGGCAAGGATGGGTCCGATGACTATTCAAGTGCAATGTCTGCCTTTCAGCAATTGATGGGAGAGATGGGGGTTCCCTTAGCGCATGGGAAGACAGAGGGTCCATGTAGGGTTTTAACATTCCTTGGCATTGAGATTGACACTGTTAAGGGGACTTGCAGGTTACCAGAGGATAAAGTCAAAGGCCTAAACGCTGAGATTATGAATAATTTGTCGAAGGACAGGACCACCCTGGAAAAGATGCAGCAACTCCTGGGTAAGCTGAATTTTGCGGCCAAAGTCATCCCAGCAGGGAGGGTCTTTGCACGAAGGCTGGCCAGGGCAACAGCTGGCGTGGCTCAGAAGCAACACCACATTAGATTAAGCGCTGCCCTCAAAGAGGACTTAAAGATGTGGTGCAGATTCTTAGATAGCTTCAATGGGGTTCAGATGTGGCGAACCCCGTGGGAAACCAGCGCCGAGCTACAGATGTTTTCGGATGCTGCAGGAAGCGAAGGTTTCGGTGTGATCCTAGGGCCTGAGTGGTGTGCTCAGAAGTGGCCGCAGCAGTGGCACACGAAGGGCAGAACAAAAAACATAATGGTCCTAAAGATGTTCCCCATTGTTGTCGCATTGTTGTTATGGCCTACGATTCTGGCCAACAAGAGGGTACAATGCGGTAGTACAAGCCATTAACTTACAGTCTGCTTCTTGCCCAGCAATGTTGAGCTTGCTCAGAAAACTAGTGGAAGTGTGTTTATATCATAACATTGAATTTAGGGCTCGACATGTGCCGGGCACTGTAAATGTTGCTGCTGACGCTCTTTCTCGCTTTCAGTGGTCCAAGTTCCGGAATGCCCACCCGGAGGGCAAGCTGGAGGGAGCACAGTTCAAAAAGGAATGGTGGCAGTTTGTGGTGTGGACAGGGCCCTCGCAGAGTTGAGTGAGCGCTCACTCACGCCCGGAGTAAGATGCAGATACCAGCAAGGTTATGGTAAGTTCAAGAGCGTGATTTCTTATTTACAGTGCGAAAAACAGACCGCGGAGGAACAGGTACGCACTTTTGTGGTTTGGGCACACTCAGAAGGATTGTCAAAGAGTTGGGCAGCGTCGCATCTGGCGGCGGTTGCCTTCCACTTCAAATTGGAGGGGAGAGGTGATCCCACAAAGGGGTTTTTGGTGCGCTCGGCATTGAAAGGCTGGGCCCGTTCGGAGCTAAGGTCTGAGGATGTGCGCAAACCAATTGACTTTGGGTTATTGGTGAGGCTGTTGGCCACATTACCTAGCATATGCTTTAGTGAATACGAAACGGCGCTATTCAGGTTGGCGTTCGCATGGGCCTTTTTTGGGGCCTTTAGGATTAGTGAGCTAGTTTCTGCATCCAAGAAAGACACATCTGGGAGGGCCATTGCTTTGGGTGATGCATCCCTGGTCCACAAAGACTCAGGTGAAGGGGTCAGTATATGGTTGAGGAAAAGCAAGACGGATCAGCAGGGAAAAGGTTTTCACATATGCCTACATGGGGCCCCCCTGGCGGATTGCTGCCCTGTGCACCTTTTCAAGAGGTTTATACAAATAAGAGCTACAAGCGCTGGCCCCCTGCTAACCCACGCCGACACTTCCCCCCTCTCTGTATTTCAATTTCGCAAGGTGCTGACAATGGCCTTGAAGGCCTTGGGAATTCAGGGGGAGGGATGGTCCACCCATAGTTTCAGGATAGGCGCGGCTACCACTGCCTTTCAGCAGGGCATGTCTCCACGGGCAATCATGAAGGTGGGGAGGTGGGAGTCGGGCCGTTATCGATTGTATGTCCGCCCCCAGCATAATGCATCCCCTGAATAACACTAGATACAGAGGGCACTCAAGGGCGGGGTGGAGTAGTGTGTGTATTGGATCCGGGCGGATCAAAGAATTTATGGTATGGTATGTTTTTTCCCCTTAGATGATGCAGTATGGCTGATCGGCCACTCATTTGTGACACGCGCTGAAAAAAGGGCCAGGCAATGGACGATCGGCCACAACCTGGGTTTCAAGGGTACCGAGTGTGTGTGGCTGGGCACTCCTGGCATGAGGTGGCATTCCTTGTGCCGGCAATTCACTGGCAACTCCAGTGGCGGCGGGCACCAAGGTGGTTATTGATTCATTTGGGGGGCAATGATCTGGCCAAGTTGGGTGCGGACGCTTGCTCGCACAAATACAGGTTGCTTTGCGAGGCTGCGCATGCACATCGCATTTGCGCACGCAAGGAGTTAGTGCAAAAGTATTCTGGGGTCAAGGACTGGCCACAAAAACCGGAGAGTAAAAGATCTTCATGTTTATACTTCCCAGAAACCCCTGCGGCAGATGCCAGCCCTAAATATGACTTGAAGCTCCTGTGGGACCCCTGGAGGCGACCCTTGGAACTGCAGTGTCTGATCTTCTGTGAGGACCCCTGGAGGCCACCCAAGGAACTGCAGTATCTGCTCTCCTGTGAGGACCCCTGGGGGCCACCCAAGGAACTGCAGTGTCTGCTCTCCTTTGGGGACCCCCAGAGGCGACCCAAGGAACTGCAGTGTCTGCTCTCCTGTGAGGACCCCTGGAGGCGACCCTAGGAACTGCAGTGTCTGCTCTCCTGTGGGGACCCTGGAGGCCACCCAAGGAACTGCAGTGACTGCTCTCCTGTGAGGACTCCTGGAGGCGACCTTTGGAACTGCAGTGACTGCTCTCTCCTGTGAGGACCCCTGGAGGCGACCCTAGGAACTGCAGTGGCTGCTCTCCTTTGGGGACCCCTAGAGGCGACCCAAGGAACTGCAGTGTGTGCTCCCCTGTGAGGACCCCTGGAGGCGACCCTAGGAACTGCAGTGTCTGCTCTCCTGTGGGGACCCCTGGAGGCCACCCAAGGAACCTCAGTGTCTGCTCTCCTGTGAGGACCCCTGGAGGCGATCCTTGGAACTGCAGTGTCTGCTCTCTTGTGGGGACCCCTGGAGGCCACCCAAGGAACTGCAGTGTCTGCTCTCCTGTGAGGACCCCTGGAGGCGACCCTAGGAACTGCAGAGTCTGCTCTCCTGTGGGGACCCCTGGAGGCCACCCAAGGAACTGCAGTGTCTGCTCTCCTGTGAGGACCCCTGGAGGCGATCCTTGGAACTTCAGAGTTTGGTTGATTTGGGCTTTCCCATATGTTTGGCAAAGTTTGAATGCAGTACCTTCTGGGAACACTACAAGCAACTATGACTACAGGTGTAAGCAAACCATCCCTTGGTATAAGTCTGTACTACACAGTTTTGGTAGTGTGTTGAGCAGCCAGGCTTATCTCAAGAGGGGAAATATGAGTAGTAATCATGTTACACAGAGGTGTACAATTACAGGTGTTCAAATAAACTCTTACACTCAAGGTTTCTTGATTATATACATATTCATTTATTTATCAATCAGTTATAAAACTTTCACTAAAAGGAGGCAATTGTATATAACACACAAATATACTTCAATACACTTTAAGTTTCTCTAAGTTTCTCAATCAGATAAGACCCTTTTGGGATGGCCCACAGACACAACCTACCGCCACAGATAACTTTAGTAATAAGGGTGCTGTGGACATGAATATCTTACTGTTGGCATTCAGAATAATTTTTCAAGAGGAGTAAAAGGCAAAGGTTATTAGAACATGAATGGTTACAATTATTCTTAGGCAGTGCAAATATTTTGAGTTCACCAGAAGAGTCAATTCAATTCAAAAGGCTAGGCCAAAGTCAATGGGCTAAAGTCTTGGATAGGATAAAACAGTTCTGGTAAGTAAATGGAAACGTCTTTCTCAGAAGTAGTTTGTAGCAAGAAGAATCATGTGTTGGGTCACAAGCTGATTAGGCCTGTGAGTTGCAAAAGTTTCAAGCACTTTCACCGCGAGAGGTAAATGGTGTTATGAGGGGAAAGACATAAAAAATGCTGCTACTAAGTTTTATATACATTGGTTTTTATCAATTGTATGATGTTGTTTATATACTGATGAATTGATTTGTAATATGTTTCTGATATGTGTTTTATTTATTTTTGTTATTATTGAAAGGTTGTTTTATATAGCCAAACAATAAATACATTAAAAAAAAATACTCTCAGTCTGGTGTACCTTACAAATGAAGAAAAAGAGCCAGCGAATGACTTCAGTTCCTGGCAGTTCCTGCAGATCTCGCTGTTCCTGGGCCTCAGTCGTGAGGCAGGACATCGGGGGACTCCTGCACTGCACTGGGACAGTCAAAAGCTTGCAACTGGCAAACTTTGATTCCGATGGCTGTAAGTAAAGCACACAAACTGGTGTCTCTCTCCCTGTTTCTACGGTTTCCTGCAGCCCCACAATGATTAGGAACTGTGATGTATCTCTTCCTTTTTTAATGTATTGGTGATAGTTCGATCACTCTCACCGACCGCCCTGTAGTAACCTGATCAGTTGTGGCCTTGCTGCTATGCCTGTAAACCAGCGCCATCTTAACAGTATCTTCGGCAGTATACGCTGCCCTTGCAGTGTACGACTAGAAATATCCACAAGAAGCCTGCTCCTATCGCCCCACCGTGGCAGCTGTAGCGTGCTCAGACATAGTCTCCCGCTGCTAGCCCACACCTCCCGCGCCTGTGGGCCACCACACATCGCCCCATTAAATCCACCACCTTAACTAAGCGCTCTGCGTCATGTGTATTTGCTCTCACACTTTACACGTACAGCTGGGATTTATCCCTACCCACCTACGTTACCACTGCCCAGCTCACACCTACCTCCTGATCGTTCCGGTCCTCTGGTCCTACTGCAGTTCACTATCTGCAAATACTACCAGTCACAACTCTCCTATCCACTACACTGCATGCTTACATTCCTAGCCTTGACACTCATCCATAGTTAGAGCCTCCTGCCACCCCAGCCCACGCCCCCTGAGTTAGCACTTCTCATCATGTCCAATCCTACCAGTTGCCCTAATCATACTGGCCTACCATGCCAGCGAGCACCCACCTTCGCCTTAGCCAAGGAAAAGCTCCACAGTAGCCACCTACCATTGACTTCCTCAGTGCCCGACTCCAACCCATATCTGAACGTCCCCACCTTATGGCTGGAACACCTTGTGACTCAACCCACGCCCAATCAACCATGTGCCCTGCACTTGTGAAACCAGATTGTATGGATAAGCCTGGTTTGTTATCATTACAGGATCATTACCCATTTAGGGATTTAGTTATCCATCATTCTGATTAGTGTGATTAGTTATCCATTATCCACACATTATGTATGCATTTGTATTTCTATAGAATGAGGCCTGTTATATTTGAAGTGCCTTGCATTTGCCTTGCTAGAGACACATGTTATATTTGTAGAGACATGTAGACACATGTAGAAGACTTGTTAAGACATATGTATTATGTATGCATTAGAGACACGTATGAGTGTGCATTTAGAGTATACATTGAGTCTGCATTGAGTATAGTGCTTGGTATGAATGAATACGTTAGGCACTACATTTGAGAATAGAAAGCATGAGGCCTATGGCATTCTGAAGCCATTCCATTGAGACAGAACAGAAGCGCTGCAGGACTGCAGAGTTGTTATGGTACACTGAAAGATTGGAATGCGTAAACAGTTTAGCTGTTCAGGTCGCCTTTGCCTTAGTAGAGACACAGAGAAGGAGGCCTTATCAGGCCCTGGGTGGTGTGCGCATACAGCTAAATATGTTGGGTATTTTGTGGATATTTGGGGCTTTGCAGTATTTTCTTACCGCCAAAATACCTTTAGCAATAATCACTCTCTGTATTCATATTGGGTCACACATGACAATAATACATTGCATTATTTCAGAATTCAGACCTATTTAGATGGTATGCGCGGTAGTTTGCGTGGTTGGTTGGTATAGTGGTTGGTTTATTTGTGGCCCCAATATCCAACATCCCTTGTTCTTTATCTAGATTGTTCTTAATCACTAGAGAGACCGCAGGCCTACATTTTAGGGATACCACATTTTCAGTGTTAGTGTTGTGTGCCACCATGGGCAATTGTGGTATTTTTGTGGTAATTTCCACTACCTCATATACGGTAGGGAACTATGGGCCTCATTCCGAGGTTGGAGGTAAGGTACAAACCATGCCGGTAATGATTTACCGGCATGGATTTCCGCTCCATGCCATTCCGACCCTTCAGACCGTAAATTACGGCACCGTAAACAACAATGCCGTAATTTACGGTCTTGGGTCGCGCGCGCACACCACCATGGCGTAATCAACGGCATGGCGTAAACCGGAGCTGATCGCAAGTAAGGAGCACACGTAAATAACGGTCTCCTTAAGGCCGTAAAGTACCTTACCGGCATGGAGTACATATAGGCATCTCAGAGAAGGAGTTAAGAACACTGAGCAGTGGTTTCCACAGCCACAGGTGCACACAATCAGCACAGGTGTAGTCAATGGAGTCTGGCACAGCCCAAAATGAGCATACCTACACACCACACCCTCTCCCACAACAAGATGATACCAATAGTAGTGGCACAACTGGAGCTGGAGGCCTTGCTTGCAAGGCAGTAACAACAACAACCACAGCCCCAACCACAGAGGACACACAGGAGGAGACGGAGGGTGAGACAGGCCCAGCATGCACCACCAGTGCATCCACCGTTACCACGCCGGCAGCCCCCAATCCCTCGTATCTGAGCCACCTCCTTCAACCTAACACCACATCAGATCCACACCCTGTACCGGCTTGACCATGACACCATCACCACCATAGTGGACCTGATACATGACGACATAGTGAGTTTCATAGAATAAAGCTCTGCCACCCCCCCTCCACTGAAGGTAGTGACTGTGCTCCACTTCCTTGCCACAGGCACCTACCGGCACACAGTGTGGCACATGCATGGTATATCACAACCCTTATTTACCCGGATACTGAACCAAGTGCTGGATGCCCTCCTCAAGCACACAAGGGACTACATATACCTACCACGGACTCCCCAGGATGCAAATGTTGCCTTCCATGCACTGTGAGACATCAAATGACACCTGCGCAATGATCAATGTCCACTCCGTTTTACATTATGAACAACCAGTGTATTGAATAATTGTCATGAAACGTGTACAACAAAACCTCCACCACCCTCCCCCTCCCCCAACTCCCAAACACACCCTCACTCCCCTCCCCCTCACCCACAACAACCCCAGAATAGTGCCATAAGGCCAACATAGGCCACATGTGTGTGCCAGGATGTTCAAGGCGTGCCCCCAGAGCCAGGGGGATCCATGTTGGGCCGGCGCAATGTACGCAATGAACGTCGGAGCGGGCTGGTCTGGGTGGAGGAGCACTGTGACGGTGTGTCCTCCCGCTGGGGCTGTCGTGTGGGAGGTGCAGCCTCCAGGGCATCCGCGATGCGTCCCAGGACCGCACACAACCTATTGCTGCTGTCAGTGACCGCCTGACGCATCTGCCTTAGCTCATCCACCCACTCCACCCTGCCCTGGCGGGTGTCCTCCATGAACACATTGATGAGGTCCGTCAGCTGATGTGCACGTGGTTCATCAATGTATGTAGGTACATTCCTGGCGGGTCTTGGGCCTACCTGCCCTGGCATGGCCTCAACTGGTGGAATAGGTCCAGGATCTGCCGGAGCACTACGGCCAGGTGTTTCCTGCTCCACAGAGTCACTGCTTGATGGCAGGGGGACATTGGTGGGCTCCGGGGTGTGGACTGTGGGGTAAAAGTCCTCCTTAGTGGCACCACAGATCGATAAGGGGCTGTCCACATTCTCCTGGGTGGCCGTAGCTGCCAACTCCCCAGCAATGCTTGATTCTGCCGACCTTGGGGTGTCTAATGTGGCAGGTGCCGAGGCAGGGAGGGATTGTGGTGGTGCATCCTCCACTGGCGTTTGTGGTGCCTGGGTGGTTTTCTTATTCCGTGCTGGAATGCTCCGGGACCGGCCTCTGCACGTGGAGGTGGATGGACGGGTCGTCTGGGTATCCCCGCTGTCATGATCGGTGCATGAGTGATTGTATGATGCGCTAATTGCATAGATCGCTTCATTCACATTTCTGTAATTTGGGGTGTGTGGCCCTCTGGGCGTTCCAACAGTACTAGTACATATGAATGTGAATTGAATGTACGCATGTGTACGCATGTGTCGGAGTGACTCATCCTGCCATAGTAATGTGTAGTCTGGCTCACACACTGCCGAACCTGATGCACAATGTGCATGATGGAATGTGCAAGTTACTGCACTATGGCTGATGTGTGTTATGTACTTGCACTTGGCCCTTGATTGCGTTGCAGTTGACTCTGCATTAGTTGGATGGGGGGGTGGCTACATGACAAGGTGCCTTTCATGGCCCTTGGGGGAGTCTACATCATGCAATTGCCAATGGCATTGTTGACTTTGGACACTCACCTCCATCGGCAGACGACGTTGCCCCGCAGTCCATTTCACCAATGCCCTCTATGCATTCCGTGCCAATCATTGCGGCGCATGTCTCCTCCCATGGCTCTAGTCGCACAGGGGAACTTGGGCCCCCTCCAGTCTGCATGGCCTGACTCCTGTTGGCAGTGAGGAGTCCCCGCACCCGCAAGTCATCCCACCGCTTGCGGCAGTCCTTGGGGGTGCGAGGGGTGGAGCCTACAGCGCTCACCCTTTGGGCGGTTTCTGCCCAGATGTTCTTTTTGCGGATAGTGGACTCCCTCCGCATGTCAGGGCTGAACACCACGTCAGCGTGTTCTGCCAGGTAGTCCACCATGACCTGGAGCTCATCAGGGCAGAATCGCTTCTTGCGGAGCCGGTCCGCAGACTTCTTAGGTGCTTTAGGCATAGTTCCTGGGTTCCTGATGCTTTCCCCAACTTCGGATTGCTCCCAAGGGTGCTGCCTGATGAGGATGGCAATGGATTGTGTTTTTAAAGATGGCCGCCGCGCTCCTTCCCGTTCCTGTGCGATGACGTAATTTCCGGTTCCGTTGTTTTGCGGTGACCGTAATTTACGTGATCCGTAAATTACGGTCCCCGTTATTTACTTTGGCTGCTGCTTCCATGGCGGTGTTGTAATGTACGTGTCGCAGCAGGCCGGTAGGGGTTTTTCGGGGGGTTTTGCAGCATGCCGCTAGGTACTTTTCCGGCATGGCGAAAAGCGCGTGTCCGCGAGGTCGGAATGGGACGCAATTAGCGGTCTGTCACCTTGCCGGAGTCGTACTTTCCGCCATGCCGGAAACGACCGGTACTTACCTCCAACCTCGGAATGAGGCCCAGTCTCTCTTCCTGTCGACTCATGTACCTCCAACAGGCTATGCTACAGTCACTCACAACTGTCCATACTGAATAGAATCATGCACACATCTGCTTTAAAATGACAATTGCACTGTTTAAAAATCTACCCACGTTTAAACCTTTCCCCATGCAAAATGAAAGAGAAAAATAATACACACTAGCTATCTGTTTTCAAATATTTTTGTATTATAGAAATTTCATTTAAACACAGTTTAACTTTTTTTACAGAAATAAATAAAATGGTACAACATTATTTGTGATAAAATGAACAGAGAGCTGCGAGAATATATTCAATTGGTAACATTAAATGTGCTGATAAGAGACTGAGACTCCCTCTAATACACTGACTGAACAGCTTTGCACACTTTCGCACAGCTCCCACTCGCTTCTGTAATTACCTTATCTGTTCAGCATGAGGTTTCTCCAGCTATTCTCTTTCTGAATTTGGCTCCCTTGAAGACCAACCCCAGTGAGAAGAAGCGTCTGCCGTTCTCAAACCGGGGTTATTGCCTGGCGCTCTCAGCTTTTGCAGCAGGAATGCCCCAGCCAGGAAAGAGATCCTTCCCCCAGCTCTGCAAGATGTCGACCGTCCTCCCCCTCATCTCAAGCTTCTCCAGCAAAGTTCTAATCACAGCCTCTAGCATGATACTTGCTATGACGCTGCTCCAATCAGAATTAATCATGTCATCTCCTCCCTCACTACACAATGACTCACGTCTACAGTGGCAATTGTAACAAACTGATTTCCTGCTCCTTCGAGCTCTTTGCTTCCTGTAGTTATGTGGACAGAGCAGCAGAGAAAGAAAATGAATGTGCGTTTAAAAGTTCACTTTCAAAGTAGGCCTAATTCTGCAGTGGAGACACATTTTTATTAGTGGGTTATGTTAAATGAAGTTTTATTAGTCAGGTTAGTTGTTAATAAGGTTAGTTATTAATTTTCAAATGTGTCTCTTGCGACATAGGCATTTCAGGTGAAAAATAGTGTGCATTTTGAATGTGCAGATGTGTGCTTTTAACTGTAAAAATGGATTTGCATCTTATATGTAAAAATCGTTTTTGACTGAATAGCCTGTCTTTACTTATATGTCCATGTTACTCTGGCAACACATATAGCAATGCACCACACCCATGAAGTGGTGCTGCATAAAAATGCTACCTGTGCAGTAGTGCTGTACTCTGTGCTGTAACACGCCAAATATGCTTTCAGCGCATACAGCAGAGAGCAGGGAGCTTTGCAGACAGAGACATGCAAGGATAGAGTGATTTCAATGGAGGAATATGGAATATGGGATGGTATGGTAACAGAAGCACTGATAGCATGGTACAGGCTGAAATGTCATGATGAAAAGAACACGCAGTGACTGAGCAGAACACGCAGTAATTGAATAAGAACAAGTACATGCATCACAGACTTTTAGGCACCGCTCAGATTTAGAAATGCTGACAGATAGGCAAAGAGGCATTTTAGCTTAGACAGACATGTAAACATGAATATGTATATACATCATTGAACAGTATAACCAGAGGTGAGGCTTTGGGAGTTGCTGGCTCTAGATGGAGTTTTGGATGGAGCTGCTTTCTGAGATCGTGAGACGTTTGGATGACTCTGAGAGAGAGGAAGCATTGGGGAAGCATTCTGATGAGAGCTGATGCAGGTCGATCTGGCAGGGAGACAGTTGGCAGGAAGTCCAGACCACTGAGAGGCCTGGCCCTGACTGACTGGCTGGTTGCAGAGTGGGAAGCTTGCACATGGCAAGAGGGGAGTATCGATCTGAATAAGACACGTGCATTTGGGAATTAGGACAGACACTCACACAGAGCTTTGGCTGACATGATAGATGGGGTAATCAGACAGGGATTGTCTTAGAGAGAGAGTGTGAAGTATGGTGTGGATTGGAGAGGATTGGTGTGGAATGCTGAATGCTGACTCTTGCATTAGGCTGCATTAGCATTATAGATCCAGCTATTAGATTGCTGGCATTAGAAGCCTGTAAGGCTTACAGTTATTGCATTGCATTGTAGATTGGCACCCAAAGCATAAAAGGTTCAAAGTTGAGATTTGTATTATAGTAGTGTTTGCATCATGCATTTGCTGTGCATGAATAAATGTATTACATTGTATTATAATTGAAACTGACTTGTGTGTTTTTATTTGTGTATGTGTCTATTCTTATGGTTATGATAATAGCTTATATTTGGTGTGTCCATAGCATAGTAATTTAGGAGTAACACAGTGCACACCTTCCCTAATATAGAAGAGCAGGGGGGGCATAGTGATCTCCCCCAAGATAGATTTGGAGAACTGACAAAATAGTCGCCCACGCGGGGCTAGGCCAGAGGTAGATTTGTTGCAGTTCCACAGAGGAACCTCAGACTAGGTTCCAGATTCTGCCACGCAGCAAGCCACGCACAAAAGCACACCACCATTGTGAATTCCCCATCACCCTTACTTTCACCCCTGGTCCCACTAACACCTCTCCAATAACTACTCACATGTCCAAAGAACCACTGATCAAAGGCGCCCTGGTCAATGCCAGGTCCCTCCCCGCTCATGCCCTGGATATCTCTGACTTTATCACCACCCAGGATCTCGACCTCCTGGCTATAACAGAGACCTGACTACATACAGCCTCTGGACCACTACCAGCCCTCGCCATGCTTACGGGCTACACAATCAGCAGATGTGACCGCAACACCAATCAGTCTCAGGGTGGTTGTGTCGCCTTTATCCACAGAATATCCATAGAGCGCCAAGGGACCACTACGGTGGTGATAGAGAGCGGTACAAATGTCCTTTAACATTAACATTGACCTTAGAGTAATCCCAAATCAACAAATTCCCTCAGCAGAACTACTATCGGTCAAACTCCCTATCTCACCTAATCAAACCGCTACCCTCCACCTCACCTACAGGCTTCCTGGACCTATCACTACCTTCGCTGACGACATCATGTCCATCCTTGCAAATCAAACCAAAACCACCTGTTACGCTCACCTGGTATCCACGGGGACGCCACCCAGCTGGGTTACTCGCTGGTATGCTTCTCAGCTTTGCCCTGATGTGGTCTGCGGGGAAGGTTCTGCCTGAAAATACAGGAGGACTGTGTTCAAGACTGACCGACTGGGCTAAGTATCCTCCCTCTACCCCCATATGCTTTCAGTCCCTCTGGCGCCCTCTCCTCACCTTGTGGTAGAATTAGGCGTGCTCTCCGTCCTGCCTTCTTTACAGGGGCGCGTTGTCTTTCGTGGATGAGTGCGGTCCAGTTACTTCACTGACGCCGGCCCGTTTGATATTGTTCAGGTAGGTCTTATTGCTGTTCTTTAGTTTTGTTGCTATCCTGCATGCCTTTCTTTGTTTAAAATGTCTCTTTTTTTCTCCCTTAGGTATGCGGTGCTTCAGCGCGGCGAACTGGATTGGTTGTGCCCCGCTGGTAAATAATGGCGCATTAAGAGCGCTATGATGCGGTAAGTAAGCGCTATGCGCAGCGCTGCAAAGTCTTGCCTTTGCTAACCTGTGTTTTCCTTCCTTGTAGGTCGCGGTGTTCTTCAGCGCGAGTGGAATGTCCGGAGTGGTGCTAGCTGAGAGGCGACCAGCCAGGTAAGCCTTTTGAGCAGTTCGTAATCTGTAAATGTCTCTACAGCTTTCTTTAATGTTGCCTCCATCTTCCTCTTTCAGGTCGTTCTGTCCGGGAGGCGTGCAGATTCGAGGAAGCTGTTCTCAGTAGCTGCAAGTGTTTAAAGATGAAGACTGCAGGTAAGATGCTGCTGCTAATGATGTTCCTTTTGTCTCCTTGCAGGTTCTGCTTCTCCGAGGTTCGAGGGAATAGCTGGACACGGTGAGTGTCACGTTGCAAGCTGCAAAGTAACATGAAGTGTGTTCTGCAGTCAGGGTGTGGTTTATATAGCCCAGGTAAAGTAGTACCAGGGAAAGTAGTTCCAGGCCTGCCACACCCAAAACACTAGACCGCATAGCTTGGTTCTTAGGAACCAAGCTATGTGGATGCCTCCATGTTGGCTGACAATACAATAAAGTAGTTCCCAAGCACATTGGTGTTAATGGTGTATGAGCCTGGCGCCATAGGCGCCAGGACTGGCCCCATGAGGGCTTTTGAAGAGGATGCCAGGCTCTAGAGGCCCGAGTCCTGACTCCACCTGGCCAATGGGTTTGCCAGAGGGGGTTTTGGGCGATGGTCGTGACACCAACTGAGAAATGATTCTATTCGGTCATCTTAACCTCAGCTTCCTAGACCCAGCTGACCCGATAGCGCTGGGCATTGCCAACACCCTCTGTGATTTGGGCTTCTCCCACCACATACAGGAACCCACCCACATCAAGGGGAGAACCCTTAATTGGCTAGCTGATTTAAACTGCAACATCACTTTACAGTCTAACACACCTGCACTTGGACAGCCTACCATCTGATCATCTTTAACATCAAAGCTAATGAACAATGCCTCAAACAAGACATCCCCCCCCCCTATTCATACTAGAAACAAAAGAGACATAACAAGTGAAAGGTTACTTCCACTTATCTTACCTATTCTGAATAGCATGTCATCATCCTGCTCGTACCCCACTGCACTAGTTGATACCTTCAACCATGCCATGCTCCAAGCTATTAACACCATTGCCCCCATCAAGTTAAGGAAATCTTAACCACGCGCCCACCTCAATTCGTCGTTCACACGTCAGCTGAGAGTGCTGCGTAAAGAAAAGCAAACCGCTGAAGCCCGATGGAAAAGCCATCCTTCCGACACCATTAAGGACTGCCTCACCATAGGGTCCCTCAACTACAAAGAGGCTACAAACACGCACGCAATGCGACCAAGGTAGTGTCGGAAGCGGCCTTTCATTCATGTTATGTTACGTTCCTAGAAGAAGGTGCGGCTTGACACGGCCCTTGCGAAGGCCCTTTCCTCTGATCCTCCATTCGATAGGATACGATTGTGAAGGCCTGTAGCAGTGGGCGGCTGCGAGCGAGAAGCCCTGCATCCCTGCAGCCCCTCAGCTGACTCCCGACTGTGTGCTGCAGCTGCAACTGTAAGGTGCCCCCGCAGTTGTGGATTGGCTCAGCCCGGTTGGCTAACCTAGGTTACTGTGAGGGCTTTGCTCGTGGTGAGCAACTTGTGGGCTGAGTCTGTCGGAGTCAGAGTCGGTGTCTCCGGGTGGGGAAATTCCTCGACCTAGGAAGAGGGGCTGCTCAGCTTGCCTTTCTGAGAGGGGGTGGTGTTTTACTGCCTACACTCTCCCTCATCGTTTTTGTTTATTGTTTTGTGTGCAAAAAGTCTTCCGCGTTTATACTCGCGGACCATTGATGCACTTGTGTCATTATTCGGGGGCTGCAGGCTTTGAAGCCTTTGACCCGAAATTTGAGGTAACTGGAATACAACTGTATGTTCCTGCTCCATTTGGAAGGAGGTCACTTTAGGATTACTTGCTATTGAAAGAAGCTTGGTTCTTCTAGGAGCTGTGGCAGAGTGTCACAGTGACTGCAGGCTCTTGCCTTTCAGCTGTGACATCTGCCTGAAGTGTTTTGTGGTGATTGTTGCCACTATACTTTGATTCAACCCTGGACTACTTTAAAAGTGAACCATAGTAATAGTTTCTTGTATTATGGTTACCTTGAGAAGTGGCTTTGGGGCCAGTACCTGTGATATGGAACCTGATCAAGCCCATAATTTGGGGGCTGGACCACACTTGAATGCCGACTTAACACAAAAGTCCCTGCCTGTACTTTTATCTGCGGTGGACTTGCCGGTGGGTGTACTTCCTCTAAATCCTTCACACTTACATGAAGGGACTGTGGATACTTTGACAAATGTCCCTTTAGACGCTGGACGGCGGGAACTAACAGATGCAGAGTGCCTCCAGGAAACGGACGTGACAGCTGCTCCTCTGGCTACGAGAAACATGGTCAGATTCCATGCTTCCACTCCCCAACCCATCGGGTCCTTTAAAACCAGTGTCCAAATGGGAAAATTCGGGATGGCTGGTGGGCTTGGGAGATCATTCTCGGACTGGGGTACATCTAAGATGTCGTGTAATTGTAAAAGATCTAATGTTTTGGTCTTTGGAAATTGTAATGAGGGTGAGGCCTCTAGGAATGTTTTTCATCATCTGCCTGCAAGTTATGGGGGTCATTCGAAACAACAAGGCCCTGTAAAGTCACCACTTGTAATACCACAACAGGATTGAACTCAGGAGAGCTGTTTGGAGGACTAATTTCACAAGGTGGCTAATGCTACTAGGGACTTGTTGCGAGATAATATTGACTTGGATTTATCACTTGCTATGCCCTCTTAAGGGAATGCTCTCCCTAGTCTGACTACAAAAATGAACTCCCCGATTGTTCCGTGTTCTTCAAAATCAGGTTTATCCTCTGAAACTCAGCCTAAGAAGGGGATACCTAAAGGCACGTCTGAGATGGGGATATGTGAACTAATTTCCCCTCTTTTGTCTAATTTACACATTAGTTTGAACTTGGCATTAAAAGCCTTATGTGATACGCAGGATAATTTGGGGGGGATCATGGCAGTTCAGCAGAAGGCATTTAATGATCTTACTCTTTGTATGTCTAGCTATGAGAATCAACTTAATGATCTGAATTCTATGAATCGATCTGCGGCTATGGGTTCTAATGCTCAAGATGATTATAATTCTAGATTTTTGATGCTGGATGAGAAAATGTCTGCTATTTTGGAGGCACTTTTGGTTAAACCCCAGGTAGACATTATAGAATGTTGCCCCAATGGTGGGGAGTCTGAACAATCTGAAAGAGCTGTTCATGCTTCGTCAATGGACAATCAGGTCGAGGAACGCATGGACAGTCCTTCAGCCTTGTTAGAATTTATGGGTTGTTTCAATGATACTGCTGCTGAACAAGAGGCAATTTTGGTGGTTGACTCTATTCTCTCTGCTGCTGACAAGGATACGGATATACAGTCTGTGCCTACTAATTTTATAAACGGCAAAAGGCGTATGAAGAAAGCAAAAAATACCAAAAAAACAAAAAACATGTCCTCTGTGAAGATTAAGGGGAGAAATTCCAACCTCAAGGCCATTCGTAATTTAAATCATCATGACATATCTGATAAAGGGGGTTGTGTTGAACAGATTGAGGAAGCTGCTGAGGTTGTAGTTTTGTTGAACAGTCACGGCCTGGTTCCTAGTACTATTAAAGGCGATGGAACAGCTTTGAAGACTCTCGGCCCCTGTAGGAGAACTAAAAGGGGGGCTGAGGGTGATAATTTGCTGGAATGGACGCAAACTAAACAGACTAAAATGACATAATTTGGTAAGGTGATCGGTACAAAGCATGCTCTCACATCTACTGGTTACTTGCAGCCCAGTGTGGCTAGTAATGTCCCAGCTGCCAATCTGGTGGTGGATACTGATCTTTCTGGGATAAATTAGGCAGATAGACAAGTGGATCAGCCTAGGAGAGATCTGTTGGTGCCCAATGTTGTGGTGGGGCATTGCAGATCTCTGATGGGTGGGGCCACAGGTCCAGTTCTGGCAGAACAGGTTGGTAGTACGGCTCCCCGTCAAGCTTTGGCAGGAGCTGTACCAATCTCCTCTGGGCCAAGTTTGGGTGCACAGGCTGGTTTGGGGGCTAGTAGGGTGGATGCGAGTGAAGCTGTGCAATGCAGCAGCAAGCCCATAGGCTGGATGCCTAACGAGAAAGGTACAAAGGTGACTAACCTCAACATGGTAGGGCTATTGGCTCTTTTCAAGGCAATTCCGAATTTTAGATCAATAGCTACTGACGATATAGATGCCATATCTCTCCCTAGAGCAGCAGAATGGTCAGTAATGTCCACTCAGGTATGGGTGCCACCATGGTTTGGGGCCAACAGTGGATCTGCCAAACTCTGCTGATGCAAAAACGTTTCTCTCTTTTGTAAAATCTGTGCCATCTATCCCAGAAACAGTTGTGGGGCCTACATCTGTACCTACGGGGGACCCTGGAACTGTAATATCTCTTATATCTAATCTTCTGGGTAATGGTCAGGATTGGTCTTGAATACAACCTGCCCTTAGATCTTTAGAAAGTCTAAGGCTAGGTACGGTACATGCATGAAAGGATAGCAATTGAAGTAGTATCTTGGAATACCTGTGGCTGCTCTAACTTGTATAAGCTGTTGCTTAACTCTTCCTGTGCCAGTATTCCTAGAATATACCTACTTCAGGAGACTATGCTGATGGCCAATCCTGTACTAGAGGGGTACCATACTGTCTCTTGTCCTGCGGATAGGGGGGATGAGGGGCGTCCAAGAGGAGGTCTTACCATTGCTATTGATCGTAACTTGGGTCTTTCGTGGGAAGTTCGCTGCTGCTCAGAATGGCTCTTGCCAATTGATTTAAATCTGGGAGATGGTTTCTCTCTGATATTGTTGCTTAATCTTTATTGGAATCCTATGCGAGTTACCTCTGACACTATAGAGGATGGGATTGGAGAAATTCTTTACGAATGGATTCAGAGGGGATGTGGCTATCAAGTCATCTTGGGAGGGAACTTCAACTCCTTTTGTGCAGAGGGTGCCAGGTGGAACTCACTGAGGGCTCTTCCCTCGGTGCAGCATGAAAACCTTAGGCCAGGCATTGGGTGGGATCTTTTTCTCAAGGAGTGAATCCTGTCCTTATTGGTTCATTTGCCTTCTTCTCGTGCATAGAGGAGTGTCAACCTCACGTATTGACTATTTTTATGTCTCAGATGGTATTAGGAAACAGTGCAGCTATCTAAGTCACCTTAATTCTGATTTGGGTGATTATGTGCCTATCTTTTTCACCTTGTCTATTCCTATGTTTACCCCTTGTGTTAGACCTGATCTTGCGGGATTGGAATGCAATAATAGGGGTACTATAGTGTTGTGGAATAAGAAAATTGTACATAAATTTAACCATCCTCTTTCTGTGTCTCTTCAAAAGCCTATTTCTGTCTTATATGGCCGTGACCTTGAGGTTAGCGGCAGTACTTCTCCATATAACATTATCTTGGCCTGTATTCGCAAGATTAGGGACTCAACTAGTTTTGTGAGTCTTAATAATAGTAGTGTTGTAAGAGATGACAGAATTCTATCCTCTAAGGTCCGCAAAAGAAAAGAACTTGTGGCTCTGAGCAAAGATGGATTAATACCCTGTGAATACGGGAAACTCAAACGTGCGATTATTTTGAGGCATAAGAATTACGTCAAATCCCTTAAGATGGACATGTACTCTCTTTGCCATCAAAATATGTAGGAGTCTCTGTGCAAGGTTTAAGATGGCCACTTTTGGTCCACGGTGAAGAGGCTGTTGGGGAATGTCAAAGGGAGAAGGCATTGCACAAAAGACTTGGCTTCTTGGGGTTCCTTTTATACTAAGACATATGCTCTGCCTGATGCTTTTGGAGCTTTGGATGACTATGATTTGGGCTCTCCTGTGAAGGGACTTTGTAATTGGAGCTAGGAGGATATAGCTTGGGCGATTGCCAGACTTAAACCATCTAGGGCCCCTGGTCCTGATGGTATTCCCCCCCCCTTTGTTCCTAAAGAAGATCCTGGAACCTGGGTCGAGCGTTTAAAATCTATGTTCAACCATATCTTTCTGTCTCATATAGTGCCTGCTTCCTGGTCCAAGTCAATCATAGCACCTATTTTCAAAAGGGGCGATAAACTTGATTCGTCCAAATATCGTCCTGTAGCTTTAACGGATGCCACTAGTAAGGTGTTTTTCTATTTTGCTGTTAAGGGGCGTTATTAGGGAACGTAATTTTCTAAGTAGGTTTCAGGTTGGGTTCCATGCTGAGCTTGGTACTTCATTGAATGCATCTATTCTTTCTCACCTTAGACATTATGTTCATCATTACGATGTTGGGGATGTTTATGTGGCCTCGTTGGATATGACTAGTGCCTTCGATGGGGTGATAAGATCTAGGCTCTGGCATAAAATGCTTTCCTTGGGCATTTCTCGTAAAATGGTCCAGTTGATTTCCTTACTTCACTCTAAAACATCTGTCTATGTACGATTAACTGAGGATGGTGTTCTTTCTTCCGAAATACCAACCTGTACAGGTGTTAAGCAAGGATGTACGCTGGCCCCTACGCTCTTCAACCTCTATACGTGCGATACTGAGGGACTGTGGTAGGGTCCCTCCATCGCATCTGCAAGGTTGGGGAGTGTTAGGTTGGAGTCGATGGCCAATGCGGACGATTTTATATTGTTCGATAGAACCCAGCGAGGTCTTAGAGCTACGATGCAGCTCTTCTATGAATATGCAGTGAATAATAATATGTTCCCTAATGCTTCGAAATCTAAAATCCTGGTTCTATCAAGAAGAACCAATGAGATTCAATAGTCTTGGAACATGGGAACTGATACTGTGGAGCAGGTCAAGACTGTAATCTATCTTGGATATCATTTGGCCAACAGGGTTAGTTTAGATCAATGGAAATTCATCTTGAATGATAAAGGTAAGAACTATACTGCTCATATGAAGTTCTTAAAGCATAAAGTATGTACGTTTTCTTTACTTCCCCTGAGACGATATTATCTGGCCAAATTTTAGGAAATTATCCTATACGGACTTGACCTTTGCTCCTAGAATATGGGTGACCCTTTGAATACTATTCAGGGAACTCTATGGAAGAATGTACTTGGTCTCTCTATGGCTATCCCTAATGCCATCATTAGACACACGTTGTGTCTGGTGTCATTGAAGGCAAGGTATGTCTGGAGACAGCTTTCTCTCTTCAGAAGAATAACTGCTCCATCTAAAAATTCCCTTTATGAGAATCTTAAGGTTGCTATGACAGCAGGATCTGTACTATCATTGAATGATGTGCTCTGTGTTGGTGTATATTTGTGAATCCAAAGAGGATTTGATTCTTAGACCGGGGCATGTTAAAAAGATTCTGTTTAGGTCTGACTGGGCTGAGACCGTCAATTGTATTCATTCATATACAAGCTTTGTGGAATATTCTATGTTTACCCATGCTAGGGGATGTCTGCTTTTATATATGCAATAGTTTCCCTGCTCTGTTGTACGCATAAACTTCATGAGTTTTAGGTTTAATCAACTACCTGTCTATGGGAAAGTTAAGAGTTGGCAGAACGTGAAAATGCTGGATGACTCCAATGGACTAAATAATGAATGTAGGTTTTGTGGGGTAAGCAATACCCGTGAAACCCCGAAACACCTGGTAGTTGAGTGTACGTTCTTTGATAAAGAACAATCTGGGTTTTTCAAGGATAACGCCATTGAACGTTCAGAGGTATCGAGAGATTTGTTTTGGTGTCGTTGTATGTGGGGCACTGCTATTTCCTTAGTTTTATCTCTAAATCGCTTTCTTGTATTTTTAATTTCTGAGTTGAATAAGAAATACTTATCTTTGGAAGTATAACATTTTGTAAACGGAAGTCATTTTGTATTCTAATGTCTTCTTTTTCTTTTGATTTTAGAAGATGTCTCTTGTTGAATGGTATTTTATTCTTTTTATTATCTCTTTTCTTCTTCTTCCTTTGTATTTTGTTGTGTATGGTTTTTTTCAAACTGTAAATGCAACAATAAAATAAAAACTATAAAGAGGCTATCTTCCAAGCGAAAAAAGGATACCTACAACAAATGTATCTTGCAAGCGAGTCAAATACCAGAGAGCTCTTTAACATTTTGAAAGAACTCAAATCCCCAGTAACTCCTCCTGACACCTGCAGCAAAGACATCACATGGTGTTCAAACATTAAAAAAGCGCTCCTCAGGAAAATCGCCACACTCCAGGCCAAAATCAACACCAAACAAAATAGCCTCCAGACCGACCATTTGCTCAACCCCCAGCACGTAGTATCACCCCCACTTCAAACACCCACAAACCCTTCACTTTCTCACCTCTAACCATCACAGAATTCGAAAGCATTATCAACAAACTCAAACCATCTAATTGCCAAGGCGACTTATGCCCTGCCCCTATCATTAAGGAAGCCGCACATGAACTAGCACCCTTTATCACTGCTCTCATAAACTCATCGTTCAACACAGGCATCATCCCAGATAATCTCAAGGACGCATGGGTTATCCTCCTTCTTAAAAAATCCACCCTCGGCCCGAGCATACCCACCAATTACAGGCCCATCACAACAGTGCCTTTCCTGCTTAAAATACTGCACCATGCTGCCTATTTACGAATCCATGAGTACTTGGAATCTAACAAACTTCTCGGCCTTAGGCAATCCGGCTTCCGGCACGGCACCGAAACTGCCCTCATTGATTTGAAAACACAAATCGAGGACCTTAAAGAGAAGGGGAAACTAGCACTTTTATTACTATTAGACTTATCTGCGGCCTTCGATTTGGTCAACCACCAAATTCTCTGCCAGCATCTCAAATCAGCTGCCCACTTTTCGGACTCGGCCACATCCTGGATCAGATCCTTCCTTGATAACCGAGCTATGCAAGTCTTTTCCCCATCAGCCCCTGCTGAACCCTCACCCGTGACCAGTGGCGTCCCTCAAGGATCCTGTGTCTCGCCAACACTTTACAATGTGTTTACCAAACCACTCTTCAATATTCTAGACTATCTGGGTGTCACCTACATCAACTACGCCGATGACACCCAGATACTCATCCCTATCACCGGAGACCATACAGTGGACACTAAATCCTTGAACGATGGCCATCTGGTGATTCAGGCGTGGATGGCACAACATGAGCTCTGCCTCAATGATGATAAGACCAAGATCCTCATTCTGGGCTCCCAGTACCATCTAAAAAAACTCGACCCTGCATTCAAGTAATTCACCATTGATGGCAACACCATCAAGGTTTCGCATGACACCAAAACCTTAGGCATTTACCTCGACTCCACTCTCTTACCAGACAAACCAACGCAGTCAGCTCAGCTTCCGCCTACATGTGCAAACGTAATACTGCCTGCCGCCTCTTCCTCACTACTGCTAACAGCACTATCCTGGCTAGGACACTTATTATGTCCAAGATTGACTACTGCAACGCCCTATATCTAAGGACGAGCCAACGTAACTTAAATAAACTTCAGGTCACACAGAACAATGCCATAAGGGCAGCTCTAAACATTCCTAGGAACAAGCGCATCTCTGACACCAGATGTAATCTATGCTAGCTCTCAGTAACACAAAGAATTTCCCTGAAAGCGCTCGCGCTCACGCATAAATGTCTGGCCAATCAGGCTCCTATCTATTTGGCTAGCCGATTTACACCCTGCACATATACCCGACCTCAGAGACTTGCACAAGCCCACTGCCTCGCACTTCCCAGGTACAAACTGCAGAAAGCTGGCAGGACTAGCTTCCCGGTCCTAGCCACCAAATTATGGAACACTCTACCCAACCATCTTAGATCGGAATCCACCTTCCACTCCTTCAAAAGTAAAACTAAACTGTGGCTCTCTGCTTCAGACACTCCTCCCACTGTCTAAATCCACTCTGCGGCCACCCGCTCAGCTCACACCCTGTTGCACATAGAACTCGTATTCTACTGTATTATTACTGCTATTTATTCCTCACCTTCACATTGTATACTTTGTTCTGAACATATTTGCTGCTTCTTTTACTTGACTTGCCATTACTGTAATCTGTAATATGTGTTATTGTAACCTTAAGATGAGAGCCAAGATGCCTTGGGGCCAGGCGCGCTATACAAATAAAGAAATACAAATACAAGAGACTGCAGGGTCAGATGCCCAATGAGATGCAAGAGAGCGCAGGGGTCAGATGCCCAATGAGATGCAAGAGAGCTCAGGGGTCCGATGCTCAATGAGATGCAAGAGAGCTCAGGGGTCAGATGCCCAATGAGATGCAAAAGAGGTCAGGGGTCAGATGCCCAATGAGACGCAAGAGAGCACAGGGGTCAGATGCCCAATGAGACGCAAGAGAGCACAGGGGTCAGATGCCCAATGAGATGCAAGAGAGCACAGTGGTCAGATGCCCAATGAGATGCAAGAGAGCTCAGGAGTCAGATGCCCAATGAGATGCAAGAGAGCTCAGGGGTCAGATACCCAATGAGATGCAAGAGAGCTTAGGGGTCAGATGCCCAATGAGATGCAAGAGAGGTCAGGGGTCAGATACCCAATGAGATGCAAGAGAGCGCAGGGGTCAGATGCCCAATGAGATGCAAAAGAGGTCAGGGGTCAGATGCCCAATGAGACGCAAGAGAGCACAGGGGTCAGATGCCCAATGAGACGCAAGAGAGCACAGGGGTCAGATGCCCAATGAGATGCAAAAGAGGTCAGGGGTCAGATGCCCAATGAGACGCAAGAGAGCACAGGGGTCAGATGCCCAATGAGACGCAAGAGAGCACAGGGGTCAGATGCCCAATGAGATGCAAGAGAGCGCAGTGGTCAGATGCCCAATGAGATGCAAGAGAGCTCAGGAGTCAGATGCCCAATGAGATGCAAGAGAGCTCAGGGGTCAGATACCCAATGAGATGCAAGAGAGCGCAGGGGTCAGATGTCCAATGAGATGCAAGAGACCTCAGGGGTCAGATGCCCAATGAGATGCAAAAGAGGTCAGGGGTCAGATGCCCAATGAGACACAAGAGAGCGCAGGGGTCAGACGCCCAATGAGATGCAAGAGAGCTCAGGGGTCAGATGCCCAATGAGACACAAGAGAGCACAGGGATCAGATGTCCAATGAGATGCAAGGGAGCGCAGGGGTCAGATGCCCAATGAGATGTAAGAGAACGCAGGGGTCAGATGCCTAATGAGATACAAGAGAGCACAGGGGTCAGATGCCCAATGAGATGTAAGAGAGCACAGGGGTCAGATGCCTAATGAGAAGCAAGAGAGATCAGGGGTCAGATGCCCAATGAGATGCAAGAGAGCTCAGGGGTCAGATGCCCAGAGAGCTATTTATTGTTTTGGACATTGCTGCTGAGCGCATGAATGGAGCTCTTCTGACCTTAGAGTCAAAGGTGGCTGTTTTGGATTCTAGGGGGGTAGGCGTTGAGTTCTCACTTGCTTAGGGAGACGTTAATCAAGGGAATGTCTAAATATCTAAAGCTTTATACCTTGTTAGATAAAGCTCAGACCTCCATGAAAAGATGTTTCAGAGGTGGTGGTTTTACATGGGTCAGGAAGGGTCACTTGCCTGGCTGTGGTTTCCAAGCACCCCCTTGGCAGGGGCGCCCTGTCCAGACCGCTTCCATTTTCCCTCAGTGTGGCAGAGGCAGCTGTCCAGAGCAGGGAAACAGAGGAATTCCGAGGCAGAGAGAGCGCAGAGGTAAGACCCGTAGCCTTTCATGAAAGATGAGGGTCAGGATCCAATGGTCCTGTCCAATGAATGCCATTTTGGTTCATCAAGAGATCCCAAACCTCCTAACTAAGGGGAACATCAGACAGGTTCCAAGGCTAATCAGGGTTTTGTGAGCACCATTCTCCCAGTCAAGAAGAAATTGTAGGGGGCTCCACCTGTGATCAGCCTCAGAGAGGTCAATGGGTCACTACACCTTTCTTCCAGCAGACTGGGCGACCATATTGGTGCTCAAGGATGCGTATCCGATCATTCCTTGTCACGGCTCCATCAGAACTACCCGCAGTTTCTCTTGGGTGTCATTCCGAGACTATAGTCCGCCCCCTCTAAGTTTTGCCTCCTTACTTATCTAGACCACATTCTCTTAATGTCTCAATCCAATGACATGGCGGCCCCTCATATGGAGATCCATGATCTCGCTCCCATGCCGGCCCCTCAAATGGAGATCCATGATCTCTCTCCTATGGCGGCCCCTCACATGGAGATCCATGATCTTGCTTCCATGGCGGCCCCTCATATGGAGATCCATGATCTCGCTCACATGGCAGCCCCTCATATGGAGATCCATGATCTCGCTCCCATGGCGGCCCCTCATATGGAGATCCATGATCTCGCTCCCAATGGCGGCCCCTCATATGGAGATCCATGATCTCGCTCCCATGTCAGCCCTCATATGGAGATCCATGATCTCGCTCCCATGGCGGCCCCTCATATGGAGATCCATGATCTCGCTCCCATGGGGGCCCCTCATATGGAGATCCATGATCTTGCTCCCATGGCGGCCCCTCAGATGGAGATCCATGATCTCACTCCCATGTCAGCCCTCATATGGAGATCCATGATCTCGCTCCCATGGCGGCCCCTCATATGGAGATCCATGATCTCGCTCCCATGGCGGCCCCTCAGATGAAGATCCATGATCTCGCTCACATGGCAGCCCCTCATATGAAGATCCATGATCTCTCTCCTATGGTGGCCCTTCATTTGGAGATCCACGATCTCGCTCCCATGGCAGCCCCTCATATGGGGATCCATGATCTCGATCCCATGGCAGCCCCTCATATGAAGATCCATGATCTCGCTCCCATGGCGGCCCCTCATATGGAGATCCATGATCTCTCTCCTATGGTGGCCCTTCATTTGGAGATCCACGATCTCGCTCCCATGGCAGCCCCTCATATGGGGATCCATGATCTCGATCCCATGGCAGCCCCTCATATGGAGATCCATGATCTCGCTCCCATGGCGGCCCCTCATATGGAGATCCATAATCTCTCTCCTATGGTGGCCCTTCATTTGGAGATCCACGATCTCGCTCCCATGGCAGCCCCTCATATGGGGATCCATGATCTCGATCCCATGGCAGCCCCTCATATGAAGATCCATGATCTCGCTCCCATGGCAGCCCCTCATATGGGGATCCATGATCTCGATCCCATGGCAGCCTCTCATATGAAGATCCATGATCTCACTCCCATGGCGGCCCCTCATTTGGAGATCCATGATGTCGCACCCATGGCGGCCCCTCTATGGAGATCGATGATCTCGCTCCCATGGGGGCCCCTCATATGGAGATCCATGATCTCTCTCCTATGGTGGCCCCTCATATGAAGATCCATGATCTCGCTCCCATGGGGGCCCCTCATATGGAGATCCATGATCTCTCTCCTATGGCGGCCCCTCATATGAAGATCCATGATCTCGCTCCCATGGCGGCCCCTCATATGGAGTTCCATGATCACGCTCCCATGGCGGACCCTCATGGAGACCCCTGATCTCGCTCCCATGGTGGCCCCTCACATGGAGATCCATGATCTCGCTTCCATGGCAGCCCCTCAGATGGAGATCCATGATCTTACTCCCATGGCGGCCCCTCATATGGAGATCCATGATCTTGCTCCCATGGCGGCCCCTCAGATGAAGATCCATGTTCTCGCTCCCATGGCGACCCCTCATATGGAGATCCATGATCTCGCTTCCATGGCAGCCCCTCAGATGGAGATCCATGATCTTACTCCCATGGCGGCCCCTCATATGGAGATCCATTATCTCGCTCCCACGGGGGCCCCTCATATGGAGATCCATGACCTCGCTCCCGTGGCGGCCCATCACAGGGAGATCCATGATCTCACTCCCATGGCGGCCCCTCACATGGAGATCCATGATCTCGCTCACGTGGTGGCCCCTCACATGGAGATCCATGATCTCGCTCCCATGGCGGCCCCTCATATGGAGATCCATGATCTCGCTCCCATGGCGGCCCCTCATATGTGTCAGGAATGGCACTCTGTCAAGAGCGGCACAGGGTACCCAGGTAGGTTTTGGGTGGCTGTGCCGAAGTAAGGTAGCAGATAAGCACACACAGCAGGGAGTTAAACAAGAAAGAAGAGTAGGAAACTGTAGCTGTGAGCCAAAAGGGGCAAAATATACAAAGGTACAAACAAACTGGATTCCCTCTTGGGGTGTATGCTGAAATGGGAAAGAGTGTTCCACGAACCTTAGGAAACTCCAGCCTTCTGCACAGATTGCTATAACAGAGGCCCACGCTGTATGCTCATGGCTGGGAACAACAGCAGTGGGTGTCTGTAACACTGAAAACGCGACAAGGGAAGGGGCAGAGGTTGCCTGCCGGAAACCAACAGGCAAGCTCTGTACAAAGGGATTACATAAGACACGTGAGAAGACAAGAACAGATATATCCAGCGAAAAGGAAGTCAATGAGCAATCTAGCAGAAGGAAATGAAGGAAAGGCAGTTAGACTGAATTAGATAACCTAAGGTGGATTACAGAGGACTCAAGGAAGAGAACAAGGGAGCAGCAGTCAGGAAAACAGAAGGGCTGCAAAGTAGGAAGCAGGTCTGCAGTCAAGAGTGGCACTAGGTGCAGGCAAACTGTAGTGGACTGCGGAGGACTGTAGTAGGCTGCAAGGCAGGGAGTCCAGAAGAACAGGACAGAGAGAGATTAGTAGTAGGCGACAGACAGAGAGCCCAAAAGAATAGGGCCGCGAGGTAGAGAGCCCAGAGGAGCAGGGCCGTAGGTAGCTAAGTGTAAAACAGGCTGTAAGGCAGAGGAGTGAAGCAAGCCGCAAGGCAGGGAGCCCAGAGGACAAGGGCTGTAGGCAGCGGAGGGAGACAGGCTGCAAGGAAGGAGCCCAGAGGACATGGGCTGTAGGCAGCGGAGGGAGCAGGCTGCAAGGAAGGAGCCAGGAGGACAAGGGCTGTAGGCAGCGAAGAGGTGCAGGCTGCAAGGTAGGGAGCCCAGAGGACAAGGGCTTGGAGACAGCAGAGTGTTGCAAGCTGCAAGGTAGGGAGCCCAGAGGACAAGGGCAGTAGGCAGCCGGAGTGAGGCAGGCTGTAGGCAGGGAGCCCAGAGGACAAGGACTGTAGGCAGCCGGAGTGAGGCAGGCTGCAGGGCAGGGAGCCCAGAGGACAAGGACTGTAGGCAGCCGGAGTGAGGCAGGCTGCAGGGCTGGGAGCCCAGAGGACAAGGACTGTAGGCAGCCGGAGTGAGGCAGTCTGCAGGGCAGGGAGCCCAGAGGACACTGGATCAAAACAGGATAATGCAGCAACAGGAACAGCATACAAAGTAAAGGGTCAAGGCAAACAGGAGCGGGGAGATCTCAAGATGCAAGACCCTGTGATCTTGCAGGCAGCTGCTTATATACAGCCCTGCCCTGTTCTGAGGCAGGCTAATTGACAGCACCTGGGGCACCTGATGACAATCTGCCTCCTCCCTCTCTGGTCCTGAGCAGGTGGAAGCAGCACTGGCCGCTAGGGCTTCTGGGGATTGTGGTCCCAATAACGATGAATGAGAATAGCCAGGAATTGAGGACTGTAGCCAGGTGCATTATGGTAAATGTAGTTAACTTAATAAAATAAGAAAGAACCAAAGTTGAGCAAATGGAAATAAAAGACCAAGGCGTGAAAAGGAGTTGTTCAAGGAGTATTAGGAGGATAAATGAGTACCAAGTAGTCCATGATGGTTGCCAATGCGTGTGCCAGCGGCGCGGGCATGACAATATGGAGATCCATGATCTCACTCACATGGCGGCCCCCCACATGGAGATCCATGATCTTGCTCCCATGGTGGCCCCTCACATGGAGATCCATGATCTCGCTCCCATGGCGGACCCTCATGGAGACCCTTGATCTCGCTCCCATGGTGGCCCCTCACATGGAGAGCCATGATCTCGCTCCCACGGTGGCCCCTCATATGGAGATCCATGATCTCGCTCCCATGGCGGCCACTCACATGGAGAGCCATGATCTCGCTCCCACGGTGGCCCCTCATATGGAGATCCATGATCTCGCTCCCATGGTGGCCCCTCACATGGAGAGCCATGATCTCGCTCCCACGGTGGCCCCTCATATGGAGATCCACGATCTCGCTCCCATGGCAGCCCCTCATATGGAGATCCATGATCTCGCTCCCATGGCAGTCCCTCACATGGAGATCCATGATCTCTCTCCTGTGGCGGCCCCTCATATGGAGATCCATGATCGCGCTCTCATGGCAGCCCCTCATATGGAGATCCATGATCGCGCTCTCATGGCAGCCCCTCATATGGAGATCCATGATCTCGCTCCCATGGCGGTCCCTCATATGGAGATCCATGATCTCGCTCCCATGGCGGCCCCTCATATGGAGATCCATGATCTCGCTCCCATGGCGGTCCCTCATATGGAGATCCATGATCTCGCTCCCATGGCGGCCCCTCATATGGAGATCCATGATCGCGCTCCCATGGCGGCCCCTCATATGGAGATCCATGATCTCGCTCCCACAGCGGCCCCTTACATGGGACTTTGACAGCTTGCGCCTCATCTCAATGCATAGCTCACAAAGCTTTTCAGTTGGTGTTTGGACTGAGAAGAATAATTGAACTGAGATAAAAGGTTATTCTTTTCCTCTCTTTGTGATGATTCTGAGACTGATAAAGAGGATGCAGCAGGTCTCAGTGGTCCTGATGACTCCTCTCTGGCCGTCTCAGGCTTGGTATCCGGCTGTGATAGATATCTCTATAGACTTTCCTCAGCTCATTGGGGTCTCAGTGGTCCTGATGACTCCTCTCTGGCCGTCTCAGGCTTGGTATCCGGCTGTGATAGATATCTCTATAGACTTTCCTCAGCTCATTGGGGTCTCAGTGGTCCTGATGACTCCTCTCTGGCCGTCTCAGGCTTGGTATCCGGCTGTGATAGATATCTCTATAGACTTTCCTCAGCTCATTGGGGTCTCAGTGGTCCTGAGGACTCCTCTCTGGCTGTCTCAGGTTTAGTATCCGGCTGTGATAGATATCTCTATAGACTTTCCTCGGCTCATCGGGGTCTCAGTGGTCCTGATGACTCCTCTCTGGCCATCATCTCGGGCTTGGTATCCGGCTGTGATAGATATCTCTATAGACTTTCCTCAGCTCATTGGGGTCTCAGTTGTCCTGATGACTCTTCTCTGGCATCTCAGGCTTGGTATCCAGCTGTGATAAAAATCTCTATAGACTTTCCTCAGCTCATTGGGGTCTCAGTGGTCCTGATGACTCCTCTCTGGCCATCATCTCGGGCTTGGTATCCGGCTGTGATAGATATCTCTATAGACTTGCCTCAAACCATCGGGGTCTCAGTGGTCCTGATGACTCTTCTCTGGCCTTCTAAGGCTTGGTATCTGGCTGTGATAGATATCTCTATAGACTTTCCTCGGCTCATTGGGGTCTCAGTGGTCCTGATGACTCCTCTCTGGCCGTCTCAGGCTTGGTATCCGGCTGTGATAGATATCTCTACAGACTTTCCTCAGCTCATTGGGGTCTCAGTGGTCCTGATGACTCCTCTCTGGCCATCTCAGGCTTGGTATCCGGCTGTGATAGATATCTCTATAGACTTTCCTCGGCTCATTGGGGTCTCAGTGGTCCTGATGACTCCTCTCTGGCCGTCTCAGGCTTGGTATCCGGCTGTGATAGATATCTCTATAGACTTTCCTCAGCTCATTGGGGTCTCAGTTGTCCTGATGACTCTTCTCTGGCATCTCAGGCTTGGTATCCGGCTGTGATAGATATCTCAATGGACTTTCCTCGGCTCATTGGGGTCTCAGTGGTCCTGACGACTCCTCTCTGGCCGTCTCAGGCCTGGTATCCAGCTATGATAGATATCCCTATAGACTTTCCTCATCTCATTGGGGTCTTAGTCGTCCTGATGACTCTTCTCTGGCCATCATCTCAGGCTTGGTATCCGCCTATGATAGATATCTCTATAGACTTTCCTCGGCTCATTGGGGTCTCAGTGGTCCTGATGACTCCTCTCCGGCCGTCTCAGGCTTGGTATCCGGCTGTGATAGATATCTCTATAGACTTTCCTCGGCTCATTGGGGTCTCAGTGGTCCTGATGACTCCTATCTGGCCGTCTCAGGCTTGGTATCCGGCTGTGATAGATATCTCTATAGACTTTCCTCGGCTAATCAGGGTCTCAGTGGTCCTGTTGACTCCTCTCTGGCCGTCTCAGGCTTGGTAGCTGGCTGTGATAGATATCTCTATAGACTTGCCTGGGCCCATCGGGGTCTCAGTTGTCCTGATGACTCTTCTCTGGCCGTCTCAGGCTTGGTATCCGGCTGTGATAGATATCTCTATAGACTTTCCTCGGCTCATTTGGGTCTCAGTGGTCCTGAGGACTCCTCTCTGGCTGTCTCAGGTTTGGTATCCGGCTGTGATAGATATCTCTATAGACTTTCCTCGGCTCATCGGGGTCTCAGTGGTCCTGGTGACTCCTCTCTGGCCTTCTCAGGCTTGGTAGTGTTAGGCAGAATCCCGTGCAGTTCCCTCAGGGACCACTACCCAGGATTAGGACTACAGGTGAGAGCAATAAATCCCCTTTGGTATCAGTCTGTACCACAAAGATTTAGTTGGTAGCTGTGGCTAAGTAGTCAGATTTATCTCAAGAGTGAGGTGAGCAGTATTCAGGGTTTACACAATAGGTATCACAGTCCTATGGAACAAGGAAACACTGACCAAAGCTTTGTATTAAAAAGAGAATATATATTTATTTTATACACATCTAGTTCAACACACGAATCACAGTTGATAAAGTAAGTTAAGTTTAGTCAAGGAAAAGTATATACAACTCCCTATTCAATTGTAAACAAATTTGCGGTAGAGTGAAAACTGAGCAAAACGGCACAGTGAAAACCAACTACAAATGGCACTCTAACAATTTAACGAAAGGGAGGGAAAGCACAAGTTAAACCGAAATATCTTCAGACACCCGCTAGCAACACTTCTCTGAAGTTTTGTGAACAAGTAATGCACAGTAACACTTTAGCAGAACGACAAGTGAATGAAAACTGAGCAAAATGGCACTCCACAAGTTAAAACAGTAGGAAGGAAGAGAGGTTTAGAAGATTGAGGTGCATCAACACATTTTTCATTGAAAATCAATGTAGTGAGAGCAGATCTAATGAATCAGCCAGAGTCAGGAGGCCTGAGCCAGAGTCAGTGGTACAGGACCAAGAGCTTAGGAGCAAAAATGTTCTTGTAGCTGCAGTCAAGTCTTTGGTAGACGAATATTGAAAAGGTAGATGTGAGGCGAAAGACAATGTTAAGAGAGAGGGCGGCCAATCCAACAAGTAGATAAAGTATTTAAAACACCTTTAGGGCTACCACGGGGAAAGGGAGGCCTGGCGGAACAATGTACCTTAAATGTGAAAAAGTGGCTGCTGTGGTGGTGGTTGTTCCTGGTAGTTCCTGCAGCGCAAGGGGTCCAGCAGAGGAAGAGAGGCTCTCGTCCTGGAGGAAGGTTTGAGACACTGCACTACCCAGGGATGAAACCAGCCGCGGGGCTGCCCAACAAAGTTTAAAAGGTACGCTCCTTTTAATCGCGGTCCAGGTCGATAGCTGCCTGGCTATCCGGTCTCCAAGTGCTGGGCACTGTCGATTCGACCAAGGCAGGTCCGGGGAAGCGATGGGTGAACTGGTTGTTCCCACCAGCTCAAGGGAAGAAGGCTCTTTCGATGAAGATTGCCTCTCGTCATGTGGAAGAAAAGTGGTGAGACGATCCGGCAGGGCTTCACCGGTGGTGTAGATGCTGAAGATGTCTGTGGCTTCTCTCCCCTTCGGTTCCGTAGTTCCAGTGGCGACGTCTTGCTCTTCCAGTCCTCAGGACCCTACTTTTATGCAGAAAGAGACCCATTCATAGAGCCCAGCTGTCACTCACACAGTGGAGTGGTCTTCTTGGCGGGAGACCCTGCATCCTATCAGGTTAGAGTGTGACCTGAGTTGCTGTGGCAACTCTGTCCAGGGGTTCTACTCCCCCTCCCAAACAAAAGACCAACCCCAGACTCAAAGGCGCCGAAGGAGGGCTTCTTGGCAGAAGCTCACCAAAAGTGTGAACCAAGGATCCCTGACCTGGGTTAGGAGTTTAGAGTAAGACATGAGAAAGAATTTATATTAAAGTTCTGGCAAATAAAACCTACCGGAGTAAAGTTAATAATAAAATAAACCGGCGGTATGTTAGAGGCTGTCAGTAGAAGTGTTAGCCTCGAACAATGGGAAAATCCCATTGGAAAATATTTGCGGTTGAATATTTAAGGTAGTAACCACTGCCACCAGCAAGAAACTTTATAGAGCGGGACTTTAAGGTACCCCCTCGAAAATGAACTGAGGGAAAAACTATTAACCCTTTCCAGTACCTCCATAGTAAGATGGGTTGGACTGGTTAAGTTTATAAGATTTGACTAGTAAAGTCAATGGGGACTTTATATTCCCTGGAAGACAGTAGTATGTCCCAGGGTATGGAGTCTATGTTTGGGGGTCGCTACGACACCCCTGTGTCACTGCACTGCGGGTGCTGTGTAACACATGTGAATAAAGATGTTGCTATGGGCGAGAGAAAATCCCATAGGCATTAAACATAAAAATAGCCTAGCACACACATAGCAAAAATGCCTAAGAGTAGGAAAAAGAGTCTCTTAGCAGGTAAAAAGAAACAAACCCTTCAAATCGGCAAAGCTGCTGGGGGACTCTATAGATAAGGGGAATTAGCCATAGAATGAGAATTGTCCCTAACACTCACCCCCACCCCCCAGACTAAGGGACAGGAGGATCTAATCCACTCCTGGATGAGTCTCTTACCTCTAGTCGGTTATAAACATCCTAGAGAGACCATCAGCATATTGGTGGTGACATCCTGACCTGTGCTCAATGGTAAAATCAAACCCTTGGAGGCAGATTGACCATCTTAGCAGTTTTGGGTTTTCCCCTTTCATTTGCATCAACCATCTCAAGGGTTGGTGGTCTGTTTGAATGGTGAAAGTAGACCCATACAAGTATGGTCTAAACTTCTTCAAAGCCCATACAATGGCAAAACATTCTCTCTCAATAGTTGCCCACCTTGTCTCAGGTTCCTTCAGTTTCCTACTGATGAAGCAAATGGGGCGCTCCCTACCTTTCTCATCCAGTTGACTGAGTACTGCACCTATACCTATATTGGAAGCATCTGTTTGTACAATGAAGGGTTGTGGTAGTCAGGAGCTCTGAGAACTGGAGCTTGACAAAGGGCTTTCTTCGGGCTTTCAAAGGCCTGATTGCACTCCTCATTCCATTTGATCTTTTTAGGGAACTTAGGAGAGGAGATTACATTCAGTGGAGAAGCTATGGACCCAAGGTTCTCAATGAAATTCCTGTAATACCCAGTGAGGCCTAGGAAGGCTCTCACCTGGGTTTGAGTAGAAGGGGTTGTCCAATTTTGCACAGCTTCAATCTTGCTGAGCAAAGGCCTTATTTCACCACCTCCTACCTCATGCCCAAGGTAGACCACTTTACTCTGACCAATTTGACATTTGCTTGGCTTTATGGTCAGATGGGCCTGCTCAAGAGCCTGAAAAACCTATCCTAGGTGGTCAACATGTTCTTTCCAAGTAGGGATGAACACTGCAATGTCATCCAAGTATGCCATACAGAAGTCCTCCATCCCATTCAGAACCTGATTAACCATCCTTTGGAATGTAGCAGGTGCATTCTTTAGTCCAAGAGGCATCACCTTAAATTGGTATAAGCCAACTGGGGTGGAGAATGCAGTTTTCTCCTTGGCATGGTCAGTCAGGGCTATTTGCCAATAGCCTGACGTGATGTGAAATGTGCTGAGGAGCTTGGCTGAACCAAGTCTATCCACCCGCTCAACTGTCCTTGGCAAAGGATGTGCATCAGTCTTGGTGACTGCATCTATAGTCGACACAGAATCTCAACTCTTTGGATCCTGCCTTTGGTACTAACACAACTGGGCTAGACCATGGACTAGTAGAGGGCTCTATTACCCTGAGATCAAGCATCTTGTTGACCTCTCCTTTGATGTGGGTTCTTACATTGTCTGACATCCTGTAGCCCCTGCTTTTGACAGGTAAACTGTCATCAGTTTTGATATCATGTTGGCCCCAAGGGGTCAAACCTGGTGTCAGAGAGAACAGAGGGGCAAATTGATTTAACAAAACTTTGCACTCCTCCTGTTGCTCAGGTGTCAGAATAGAAGAGAGATTGACTCCTTCTATTTTCTCATCTAAAGGTTTGCCTCTGAGGAGGTCAGGTAGAGGTTCGTTCTCCTCCTCCTCTTGAGCTGAAGCTAGAAGCAAAGCTCCCAGTTCTGGTCTCGAGATATAAGCTTTTAGACGGTTGATGTGAAAGACTCTAGGAGCCTCCTCAGGATTGCCTAAGTCCACCAGATAGTTCACCTCTCCAAGTTTTCCCACAACCTTGAAGGGCCCCATCCATTTGTCCTGCAAGGCCCTCTGCCTTGTGGGGACCATAACAAGAACTAGCTGGTCTTGAGAAAACTCAACCATGTTGGCCTTCTGGTCATGCTAATGTTTGACCAGAGCCTGACCTGCTTTCAAGTTATGACTTGCCTCAGCCATCATGTGTGACATTCTCCTCCGGAGTCCTATCACAGTCACTGACTCTGACTGGTGTGGGGGAAGGAGCACTCTCCAACCCCTCCTTGATCAGGGCCAATGGACCTCTGACCGGATGGCCATAGAGAAGTTCAAAGGGACTGTAACCCACTCCCTCCTGAGGGACTTCTCTATATGCAAAGAGAAGGCATGGCAGTAGAAGATCCCACTTTTTCTTAAGGGGGTCTTCTAAGGCACCTATCATGCTCTTCATGGTTCTGTTGAACCTTTCTACCGATCCATTTGTCTGAGGGTGGTATGCTGTTGAGAACTTGTAGGTAACTCCACAGTTTTTACACATGGGTTACATGTAGTGGGACATAAAATTTGACCCCCTGTCGGATATTACCTCCTTAGGAAACCAAACCCTGGTAAAAATACAAAGGAGGGCCTTAGCCACAGCCGGAGCTGTAACAGTCCTCATAGGAATTGCTTCAGGGAACCTAGTAGCATGGTCTACTACAACAAGGATAAACCTGTTGCCTGAAGAAGTTGGAGGATCAAGGGGACCAACAATGTCGATTCCTACCCTCTCAAATGGTACTCCCACCACAGGGAGAGGCACTAAGGGTGCAATGTTCTTGGAGCCACTTTTACCAGTAGTTTGGCAAATGTGGCAACTCTTGCAATACTTTTCTACCTCAGCCCCCATTTTAGGCCAATAAAAGTAGAGAGAGAGCCTTTCCTTGGTCTTCTTGAAGCTCAAGTGACCAGCCAAAGGTATCTCATGGGCTAGTTGCAAGAATTGGAGTCTGTTTGCTTGGGGCACCACAAGTCTCTTGTAGTCTCCAGGGGTTGACTCTGTTGGTTCACTATAGAAGAGGCCATCTTCCCAGTGTAATCTATACTTCCCAGGCTCTTGCCCTTCAAGCTGAGAAGCTGCCTGGTGGTGAAGACCTTCCAGAGATGGACATTCTCTTTGTCCCTTACTGAAATCTGCCCTTTGGGGTCCACCTTCTGCCAGTAAGGACTGCAGCTCAGGATGGTCCACAGGGTCAAGATCGCCAATGAGTTCCTGGCCTCCTACTAGATCTGAGTCCTCAGGCTCTAGTTCAACCACACAGGGTGGTACCTCACTCTCAGTCTCAGCTGGAGGAGGAATCACAGGTGTGATTTGTGCTAACCTAGAAGATTTCCTGGTTGGCAGCACTGGAGTGCTTTCCGCTGTCTTCTTCCTTGAAGTCTTCGGTTTCCCCTTTGCTTCTGGTTGCTTGGAAATAGCAATTAGTAACTCCAGTGGGGTAGGAGTGATTTCTTTTTTTATCATCTTCTTAGGAGAGCGTCTCAAGGTCCTCTCCCTTGCAGGTCTGGTAAGCTCCTGTAATCCCTTACTAGGAGATCTGGGAGTACTTGACACTACTCCCATGTCTTTCAGATAATTGCCCAACAGCACCCTTCCTGGTACTTCAGATTGTACACTTACAGGTATCCTGACAGTCATTTCATAGCACTGGATGCCAGTAAAGACTGCAGTTCAGGATCTGATCTGAGAGCTGGTAATTGGGGAAGCATCTGCACAGGCCCTCCAGCTAACTTGGTGAGGCGTTTGGGTGCCTTAGCAACATTCTCCACCTTGAAAAAAGATTTGTCCACCACAGTTATGCTGGCTCCAGTGTCTCTAATGGCAGGGGTCTCCTGACCATTGACTAGGACACTGTCTTTATAATACTCTTTAGTATTAGGAGGGATAGAATTATACACATCTAAATTCTGCTGTTCCCACAACCCTAGGGATACTAAAGAAACACTAGCTGAGACTCTGATGGGATCTTCAGCCAGTAATTGAAAGTTTCCACTGACCATATGTACTTCCTCCTCTGGAGCGAAGGCTAAGGAGACAGTGTGGACCCCTGAAGCTTTACCTTTACATCTGGGATCCCCTTTCACATGATCAGTAGAGCCACAAACATAACATTTCCCAAATGTCTTTAAGAATGGTGGCTTGTTCTGACCTCCTTCTGGTCTGGGACCAGAAGGTACACTAGCCTGATTAGGTTTCCCTTGTGGCTTACCCTTAGAATTTTGTTTGGTGCCCTCTTTGGAATTGAAATTATTTGAATTCTCTTTGTTGTCTTTCTTAGGCTGCTTTCCCTCATCCTTTTTCTGAGTTACCCCAGAATCCTTGTGAGTGGCCCTGTTGGTAACCCACAGGTCAGCAGCCTTGGCTAGTTTCTTAGAATCTAATTCTTTTGAATCAGCCAAGTGCTGTCTGAGCTCAGGAGAGCTCATAGACAGACTCCATCATAACAAGATCCTTCATTCCGTCATAAGTGTTAACTCTGTAACCCTTAATCCATCCCTCTAAGTTCTTCAAACATTCATTCACCCAAGTAGCCCAAGGGGTACTATCATGCTTTTTGAGGGTCCTAAACCTCTTAAGGTACTGGGAAGGAGTCTTCCCAAATCTAGCTATCAAAGCTAGTTTTACACATTCATAATCCATCCTATCCACCTCCCCCAACTCCATTACCACATCAGATGCAACAGGGGGCCTAGTGAATAGCCAGGGGATCAACTGATTCCCTGTGATATCCTGGAGTCCATGATTATATTCAAACATAGCAAGCCAATCTAATACATCCAACTTCATTTCATACATACCCACAATCTCTTTAGGCATCCGGGGTCTTTCTGGACTGGAAGATCTAGAGGATTCGGGGAGAGAAGCATTTTCCAAAGACTATTTCTTCATCTCAAGCTCATGGTTGAGCTCCATTTCTTTGAGCCTTAGTTCCTGATGCCTCTGTTCAGTTTGGGCACTAATTCTTTTGAATTTAAGTCACGTCTCATTTTTTCCAGAGATATAAATTCAGGACTTAATGTGGGACCTGGTAAGGGTCCAGTAGCTACAGGTTGAGGCCCTTGAACAGGCAGAGGACCAGAGGGGGTGATACTGTTATCCTCCTCTTCCTCATCTGACTCAACAATAACATTTTCGACATTATCCTCATTACTGTTTGCCACATTTGCTGGAGTAGTAGGGCCTACAGCACCACTATCCAGACTTTGTATCTCTAACAGTATATCAATCATTTCTGTTTTCTTGCCTTTGACAGGAAGACCTTTCTGTCTGCACAAATCTTTAAGATAATCAGCAGTTTTTGCAAGGAGGGTCACCTGACTATAACTTTCCATGCTTGACTTTGTTAAAATAACGTTTTGTGATCGTTAACCTTGTGGTTAATTGAACCAAGGTACTAGTAGCACACTAAAATGTAAATCCAATACTTTTATCCTCACCGCTGTACACCAGTGTTAGGCAGAATCCTGTGCAGTTCCCTCAGGGACCACTACCCAGGATTAGGACTACAGGTGAGAGCAATAAATCCCCTTTGGTATCAGTCTGTACCACAAAGATTTAGTTGGTAGCTGTGGCTAAGCAGTCAGACTTATCTCAAGAGGGAGATGAGCAGTATTCAGGGTTTACACAATAGGTATCACAGTACCATGGAACAAGGAAACACTGACCAAAGCTTTGTATCAAAAAGAGAATATATATTTATTTTATACACATCTAGTTCAACACATGAATCACAGTTGATAAAGTAAGTTAAGTTTAGTCAAGGAAAAGTATATACAACTCCCTATTCAATTGTAGACAAGTTTGCGGTAGAGTGAAAACTGAACAAAACGGCACAAATGGCACTCTAACAATTTAATGAAAGGGAGGGAAAGCACAAGTTAAACCGAAATATCTTCAGACACCCCCTGGCAACACTTCCCTGAAGTTTGTGAACAAGTAATGCACAGTAATACTTTAGCAGAAAGATAAGTGAATGAAAACTGAGCAAAATAGCACCCCACAAGTTAAAACAGTAGGAAGGAAGAGAGGTTTAGAAGATTGAGGTGCATCAACACATTTTTCATTGAAAATCAATGTAGTGAGAGCAGATCTAATGAATCAGCCAGAGTCAATAGGCCTGAGCCAGAGTCAGTGGTACAGGACCAAGAGCTTAGGAGCAAAAATGTTCTTGTAGCTGCAGTCAAGTCTTTGGTTAACGAATATTAAAAAGGTGGATGCAAGGCGAAAGACAATGTTAGACGAAAGGGCGGCCAACCCAACAGGTAGGTAAAGGATTTAAAACACCTTTAGGGCTACCATACAGAAAGGGAGGACTGGCGGAACAAAGAACCTTTAAATGAAGAAGTGGCTCCTGCGGTGGCGGTTGTTCCTGGTAGTTCCTGCAGGTAGAGGGGTCCAGCAGAGGAAGAGAGGCTCTCGTCGTGGTGGAAGGTTCGAGACACTGAACTACCCTGGGATGAAACCAGCTGCGGTGCTGCCAAACGAAGTTTAAAAGGTATGCCCCTTTTAATCGCGGTCCGGGTCAATAGCTGCCTGGCTATCCGGTCTCAAGTGCTGTGCACTGTCGATTCGACCACGGCAGGTCCGGGGAAGCGATGGGTGAACTGGTTGTTCCCACCAGCTCAAGGGAAGAAGGCTCTTTCGATGAAGATCTCCTCTCGTCGTGTGGAAGAAAAGTGGTGAGACGATCCGGCACGGCTTCACCGGTGGTGTAGATGCTGAAGATGTCTGTTGCTTCTCTCCCCTTCGGTTCCGTAGTTCCAGTGGCGACGTCTTGCCCTTCCAGTCCTCAGCACTCTGCTTTTATGCAGAAAGAGACCCATTCATACAGCCTAGCTGTCACTCACACAGTGGAGTGGTCTTCTTGCGGGAGGCCCTCCAGCCTATCAGGTTAGAGTGCGACCTGAGTTGCTGCGGCAACTCTGTCCAGAAGTTCTACTCCCCCTCCCAAACAACAGATCCATCCCAGACTCAGAGGCACTGAAAGGAGGGCTTCTTGGCAGCAGCCCGCCAAAAGAGCGAACAAAGGATCCCCGACCTGGGTTAGGAGTTTAGAGTAAGACACGAGAAAGAATTTATATTAAAGTTCTGGCAAATAAAACCTACCCGAGTAAAGTTAATAATAAAATAAACCTGCGGTATGTTAGAGTCTGTCAGTAAAAGTGTTAGCCTCGAACAATGGGAAAATCCCATAGGAAAATATTTGCGGTTGAATATTTACGGTACTAACCACTGCCACCAGCCAGAAACTTTATAGAGCGGGACTTTCAGGTACACCCTCGAAAATGAACCCAATGGAAAAACTATTAACCCTTTCCAGTACCTGCATAGTAGGATGGGTTGGACTGGTTAAGTTCATTAGATTTGACTAGTAAAGTCAATGGGGACTTTACATGCTTTGGGAGACAGTAGTCAGTCCCAGGGTATGGATTCTATGTTAGGGGCTCACTAGGACACCCCTGTGTCACTGCACTGAGGGTGCTGTGTAACACATGTGAATAAAGATGGTTCCTATGGGTGAGAGAAAATCCCATAGGCATTAAACACAAAAATAGCCTAGAACACACATAGCAAAAATGCCTAAGAGTGGGAAAAAGAGTCTCACTCTTAGCAGGTAAAAAAAAACAAAAAACTTCAAATCCAGCAAAGCTGCTGGGGGACTCTATAGGTAAGGGAAATTAGCCATAGAATGAGAATTCTCCCTAACAATATCCGTCTGTGATAGATATCTCTATTGACTTTCCTCGGCTCATTGTGGTCTCAATGGTCCTGAAGGCGCCTCACTGGCCATCTCAGGCTTGGTATCCGGCTTTGATAGATATCTCTATAGACTTTCCTCGGCTCATTGGGGTCTCAGTGGTCCTGATGACTCCTCACTGGCCATCTCAAGCTTGGTATCTGGCTGTGATAGATATCTCCATAGACTTGCCTCGGCCCATCGGGGTCTCAGTGGTCCTGATGACTCCTCTCTGGCCATCTCAGGCTTGGTATCTGGCTGTGATAGATATCTCTGTAGACTTTCCTCGGCTCATCGGGGTCTCAGTGGTCCTGGTGACTCCTCTCTGGCCGTCTCAGGCTTGGTATCCGGCTGTGATAGATATCTCTACAGACTTTCCTCAGCTGATTTGGGTCTCAGTGGTCCTGATGACTCCTCTCTGGCCGTCTCAGGCTTGGTATCCGGCTGTGATAGATATCTCTATAGACTTTCCTCGGCTCATTGGGGTCTCATTCGTCCTGATGACTCTTCTCTGGCGTCTCAGGCTTGGTATCTGGCTGTGATAGATATCCCTATAGACTTTCCTCGGCTCATTGGGGTCTCAGTGGTCCTGATGACTCCTCTCTGGTCGTCTCAAGCTTGGTATCCGGCTGTGATAGATATTTCTATAGACTTTCCTCGGCTCATTGGGGTCTTAGTGGTCCTGATGACGCCTCTCTGGCCATCGTCTCAGGCTTGGTATCCAGCTGTGATAGATATCTCTATAGACTTTCCTTGGCTCAATGGGGTCAAAGTGGTCCTCATGACGCCTCTCTGGCCAACTCAGGCTTGGTATCCGGCTGTGATAGATATCTCTATTGACTTTCCTCGGCTCATTGGGGTCCCAGTGGTCCTGACGACTCTCTCTGGCCATCTCAGGCTTGGTATCCAGCTGTGATAAATATCTCTATAGACTTTCCTCAGCTCATCTGGGTCTCAGTGGTCCTGATGACTCCTCTCTGGCCGTCTCAAGCTTGGTATCTGGCTGTGATAGATATCTCTATAGACTTTCCTCGGCTCATCAGGGTCTCAGGGGTCCTGATGACTCCTCTCTGTCCATTTCAGGCTTGGTATCTGGCTGTGATAGATATCTCTATATACTGTTTCAGCTCATTGGGGTCTCAATGGTCCTGATGACTCCTCTCTGGCCGTCTCAGGCTTGGTGTCCGGCTGTGATAGATATCTCTATAGACTTTCCTCGGCTCATCAGGGCCTCAGTGGTCCTGATGACTCCTCTCTGGCCCTCTCAGGCTTGGTATCCGGCTGTGATAGATATTTCTACAGACGTTCCTCGGCTCATTGGGGTCTCAGTGGTCCTGATGATGCCTCTCTGGCCCTCGTCTCAGGCTTGGTATCTGACTGTGATAGATATCTCTATAGACTTTCCTCAGCTCATTGGGGTCAAAGTCGTCGTGATGACTCTTCTCTGGCGTCTCAGGCTTCGTATCCGGCTGTGATAGATATCTCTATAGACATTCCTCAGCTCATTGGGGTCTCATTGGTCCTGATGACGTCTCTCTGGCCATTGTCTCAGGCTTGGTATCCGGCTGTGATAGATATTTCTATAGACTTTCCTTGGCTCAATGGGGTCTCAGTGGTCCTGATGACGCCTCTCTGGCTATCTCAGGCTTGGTATCCGGCTGTGATAGATATCTCTATAGACTTTCCTCGCCTCATTGGGGTCTCAGTGGTCCTGATGACTCTCTCTGCCATCTCAGGCTTGTTATCCAGCTGCGATAAATATCTCTATAAGCTTTCCTCTGATCATCGGGGTCTCAGTGGTCCTGATGACTCCTCTCTGACCGTCTCAGGCTTGGTATCCGGCTGTGATAGATATCTCTATAGACGTTCCTCGGCTCATTGGGGTCTCAATGGTCCTGATGGCGCCTCTCTGGCCCTCGTCTCAGGCTTGGAATCCCGCTGTGATAGATATCTCTATAGACTTTCCTCGGCTCTTTGGGGGTCTCAGTCGTCCTGATGACTCCTTTCTGGCATCTCAGGCTTGGTATCTGGCTTTGATAGATATCTCTATATACTTTCCTCGGCTCATTGGGGTCTCAATGGTCCTGATGACTCCTCTCTGGCCGTCTCAGGCTTGGTGTCCGGCTGTGATAGATATCTCTATAGACTTTCCTCAGCTCATCAGGGCCTCAGTGGTCCTGATGACTCCTCTCTGGCCCTCTCAGGCTTGGTATCCGGCTGTGATAGATATTTCTATAGACGTTCCTCGGCTCATTGGGGTCTCAGTAGTCCTGATGATGCCTCTCTGGCCCTCGTCTCAGGCTTGGTATCCCGCTGTGATAGATATTGTTATAGACTTTACTCAGCTCATTGGGGTTCTCAGTCATCCTGATGACTCCTCTCTGGCCATCTCAGGCTTGGTATCCGGCTGTGATAGATATCTCTATAGACTTTCCTCTGCTCATTGGGGTCTCTGTGGTCCTGAGGACTCCTCTCTGGCTTTCGTCACAGGCTTGGTATCCGGCTATAATAGACATCTCTATAGACTTTCCTCGGCTCATTCGGATCTCAGTGGTCCTGATGACTCCTCTCTGGCAATCTCAGGCTTGGTATCTGACTGTGATAGATATCTCTATAGACTTTCCTCAGCTCATTGGGGTCAAAGTCGTCCTGATGACTCTTCTCTGGCGTCTCAGGATTCGTATCCGGCTGTGATAGATATCTCTATAGACTTTCCTCGGCTCATTGGGGTCTCATTGGTCATGATGACGTCTCTCTGGCCATTGTCTCAGGCTTGGTATCCGGCTGTGATAGATATTGCTATAGACTTTCCTTGGCTCAATGGGGTCTCAGTGGTCCTGATGACGCCTCTCTGGCCATCTCAGGCTTGGTATCCGGCTGTGATAGATATCTATATAGACTTTCCTCGGCTCATTGGGGTCTCAGTGGTCCTGACGACTCTCTCTGGCCATTTCAGGCTTGTTATCCAGCTGCGATAAATATCTCTATAGGCTTTCCTCTGATCATCGGGGTCTCAGTGGTCCTGATGACTCCTCTCTGACCATCTCATGCTTGATATCCGGCTGTGATAGATATCTCTATAGACGTTCCTCGGCTCATTGGGGTCTCAATGGTCCTGATGGCGCCTCTCTGGCCCTCGTCTCAGGCTTGGAATCCCGCTGTGATAGATATCTCTATAGACTTTCCTCAGCTCATTGGGGTCAAAGTCGTCCTGATGACTCTTCTCTGGCGCCTCAGGCTTCGTATCCGGCTGTGATAGATATCTCTATAGACATTCCTCAGCTCATTGGGGTCTCATTGGTCCTGATGACGTCTCTCTGGCCATTGTCTCAGGCTTGGTATCCGGCTGTGATAGATATTTCTATAGACTTTCCTTGGCTCAATGGGATCTCAGTGGTCCTGATGACGCCTCTCTGGCTATCTCAGGCTTGGTATCCGGCTGTGATAGATATCTCTATAGACTTTCCTCGCCTCATTGGGGTCTCAGTGGTCCTGACGACTCTCTCTGCCATCTCAGGCTTGTTATCCAGCTGCAATAAATATCTCTATAAGCTTTCCTTTGATCATCGGGGCCTCAGTGGTCCTGATGACTCCTCTCTGACCATCTCAGGCTTGGTATCCGGCTGTGATAGATATCTCTATAGACGTTCCTCGGCTCATTGGGGTCTCAATGGTCCTGATGGCGCCTCTCTGGCCCTCATCTCAGGCTTGGAATCCCGCTGTGATAGATATCTCTATAGACTTTCCTCGGCTCTTTGAGGGTCTCAGTCGTCCTGATGACTCCTTTCTGGCATCTCAGGCTTGGAATCTGGCTTTGATAGATATCTCTATATACTTTCCTCGGCTCATTGGGGTCTCAATGGTCCTGATGACTCCTCTCTGGCCGTCTCAGGCTTGGTGTCCGGCTGTGATAGATATTTCTATAGACTTTCCTTGGCTCAATGGGATCTCAGTGGTCCTGATGACGCCTCTCTGGCTATCTCAGGCTTGGTATCCGGCTGTGATAGATATCTCTATAGACTTTCCTCGCCTCATTGGGGTCTCAGTGGTCCTGACGACTCTCTCTGCCATCTCAGGCTTGTTATCCAGCTGCAATAAATATCTCTATAAGCTTTCCTTTGATCATCGGGGTCTCAGTGGTCCTGATGACTCCTCTCTGACCATCTCAGGCTTGGTATCCGGCTGTGATAGATATCTCTATAGACGTTCCTCGGCTCATTGGGGTCTCAATGGTCCTGATGGCGCCTCTCTGGCCCTCGTCTCAGGCTTGGAATCCCGCTGTGATAGATATCTCTATAGACTTTCCTCGGCTCTTTGAGGGTCTCAGTCGTCCTGATGACTCCTTTCTGGCATCTCAGGCTTGGTATCTGGCTTTGATAGATATCTCTATATACTTTCCTCGGCTCATTGGGGTCTCAATGGTCCTGATGACTCCTCTCTGGCCGTCTCAGGCTTGGTGTCCGGCTGTGATAGATATTGCTATAGACTTTCCTCAGCTCATTGGGGTTCTCAGTCATCCTGATGACTCCTCTCTGGCCATCTCAGGCTTGGTATCCGGCTGTGATAGATATCTCTATAGACTTTCCTCGGCTCATTGGGGTCTCTGTGGTCCTGAGGACACTTCTCTGGCTATCGTCACAGGCTTGTATCCGGCTATAATAGACATCTCTATAGACTTTCCTGGGCTCATTGGGATCTCAGTGGTCCTGATGACTCCTCTCTGGCAATCTCAGGCTTGGTATCTGACTGTGAAAGATATCTCTATAGACTTTCCTCAGCTCATTGGGGTCAAAGTCGTCCTGATGACTCTTCTCTGGCGTCTCAGGATTCGTATCCGGCTGTGATAGATATCTCTATAGACTTTCCTCGGCTCATTGGGGTCTCATTGGTCATGATGACGTCTCTCTGGGCATTGTCTCAGGCTTGGTATCCGGCTGTGATAGATATTGCTATAGACGTTCCTTGGCTCAATGGGGTCTCAGTGGTCCTGATGACGCCTCTCTGGCCATCTCAGGCTTGGTATCCGGCTGTGATAGATATCTATATAGACTTTCCTCGGCTCATTGGGGTCTCAGTGGTCCTGACGACTCTCTCTGGCCATCTCAGGCTTGTTATCCAGCTGCGATAAATATCTCTATAGGCTTTCCTCTGATCATCAGGGTCTCAGTGGTCCTGATGACTCCTCTCTGACCGTCTCATGCTTGGTATCCGGCTGTGATAGATATCTCTATAGACGTTCCTCGGCTCATTGGGGTCTCAATGGTCCTGATGGCACCTCTCTGGCCCTCGTCTCAGGCTTGGAATCCCGCTGTGATAGATATCTCTATAGACTTTCCTCGGCTCATTGGGGGTCTCAGTCGTCCTGATGACTCCTCTCTGCCCATCTCAGGTTTGGTATCCAGCTGTGATAGATATCTCTAGAGACTTTCCTCGGCTCATTGGGGTCTCAGTGGTCCTGAGGACTCCTCTCTGGCTATCGTCTAAGACTTGGTATCTGGCTGTGATAGACATCTCTATAGACTTTCCTCAGCTCATTGGGGTCTCAGTGGTCCTGATAACTCCTCTCTGGCAATCTCAGGCTTGGTATCCGACTGTGATAGATATCTCTATAGACTTTCCTCGGCTCATTGGGGTCTCAGTCGTCCTAATGACTCTTCTCTGGCGTCTCAGGCTTCGTATCCGGCTATGATAGATATCTCTATAAGCTTTCCTCTGATCATCGGGGTCTCAGTGGTCCTGATGACTCCTCTCTGGCCATCTCAGGCTTGGTATCCGGCTGTGATAGATATCTCTATAGATTTTCCTCGGCTCATTGGGGTCTTAATGGCCCTGATGACTCATCTTTGGTCATCTCTGGCTTGGTATCAGGCTGTGATAGATATCTCTATAGACTTTCCTCGGCTCATCAGGGTCTCAGTGGTTCTGATGACTCCTCTCTGGCCGTCTCAGGCTTGATATCCGGCTGTGATAGATATCTCTATAGACGTTCCTCGGCTCATTGCGGTACCATTTGTTCTGATGACTCCTCTCTGGCCATTTCAGGCTTGGTATCCGGCTGTGATAGATATCTCTATAGACTTTCCTCGGCTCATTGGGTTCTCAGTCGTCCTGATGCCTCTTCTCTGGCGTCTCAGGCTTCGTATCTGGTTGTGATAGATATCTCTATAGACTTTCCTCGGCTCATTGGAGTCTCAATGGTCCTGATGACTCCTCTCTGGCCGTCTCAGGCTTGGTGTCCGGCTGTGATAGATATCTCTATAGTCTTTCCTCGGCTCATCAGGGCCTCAGTGGTCTTGATGACTCCTCTCTGGCCCTCTCAGTCTTGGTATCCGGCTGTGATAGATATTTCTATAGACGTTCCTCGGCTCATTGGGGTCTCAGTGGTCCTGATGATGCCTCTCTGGCCCTCGTCTCAGGCTTGGTATCCCGCTGTGATAGATATTGCTATAGACTTTCCTCAGCTCATTGGGGTTCTCAGTCATCCTGATGACTCCTCTCTGGCCATCTCAGGCTTGGTATCCGGCTGTGATAGATATCTCTATAGACTTCCCTCGGCTCATTGGGGTCTCTGTGGTCCTGAGGACTCCTCTCTGGCTATCGTCACAGGCTTGGTATCCGGCTATAATAGACATCTCTATAGACTTTCCTCGGCTCATTGGGATCTCAGTGGTCCTGATGACTCCTCTCTGGCAATCTCAGGCTTGGTATCTGACTGTGATAGATATCTCTATAGACTTTCCTCAGCTCATTGGGGTCAAAGTCGTCCTGATGACTCTTCTCTGGCGTCTCAGGATTCGTATCCGGCTGTGATAGATATCTCTATAGACTTTCCTCGGCTCATTGGGGTCTCATTGGTCATGATGACGTCTCTCTGGCCATTGTCTCAGGCTTGGTATCCGGCTGTGATAGATATTGCTATAGACTTTCCTTGGCTCAATGGGGTCTCAGTGGTCCTGATGACGGCTCTCTGGCCATCTCAGGCTTGGTATCCGGCTGTGATAGATATCTATATAGACTTTCCTCGGCTCATTGGGGTCTCAGTGGTCCTGACGACTCTCTCTGGCCATCTCAGGCTTGTTTTCCAGCTGCGATAAATATCTCTATAGGTTTTCTTCTGATCATCAGGGTCTCAGTGGTCCTGATGACTCCTCTCTGACCGTCTCATGCTTGGTATCCGGCTGTGATAGATATCTCTATAGACGTTCCTCGGCTCATTGGGGTCTCAGTGGTCCTGATGGCGCCTCTCTGGCCCTCGTCTCAGGCTTGGAATCCCGCTGTGATAGATATCTCTATAGACTTTCCTCGGCTCATTGGGGGTCTCAGTCGTCCTGATGACTCCTCTCTGCCCATCTCAGGTTTGGTATCCAGCTGTGATAGATATCTCTAGAGACTTTCCTCGGCTCATTGGGGTCTCAGTGGTCCTGAGGACTCCTCTCTGGCTATCGTCTAAGACTTGGTATCTGGCTGTGATAGACATCTCTATAGACTTTCCTCGGCTCATTGGGGTCTCAGTGGTCCTGATAACTCCTCTCTGGCAATCTCAGGCTTGGTATCCGACTGTGATAGATATCTCTATAGACTTTCCTCGGCTCATTGGGGTCTCAGTCGTCCTAATGACTCTTCTCTGGCGTCTCAGGCTTCGTATCCGGCTATGATAGATATCTCTATAAGCTTTCCTCTGATCATCGGGGTCTCAGTGGTCCTGATGACTCCTCTCTGGCCATCTCAGGCTTGGTATCCGGCTGTGATAGATATCTCTATAGATTTTCCTCGGCTCATTGGGGTCTTAATGGCCCTGATGACTCATCTTTGGTCATCTCTGGCTTGGTATCAGGCTGTGATAGATATCTCTATAGACTTTCCTCGGCTCATCAGGGTCTCAGTGGTTCTGATGACTCCTCTCTGGCCGTCTCAGGCTTGGTGTCCGGCTGTGATAGATATCTCTATAGACTTTCCTCGGCTCATCAGGGCCTCAGTGGTCTTGATGACTCCTCTCTGGCCCTCTCAGTCTTGGTATCCGGCTGTGATAGATATTTCTATAGACGTTCCTCGGCTCATTGGGGTCTCAGTGGTCCTGATGATGCCTCTCTGGCCCTCGTCTCAGGCTTGGTATCCGGCTGTGATAGATATCTCTATAGACTTTCCTCAGCTCATTGGGGTTCTCAGTCATCCTGATGACTCCTCTCTGGCCATCTCAGGCTTGGTATCCGGCTGTGATAGATATCTCTATAGACGTTCCTCGGCTCATTGCGGTACCATTTGTCCTGATGACTCCTCTCTGGCCATTTCAGGCTTGGTATCCGGCTGTGATAGATATCTCTATAGACTTTCCTCGGCTCATTGGGGTCTCTGTGGTCCTGAGGACTCCTCTCTGGCTATCGTCACAGGCTTGGTATCCAGCTGTAATAGACATCTCTATAGACTTTCCTCGGCTCATTGGGATCTCAGTGGTCCTGATGACTCCTCTCTGGCAATATCAGGCTTGGTATCTGACTGTGATAGATATCTCTATAGACTTTCCTCAGCTCATTGGGGTCAAAGTCGTCCTGATGACTCTTCTCTGGCGTCTCAGGCTTCGTATCCGGCTGTGATAGATATCTCTATAGACTTTCCTCGGCTCATTGGGGTCTCATTGGTCCTGATGACGTCTCTCTGGCCATTGTCTCAAGCTTGGTATCCGGCTGTGATAGATATTTCTATAGACTTTCCTTGGCTCAATGGGGTCTCAGTGGTCCTAATGACGCCTCTCTGGCCATCTCAGGCTTGGTATCCAGCTGTGATAGATATCTCTATAGACTTTCCGCGGCTCATTGGGGTCTCAGTAGTCCTGACGACTCTCTCTGGCTATCTCAGGCTTGTTATCCAGCTGCGATAAATATCTCTATAGGCTTTCCTCTGATCATCGGGGTCTCAGTGGTCCTGATGACTCCTCTCTGACTGTCTCAGGCTTGGTATCCAGCTGTGATAGATATCTCTAGAGAGTTTCCTCGGCTCATTGGGGTCTCAGTGGTCCTGAGGACTCCTCTCTGGCTATCGTCTAAGGCTTGGTATCTGGCTGTGATAGACAGCTCTATAGACTTTCCTCAGCTCATTGGGGTCTCAGTGGTCCTGATGACTCCTCTCTGGCAATCTCAGGCTTGGTATCCAACTGTGATAGATATCTCTATAGACTTTCCTCGGCTCATTGGGGTCTCAGTCGTCCTGATGACCCTTCTCTGGCGTCTCAGGCTTCGTATCCGGCTACGATAGATATCTCTATAGACTTTCCTCGGCTCATTGGGGTCTCATTGGCCCTGATGACTCCTCTCTGGCCATCTCAGGTTTGGTATCCGGCTGTGATAGATATCTCTATAGACTTTCCTCGGCTCATTGGGGTCTCAATGGCCCTGATGACTCCTCTCTGGCCATCTCTGGCTTGGTATCCGGCTGTGATAGATATCTCTATAGACTTTCCTTGGCTCATCAGGGTCTCAGTGGTTCTGATGACTCCTCTCTGGCCGTCTCAGGCTTGATATCTGGCTGTGATAGATATCTCTATAGACGTTCCTCGGCTCATTGCGGTACCATTTGTCCTGATGACTCCTCTCTGGCCATTTCAGGCTTGGTATCCGGCTGTGATAGATATCTCTATAGACTTTCCTAGGCTCATTGGGGTCTCAGTCGTCCTGATGACTCTTCTCTGGCATCTCAGGCTTCATATCTGGCTGTGATAGATATCTCTATAGACTTTCCTCGGCTCATGGGGGTCTCATTGGCCCTGATGACTCCTCTCTGGCCTTCTCAAGCTTGGTATCCGGCTGTGATAGATATCTCTATAGACTTTCCTCGGCTCATCTGGGACCCATTGGTCCTATTGACTCCTCTCTGTCCGTTTCAGGCTTGGTATCCGGCTGTGATAGATATCTCTATAGACTTTCCTCGGCTCATCGGGTCTCAGTGGTTCTGATGACTCCTCTTTGGCCGTCTCAGGCTTGGTATCCGGCTGTGATAGATATCTCAATAGACGTTCCTCAGCTCATTGCGGTACCATTGGTCCTGATGGCTCCTCTTTGGCCGTTTCAGGCTTGGTATCCGGCTTGCTAGATATCTGTATTGACTTTCCTCAGATCATCGGGGTCTCAGTGGTCCTGATGACTCGTCTCTGGCCGTCTCAGGTTTGGTGTCCGGCTGTGATAGATATCTCTATAGACGTTCCTCGGCTCATTGCAGTACCATTGGTCCTGATGACTCCTCTCTGGCCGTTTAAGGCTAGGTATCCGGCTTTGATAAATATCTCTATAGACTTTCCTCGGATCATCGGGGTCCCATTGGTCCTGATGACTCCTCTCTGGCCGTCTCAGGCTTGGTATCCAGCTTTGAAAGATATCTCTATAGACTTTCCTTAGCTCATTGGGGTCTCAATGGTCCTGATGACTTCTCTCTGGCCGTCTTAAGCTTGGTATCTGGCTGTGATAGATATCTCTATAGACTTTCCTCAGCTCATTGGTGTCTCAGTGGTCCTGATGACACCTCTCTGGTCATCTCAAGCTTGGTATCCAGCTGTGATAGATATCTCTATAGACCTTCTTCGGCTCATTGGGGTCTCAGTGGTCCTGATGACTCCTCTCTGGCCGTCTGAGGCTTGGTATCCAGCTATGATAGATATCTCTATAAACTTTCCTTGGCTCATCGGGGTCTCAGTGGTCCTGATGACTCCTCTCTGGCCATCTCAGGCTTGGTATCCGTCTGTGCTAGATATCTCTATAGACTTTCCTCGGATCATCAGGGTCTCAGTGGTCCTGATGACTCCTCTCTGGCCGTCTCAGCCTTGGTTTCTGGCTGTGATAGATATCTCTATAGACGTTCCTCGGCTCATTGCAGTACCATTGGTCCTGATGACTCCTCTCTGGCCGTTTCAGGCTTGGTATCCGGCTGTGATAGACATCTCTATAGACTTTTCTCGGCTCATTGGGGTCCCATTGGTCCTGATGACTCCTCTCTGGCCGTCTCAGCTTTGGAATCCAGCTTTGATAGATATCTCTATAGACTTTCCTTGGCTCATTGGGGTCTCAGTGGTCCTGATGACTCCTCTAGGGCCGTCTTAAGCTTCGTATCTGGCTGTGTTAGATATCTCTATAGACTTTCCTCAGCTCATTGGGGTCTCAGTGGTCCTAATGACACCTCTCTGGTCCTCTCAAGCTTGGTATCCGGCTGTGATAGATATCTCTATAGACCTTCCTCGGCTCATTGGGGTCTCAGTGGTCCTGATGACTCCTCTCTGGCCATCTGAGGCTTGGTATCCAGCTATGATAGATATCTCTATAGACTTTCCTTGGCTCATCGGGGTCTCAGTCGTCCTGATGACTCCTCTCTGGCCATCTCAGGCTTGGTATCCGGCTGTGATAGATATCTCTTTAGACTTTCCTAGGCTCATTGGGGTCTCAGTGGCCCTGATGACTCCTCTCTGCCCATCTCAGGCTTGGTATCCGGCTGTGATAGATATTTCTATAGACGTTCCTCGGCTCATTGGGTCTCAGTGGTCCTGAGGACTCCTCTCTGGATATCGTCTCAGGCTTGGTATCCGGCTGTGATAGACCTCTCTATAGACTTTCCTCGGCTCATTGGGGTCTCAGTGGTTCTGATGACTCCTCTCTGGCAATCTCAGGCTTGGTATCCGACTGTGATAGATATCTCTATACACTTTCCTCATCTCATTGGGGTCTCAGTCGTCCTGATGACTCTTCTCTGGCATCACAGGCTTCGTATCCGGCTTTGATAGATATCTCTATAGACTTTCCTTGGCTCATTGGGGTCTCGTGGCCCTGATGACTCCTCTCTGGCCATCTCAGGCTCGGTATCCGGCTGTTTTAGATATCTCTATAGACCTTTCTCAGTTCATCTAGGTCTCATTGGCCCTGATGACTCCTCTCTGGCCATCTCAGGCTTGGTATCCAGCAGTGATAGACATCTCTTTTGACTTTCATCGGCTCATCCGGGTCCCATTGATCCTGATGACTCCTCTGTGGCCGTCTCAGGCTTGGTATCCGGCTTTGATAGATATCTCTATAGACTTTCCTCAGCTCATTGGGGTCTCAGTGGTCCTGATGACTCCTCTCTGGCTGTCTCAAGCTTGCTATCCGGCTGTGATAGATATCTCTATAGACTTTCCTTAGCTCATTGGGGTCTCAGTGGTCCTGATGACTCCTCTGTGCTCATCTCAAGCTTGGTATCCAGCTGTGATAGATATCTCTATAGACCTTCCTCGGCTCATTGGTGTCTCAATGGTCTTGATGACTCCTCTCTGGCCGTCTCAGGCTTGGTATCCGGCTGTGATAGATATCTCTATAGACTTTCCTCTGCTCATCAGGGTCTCAGTGGTTCTGATGACTCCTCTCTGGCGTCTCAGTTTGGTATCCGGCTGTGATAGATATCTCTATAGACGTTCCTCAGCTCATTGCCATCCCATTGGTCCTGATGACTCCTCTCTGGCCGTCTCAGGCTTGGTATCCGGCTGTGATAGACATCTCTATAGACTTTCCTCGGCTCATCGGGGTCCCATTGGTCCTGATGACTCCTCTCTGGCCGTCTCAGGCTTTGTATCCGGCTTTGATAGATATCTCTTTAGACTTTCATCGGCTCATCGGGGTGTCAGTGGTCCTGATGACTCCTCTCTGGCTGTCTCAGGTTTGGTATCCGGCTGTGATAGACATCTCTATAGACTTTCCTCGGCTCATCGGGGTCCCATTGGTCCTGATGTCTCCTCTCTGCCCGTCTCAGGCTTGGTATCCAGCTTTGATAGATATCTCTATAGACGTTCCTCGGCTCATTGGGTCTCAGTGGTCCTGAGGACTCATCTCTGGATATCGTCTCAGGCTTGGTATCCGGCTGTGATAGACCTCTCTATAGACTTTCCTCGGCTCATTGGGGTCTCAGTGGTTCTGATGACTCCTCTCTGGCAATCTCAGGCTTGGTATCCGACTGTGATAGATATCTCTATACACTTTCCTCATCTCATTGGGGTCTCAGTCGTCCTGATGACTCTTCTCTGGCATCACAGGCTTCGTATCCGGCTGTGATAGATATCTCTATAGACTTTCCTTGGCTCATTGGGGTCTCGTGGCCCTGATGACTCCTCTCTGGCCATCTCAGGCTCGGTATCCGGCTGTATTAGATATCTCTATAGACCTTTCTCAGTTCATCTGGGTCTCATTGGCCCTGATGACTCCTCTCTGGCCATCTCAGGCTTGGTATCCAGCAGTGATAGACATCTCTTTAGACTTTCATCGGCTCATCCGGGTCCCATTGATCCTGATGACTCCTCTGTGGCCGTCTCAGGCTTGGTATCCGGCTTTGATAGATATCTCTATAGACTTTCCTCGGCTCATTGGGGTCTCAGTGGTCCTGATGACTCCTCTCTGGCTGTCTCAAGCTTGCTATCCGGCTGTGATAGATATCTCCATAGACTTTCCTTAGCTCATTGGGGTCTCAGTGGTCCTGATGACTCCTCTGTGCTCATCTCAAGCTTGGTATCCAGCTGTGATAGATATCTCTATAGACCTTCCTCGGCTCATTGGTGTCTCAATGGTCTTGATGACTCCTCTCTGGCCGTCTCAGGCTTGGTATCCGGCTGTGATAGATATCTCTATAGACGTTCCTCAGCTCATTGGGTTCTCCGTGGTCCTGATGACTCCTCTCTGGCCATCCCAGGCTTGTTATCCGGCTGTGATAGATATCTCTATAGACTTTCCTCAGCTCATTGGGGTCTCAGTGGTCCTGAGGACTCCTCTCTGGCTATCGTCTCAGGCTTGGTATCCGGCTGTGATAGATATCTCTATAGACTTTCCTCTGCTCATCAGGGTCTCAGTGGTTCTGATGACTCCTCTCTGGCGTCTCAGTTTGGTATCCGGCTGTGATAGATATCTCTATAGACGTTCCTCAGCTCATTGCCATCCCATTGGTCCTGATGACTCCTCTCTGGCCGTCTCAGGCTTGGTATCCGGCTGTGATAGACATCTCTATAGACTTTCCTCGGCTCATCGGGGTCCCATTGGTCCTGATGACTCCTCTCTGGCCGTCTCAGGCTTTGTATCCGGCTTTGATAGATATCTCTTTAGACTTTCATCGGCTCATCGGGGTGTCAGTGGTCCTGATGACTCCTCTCTGGCTGTCTCAGGTTTGGTATCCGGCTGTGATAGACATCTCTATAGACTTTCCTCGGCTCATCGGGGTCCCATTGGTCCTGATGTCTCCTCTCTGCCCGTCTCAGGCTTGGTATCCAGCTTTGATAGATATCTCTATAGACTTTCCTCGGCTCATTGGGGTCTCAGTGGTCCTGATGACTCCTCTCTGGCCGTCTCAAGCTTGGTATCCAGCTGTGATAGGTATCTCTATAGACTTTCCTCAGCTCATTGTGGTCTCAGTGGTCCTGATGACTCCTCTCTGGTTGTCTCAAGCTTGGTATCCGGCTGTGATAGATATCTCTATAGAACTTCCTCGGCTCATTGGGGTCTCAGTGGTCTTGATGACTCCTCTCTCGCCGTCTCAGGCTTGGTATCCAGCTATGATAGATATCTCTATAGACTTTCCTTGGCTCATCGGGGTCTCAGTGGTCCTGATGACTCCTCTCTGGCCATCTCAGGCTTGGTATCCGGCTGTGATAGATATCTCTTTAGACTTTCCTTGGGTCATTGGGGTCTCAGTGGCCCTGATGACTCCTCTCTGCCCATCTCAGGCGTGGTATCCGGCTGTGATAGATATTTCTATAGACTTTCTTCGGCTCATTGGGTCTCAGTGGTCCTGAGGACTCCTCTCTGGATATCGTCTCAGGCTTGGTATCCGGCTGTGATAGACATCTCTATAGACTTTCCTCGGCTCATTGGGGTCTCAGTGGTTCTGATGACTCCTCTCTGGCAATCTCAGGCTTGGTATCCGACTGTGATAGATATCTCTATACACTTTCCTCATCTCATTGGGGTCTCAGTCGTCCTGATGACTCTTCTTTGGCATCACAGGCTTCGTATCCGGCTGTGATAGATATCTCTATAGACTTTCCTTGGCTCATTGGGGTCTTGTGGCCCTGATGACTCCTCTCTGGCCATCTCAGGCTCGGTATCCGGCTGTATTAGATATCTCTATAGACCTTTCTCGGTTCATCGGGGTCTCATTGGCCCTGATGACTCCTCTCTGGCCATCTCAGGCTTGGTATCCGGCAGTGATAGACATCTCTATAGACTTTCCTCGGCTCATCGGGGTCCCATTGATCCTGATGACTCCTCTGTGGCCGTCTCAGGCTTGGTATCCGGCTTTGATAGATATCTCAATAGACTTTCCTTAGCTAGCTCATTGGGGTCTCAGTGGTCCTGATGACTCCTCTCTGGCTGTCTCAAGCTTGCTATCCGGCTGTGATAGATATCTCTATAGACTTTCCTCAGCTCATTGGGGTCTCAGTGGCCCTGATGACTCCTCTCTGCTCATCTCAAGCTTGGTATCCAGCTATGATAGATATCTCTATAGACTTTCCTCGGCTCATCGGGGTCCCGTTGGTCCTGATGACTCCTCTCTGGCCGTTTCAGGCTTGGTATCCGGCTTTGGTAGATATCTCTATAGACTTTCATCGGCTCATCGGGGTGTCAGTGGTCCTGATGACTCCTCTCTGGCTGTCTCAGGCTTGGTATCCGGCTGTGATAGACATCTCTATAGACTTTCCTCGGCTCATCGGGGTCCCATTGGTCCTGATGTCTCCTCTCTGCCTGTCTCAGGCTTGGTATCTAGCTTTGATAGATATCTCTATAGACTTTCCTTGGCTCATTGGGGTCTCAGTGGTCCTGATGACTCCTCTCTGGCCGTCTCAAGCTTGGTATCCAGCTGTGATAGGTATCTCTATAGACTTTCCTCAGCTCATTGGGGTCTCAGTGGTCCTGATGACTCCTCTCTGGTTGTCTCAAGCTTGGTATCCGGCTGTGATAGATATCTCTATAGAACTTCCTCGGCTCATTGGGGTCTCAGTGGTCCTGATGACTCCTCTCTCGCCGTCTCAGGCTTGGTATCCAGCTATGATAGATATCTTTATAGACTTTCCTCGGCTCATCGTGGTCTTAGTGGTTCTGATGACTCCTCTCTGGCCGTCTCAGGCTTGGTATCCGGCTGTGATAGATATCTCTATAGACATTCCTCTGCTTATTGCGGTCTCGGCGGTCCTGATGACGCCCCTCTGGCCATCATCTCAGGCTTGGTATCTGGCTGTGATAGATATCTCTATAGACTTTCCTCAGCTCATTGGGTTCTCCGTGGTCCTGATGACTCCTCTCTGGCCATCCCAGGCTTGTTATCCGGCTGTGATAGATATCTCTATAGACTTTCCTCAGCTCATTGGGGTCTCAGTGGTCCTGAGGACTCCTCTCTGGCTATCGTCTCAGGCTTGGTATCTGGCTGTGATAGATATCTCTATAGACTTTCCTCGGCTCATTGGGGTCTCAGTGGTCTTGATGACTCCTCTCTGACCATCTCAGGCTTGGTATCCTGCTGTGATAGATATCTCTATAGACTTTCCTCTGCTCATTGGGGTCTCAGTCATCCTGATGACTCTTCTCTGTCGTCTCAGTCTTGGTATCCGGCTGTTATAGATATCTCTATAGACTTTCCTCGGCTCATTTGGGTCTCAGTGGCCCTGATGACTCCTCTCTGTTCGTCTCAAGCTTGGTATCCGGCAGTGATAGACATCTCTATAGACTTTCCTCGGCTCATCGGGGTCCCATTGATCCTGATGACTCCTCTGTGGCCGTCTCAGGCTTGGTATCCGGCTTTGATAGATATCTCAATAGACTTTCCTTAGCTAGCTCATTGGGGTCTCAGTGGTCCTGATGACTCCTCTCTGGCTGTCTCAAGCTTGCTATCCGGCTGTGATAGATATCTCTATAGACTTTCCTCAGCTCATTGGGGTCTCAGTGGCCCTGATGACTCCTCTCTGCTCATCTCAAGCTTGGTATCCAGCTGTGATAGATATCTCTATAGACTTTCCTCGGCTCATCGGGGTCCCGTTGGTCCTGATGACTCCTCTCTGGCCGTTTCAGGCTTGGTATCCGGCTTTGGTAGATATCTCTATAGACTTTCATCGGCTCATCGGGGTGTCAGTGGTCCTGATGACTCCTCTCTGGCTGTCTCAGGCTTGGTATCCGGCTGTGATAGACATCTCTATAGACTTTCCTCGGCTCATCGGGGTCCCATTGGTCCTGATGTCTCCTCTCTGCCTGTCTCAGGCTTGGTATCTAGCTTTGATAGATATCTCTATAGACTTTCCTTGGCTCATTGGGGTCTCAGTGGTCCTGATGACTCCTCTCTGGCCGTCTCAAGCTTGGTATCCAGCTGTGATAGGTATCTCTATAGACTTTCCTCAGCTCATTGGGGTCTCAGTGGTCCTGATGACTCCTCTCTGGTTGTCTCAAGCTTGGTATCCGGCTGTGATAGATATCTCTATAGAACCTCCTCGGCTCATTGGGGTCTCAGTGGTCCTGATGACTCCTCTCTCGCCGTCTCAGGCTTGGTATCCAGCTATGATAGATATCTTTATAGACTTTCCTCGGCTCATCGTGGTCTTAGTGGTTCTGATGACTCCTCTCTGGCCGTCTCAGGCTTGGTATCCGGCTGTGATAGATATCTCTATAGACATTCCTCTGCTTATTGCGGTCTCGGCGGTCCTGATGACGCCCCTCTGGCCATCATCTCAGGCTTGGTATCTGGCTGTGATAGATATCTCTATAGACTTTCCTCAGCTCATTGGGTTCTCCGTGGTCCTGATGACTCCTCTCTGGCCATCCCAGGCTTGTTATCCGGCTGTGATAGATATCTCTATAGACTTTCCTCAGCTCATTGGGGTCTCAGTGGTCCTGAGGACTCCTCTCTGGCTATCGTCTCAGGCTTGGTATCCGGCTGTGATAGATATCTCTATAGACTTTCCTCGGCTCATTGGGGTCTCAGTGGTCTTGATGACTCCTCTCTGACCATCTCAGGCTTGGTATCCTGCTGTGATAGATATCTCTATAGACTTTCCTCTGCTCATTGGGGTCTCAGTCATCCTGATGACTCTTCTCTGTCGTCTCAGTCTTGGTATCCGGCTGTTATAGATATCTCTATAGACTTTCCTCGGCTCATTTGGGTCTCAGTGGCCCTGATGACTCCTCTCTGTTCGTCTCAAGCTTGGTATCCGGCTGTGATAGATATCTCTATAGACTTTCCCCGGCTCATTGGGGTCTCAGTGGTCCTGATGACTGCTCTCTGGTCATCTCAAGCTTGGAATCCGGCTGTGATAGATATCCCTATAGACGTTCCTCTGCTCATTGGGGTCTCAGTCATCCTGATGACTCTTCTCTGTCGTCTCAGTCTTGGTATCCGGCTGTTATAGATATCTCTATAGACTTTCCTCGGCTCATTTGGGTCTCAGTGGCCCTGATGACTCCTCTCTGTTCGTCTCAAGCTTGGTATCCGGCTGTGATAGATATCTCTATAGACTTTCCCCGGCTCATTGGGGTCTCAGTGGTCTTGATGACTCCTCTCTGACCATCTCAGGCTTGGTATCTGGCTGTGATAGATATTTCTATAGACTTTCCTCGGCCCATCAGGGTCTCAGTGGTCCTGAGGACTCCTCTCTGGCCGTCTCAAGCTTGGTATCTGGCTGTGATAGATATCTCTATAGACTTTCCTCGGCTCATTGGGGTCTCAGTGTTCCAGATGACTCCTCTCTGGCTATCTCAGGCTAGACTTAATGCGGATCATTGAGTGCTTCCTTGCCTTCTGATGGACCCGGACGAGGGAGAGATGGCTCACAATTTAGAAACGATGGTTCAGGAGTCCGTCCAGTGTGTGGTTTGAAAGATTTCAGGGATTTCTGGGACATCTGGTAACTTTCTGCTACAGCTACTTCCATCATCAGGGAGTCTTTGTATTTGTATTTTATTTATTTGTATAGCGCACCAGGCCCAGGGGCAACCGGGCGCATCACTTAGTTACAACATAGGAAAAACAGACAGAACCATAATTACAAAGTTTACAAGTATAATACAGAATTTACAGATATAATAATAGCAATGAGAGGACAAGCAGATTATATATACATGTACAAATTAAGCAGAGAACCCAGAGCTAAATGTCCTGGGCGGCCAGCCAGATTTTCGTAAGGTGTTTGAATCTCGGGAATGAGGGTTCTGCTCTAAGCTCATTAGGTAGCACGTTCCAGAGTTTAGCTGCCAAGGTAGGGAATCTAATTCCACCTGATCTTTGGAGATTGAAACGTGGAACCTCAAGGCAGTTTAAATGAGCCATTCTGTGGGGTCTAATGGAGTTGTGGAGGGCAAATCGGTTGGCCAGGTAGCAGGGAGCTTGGTTATGAAGGCATTTGTGGGTAAGAGCTAGGGTTTTCAGGGAGATACGGTGTGGGACTGAGAGCTAGCGGATATTGCGTCTGGTGTCGGATATGTGTTGGCGCCTGGGAATGTTGAGGGCAGCTCTAATCGCATTGTTTTGGACAATTTGCAACTTGTTTAGGTTGCAGCAGTTGGTGCCTAGGTACAGTGCATTGCAGTAATCAATCTTGGATAATACAAGAGTTCTAGCTAGGGTGACACAATTGGTAGCGGAGAGGAAGGGGCGACAGGCTGTAATAAGCTTGCAGGTATATGCCGCTGTAGCAGAGACTGAGTTAGTTTGTCTGGTCAGGGATAGGGTTGAGTCAATGTAGATCCCTAGGGTTTTTGTGTCCTTGGCAGTTGGGATAATATTCCCATCGATGATGAAGGACTTGAACGCAGGGTCGAGTTTGGTAAGTTTTTGTGGCGAACCAAGAATAAGGAGCTCAGTCTTTTCATCATTAAGACAGAGTCCGTGTTGAGCCATCCACGCCTAGATGACCTGGTAGATGACATTGATAGCGAGTGAGTCAGCAGTGTAGTCACTTGAGATAGGGATTAGTATCTGGGTGTCGTCAGCGTAGTTGGTGTAAGTGACACCCAGATAGTCCAAGATATCGAAGAGAGGTTTGGTGAACACGTTATACAACATGGGTGAAACACAAGATCCTTGTGGCACGCCACAGGAAACGGGTGCAGGTGGGGCAGCTGCTAGTGGAGAGAACACGCGCATAGATCTATTGTCTAAAAAGGAGCTAGTCCAGGTTGTAGCTTTATCGGAGAAGTGTGCAGCTGATTTAAGGTGGTGGCAGAGGATTTCATGATTGACAAGATCAAAGGCCGCCGAGAGGTCCAAGGAGTAAGAGAGCAAATTTGCCTTTGTCTCTTAGATCTTCAATCTGTGTTTTTAAATCTATGAGGGCAGTTTCAGTGCCGTGACGTGGCCGGAATCCAGATTGCCTAAATCCCAAGAGTGTGTTAGATTCAAGGTAATCTTGAATTTGTAGATATGCTGCACGGTCGAGGATTTTTAGTAAAAACGGGACCGTGGTGATTGGCCTGTATTTTGTGGGTATACTAGCGTCCAGGGTAGGCTTTTTCAATAGGGGGATGACCCACGCGTCGTTTAGATTGTCGGGTACGATCCCAGAGCTAAAGGAAGAGTTGATGAGCATATTAATGAATGGTGCTAGGTCATGAGCTGCTTCCTTGATTATAGGTGCCGGGCAGAGGTCGCCTTGGCAATTGGTCGGTTTAAGGCTGGTGATGATCTTTTCCACTTCGTAAATGGAGAGTGGAGAGAAGCTAAAAGGAGTCAGAGAGTCTGGGATGGGGTGGTTTAGGGTGGGCATAGGGTTGGGTTGTGGGTTGGATTGTAGGCTTGATTGTTTGTTATTGATTTTAATTTGGAGGGTGGCAATCTTGCCGAGGAGAGCCTCTTAGATTTTGGTACACCAAGTGCTATCTTTGATGCAAGTGTCTGGTGCAGTGACAGGGGTTTCAAGTTCTTTTAGGATTCTAAACAATTCTTTGGTGTTGGATTTGGCTTGTTCGATACGTTTATTGTAAGTGTCTTTTTTAGCCTGGAATATGGCTTCCTTGTAGTTAAGGGTGGCCAGGAGGAGGCACGATTTGTTGGCTGCGGACTGGTTGCTTTTCCAATGTGATTCCGCAATTCGTTTTTCTTTGCGCAGGATTCTGAGCTGGGGTGTGAACCAAGAGTTCAGGTGGGCTTGCGGTTTTGGTTTTCTCAGTTTGGATGGGGCGATGATATCTAAGGCTTTTTGCAGAGCGAGGTTAAAGGTGTCAACCATAGCCGTGGGGTTGGAGCATTAGCGAACCTGGTCATTGAGAGCCGGGAGGAGGAGGGGGAGGAGTCTGTCGCAAGTGATGTCACATTTATTGCGGGTGGCAGTAGCCGGTGCAATGGTAGCAGAGAGGCTGGCAGGTATGGACTGAATGTTAAACGTAATTAAGTTGTGGTCGGTCCATGCATACTGTTGGTTAGAGATGAAATGGATAGGACAATTGTGGGAGGCTAGCCAGTCGAGGGTTCTGCCCTTAACGTGGGTAGGTTGGTTGATAAGCTGTATGAATCCTGGGATTTGGTTTTGGTGTTATGAGTGATGATGTTGGAGAGGTCCTCAGCGAAGATGGATAGCGGCCCAGGTGGCCGGTAAAGTAGATGGAAGGTGATAGAGTGGTTAGGAGTGACGGCTAGTTTGGCTGTCAGTGCTTCCATAGAGGAAAAGTGATGCACAGAGGAGAGGTGGAAGTTTAGAGCATTTTTATGGATGATGGCAATGCCACCACCTTTGGACTGGTTAGAGTTACGATCGTGTCTGATAATGTTGTAACCTGGAGGGATGGCAAGGGAGAGTAGTGGGCCAGAGGCTGCGTGAAGCCAAGTTTCGGTGACAGCCATAAAGTCGAGGTTGAGGGTAAGAATAAGGTCAGCCACTTCTGGAACGTGAGCCGTGAGGGATCTGACATTGATTAATGCACCCTTAATATTGCTAGTGTTAGGGAGGTTGGGGTGAGGTGATGATGGGTTTTTCAAGTGTGTGGATGCGGTGGAGGTCAGAGGCTGTTTGTTAAGATGCACAGAGTGATGGGAGGCGTGCGTGAGTCGCGAGCCAAGTCTGACATTTCTCAGGGTAATGGAACATGGTATGTTTTGTGAAGGTCTGGAAGCAAAGTGTTGGAGCCATAAGGTTGGGTTGTTGAGGTAAGGGTTTTTTGTGGTGAGCAATGGACGGCATTGTCATGGTGTTGTGAAGATTAAGGTAGTGGAGGGAAGCGGTGGTGTAATTGGGTACTGTCCCACCGGTGTGTCATGTGAGGTAGAGTAGGGTGGGCAGTATTCTTGCAAATAGAGTAGTGAGGGTGGAGGGCATGTTGGCCTAATACAGTCTGCCCCCAGAACTTCCAAAGGTAATCAAACGTCTTGGGGACTTTGGGTTTGATGGTGTGTGTGGAGATGTTTGGTTCCCACTACGACGCCACCAGTCGAGGTGGTAGTTTTGGGAATTTTACACATTTTGGTGGCGCAACCACCAACCTATCACCAACACCATTGCTAAAGAGAAGAGAGAGTAATAAAGAGTGCAGAAAACGACTTTGAGGTTGACATGACAACTGGAAATGCGGGGGCATAATCGGCTAATGCACAAAATGTTATTTCTTGTTTCCTTGGACCAACGTTATCCAATAATGGCTTAACTAATGTTATCACAGTAAGGAGTACTGTAACATGTTGCTATATTTGGGGTACTTTCCTGGGTCGTTGGGCTACAGGTAGGTTTCCCTTTCTGGGTACTGTTACAATATAATCATCTTTTTTTGTAGAGGTGCTGTACCACTGACAATATACAGATGTCCTCATAAAAAATCTGAGAGGACCTCTGTATGTTGTCAGTGGTACTGCACCTTTCCAAATACAATCCGGTCCAGTTGAGTGTCTGCTGTGCTGAGGACTCTCACCACACTGTTGGACTGCTGTGTATCCAGTGTATTTACTTTGCTGCTTGCATTTGAACTATTACGTGCTCCATGGACTTCACGGACCCATGGAGCGAGATCATGGATCTCCATATGAGGGGCTGCCATGGGAGCGAGATCATGGATCTTCATATGAGGGGCCGCCACAGGAGAGAGATCATGGATCTCCATGTGAGGGGCCGCCATGGGAGCGAGATCATGGATCTCCATATGAGGGGCCGCAACAGGAGAGAGATCATGGATCTCCATGTGAGGGGCCGCGATGGGAGCGAGCTCATGGATCTCCCTGTGAGGGGCTGCCGTGGGTGCGAGATCATGGCTCTCCATGTGAGGGGCCACCATGGGAGCGAGATCATGGATCTCCATATGAGGGGCCACCACGTGAGCGAGATCATGGATCTCCATGTGAGGGGCCGCCACAGGAGAGAGATCATGGATCTCCATGTGAGTGGCCGCCACGGGAGCGAGATCATGGATCTCCATATAAGGGGCCGCCACAGGAGAGAGATCATGGATTTCCATGTGAGGGGCCGCCATGGGAGCGAGATCATGGATCTCCATATGAGGGGCCGCCACAGGAGAGAGATCATGGATCTCCATGTGAGGGGCCGCGATGGGAGCGAGCTCATGGATCTCCATATAAGGGGCCGCCATGGGGGTGCCTCCAAGTGGCATTTCCACAAAATCTCGGAATAACAAAAACCTCATAGAGGTGCAGTCAAAATCCAAAACAAAGCTGCTCGTTTTTCCCAAAATCACCACAAGGAGACATCGACCATGTTCTATAACACCGTCTATCTTTGTAGTAAAGTCAATCCCCCAGTGCAACAACCTCCCAACGGGGGACTCCAGGGGTGCTGAACTGTTGGAGGTTGTAGAGTCTTGCGGAAAGCAAGTGAAGACATGTTTAAAAAACCAAAAAAACGAATCAATTCCTCCATACATTTTTGCGCCTTTTATAACATCACCTGCACCTCAAATTCGCTGTTTGGGAGAAAAAGTCCTCAATGAACAGAACAAAGGAGTCATACCAGAAGCCCAGACGAACAACTCTGTGGTGCTGGAAATGCATCAGAAGGACAGGGCCTCTGAATCCTTGTCCTTTATTGCTTTATCATGTATGTTCTGACTTTTTGTCCGCACAGGAGTTCATGCAGGACTCCTGGCTGTGCGGCTCTTCCTCTATTTGAGTTGGTGAACTGACCCTTGGGATACCCTTATGGCACCTATGGGTGGGAGCACGACCCTGTACTCCTAGTGTATGTTTTTGGCACCTGTGTGTGGCCCACAGAGCAGGCTACTGGCTGGTGGCAGCTATGTGCTGAATTGACAGTTGCCCTGAGCATCCTCAATTTTGGGATGCCCAGGCCCTGTCATTGGAATCTGTGGATTGCTGATGGAGACAAGATGGCCCCCATGGCCTCTTGCCGTCCATCGCCTGTTACCTTGATTTCCCCAAAGTCTCGGGAAGCCCTGACTCTGTCCCTTCCCCCTGACTGGCTGTTGGGTGGAAGTTCCATATATGGTAGTGTGTGGAAGTGCCGACCAGACTGGCTGGAGCCTTCCCAATAACTGTATGTTGTGGGTACGCCCGTGGGGTGGGACCTGGGTGAATGGAGTGTGTGACGAATACGCATTCTGTGTTATTGGTGTATATTATCTGGTGTTTGACACAATGACTGAGACAGCCCTGCCCAAAACTGGTATGTATGCAGTGTGGAGTGCTGAATGGCAGAGTACTTGCCCGAATCCACATTCTGTTTTGTGAGTGTCTGGATGGAGAAGAATGGCCTGAATGCACCGTTCGCCTGATGGGGTGACTGACTGCCTGAATGCCCTTCTGAATGATTGGTTGCCTGAGTGTGACCCGGCAGAGTGAATGGGAGATCAACAGTATATCTGGGGGCCTCTCACTGCTAGAAATTGTTCAGAAGCTGAAGTTGATACTTGATGCTTACTCTCGAAACCGAGCCGTAAGAAGAAGGTGAACCTCTGGTTGCTTCCGTGTAATCTGAAAGCTGCTGTGTCTTCAAGAACTGATCCAAAAGAGGACCTGGTATGGAGACCTCTTCCCGAGCTACGAGGGGCAATCGTGCACCAGCTGATCTTTGCCAAAGCTCCCTGGTAGACAGACCTATGAAAGTGTGCCGACCGGAGAAAGGGACCGCCGAGGAGAACGAAGAAAAGCACCGGGCAGCCGTCCAGCCGTCGCCGACTGGAGCCGCCATGCTCCCGTTTGCCTAAGAACATTTGATCCAAGGACTCCCTTGTTCATAATCGTCGACCGCTTTCATTCTGCTGGAGAACGTCAAGGCCCCCGACGACCGAGGAGAATCCGCTGGTGGGTTTCCTGTCACCCGAAGACCTCAGAGAAGCCGACGAAGCTAAAGAAGTCAGCTGTGGTCACGTCCTTTTCGCCGAAGCCAGACGCCGACAGCTCGACGCCCTTGCTGGGCCAAAGTTCTTCACTAACTCTTTGCAGCAATGAACCGCACACCTCCCATGTTGCAGGACGTTTTCGATCACTCATCTACGAGCACCGCAAGGACCGAAGCTGCTGCCTCAACGACAACATTCAGCCGTCGATTCCCCGATGAAGAACTCTACAACACAAGGTACACTTGGGTTGCAGAACTATAGAAGAAGATAAGACTCTAATAGACAATACATGGACTGGGCTTGTCCGATATACCTTTATTTACAGGTTGTCCAGGTGGGGTGATCCTCATACCGAACTGTACCTAGGGGTAGGGGCTCAGTATTCTGCCAATTGTCTAACCAACTTATCTTCTTCCCAAGTCTGTGGTTGATATCGTGTTGCTGTGTTGATTCGTATGCTATTTGAACTGAGTACAGTTGATGCATTTTAATGGAATCAGAGTAATCGTGGTACCACCTAGAACTGTATATATTTACCATTTTAGAATTGTCGGAGCACAAAGGGTATTATCGTGATAGTGTATATAACATTGAACCTGATCAATATAAAGACTGTGTTTTAACTAATTCAGTGTGTGGACATTCCTTTGTGGGGGTTCGGGGACTACACTGTACTTAAGAACCGGCCCGCATCACCTCCTGAGAAGCTAGGCCTTGCTTGCTCGTCCATTGCTACCGTAACAGAGAATCTTGGCTGGGGTCCTCTGTGCCTCTCCTCTACCATATGAAGAGAGGAGTACAGACACCCCCCCAGTCCGGTTTCTTTACACCCCCAAGCCTGTACTGGGGGGAGTAAATCTCCCACCCCTCTGTGGAACAAGGCAAATTATGAAATATGTCATGACGACTTAGATGAGAGGGCCCCAAAAGTCACATCTCATAAGGGAACCACGGTGGCAGATTATGAAGACAATTCTGCACCTCTATCGGAATCTTTGCTGGAACAAGGGAGAGTGGGGCCCTTTTCCTGCCTGCCAGAGAAGCTTTCTGAGAAGCCAGGTCCGCAAATAGATAAGCCAACAACGACCTCTAGTAAAAGAACTTCTCGAAACAGTTTGGATTACACAGCTTTAAACAATACAATAAATGAACAGCTCCCTGCGTCCCCTAAAACGGGCATGCAAAATAGGCGTGAAAAACTAAATCTTCTCACCATAATGTCCACCATGGCGATCGCCCTTGCCCCGTTCATGAAACTCTATGAGCATCTTAACGACTCCTTAAAAGATCACACGACACTTTGGGCAATGTTACACACTAAACTTATATTTCTGGAGGGTTTCATAACAGCAAAAGAGCAGCACCCAGAAAACATAAATGTGAGCAACAAAGCGCGTGAGGGTCGCTGTCTAGAGAGTCCTGCTAATGGGGAACCAGTGGCAAAATCTACCCAAACGCTAATGGCGCCTCAGCTGGTGGACCTGACAAGGGACACAATAACTCAACCCCTTTCACCTAGTAAACGTACAACAAGCTCAACCCAAACCCTCCAGGGTGAGAGGAGACATATTCAAGACCACATAAGAAGAAACAAAGTGGACGAAATTGAAGTCCTAGAAGAAGGCCAAGCTGCCTCGCCAAACCTTGCTAACGCAATCTTCCCTCAGAAAGGTGGGTGCGTAAATGGTGGTTTGTGGGTAAAAGAACCACAAAGTATCCTAGTTCCTGTAACAAGCCCCCCCCCAAACAAGTAAAAAAATGGATCAGTCAAAAAAGAGAGCTGCCCCAAAACCGGCCCGAGGCAGGCCATTAGGAAAAAAACACACTCCAGAGTGTACCCTCCCTTGAAATCTTACCAGTAGCTGCTGTCAAAGTGCAGGTCAGGCGTTCTTGGACTTTCCTAGGCGATGTCAAAATCATTGCTGGAGAACCCCCTCTGCCCGCACCCCTACAAGAAGCAAGTACAAGCATCGGGGAAGAACCACAGCACGTGCAGACGAGATCTATGACAAGGAAGAAGGATGCAGAAGCTGCCAACTAAAGTGAATGAGTTTATTGGACTGTGGCTTGTTTCAAATACTCTGTGCAGTCATTGCAGGGTCAGTACAAAACAATCTTTATTCTTAAGCCACAGAGAAGCTTGTTAAAAACATTGGACTGAGGCATGCTTAAGCCTTGATAAAGAAGAGAATGATGTGCTCTCTTGCATCTCATTTGGCATCTTACACCCGCGCTCTCTTATTTCTCATTGGACATGTGACACTTAACCTTTCTTGCTTCTCATTAGGCATCTGTCCCCTGCTCTCTCTTGCGTCTCATTAGGCATCTGACTCCTGAGCTCTCTTGCTTCACATTAGGCATCGGACCCCTGCGCACTCTTGTTTCTCATTCAACATACGACCCCTGCGCTCTCTTGCTTCTCATTTGGCCTCTGACCCCTGAGATCTCTTGTGTCTCATTGGACATCTGACCCCTGCGCTCTCTTGCTTCTCATTAGGCATCTGACCCCTGCGCTCTCTTGTGTCTCATTGGACATCTGACCACTGTGCTCTCTTGAATCTCATTGAGCATTTTACGCCTGCGCTCTCTCGCGTCTCATTCGACATCTGACCCCTGCACTCTCTTGCTTCTCATTAGACATCTGACCCCTGCACTTTCTTGCTTCTTATTAGTCATCTGACCCCTGCGCTCTCTTGCATCTCATTCAGCATCTGACCCCTGCGCTCTCTTGTGTCTCATTGGGCATCTGACCCCTGGGCTCTCTTGTGTCTCATTGAGCATGTTACGCCTGCGCTCTCTTGTGTCTCATTGTACATCTGATCCCTGCGCTCTCTTGCGTCTCATTAGGCATCTGACCCCTGCACTCTCTTGCGTCTCATTAGGCATCTGGACCCTGCGCTCTCTTGCTTCTCATTAGGCATCTGGACCCTGGGCTCTCTTACGTCTCGATGAGCATCTTAAGCCTGCACTCTCTTGGGTCTCATTGAACATCTGGCCCCTGCGCTCTCTTGTGTCTCATTGGACATCTGACCGCTGCACTCTCTTGCTTCTCATTAGGCATCTGAACCCAGCGCTCTCTTGCGTCTCATTGAGCAGCTGATGCCTGCGCTCTCTTGGATCTCATTGGACATCTGACCCCTGGGCTCTCTTGCTTCTCATAAGGCATCTGACTCCTGCGCTCTCTTGTGTCTCATTAGACATCTGACCCCTGCGCTCTCTTGTGTTTTATTGAGCATCTTACGCCTGCACTCTCTTGCGTCTCATTCGGCATCTGACCCCCTGAACTCTCTTGCTTCTCATTAAGCATCTGACCCCTGCACTCTCTTGTGTCTCATTGGGCATCTGATCCCTGCACTCTCTTGCTTCTCATTAGGCATCTGGACCCTGAGCTCTCTTGCTTCTCATTAGGCATCTGGCCCCTGGGCTCTCTTACGTCTCATTGAGCATTTTACGCCTGCGCTCTCTTGTGTCTCATTGGACATCTGACCCCTGCACTCTCTTGCTTCTCATTAGGCATCTGGCCCCTGGGCTCTCTTACGTCTCATTGAGCATGTTATGCCTGCGCTCTCTTGTTGGAGATTCTGTATTGCCTTTGGTGCAGGCGACAGGCCAGTTTGTCAGTGGATGTGCTTGACGCCTGCCACTTCCGCTCAGCGGCTCTGCAATTGCATTTCAGAGCGGCCAGGTCGGAGTCATACCAGGAATTGCAAATGGATGCAGGTTTCATGCGGATCCTCATGACAGGTGCAAGGATGCCCAGAGTGTTGGAGATGGAGAGTTGAAGGATAGTAATGGCTGTGTCAGAGTGATGGTAAAGGTAGGAATAGGAGGGGGAGTGATGGTGGCACAAAAGCACCAACTAACCCTCTATTCAGAGGTCAAATTACAGAGACGGGGCTGGCAGTGCAGGGGGGTGCTTAGCCGGGGGACCCAGGAGGTCCAGGTGAGAGGAAAGGAGAACATGATGAGACCTGGAGAGAGGCGTAATGAGAGGGTTAGAGATGTGGATATCTGAAAAGATGAGAGCTTTCTAGGTGGGTCTGGCTGAGTGCGTCGGACCAGAGTGAAGAGCCACAGAGATTACGGAAGAGCCCAGAGGCTGCATTAGGGGAGCCAAGGTGAATATTGAAGCTTGGAGGAGGAGGCAAGGAGAGAAGAGGTGAGGTCAGCCCATTCAGAGAGGAAGATGGTGACCTGGTCATGGGGCCTTTGGGTGGTGGCCAGAGTCAGAGAGAGGCCAGGAGAGACCCCAAGCCAGCAGACAAGGCATTCAAAATAGGAGTAGGCCTGAGTGGGTATCCACCTCTTGAGAAGCATCATTCCCGGTGTGTGAACCATTATTGAGGATGACACACCGCACCATGGTAGCCATTAATATCAACCACATAGGTCTCAAGGACTGGGGCACACATTATCTGATGGACCACTGAGTGCTCAAACGGTCGCAATTCTATGCTCGCCCACAATATGTGGGCCCCCTTTTATACTGCCATTGTTGCAGAACATTGGCAGTATAAAACGGAAGCCAACACCCACAAGCACCAAAACTCGTACGGAGGCAGCACCCAGAGGGAGGCACTAACAACACTGACAGGTAGTTCACACCTATGTACTGCTGTGCCTCTCATGAGAAATCATACAACCAACCAGACACCAGCCTTCGCCAACACTCTCCCCCCACCTCTTTTTAACTACCCAGGCACTGACCTCGGCTTATCCCAGAACCGGGCAGACTTAGCCCCACCACCACCAACAATCCAGGACTAACTGGGCCCTCCAGACGGCTATGCACCCAGCATAGATGAAGACAAACCATTGCTTATCACCTACCAGGTGAGCCCTGCTCATTAACACACCACCAACACATAATCTATGCAATTCTAGGACTATACTAACAGTCTCATATGAAATATGTTTTTCTCCCTCTTGCTCATAAATGTCTGTTTTTTCAAAATTATGATGTCATATTAACATGCATATGCAAATGTGTAACTGGGTATATGATGGCTATATCTAAAATCTGTGAACCTTGTTAAAACAAAACGTTATATTGGACACAATGTCACCTCACTTGGAATGGCCCTACACCCACACCCACATCATGTGTTTAAATAATGACACCTTGTTTAAATGATCACAATGGCCTACACCCACTATGCACTATGCACAACTCTTTTTTTGTAATCGTATCCATATGTATGTACTACAAACAAAAACACTAAAATGGTAGCCTAGAAAAAGACCTGTTAGGTCGAAACACGTGTCGGCACCATTTGTTATACCATCAATCGATGGATTCACGAGAATAAAATCAGAAAATGAAAACCATGATCCTTGTGAACATACATTCTTCATGCACCTGAGCAGCAAACAAAGGAGGAAACCTTTGCATACTAAACAGCACGCACGCCAAATGAGTGGAAACTAAAACAAATCTCTCTTGATCCACTACATATCAGTCTTTGGTCTGCCCAAGGGCAGTCCAGCACCGAAATGCCAGACAGTTCTCTTCTGAACGAGAGTACCAACTGCAACCTCAGACACGTCAGTGAGGTGGAGCTGTGCTCTCTAGGAACAGTGAGCAAGGGTTCCTGGTAATCCTGGGTTGACATAGTGCCTGGTAATAAACCTGTGGGAAAGACATGCGTAAGGGCAGAGTTGATAAATGGTTTATTGGTTTCAAACAGGTTCTCAGGAATGACCAGGATGTGGCCGTAGCTATGCATGCGGAAATGGTAGTTGTTATCAATTAGCATGAATTTAGAGATCCCAGGGACACAAGAAAGCAAGTCTCGGTGGATAAAATGCTTATCATCAGTTCAAAGTGAACTTGTTTGTTTCTCTCCCTCATCATATGGTTGAGGTGTCATTGTAAAGCCATGTGCATCACGACTGGGGTTAGAGTTCCCCGACCAGATGTAACTTGTAATAAATGATGATTGTTGTGCGTGAATATGTAACCATGTGATGTTGTCATGACAGACTATGGGAATACCGAAATGGGCGGAGTCTGGAAGCAGAGTCTTTGGGTGGCAGTTACTGGCAGTGTGCTCTATCAGCGTGTGTATTTGGAAGCTGCTTGAGGAGTCCAGTCCTCTTTATTTGACTATCCTACAAATACTCCAGCAGACCGCAGAGTCTGGAAGCAGAGTCTTAGGGTCTTCAGGATCTGCAGGCTCCGCAGCCTAGCGGTGGTTGTTAGGGAGAATTCTCAAGAATGTGCTAATTTCCCTTACCTTTTGAGACCCCCAGCAACTTTGCTGGATTTCTAGGATTTGATTGTTTTACCTGGGAAGAGTGTGAGCCTTTTTTCCCACTCTTCCATGTATTTTGATGTGTGTTTTACTTTTGTGTTCTTTGGTTATGGAGTTTTAAAACAACTCCATAGGCATCATCTGTGTTTGTCTTTGCACGCCAAACCAGGTTTGGTCCCTTTGTTTGTTGGCCTATGGCGAGCTTCAGTGCTGAAGCCCTCCTCTGGCGCCAGGGTGTCTGGGGTGGACAGGATGTGAGGGAGGTGCCTGAAACTCCCTGTGCTTAGTCTCCTAGGAGACCTGAATGCACTCTGGCATGATTGGCCGGCTGGCTGTCCGTCAAGGACAGCCACCCTAATGTGTGAGTGACAGCCAGGCTGGAATGAATGGGGGAAAGCTGTTTAAAAGAAGGTCTCTGGGACTTGGAAAGCAGAGTCGACCACTGGAGCGAAAGGACCGAAGACGAGCTGAAGAAAGATGACTGTTGCAACTCCTGGTCCACCGGTGAAGCCCTGCTGCAGGTCCGAATTGCCTGAAACTCCATCGACAGAGAAGCCCTTGAAGGGTAATTTCTTCCCTTGAGAGTTGGTGGGAACAACCAACTTGTAAGCCGCCTGGACACTGTCCCCTCCTCGTTGAATTTTCTGCAGAGTGCTCTGGAAAACCGGATAGCCAGTGGGAAGGAGACCAGTTTGTGGACTTTAAGGCACTCACACCTTAAACCGACATTTTGCTAAGCTTGTGGCCTCATCCTTGAGCAGTGCATGAACCTTCTGACGTCCTCCTTCTTGTCCCCACGACTGAAGCTCAGGAACAGTTAAATCTGCTCGAACTGCCAGGAACAACTGCCTCAGCTACAGCTTTTCTTCACTCTCAAAGTACTGTGCAAACACAGTCCGGAAATCTTTTCAGTCATCGCAAAAGTTTGTGGAACTTTCCCAACTTCGAAGGCTTGCCTTCCCTAAACATTCGTCTAACTTTTCGCCTAGCCAAATTCTTCTAAACTCTGTGGCAAATACTTAACCGTTTACTACCAGAACTGTGCTATCCTATACAAAGACTCTGAACCATTGACTTTGGGCCATGCCTATGAACTTAATTGCTGGTTGTAGTTTACTGAAACATTTTGCCCTGCCTATGAATGTCTTTTTGCTACTGATTCTTATAACCTTGGCTTTTTACCCCCTTTTAAAGTATCTGAAGTGCCATTTTGCTCCCACTTCAGTGGAGTTGAACTTGTTCAGTAACTTATTGGTTGTGTATTTGTAGTATATTAGTGTGTGATATTGAGCTGCTCTTGCTAGTGTAATGTTTTCAAACTGACTGTGTAAATAAATGTATATTCTTTTACCAAGAAACCTTGAGTAAGTGTTTGTTTGAACCACTGTATTTGTTGGTCCTTTGTGTAACTTGTTCTACTGCTCACTAATCTCTTAAGATAAGCCTGGCTGCTCAGCCACTGCTACGACATAACTGTGTAGTACAGGCTTGTACCAAAGGTGAAATTGTACTGACACTTGTAGTCTTAATTGTAAGTAGTGTTCTTAAAGGGTACTGCATGTGATTCTGCCTAACACTGGTGTACAGTGGTGAGGATGAAGTATACTTGTTACATTTAGAGTGCTACTCTTACCTTTGTTCAAATAACCCTCACAAGGCTAAGCACCACTAGAGAAGCTATTGTATTTTCAAGACTGATATGGAAAGCTACAGATAGGAGACCGTAGTCACTTTAACAGTTGATCAATTGAGAGATATGTGTAAAGCTAGGAATCTCACTGTAAAAGGCAAAAAGGTTGTATTGATAGAAAAGTTGTTAGAATACCAAAGTCTGAGGAGTGGGTCTGAAACCCCCACACCTGCAGCAAATGTGGAAAATGGTAATGAGGATGATAATATGTCAGAGCCCAGCTCTCATGTTATGGATGAGTTAGATGAGACAGACGAGTCTCACGATGTAGGCCCTGTTTTACCTCTTCCTGCTCTTAGGCCTCAACCTTTGACCACAGGGACTGACACTAAGTCCTTCATTTGTCTCTTTTGAAAAAATTAGACTTGAGTTAGAATTTAAGAGAATCCAAGCTCAATCCGAAAGCAAACACCAAGAACTTAAACTCAGAGAAATTGAGTTGAATCATGCACTTGAAATGAAAAAGTTGTCTCTTGAAACTGGTTCTCTCCCAGAGTCCGCTAGGTCTTCCAGTCCTAGGAGGTCTTGCATGCCCAAAGATGCAGTAAGTATGTATGAGGTTAAGCTTGATATTTTGGATTGGTTGGCTGCTTTTGAATATAACTATGGGATTCAAGACATTACAGGGAATCAGCTGATTCCTTGGCTTTTCTCTAGGCTACCCCCTGTTGCAACTGATGTGGTAATGGAGTTGGGGGATATAGACAGAAAGGAGTATGAAACTGTGAAGCTAGCTTTGATAGCTAGATTTGGGAAGACCCATTCTCAGTATCTTAAGAGGTTTAGAGCCCTCAAAAAGCATGATGGTACCGCTTGGGCTACCTGGGTGACTGAATGTTTCAAAAACGTAGATGGATGGGTTAAGGGTTACAGAGTTAACACTTATGAAGGTATGAGAAATCTGTTTATGTTGGAGTCTATTTATGATGTCTGCTCTCCTGATCTGAGACAGCACTTGGCTGAATCTAAAGAAAAAATAAAACCAAAGACAGGGCTACTCACAAGGATTCTGGGGTAACTCAGAAGAAGTAGGAGGGAAAGCAGCACCAGAAAGACAAGAGATAATACTTCCACTCCAAAATAGGGCCACAAACATAACAAGGATAAGACACAAGGGAAACCAAATCAGGCTAGTGTACCTCCTGGTGCCAAACCAGAAGGAGGTCAGAACAAACCCCCATTCATAAAGACATTTGGGAAATGTTATGCTTGTGGGTCAACTGACCATGTGATAGGGGATCCCAGATGCAAGGGTAAACCTTCAGGGATCCACACTGTCTCCTTAGCCTTCTCCCCTGAGGATGAAGTACCAATGGCAAGTGGAAACTTTTACTTACTGGCTGAGGAGCCCATGTAAGTATCAGCCAGTGTTTAGTTAGTATCCCTGGGTCTGTGGGAACAGCAGAACTTAGATGTCTACAATTCCATTCCAGACAATACTAAAGAGTATTACAAAGACAGTATTCTTGTGAATGGTCAGGAGATCCCTGCCATCAGAGACACTGGGGCCAGCATAACTGTAGTTGATGAATCATTTTTTCAAGGTAGAGGATGTGTGACGCTCACCTGGTCTCTGCGGGGATGTAGGGGCATGGTTGCAGCCCTCCCTGGAAGTGGATCACCCTTGTCAGGCTTCTTCCCCTGAACATATGCTGTTGGCTGCGACAATTGGTGACACTGCTCCTGCGTGGATATATGAGATCATGAGTATGCTGCTATGTGACTGCTGTCTCTCTCAAACCCTTCTTCCCAAATTGTGGTAAGCATGCGTCGACCCATATAGTCTCACCTATTGATTAATGATGATGAGCTCTCTGTCCTGCTTCTCACTGCAGGGGCGCTTGTTGATGGGCTGAGTTCCTTCACTGGCCCTTTGTACATGGCAGCCCAGACCAGCTGTGGCTTAACCATTCCTGATGGTAAGTGTCTTATGGCTTTAAAATATTGTGAAGTTAATTCCTGATTATTGCCCGTATCTTTTAATGATGTCTTTCCTCTGCTTTCTCCCAACAGGTGAAATGCGGCCCTGCGGTAGTTGCAGTGCATGAAGCAAGGCCAAATTGGTAGAGAATGGAGTTCATGATGCTCTGACAGAAGGTGAGTGTTGGTTTTAGGTTGAGCGCGAAGATTTGTAAAAACTGCGACCTTCAACGTTAAGTCTTAGCGAATTCTAACCTTGTCTTTATCTTTTCTCTTCCATGCACCGTCTTCAGATGAATTGCCCGTCGTGCCACGATGTCGGGATTGGAGCGCTGCTTTCCAGAGGTCTGGAGATGGATGAAGAATGCCAGAGACAACAATGATGCGTGCCGATGAAAGCAGGTTCCACGGTAAGTGCTGAGGCTGGTATCCTGGAAGCAAAGGTAAGATGCTGAGGCTGGTAGCGGGAAAAAAAGGTAAGATGCTGAGGCTGGTAGCTGGAAACAAGGTAAGATGCGCTCTGGCGGCGGTGAGTGTTACGCTGCCATCAGTGCAGAATAACATGAAGCGCTTGCATGAAGGCTGGGCGGGCTTATATAGTCTCGCTCTGGCCACGCCCATTAGCCTTGGCTCACCGACCCCACCCTGCCACTCCTAAAGGATGCTGCACGTGTAATCCAGCTTCCCCCAGCGGCCACACCCATATAAACGCACGTGGAGGTTCTTGCAGGGAAAATAAAGTACTTTGCACAAAATAAAGTGTGTCGGTTTTATATTTGTTCATAAGCCTGGCATCAAAGGCGTCAGGACTGAGTCCAGCTGGCCTCCCTATGCTGTATTGTCCCAAAGGGGCAAATTAAAAGTTGTGGTACCCCTTGCCCTCGTCCCCTGATGGTGCAGGGTCTGTGTTTCCAGGCCGGTGGCCATGACAGGATGTTGCTAAGGCACCCAAATTCCTAACTAAGCTTGCTGGAGGCCCTGTCCAAATGCTTCCACAGTTACCAACTCTCATCCAGTGCAATGACATGACTGTCAAGATACCTGTAAGTGTACAGAGTGAAGTACCTGGGAGAGTCCTGTTGGGGAATTACTCAAAAACTCTTGGAGTTGTATCAAGCACCCCAAGCCCTCCCAGCAAAGGGAAACAGGAGCAGACTAGGAAGGCCAGATAGAGTACCTTAAGGGGCTCTCAAGAGGGGATTATAGAGGAAACTATAACTCCCAGTCCACAGGACTTGCCGACTGCAATTTCAAAGAAGAAGGAGGAAAAAGGGAAATCTAAAACCTCCAGGAAGTAACCAGCTAGCACTCCTGTGCTACCAACAAGGACATCCCTGAGAGGACTGTCCAAGATCACACCTCTGATCCCTCCACCAGCTGAGGCTGAGTGTGTGGAACCACCTAGTGTAGTTGAATCAGCTGCTGAGGAATCAGAGCTGTAAGAGGACCTTGCTCCTGTTGGAGATCTGGATCCTGCAGAACATCCTGAGCTGCAGTCTTTACTGGCAGAAGGTGGACCCTGTAGGGCAGACTTTAGCAGAGGTCAAAGAGAGTGTCCTACTCTTGAAGGTCTTCTCCAACAGGCAGCTTCCCAGCTGGAAGGGCAAGAGCCAGGGAAGCATAGGTTGTACTGGGAAGATGGTCTCTTCTACAGAGAACCGACTGAGTCTATCCCAGGGGACTACAGAAGACTTGTAGTGCCTCTAGAAAGCAGACTCCATTTCCTACAGTTAGCCCATGAGATACCTTTATGTAGGAGCTGTCACACTTGCCAACCCTTTGGCAAGAGTGGAGTCAAAAATGTGGTGGCACTCTTGGTGCCTCTTCCAGTGGTGGGAGTCGCTTTTGAGAGGGTAGGAATCGACATTATTGGTCCCTTAGACCCCCCAACATCTTCAGGAAACAGGTTTATCCTGGTTGTAGTAGACCATGCTAGTAGGTATCCTGAAGCCATACCTATGAGGACTGTTACAGCTCAGGCTGTTGCTAAGGCTCTACTTGGTATTTTTACCGAGGTAGGTTTTCCTAAGGGAGTTATCTCTGACAAGTGATCCAATGTTATGTCCCACTACATGCAGGCCATTTTCTAAAACTGTGGAGTAACTTACAAGTTCTCAACTGCCTACATCCTTCAGACAAATGGATTGATAGAGAGGTTCAACCGTACAATGAAGAGCATGATCGGTGCTTTAGAGGAACCCCTTAGAAGAAAATGTGACCTTCTACTGCCATGCCTTCTCTTTGCTTATAGAGAAGTCCCTCAGGAGGGAGTTGGATTTAGTCCCTTTGAACTTCTCTATGGCCATCCAGTTAGAGGCCCATTGGCCCTAATTAAGGAGGGGTTGGAGAGTGCTCCTTCCCCCGAGCCAGTGAGACTCTGGCTATGTGATAGGTCTCCAGAGGCCAGAAGCCCAACATGGTTGAGTTTTCTCAAGACCAGCTAGTTCTATTTATGGTACCTAAAAGGCAGAGGGCCTTACAGGACAAATGGATAGGACCCTTCAAGGTTGTGGGTAAACTTGGAGAGGTCAACTATCTGGTGGACTTAGGCAATCCTAAGGAGGCTCCTAGAGTCTTTCACACCAACCGTCTAAAAGCTTATGTCTCAAGACCAGAAGTAGGAGCTTTGCTTCTAGCTTCAGCTCAAGAGGAGGAGGAAAGTGAACCTCTACCTGACCTACTTAGAGGCCAGACTTTAGATGGGAGTCTTCTAATTTGACACCTGAACAACAGGAGGAGTGCAAGTTTCAGTTAAATCAGTTTGCCTCCCTGTTTTCACTAACACCAGGCTTGACACCTTAGCGCCAGCATGATATTCAAACTGGTGACTGTTTACCTATTAAAAGCAGAGGTTACAGGATGTCAGATCATGTAAGATCCCACATAAAGGAGGAGGTCAACAAGATGCTTGATATTGGGGTAATAGAGCCCTCTACCAGTCCATTGTCTAGTCCTGTTGTTCTAGTACCAAAGGCAGGATTCAAGGAGTTGAGATTCTGTGTGGACTATGGAGCTCTTAATGCAGTCACCAAAACTGATGCCCACCCTTTACCAAGGACAGATGAACTAGTGGATAAACTTCGTTCAGCCAAGTACCTCAGTACATTTGATCTCACTTCAGGCTATTGGCAAATAGCACTGACCGACCATGCCAAGGAGAAAGCTGCATTATCAACCCCAGCAGGCCTCTACCAGTTTACGGTAATGCATTTTGGACTAAAGAATCCACCTGCTACATTGCAAAGGACGGTTAATCAAGTTCTGAATGGGATGGAGGACCTCTGCATGGCATACTTGGATGACATTGCAGTGTTCATTCCTACTTGGAAAGAATATGTTGACCACTTAGGATATGTTTTGCAGGCTCTTGAGCAGGCCCATCTTATCATAAAGGCTAGTAAATGTCAAATTGGTTAGAGTTAAGTGGTCTACCTTGGACATGAGGTAGGAGGAGGTGAAATCATGCCACTGTCTAGCAAAGTAAACGCTGTACAAAACTGGGCCACCCCTACTACTCAAACACAGGTTAGAGACTTCTTATGGCTCACTGGTTACTATAGGAACTTCATAGAGAACTATTGGACCATAGCTTCTCCCTTGAATGTGGTTTCCTCTCCCAAATTCCCTAAAAGGGTCAGGTGGAATGAGGAGTGCACTCAAGCATTTGAAGGTCTAAAGAAAGCCCTTTGTCAAGCTCCAGTCCTAAGAGCTCCTGACTATAACCAGACCTTCATTGTGCAGTCAGATGCTTCAAATACAGGTACAGGTGCAGTTCTGAGTCAGCTGGATGAGAAAGGTAGGGAGCACCCCATTTGCTTCATGAGCAGGAAGCTGAAGGATCCGGAAACAAGGTGGGCAACCATTGAAAGAGAATGTTTTGCTATTGTGTGGTCACTGAAGAAGTTTAGACCATACTTGTATGGATCTACTTTTGTGATTCAGACTGACCACCAACCCTTGAGATGGTTGATGCAAATGAAAGGGGAAAACCCTAAACTACTGAGATGGTCAATCAGCCTGCAAGGGTTTGATTTTACCATTGAACACAAGTCTGGGGGGCGCTGTTGAGCAGCCTTGGAGATGGCTGCCTAGCTTAATTGCTCTGTGTGCCACCTGCTTTCATCCGACTACATAGGTGGATTACTGTCATCCTTATAGCTGTACCTAACACCACAGTTAGCTTTCGCCCTGGGGCACATCTGGACCTAAATCTGTGAAAAATTGGAGCTTGATGGCCCCACTACTGCTCTCCGAACTTTGATGATGTGAGGGGTCAGGCCATGGACTGCGTAGTGGCGTTGCGCAGCCACCCTGAAATAGCAGCGCAGCTGGTGCCATCATCCGTGGCGACTCTGCATCATCGGAGGTCCCCGGTGGCCGCGCCTGCCACCCGCCGCCGCGCTACTGCTGCTGTGACCCTTGCTGTCTGCGACTTCCCCTCGCCTCCCGGGACTGGGCAGTGCGGACCGGGCTGCTGTGTGACCTGTGTGACAAGCCGGGCCTCGTCATTGGAGTGGCCACGGAGTGGAGGAGTCGCCTGGTCCGGCAGGCTCTACTGCATCTAGCCCTTCAGCCCACGGCGGAACTCAGCCTGGTGTTGCTGGTGGCTTGCGAGGCCTCGCGGTACACATCCCGACGTGGGATACACCAGTGATCAGGTGGGTGATATTTGGCCAGGCGCGTAGCAGCCAGAACGCAGGCCTTCTGACCCCTGGTCAGGGGCTTCTACACAGCATTTGATCCTCTGGCCTCCACCGCCCGACGTGCCCTGTTGGTGGCATTGCTCGGAGGTCCAAGTGCGGCTGCCCCTGCATCTGCAGGGGTACGCTGGGGTTGCCGTGCACCTGGATGTGTGTCCCTCGTCTTGCCTTGCATCGACCCAGAGGCCCCACCGGTGCCGTCTGCGCTGCTACGTTCACCAGGCAGTGGTGCTGCTGCGCAATCCGTGACCGTCGGCGGCTGCCCTGGGTGCTGACAACACCACTGGCTGCTACAAGAGGCATCCGCAGTTCGGATGCGAGCAAGGCCCATGTGCCCACCTTCCGGCTCTGTGGTTTCCTGAGCTGCGGGCACATTACTATCTGGATGTACCTGAACTGCTATGTGCTGCAGGCGCCACCTTTGGTCCCCCTGAGTGCCCTGTCCCATTTGTGTGCTGCAGCCTGCCTGTGTTCTCCACCACTGCACTTCAACCAGCAATAGATCTTGCATATGGGATATCATATCCAGGCACATTACGCATTCCCTGCTGTACTGTGGATACAGGTGTCCTCACGAAAGTTGCGTTTCATCCATACTCCCCTGTGAATCTTGCCTTCACCTCTGGTTCCCTTATGTCATACCGACTCGTCCCATCCCTGCTCCTACCTACCTGGTATCTACTAGCCATCTTGGCCCCTTCTTCTAAGTCAAAGCTCCTGCCTCTACATTGTCTGACCTGTTCTGGCTGCTGTGCATGGTTTGTACTGCTGGGTCCCCATCTCAGCCTCTCACCACCCCACGTCGTGACTTCTGGGTACCGTCGCCCCCGGCCTGGGCGGTCTGGCTTACACCACAACCAGGCACCACTTACCTGAGCACGCCCGCGCCAACAGTCCCGTTGAAATGTCTAACAGATCTGACGGTGCCAACAAAGTGGGGACCATGGATAAGTTCGACAAAGTAGCATCTCGGCCAGATTCAGGCCATAAGTTGGTAGGATGTGGCACTAGCTGATACTTTCACCACTTAGGCCTTGGTGTTGCTCCTTTTTACTGCGTTGTCTGGTTGAGCGAACCTGTTTAATAGCGATATATGCCACCGACCTATGTATCAAACCCGGTGCTTCAGTGCTTCTACTTAGAGCTGAACTTTAATTGCTCTCTTTCTCCCTACTGGTCTGGCAACTAGAATCATTTAGTTTTTAGTAGATAGCAGCATCTGATCTGTTGGCTCCTACACACATTTGCACGTGGTGCTCTGAGTTGAGGCGCACCTGCCACCTGAGTTATCACAGCAATTTCCTGGTAATTGCCACACCAGTCAGGTTGCGACACTAACTTCTACTCCTATATACTGATGCAATTTGCTTTCCCCATGTTATTCGGAATTGGTAAACTGTATTTACAGCTACATCAGCCCCGCTCCATGCAACTGCATGCTGCTGCGGGGGCATACTGTGTTCTAAGGACCCATACTGCTGCCCATATGTACCATCCCGGTACTTCATCACTCCTGTCTAGTTGGCAACACTGCAACAGCGTACCCCACTGCGCTTGCAATGATTACGTTGGAGGACTTTTTTGGTTTAAGCCCCTGTTGGGCCAGGAGTGCGGCTAGTCCACGTTGGGATTGACCCACTGACACCTGTTTTGGGAGTTTTGGGGGAGGGAGGAGGGTAAGGACACCGTTGGCTGTAATGGAACGGCGAGGGAGGGGGGAGGTGTTGTTTGGGGAAGTTCTATTGAAAATGGCAGGGGCAGACCAGCATGCTATGTTATGTTGGGGCGTCTTACTTGTAACGATTCCATTTGTAGATACACGCTAGGACATACTGTTAAGAAGGATTTCTGAACTCTGTCCAGGAGGGGCAGAGGTTCAGAAGGCCAACCTACTTTCTTGTCAATAGCCCACTAATAGAGGGCTATTACGACTTTGCGGGCACGAGCTTTGCACAATACCGTTAAAGGCACGAAAAATGCCCTTAGCGCAATCATTCATGGCGCAGATAGCACTACCGGCATGAACCAATGCGGCATTAGCGGTCACCGCTAATAGCAGTGACCGCTAATAACGGTCACCGTAAATAAGCGGAACCGGAAGTAGCGTCATGGCACAGGAACGGGAAGGAGCACGGCTGCCATCTTTAAAAACACAATCCATTGCCATCCTCAGCGCACAGGACCTGTGGGACTCTGCTGTTTGTTAGAAAACCTTAATCCAACACACCACAATGCCCAAGGCCTTTAAAAAGGGAGCTGCCCGCCAGCGCAAGGAGCGCTTCAACGAGGACGAGTTGGAGATGCTAGCAGGGACACTGCAGGAACATGCTTGGATTGCGTTTGCCAACAGCATGAAGATGGAGGCCATTTTAAAGAAAAAGGAGATCTGAGCACTTGTGGCACAGAAAGTTAGTGCAGTTGGAAACACCCCACGCACCACAAAAGACTGCCGTAAGCGCTGGGACGACTTGCGGCTCAGAGTAAAGAACATACTCTCTGTCAACAGGAGCCAGGCAATGGCAACAGGAGGAGGTGCCAGCTCACCCATCAAGCTCACCCCATGGGAGGACATCTGTGCGAGCATGATTGGAATGGAGGGGATAGAAGGTGTCAGCGAGATGGAGTGTGGCGCCACAACATCGGCCAATGGAGGTGAGTGTCCTAAGAAAACACTGTGATGCAGAGTCTGATGAAAGTCAACCAATATGTCAGTCCAAAGAGGCAAGCCATGGCCCAACACACACACTCCCAGCAAAGTAGCCGGACGCATCACAGACACATGCAGATGCCTGCAGCAACATGCCGTACCTGACACATACCACACAAAGGTGTAAATGCCATAAATCACACAGCATGCAGGCCCCAACAAATATGCATGTCACATAGCATAGGTCTTGGCCAACATGAGTGACCCCGACGTATGCCTGCATAACCCACCCATGTATCAAACAACGTGATCATACAAACTCAAATGCCTATTACCCTCGATTGTGTGGATGATCAATTGTCCAAATGTATGTATGATGCCTATCAAAACATCACTCATGCCGTCCTTCTCTTCGACCCCCACAGGCTCTAACCATGACAGCGATTGCCAGGACGCAACCCCCACGAAGACCACACCCAGGAAGAGGTCCCGGGATGACGCCAACCGCCCTTCCACCTTGAAGGGCCAACCCAGGGGCTGCCGTGCACCACCAGTCAAGACACCCCAGGTTCCCAGGGCACTGGTGCTGCCAAGGGCCGTAGAGGCTGAAGCGCCAACACCCATTGCCCAGCCTGAGGAATCAGCCGAGGCACCACACTCAGAGGAGTCAAGTTTGGCTGGAGAGGTGGCAGCCACAGCACCCCAGGCTGTGGAGGAGCCACAGGATGAGGTATGGGTGCCATTGAGGATGATACATCAGAACTGCCCCACACGCCCAGTCCACTGGCATCCCCCCAAATCTCGTCCCTTGAGACAGACCACGCCACCACCCCGGAGCCGTCTGGGCGGGAGCAAATTGAAGGGCACTTTAGTCCGATAGTGGCGAGTATTGAGGCTGAGCAGGCTGAGCAGGACACCCAGGAACCATCCACCTCCACAGGTGCACCCGCAGGGCCGCAGCGTGCAGAGCAGCTGACTGCCCTTGTGCTGCAGTTTGTTGAGGACAACACCCAGGCTAGGTAGGAGTGGCGGGAGAACATCGCCTCTCTAGGCAGTACCATCTCCGATAACACCGCCTCCATGGGCAAAATCTTTGCTGAGAACACTAGCCGCCTCTGCGAGGAGGTATCCGCCCTGGGCCGTGTACTAGGCCGCATAGCCAATGCCTTGGAGTCAGGGCGTCCGGCAAACCAATTCGAGCAGGCGGCCACACCGTCATCATCTAGCTCGACCCAGACAAGCCCGCTCTGCAGGTCATCATGCACCCTGCGTGGCCAGACATGCCGCCACCTGGTCCAGGGAGTGCGAATTAATAGTCTGTGCAGCCTGATGTAGGCATTAGAGACTTGATTGGACATGTGTGGGGGAGTTGCAGGGGGAGGGGGAGGGTGGTGAGGGTGTGGGGGAGTTGTGGGGGGAGGGGGTGGGGGTGGAGGGTGTATGGGGGAGTTGTGGGGGTGGAGGGTTATAGTTTTCATTGTTAAATTTAATACACCCGTTGTGTCAAAAGCAAGACCTGAGTGGACAATCATCATTGCAAAGGTGTCATTTATTCATATACAGTGCATAGTGTGCATGTACCCACACCCCCAGTGGCCTCTGTCTGAATATCATGTCACCCTCTGCAGCCATGTGTGTCAGTAATATCGTGCAATCACTGAATGACGCACAGCACGTCCCTCCTGTGCATCGGCACCGCAATGATGTGCAGCCACTTCTTCCTCATCCCCTTCATCATCACCAGGTGGTAGCAGTTCAATGTCAGGGGTCAGGGGCACGTTGAGTCGGATACACATGGTGGGCCGCATGACACATGCCATGATGATCTTGCCCACCTTCTCATGCCTGTAGAGGAGTGCCCCACCTGACGGCCTAATGCAGCAAAACCATGCCTTCAACAGGCCAAAGGTCTGGTCAACGACCACACGGGTAAGGGTGTGGGATCGATTGTAGTCCTCCTCATTCCTGTTCTGTGTGTTTCGGACTGGGGTGATGAGCCACGGCATCAAGGGATAGTCATTGTCACCTGCATGGGAGGCATGAAAAGCTATATGTCAGTCGATTGATGATGGACAGCAGCACTAGTCACACATGGCGGCAGATTATTGTTGGTCACATACACATGTCCCTGGTTGTACGGACGCCATTCTAAGGCCCTCAATGTGTCCTGTGCCATGGAATAATGGTGTGGGTTGCATCTTCAAGATGATACATGGTGTGCTCTGCCGTATTGTAGCTCATGCATTGTGTACGCATACAGCTGTGTTTGTGTAAATTTAGTCATGTGTTGTGTTCTGTAGGATTTTCTGTTGGGGAGCGTTGGCAGTAGGCTCTGCAATGTTAGGCATTCTGCGCTGATTTTTCCCATGGTGACATGCAGCATTCCTGTGGTTGATCCGAGATATCGGGCACAACAATGTGTGATGATCTTGCTTGCGTCGCCTTCCATCTGCACCTGTTTGTAGTAGTATTGCTTGTGATTGCGGTAAACCACCTCCATGGAATGGAGGCCACATTTTGTTTCAATAATCTCCTGGGGAGTCCGTGGTAGCGATATGTATTCCGTTGTGTGCCTGAGGAGGGCATCCAGCCCTTGCTTCAGGATGCGAGTGAATAAGGGTGGTGATATGCCATGCATGTACCCCACTGTGTGATTGAAGGTGGCTGTGGAAAGGAAGTGGAGCACTGACACTACCTTCAGTGGAGGGGAGATGATGGTGCGTATTTCAATGAGGCTGACAATCGTGTATCATGTCCACGATGGTGTTGATGGTGTCCCGGTCCAGACGGTACAGGGTGTGGTTGTGCTCCGGGGTTGGGTTGGAGGGACTGGCTCTGATGTTTGGGATTGGGGGCTGCATGCGTGGTTACATTGGCTGCACTGGTGGGGCATGCTGGGCCTGTCTCGCCCTCCTTCTCCTGCTGCGTCCTCTCTGTGGTGCCTGCTGTTGTTGTTGGTGTTGTTGCTGGTGTTGCAATGCATGCATGTCCTCCAGCTGAAGTGTTGATGCTACTATTGGGGTGGAAAGGGGTGTGGTGTGTGGGTGTGCTCCTTTTGGTCAGGCCCAGACTCCATTGCTTCTACCTATGCTGATGGTGTGCACCTGTGGCAGTTGGGAACACTGCACATGGCATTTTACGGTTGGTCAGAGATGCCAGTATTTACGGCATGCCGGAATCCACTTTTAACGCCTTCATGATGCTGGTATTTGCATGTCCGCTTCACTAAGCTGCAACGAAGGCCTGCCTGGCCTTGTCCTACTTCCTGCCTGACCCCCGCATGCCGGGCGCATCGCGGCGCCACAACGAGGCTAAGCCTCGCTTATCCAGCTCACTACATCCGCCGGCAGGCGGATGTGCCGGCGGCCCTACGAAGGCCATACAAAGGCCTGTTGAGAGCCTGTCTGGCCTCACTTCGTCGTCCCATCCAAGGGAAGAGGGCAGGAGCCCTTTCCCCATCGCTGGAAACCGTAACAGCTGGTAAGCTGCAACGAAGGCCTGCCTGGCCTTGTCCTACTTCCTGCCTGACCCCCGCATGCCGGGCGCATCGCGGCGCCACAACGAGGCTAAGCCTCGCTTATCCAGCTCACTACATCCGCCGGCAGGCGGATGTGCCGGCGGCCCTACGAAGGCCATACAAAGGCCTGTTGAGAGCCTGTCTGGCCTCACTTCGTCGTCCCATCCAAGGGAAGAGGGCAGGAGCCCTTTCCCCATCGCTGGAAACCGTAACAGCTGGTAAGCTGCAACGAAGGCCTGCCTGGCCTTGTCCTACTTCCTGCCTGACCCCCGCATGCCGGGCGCATCGCGGCGCCACAACGAGGCTAAGCCTCGCTTATCCAGCTCACTACATCCGCCGGCAGGCGGATGTGCCGGCGGCCCTACGAAGGCCTGTTGAGAGCCTGTTCGGAACCATAGGAGCCAGGGGCCAGGAACTCTGCCCTCACCGCTCCAGCCGCAGCAGCACACCACGGAGGAGGGCAGGAGCCCTAGCCTCCTGAGCCGAGGAGCATCTTCAGCTACACACGGTTCGGCCGTGCTTCAGATCACCCTGCCTCACCGAATTCCCTCAAGGGCGAGGGCTGCCATCATATCACAGTCAGGTATGCCCATCGTGCATATTTATTGATTTCCAGCTGCACGTCGAGTTCTGAAGCGCAACGCTTCGTGAGAATCGACTGACTTCGGCAGATTCTTCCGCCTGGCCCAGCAATGGCGGGCGCATCGCGGCACCAGAGCGAGGCTCTGGCCGCACGAATCAGCTGTTGACCTCCCCATTCATAATTATCCCCTTCCGCCGGCAGGCGGGAACGCCGGCCTCTCAACGAAGGCCCGCACTAAGGCCCCTGTTTGCCCCCTGTTCGCCTCCGGAGCCTTGGAGCCAGTGTCTACTCGGACCTTTAATCCATTGTGAGTAGAGGGGATACCCTCAGTCTACACTATTGTGCTTTCTGGTATGTCTTCTGCTACTCCGCAATCATAAACATTTGAACTCGGTTATTTTCACCTTCGATAACTGTTTGCTACATACGCTTATGCCTCCAATTCCACCGCCTCTATGCGTTACTGCTGCCACCTCTTAATAGTACAGTCATTTTCAGCCCCTAGTGCTTTATGCCTCATGACTGCTATTGGCTGTGCCCTTTGGTCGCTTACGGACCACTGTAATTGTGTTGTGCCTTATGGTCGCTAACGGACCACTGCAATTGTGTTGTGCCTTATGGTCGCTAACGGACCACTGCAATTGTGTTGTGCCTTATGGTCGCTAACGGACCACTGCAATTGTGTTGTGCCTTATGGTCGCTAACGGACCACTGCAATTGTGTTGTGCCTTATGGTCGCTAACGGACCACTGCAATTGTGTTGTGCCTTTGGTCACTAACAGACTACTGTAATTGTGTAAGTGTCATATGGTCGCCCTCGCGATCCTTACCAGACCACGCGCGCTTAGACTCTACTAGGTCAACATGCCCCCCACCAACAGTCTAACTACTGCAAACTCTCCTCTGTACTCTTTCAGTACCCTACTTACCAGACTGCTGCCCACCCTTCTCCTCCTTATACTGCACTTTGGCTGCACTGCACTATACCATACCACCACCCCTATCTGCCACTCTTACTTGCATCACACCTCAACTATGCCATCCCACGCTCACCACACCAACCCTTATCTTAACAACCCAGCCCTCTGGATCCAGCACTTCGCCACCAGACCTTTACCTAACCTACCCTGCTCTATCTCCTTGAGAAATGCTAGACTTGGCTCGCGTCTTACCCACGCTTCCCATCATTTAGCTCACCGCATCAAACTGCCTCTCCCTTTGTCACCACCCACACTTTCACCTAATCTACCACCATCTTCCAACTCCCCTAACTCAAACAATATCAAAGGCGCGCTAATCAACGCCAGATCACTCCCGGCTCACGCCCTAGAAGTAGCTGACTTGATCCTCAACCTTGACCTCGACTTTATAGCAATCACTGAAACCTGGCTCCACCCAGCCTCAGGTCCTCTTCTCTCCCTCGCTATCCCTCCAGGCTACAACATTATCAGACATGACCGTAATTCCATCCAATCTAAAGGAGGTGGCATCGCCATCATCCACAAAAACGCTCTGAACTTCCACCTCTCAGCCACACATCACTCCTCCACTCTGGAAGCACTGACAGCTAAACTAGCTGTCACACCTAACCATTCTATCACCTTCCATCTACTCTACCGGCCACCCGGCCCACTATCCACCTTCGCGGAGGACCTCTCTAACATCTTCACACACAACACCAAAGCTATCTCCCAGGTCATGATACTGGGGGATTTCAACTTAGGCCTCCACGACCCCAAGGACACTGCTGCTTCGTCTATTGACAACATCCTCACTAATGCTGGATTCACTCAGTTCCTAAACCAACCCACCCACAACAAGGGCAGAACCCTTGACTGGCTAGCCGCCCTCAACTGTCCCATCAACATCACCTCTAACCAACAGTGCGCCTGGACAGACCACAACTTAATTACATTCAATATTGAGTCCAAACCTATCAGCCTCCCTCACAACATTGCCCCGGCTATGGCCACCCGTAACAAACGCAACATTACCTGCGATAGACTCCTCCCCCTCCTCCTTCCAGCTCTCAATGACCGGGATCCCTCATGCTCTGACCCTACGGCCCTGGTCGACACATTCAACCGGGCCATGCTTATAGCCTTAGACACCATTGCACCCTCGAAACTGAGAAAATCTAAACCTCGAGCCCACCTAAACTCTTGGTTTACACCCCATCTCAGAGCTCTACGCAAAGAAAAACGAATTGCAGAATCCCACTGGAGAAGCAATCACTCTCTAGCTAACAAATCATGCGTACTCCTGGCCACCCTTAACTACAAGGAAGCTATATTCCAGGCAAAAAAAGACACATACAACAAACGCATCGAACAAGCCAAATCTAACACCAAAGAATTGTTTAAAATCCTAAAAGAACTTGAAACTCCTGTTACTCCACCTGACACCTGTACCAAAGATAGCACCTGGTGCTCCAAAATCCAAGAAGCTCTCCTAGGTAAGATTGCCACTCTCCAAATTAAAATCAACAACAAACAATCTAGCCTTCAATCCAACCCTCTACAGATCCCTATACCTACCATAAACCTCTCTATCACAGACTCTCTGACTCCTTTTAGCTTCTCTCCACTCTCCATTCTCGAAGTGGAAAAGATCATCACTAGCCTTAAACCGTCCAATTGTCAGGGTGACCTTTGTCCTGCACCTATTATTAAGGAAGCAGCTCACGACCTAGCACCATTCATCACTACGCTCATCAACTCCTCCTTTAGCTCTGGGATTGTACCGGACAATCTTAAGGATGCGTGGGTCATCCCGCTTCTGAAAAAACCTACCCTGGATCCCAGCATACCCACAAACTACAGACCAATTACCACTGTACCTTTTTTACTAAAAATCCTTGACCGCGCGGCCTACCTACAAATTCAGGAATACCTTGAATCAAATAGACTTCTGGGACTCAGGCAATCAGGGTTCCGGCCTCGCCATGGCACTGAGACCGCCCTTATCGATTTAAAAACGCAGATCGAAGATCTCAAAGACAAAGGCAAACTGGCGTTATTACTTCTCCTGGACCTCTCTGCTGCTTTTGATCTTGTCAATCACAAAATTCTCTGCCATCACCTCAAATCAGCCGCACATTTCTCAGAAAATGCCTCTACTTGGATCAGATCCTTCCTGGATAATAGATCAATGCGCGTGTTTTCCCCACTTGCGGCCGCACCACCCGCTCCGGTCTCTTGTGGTGTGCCTCAAGGGTCTTGTGTCTCGCCCACGTTATATAACGTGTTTACCAAACCCCTTTTTGATATTCTGGACCATTTGGGCGTCACGTATACCAATTACGCTGACGACACACAGATACTAATCCCCATCACAGGAGACTACACAACTGACTCCCTCGCCATCAACGCCATCTACCAGGTCATCCAAGCGTGGATGGCCCAACACGGCCTCTGCCTAAATGATGAAAAGACAGAGCTCCTCATTCTTGGTTCACCACAAAAACTCACTAAACTTGACCCTGCTTTCAAGTCTTTCACCATTGATGGGAACACCATCACTTTTGCTAAGGACACGAAAACCCTAGGGATTTACATTGACTCAACCCTATCCTTGACTAGACAGTCCAACGCAGTCTCATCTGCAGCAGCGTATACTTGCAAGCTCATCACCGCCTGTCGCCCGTTCCTAACCACAGCCAACTGCGTAACCTTGGCCAGGACCCTCGTACTATCCAAGGTCGACTACTGTAATGCCCTCTATCTAGGTACTAATCTCTGCAACCTAAACAAGCTACAAATTGTCCAAAACAATGCGATCAGAGCGGCCCTTAACATTCCTAGGCGCCAGCATATATCTGACACCAGGCGCAACCTGCACTGGCTCTCTATCCCACATCGCATCTCCTTGAAGTCCCTGGCTCTCACACACAAATGCCTCCACAACCAAGCCCCTCGCTACCTGGCAAACAGATTCTCTTTCCACAATTCCACCAGACCTCGCAGAGCGGCCCAAGCCAACTGCCTTGTCATCCCGCGTTTTAATCTCCAAAGATCAGGTGGAACCAGCTTCCCCATCCTGGCAGCCAAACTTTGGAACTCACTCCCCAATGACCTTAGAGCAGAACCTTCCTTCCTGAAATTCAAACACCTTACCAAAGCTTGGCTATCCGCCCAAGACAGCTAACACCAGTTTACTGCCCTACTTGCACTTTGACCTACTCTGCATCCCTTATTAACTATCCTGTAAATCACTGCCTTATCGATATTCGCTTGAATGTATATTCTGTAAATTTTGTAAATCTTCCTGTAATACTCCTGTAATACTCTGTCACATTGCCTTGTCATGCTTTCATCTTGTTGTAACTAAGTTAAGCGCCCGGTTGCCCCTGGGCCTGGTGCGCTATAGAAATAAATAAAATACTAAATACTAAATACTTGTGATCTCCTCCAGTTTACGGCATGACGCTATTGCGGGCATGATGGCCCGCGTGCCCGCACTCATGCCGCTATTAGAGGCACCGGTTTGGCTGGTCGGAATAGCCCAGAGCGGTAACCTCTCAATCCCCAACAGATGACATTCTTCCACCTCTCAATCCCCAACAGACGACATTCCTCCACCCATCAATCCCCAACAGACGACATTCTACCACCTCTCAATCCCCAGCAGGCAACATTCTTCCACCTCTCAATTCCCAGCAGGCGACATTCCTTCACCTCCCAATCCCCAGAAGGCGACATTCCTCTACTCCTCAATCCCGGCAGGGGACATTCCTCCACCCCTAAATCCCCAGAAGGTGACATTCCTCTGCCCCTCAATCCCCGGCAGGCGACATTCCTCTGCCCCTAAATCCCCAGCAGGCGACATTCCTCCACCCCTCAATCCCCAGAACGCAACATTCCTCCACCCCTCAATCCCCAACAGGTGACATTCCTCCATTTTGCCCAATTATTTCCTTATAGATTCATCATTTATTGAGAAACTTCCTTCCTTGAGCTCCACAGCATTTACCATCATCTCAGACATCTCCTTCTCCTTCTCAGACGCCTTATTCCATGAGTGTTAGCTGCTGTAGCATTGCTCTCACTTCTGCTTGTGTTTATATCATTATACAGTGTAGTTCGGTGACTACACAATGTGTCCTTCCTTTATTCTTTTTCAATCCCCCCCACTGCTATTTCAAACGAAACCTTAATCCCCTCTATTACACAGGACATTGGGCCTCATTACGACCCTGGCGCTAATGGGTTAACGGCGCTGTAAAAGGCTGCAGTGCCGTTAAACACTTAGGGCCTCATTACGACCCAGGCGGTAAGGGGTTTACGTCAGCGTAAACAGCGCCGACCCTTACCGCCTGAGTACGAGGTCCCTTAGCGCCATGGCGGATTTAACACCTGCTTTTAGCAGGTGTTAAAATCCATGGCGCTAAGGGACCATGGAGTTAATTACGCCACCGTAATTTACGGTGGCGTAATTAACGCCTTCCCCACTCCCATTATGCCCTATGGGGCAAAAATGGGAATGGGGAAGGGTAAATGGGGATTGGGGACTTACCGCCCCGCCAAGGTCGGAATGGGGCGGTAAGTCCGCCAACCACCATGGCGGAATTGCAACCTTAGCGGCATGGACCATGGTGCTAATAGCACCATGGTTCTCCGCCAAGGTTGTAATGAGGGCCTTAGCGCCTTACTACGAGGTCCCTTTGCGGGACCCGACCTGAACGGCTGGTCTAGACCAGCCTTTAAATTAGGGACCCGCGAAGGGACCTTGATGCTAAGTACTGTACCGCAATTTGCGGTACCGTACTTAGCACCTTCCCCAGTCCCATTGAGCCCTATTGGGCAAAAATGGGAATGGGGAAGGGCCAATGTTCCATGAGGAATTACCGCCCCGCCAACCTTGGAATGGGGTGGTAATTCCCCATTGAACATTGGCGGACTCGTTACGATACCGGCACCAACCATGGTGCTAATAGCGCCATGGTTTAGCGCCAGTATCGTAATGAGGGCCATTGTATTGTTAATGGGCCTCATTCCGAGTATGGCGGTAAGGGATAGCGGCCACCGCTAACGAGAGCGGTGGCGGTAATCCCTTACCGCCATACTCCGAGTTCCCTTTGCGCCATGGAGGTTTTAACACCTGCTTTTAGCAGGTGTTAAAAACCATGGCGCTAAGGGACCTTGATGTTAATTACGCCACCGTAATTTACGGTGGCGTAATTAACGCCTTCCCCACTCCCATTATGCCCTATGGGGCAAAAATGGGAATGGGGAAGGGTAAATGGGGATTGGGGAATTACCGCCCCGCCACCCTTGGAATGGGGCGGTAATTCCGCCATCCACCAAGGCGCTGCCGGTCCGGGTACGGCGTCAACCAAGGCGTTAATAGCGCCATTGGTTAGCGCCGTACTCGGAATGAGGCCCAATGTGTTCTAGTTCACACTGAGCGTTTCTCATATCACATACAGAATAAAATAGCAGTATATGAAAAAGAAAAAGAATACAACAAAATGTAAATGAAAAGTGGAAACATGCTACAATATCAACACCTTGCCTTGGTGCATGTCCCTCACAATACATGCACAGTTCATGCCACCCACTGGAGTCCTTAGCGGACTCCTGGTGGGAGACCCACTTGTCAGCCAACCTAACCTGCTTAAAGGGATCCAAAATGTTCTGGTCAGCAACATACTGACACAGCTCTGGTGAACAGGCTTCAGAAAAATGCTCAAAAAACAAAAGGTGGGACAATTCAACAAAAGTTTTCACCTTGTATCCATCAATCCATCCTATCATGTTCATGTGCGCAGCACTCACCCAGTCAACCCAAGACACATTCTCTCTTTTCTTAAAATCCCTGAACCTTTTAAGGTATTGGGTAGGTGTCTTGCCAAACTTGGCAATCAAAGCAGACTTCAGGCACTCATACTAACCCCTTTCTTCCACACTCAGTTTCAGAATACAGTCATATCCAGTCTGAGGCACTCTGCTTAACAAACACTTAGCCCAATCTCTCTTATCAACATCATGAATTGCACAAGCCATTTCAAATGCTTCATTCCATTGGAGGATATCAGAACCCTCCACAAACACATCAACCAAGTCTTTCATAAACTTGGTGGCTGGGGACTTGCCACTCTCATCTGGTTTAGCTGAAGTCTCCACTCTAGCCTTCTCTAGCTGGATTCTCTGGTGCTCAGTGTCCCTATCTTTGAGCGCTACTTGCTGTGCCAACTCCTCTTTCTTCAGCTCAGCTTCTGTTGCCAACTTTTTGTATTGAAAGGCTAACTGTTCCCGTTTTAGCTCCAATTTTAAAAGTTCACTCTTCAGGGCGTCCCCCTGAAGAGCAGTGCTGGGGTTTGGAACAGAGGCAGCAGGAATGGTGGCATTCCCAGAATCAGATTCAGGAACAACCCCAGGGGCAGAGTCCTCATTGGTTGCATCCCCCCTTCAAGAGTTTCACCATCGGTCTGGTAGTCCACCAGGGCAGCTATCAGCTCAGCCCTATAGTTAATCACAAAGTCTAACTCCCTGGCTTCACAAGCACTCTGAAGAGCCTCTAAGCTCATCCTAGTCAATTTACCATTTGCAATAGACTCCATTGCTTGTAATGCAGTTATCTTGTTCACAAATACACCTCAATTTAACAAAAAGCAGATATTTTGTAAGTGGCATGGTTATACACTGATTATTAAAACCATAAGCATCCCACAGCTGCCACCAGTGTTAAGACTGGTAGGGGGTGTCTGTACTTCCGCTCTCTATATGGCAGAGGAGAGGCACAGAGGACCCCAGCCAAGATTCTCTATAGGGTAGCACTGGTTGAGCAATCAAGGCCTAGCTTCTCAGGAGGTGATGCAGGCTGGTTCGTAAGTACAGTGTAGTCCCCAAGCACCCACAAAGGAATGTCCACACACTGTATTAGTTAAAACACAGTCTTTATATAATTAAGTTCATGGTTATGTACATAATCACAATAACTCACTTTGTACTCAGTAAATCTACAATGGTAAATATATACATTTCTAAGTGGTACCACAATTATTATTAGATTCCATTAAAGTGCATCAACTGTACTCTGGTCAAATGTCATACAAATCACTTAATAAAGGGAACCAACAATAGATATAGGAGGCAAGCAGTCGTTTAGAACAATTGGCAGAATACTGGCCCCTACCACTAGAAGCAGTTCTGTGTGGAGATCCCCCCACCTGGACAACCTGTAAATAAAGATATATTGTACACGCCCAGTCCATATATTGTTCACAAGAGTCTTATTTCGTTCTAAATTAGTTCTACAACCCCAATGTACCTGGAATAGCAGAGTTCGACGTCGGGTCGTCGACGGATCCTTCTTGAGAGGCTCCCTTTAAGGCAAGAGCCACGGATTGTCGAGATCCCACGAGGAAAAGGGTGAACGACGATGGTGAGGTGGCAGCTTCGTTCCTAGCGGTGATCATCGATGATGGAGCGTAGACATCCTGCAAGGAGGAGGCATCTGGGGCACCTTGGTGACGATAGTTCAGGACTGCAAACAGTTGAACAATGTTGGCCCAGCAAGGGCTTCGGGTCGTCAGCGTCTCTGCAGCCTTCAGGTGGCGGGAAACCCACCGGCGGATGCTCCTTGGCGCATCAGCAGCACACACAAATTCTTGCAGTGAGAGGCCCCTGATCTCCCATTCATTCTGCTGCGTCACACTCAGGCAACCAATCGGTCAGAAGGGCAATCATGCAGGCAGGCAGCCAATTGAGTGCATAGTGCATTCAGGCCATTCACTTCTCTCCAGACACTCACAACAAGGAATGTGTATTGGGACAAGTACCCAGCCATTCAACACTCCACACTGCATTCATACCAGTTTCGGGCAGTGCTGTCTCAGTCATTGTGTCAAACACCAGAAACTAGACACCCACAACAAGAAGTGCATATTCGTCACAAGCTACATTCCCCCAGGTCCCACCCACAGGGTGTACCCACAACATACGATCACCGGGAAGGCTCCAGCCAATCTGGCCGGGCCTTCACAACAACACCATATATGGCACTTCCACCCAACAGCCAGTCAGGGGGAAGGGACGGAGTCAGGGCTTCCCAGGTTACAGGCAATAGAAAGCAAGAGGCCACAGGGGCCATCTTGTTTCCTATCAGGAATCAACTGATTCCAATGGCAGGGCCTGGGTATCCCAAAATGGAGGACACCCAGAGCACCTGTCAAATTCAGCATGGAGCTGCCACCAGCCCATACCCTGCTCTTTGGGCCACACACAGGTGCCCAAAAACATGCACTAGGGGCACAGGGTTGTACCCCCACCCATGGGTGCCATAAGGGTATCCCATGGGTCTGTACACCAAAACAAAAGAGAGAGCTGCACCATCAGGAGTCCCACATGAACTCCTGCGTGGAAAACATGACAGAACACACGATAAAAAGCAATGAAGGACACAGATTCAGAGGCCCTGTCCCTCCGATGCATTTCCAGCATCACAGTCGCACCCCCAGACTGAGGTCAGGGTGCCTAATCTCCCACGAGATAGACACCCTAATCCAGACGGTCAACATACCTTCTGGAAAGGCCATCTGCATTATTGTGACTCTTCCCTGGTCTATGCTCTATGGTGAAGTCTAGCCCTTGCAGGCTAATGGACCGCATGAGCAGTTTCGGGATTTCACCCTTCATCTGCATAAGCCACTTCAGGGGCTTATGATCTGTTTGGACCTTGAAGGCAGACCCGGTAAGGTAAGGCCTAAAACGCCTAAGGCTCCAAACTATGCTGAAACATTCCTTTTCAACAGTAGCCCACCTAAGTTCTCTACCCTTGAGTTGTCTACTGATGAATATGATTGGATGTTCCCTCCCTTTGTCATCTAACTGGGACAAGACAGCTCCAATTCCGGTGTCACAGGCATCCGTCTGGACGATAAAGGGTCGGTTGTAGTCAGGCGCACACAACACAGGCATCCTCCCCATTCGCATTGAGCCCTATGGGGGCTCAATGGGAATGGGGATGTACCTGGTCCCGAGAATGGGAATTACCAGGCCTGCTAAAGTCGGCATGGCCCAGTAATTCCCTATTTCTGGGACTCGGTACCCGGTTTGGGGGTAGCCATGTCGCTAAAAACGGCATGGCTATCCCAAACTCTTAATGAGGCCCATTGTTCCGTAAACCTCATGTGTCACTCGCACCACGTGTGGCAGTGATACAGAGGCTTACCATTTTTGGAAAGTCTCTCCCTTGAGAGACTTCAGATCCAAGTGAAAAAATAAGTCATGGGGTTGTCTCTGCAGCAGAGGTGATGGCCCCCACTGCAGTCTCTGGAGCAGAGATGAGGGCTCCCAGTGTTGTCTCTGCAGCAGAGGTGAGGGATCCCAGTTCTCTCTCTGCTGCAGAGGTGAGGGCCACAGTTCTGTCTCTGCAGCAGAGGTGGGTCTCTCAGTGCTGCCTCTGCAGCAGAGGTGAGGGCTCCCAGTGCTGCCTCTGCAGCAGAGGTGATGGCCCCCAGTGCAGTCTTTGCAGCAGAGGTGACGGCTCCCAGTACTGTTTATTTATTTATTTATTACATTTGTTACACGCCCACGACCCTCAGGTATCACGGCAAGGTTGCAAAAGCAATGTTCACGATTACAAACATTATTAGCATGGTTACAGAGTGGAATTCAGTTACATCATTTAAAAGTCAATCAAGCAGTATGGCGATCAGAGCCTAGGTACAACTCTATACACGAGGAGACAAAGAAATTATAGTTATATTGACAGACTCTCAGGATTATTGCCCTTCATATTATTTGAAAGCCAAGTTTTGAGTGATTTTTTTAAGCCTGCGTAGGATCGCTCTTCTTTGATACTGTTGGGAAGGGCATTCCTGTGTCTGGGGGCTAAGTATTTGAAGCTACTGCCACCCGCTTTGCTATTCTTATACCGAGGAATCTCAAGTAGCTGCTGGTTGGAGGATCTCAGAGCTCTTAGGAATGTACTTTTTTGCAGTACTTTGTTAAGGTATTTGGGAGCTGAGCCCTGTTGGCATTTGTAGGATCTGTATAGAGTTTTGAAAATTATCCTGTCTGCGATTGGTAGCCAGTGGTTATCTTTTCTAATCTTAGAGATATGGTCTGATTTTCTCATGCCGAGGGCTGCTCTGAGGGCTTTGTATAAGTTGTAGTTTTTTAAAGTTGGTTTTGGAGGTACCTAATAGTAAAACATTACAATAGTCAAGTCGTGACAATATTAGGGCTCTGGCCAGGGTGACGCAATTAGCAGGGGTAACAAATTGTCTATTTCGAGGGATTAATTTTGCTGTGTAGGATGTGGTTGTTGAGAGGTTGCTAATGTGCTTATTCATGGACAAGTTAGCGTCCAAGTAAACTCCTAAGGTTTTTACTTGTTTCAGAACAGGTATCATGGTGCCGTCGATATTGATTGAGTCATAGTCAGAGTGGAGTGTGCTGAATTTAATCTGCAATCCCACTATGAGAATTTCAGTCTTCTCATCATTGAGACAAAGACTATTTAGGGCCATCCAGTTTTGGATGATCGCATAAATTCTATTGATGAGTAAGGGGTCTTGGGTGTAGTTTCCTGAGAGTGGGATGAGGATCTGGGTATCATCCGCAAAGTTGGTGTAGATGACACCCATATCATCTAACGCTGCGAAGAGGAGCTTTGTATAAGCATTGTACAGAGTAGGAGAGAGGCAAGAGCCTTGGGGCACTCCAATGGGAACAGGGATGGGGTCAGCAGCTTCCTTGCCTATAGAGACTCTAGAGGTCCTGTCAGCTAGGAAGGATTTAATCCAGAGGGTGGCATCCCTGGAGAAGTTAAAGTCTTTAGCTCGTGTGTTACATAGTTTATCATGAACCACAAGGTGGAACGCTGCAGAGAGGTCTAACAAGAGAGGGATACAGAGTTTGCCTGAATCTCTAATGGTATCCATCTGGATTTTGAGCTCTAATAAAGATGTTTCGGTGCTATGATTAGGCCTGAAACCAGATTGTCTTGAGCCGAGAAGTTGGTTTTTTTCTAGATGAGATTGGACTTGGTTGTAGGCTATTTTATCTATGAATTTGAGTAGGAAGGGAACTGTCGTTATTGGACGGTAATTTGTTGGTACAGTCGGGTCTAGAGTGGTTTTTTTTAGCAATGGGGTGACTCATGCTTCTTTAATGCTAGTTGGGACCAAATTGGTTTTGAAGGAGACGTTCACAAAATTTGTAACGATAGGTGTGAGAGTGTGGGCGCAAGATTTAACTATTTGTGCTGGGACTGTGTCTCCTTTGCAATTAGATGCTTTAAGTTTGGATATGGTGTCGATGACGATGTCTTCGGAAACTGGAGTGAAAGCAAAGGGAGGGCTGGGGGTTCCAGCAGTGTTGAGAAGATGTTTGTCACTGGAAGGTTTACTTGCTAGTACATCCTTTTTGTGGTAATTTTGGATTGAAGCATTTTGATTTTGGTAGCTAGAGCATTTTGGATGGTGGTACAGCAAGCTTTGCTCGGTTTGGTTGGGTTGGTGATTGGGATAGGATTTTCCAGTTCTCTCAAGATGGAGAATAGTTCTTTTGAGTCGGATGCAGCGTTGCTGATCCTTGTGTTATAGGCGTTCGCTTTGGTTGAGATTATGGCTGATTTGTAGCTTTTATTTATAGGCATTGTTAGTTTCGGTTGTGGGGTTTTTCCTATAGACATGTTCTAGTGCACGTTTCCTTCTTCTAACTGCAACCAAGTCCTCATTGAACCAAACGAATGAACGTTTGTCGGTGCGTTTTGTTTTAGTGATTAATGGTACTATCTCTACAGCAGAAGTGATGGCCCCCAGTGCAGAGGTGAGGGCTCCCAGTGCTGTCACTGCAGCAGAGGTGAGGGCTCCCAGTGCAATCTCTGCATCAGAGAGGAGGATAGTTTCAAGGGTCTCCTCAAGGGGTCCTCATAGGAGAGAAGACATGGCAGTTCCATGGGTCACCTCTAGTGGTCCTCACAGGAGAACAGAGTCTGCAGTTCCTTGGGTGGCCTCCAGGGGTCCCCACAGAATAGAAGACACTGCAGTTCCAAGGACCGGCTGCAGGGGTCCTCACAGGAGAGCAGACGCTGCAGTTCCAAAGGTTGCCTCCAGGGGTCCTCACAGGAGAGCAGACACTGTAGTTCCAAGGGTCGCCTTCAGGGGTCCTCACAGGAGAGCAGACACTATAGTTCCAAGGGTCACCTCAAGGGGTCCTCACATGAGAGCAGACACTGCAGTTCCCAGGATGGCCTCCAGGGGTCCCCACAGGAGAGCAAACACTGCAGTTCCAAGTGTCACCTCCAGGGTCCTCACAGGAGAGCAGGCACTGCAGTTCCCAGGATGGCCTCCAGGGGTCCTCACAGGAGAGCACACCCTGCAATTCCAAGGGTCGCCTCCAGGGGTCCTCACAGGAGAGCAGACACTGCAGTTCCAAGGGTCGCCTCTAGGGGTCCTCACAGGAGGGCACACATTGCAGTTCCAAGGGTCGCCCCCAGAGGTCCTCACAGGAGGGCACACATTGCAGTTCCCAGGATGGCCTCCAGGGGTCCTCACAGGAGAGCAGACACTGTAGTTCCAATGCTCGCCTCCAGGGGTCCACACAGGAGCTCCCAGTCATATTTATGGCTGGCATCTGCCGCAGGGGTTTCTGGGAAGTATAAACATAAAGATCTTTTACTCTCGGGTTTTTGGGGCCTGTCCTTGACCCTGGAATACTTTTGCACTAACTCCTTGCGCGCGCAAATGCGATGCGCATGCGCAGCCTCGTCCCCAGACACCAGGTCTGGAACATTCCAATCCCGTGGCAGCGCCAGAGACAGTGAAAACGGACTAGGAAGAAGAGCCAACTGCACATCCGGGTACCCAGCCTCCCTTGCGCGAATCTGCATGCGCTTAATCCGTTCCCTAATATCTCCCGGGCGGTGTGAGGGGGAGGGAGTATTTGTTGAGAGGGTGAGTGCGTGCAGAGTGAGTGCCTGAGCGTGCTGCGGGGGTGATGGGGCTGCACTAGGTGTGAGGGGCTCCGTGTTCAGGTGAGTAATCCTCTCGCCGTTAAAATATTGAAATCGATGACATTCGCAGAATGGTTAATCCTCGCGCGTCACTCGCACCTCGTGTGGCGGTGATACCGAGGCTTACAATTTTTGGAAAGTCTCTCCTTTGAGACTTCAAATCCAAGTGAAAAAGAAAGTTCAGTGCTGTCTCTGCAGCAGAAGTGAGGGCTCCGAGTGCTGTCTCTGCAGCAGAGGTGAGGACTCCCAGTGCTGTCTCTGCAGCAGAGGTGAGGACTCCCAGTGCTGTCTCTGCAGCAGAGGTGAGGGCCCCCAGTGCTGTCTCTGCAGCAGAGGTCAGGGCTCCCAGTGCTGTCTCTGCAGCAGAGGTGAGGTCTCCCAGTGCTGTCTCTGCAGCAGAGGTGAGGGCTCCAAGTGCTGTCTCTACGGCAGAGGTGAGGTCTCCCAGTGCTGTCTCTGCAGAAGAGATGAGGGCCCCCAGTGCTGTCTCTGTGGCAGAGATGAGGGCTCCCAGTGCTGTCTCTGCAGCAGAGGTGGGGGCTCCCAGTGTTGTCTCTACAGCAGAGATGAGGGCTCCCAGTGCTGTCTCTGTGGCAGAGATGAGGGCTCTCAGTGCTGTCTCTACGGCAGAGGTTAGGGCCCCCAGTGCTGTCTCTGTAGCAGAGATGAGGGATTCTAGTGCTGTCTCTGTAGCAGAGGTGAGGGCCCCAGTGCTGTCTCTGCAGCAGAGGTGAGGGCTCCCAGTGCTGTCTCTGTAGCAGAGATGAGGGCCCCAGTGCTGTCTCTGCAGCAGAGGTGAGGACTCCCAGTGTTCCCTCTGCAGCAGAGGTGAGGTCTCCCAGTGCTGTCTCTTCAGCAGAGATGAGGTCTCCCAGTGCTGTCTCTGCAGCAGAGGTGAGGGCCCCCAGTGCTATCTCTGCAGCAGAGGTGAGGGCTCCCAGTGCTGTCTCTGCAGCAGAGATGAGGGCCCCAGTGCTGTCTCTGCAGCAGAGGTGAGGACTCCCAGTGTTCTCTCTGCAGCAGAGGTGAGGTCTCCCAGTGCTGTCTCTTCAGCAGAGATGAGGTCTCCCAGTGCTGTCTCTGCAGCAGAGGTGAGGGCCCCCAGTGCTATCTCTGCAGCAGAGGTGAGGGCTCCCAGTGCTGTCTCTGCAGCAGAGATGAGGGCCCCCAGTGCTGTCTCTGCAGCAGAGGTGAGGGCTCCCAGTGCTGTCTCTGCAGCAGAGGTGAGGGCCCCCAGTGCTGTCTCTGCAGCAGAGGTGAGGGCTCCCATTGCTGTCTCTGCAGCAGAGGTGAGGGCTCCAAGTGCTGTCTCTGCAGCAGAGGTGAGGGCTCACAGTGCTGTCTCTGCAGCAGAGGTGAGGGCTCCCAGTGCTGTCTCTGCAGCAGAGGTGGGGACTCCTAGTGTTGTCTCTGCAGCAGAGGTGAGGACTTTCTGACCCCAGGGAATGGGCAGCTGCCAGCGCAGTTTCTGAAGCAGAGGTGAGGGGTCTCTGACCCCAGGGAAAGGGTCTGGGTCACTCCTGGTGCTGTCTCTGCTTCAGCAGAAGTGAGACTCCCAGTGCTGTCTCTGCAACAGCGGTGAGGGCTCCTAGTGCTGTCTGTGCAGGAGAGGTGAGGATTCCCAGTGCTGTCTCTGCAGCAGAGGTGGGGACTCACAGTGCTGTCTCTGCAGCAGAGGTGAGGACTCCCAGTGCTGTCTCCGCAGCAGAGGTGAGGGCCACATTGCTGTCTCTGCAGCAGAGGTGAGGGCTCCTAGTGCTGTCTGTGCAGCAGAGGTGAGGACTCCCAGTGCTGTCTCTGCAGCAGAGGTGGGGACTCCCAGTGCTGTCTCTGCAGCAGAGATGAGGTCTCCCAGTGCTGTCTCTGCAGCAGAGGTGAGGGCCCCCAGTGCTGTCTCTGCAGCAGAGGTGAGGTCTCCCAGTGCTGTCTCTGCAGCAGAGGTGAGGGCCCCCAGTGCTGTCTCTGCAGCAGAGGTGAGGGCCCCCAGTGCTGTCTCTGCAGCAGAGGTGAGGGCTCCCATTGCTGTCTCTGCAGCAGAGGTGAGGGCTCCCAGTGCTGTCTCTGCAGCAGAGGTGAGGGCTGCCAGTGCTGTCTCTGCAGCAGAGGTGAGGGCTCCCAGTGCTGTCTCTGCAGCAGAGCTGAGAGCCCCAGTGCTGTCTCTGCAGCAGAGGTGGGGCCCCCAGTGCTGTCTCTGCAGCAGAGATGAGGGCTCCCAGTGCTGTCTCTGCAGCAGAGGTGAGGGCTCCCATTGCTGTCTCTGCAGCAGAGGTGAGGGCTCCCAGTGCTATCTCTGCAGCAGAGGTGAGGACTCCCAGTGCTGTCTCTGCAGCAGAGGTGAGATCTCCCAGTACTGTCTCTGCAACAGAGGAGAGAGTCCCCAGTGCTGTCTCTGCAGCAGAGGTGGGGGCTCTCTGTGCTGTCTCTGCAGCAGAGGTGAGGGCCCCCAGTGCTATCTCTGCAGCAGAGGTGAGGGCTCCCATTGCTGTCTCTGCAGCAGAGGTGAGGGCTCCCATTGCTGTCTCTGCAGCAGAGGTGAGGGCTCCCAGTGCTGTCTCTGCAGCAGAGGTGAGGGCTCCCAGTGCTGTCTGTGCAGCAGAGGTGAGGACTACCAGTGCTGTCTCTGCAGCAGAGGTGGGGACTCCCAGTGCTGTCTGCAGCAGAGATGAGGTCTCCCAGTGCTGTCTCTGCAGCAGAGGTGAGGGCCCCCAGTGCTGTCTCTGCAGCAGAGGTGAGGGCCCCCAGTGCTGTCTCTGCAGCAGAGGTGAGGGCTCCCATTGCTGTCTCTGCAGCAGAGGTGAGGGCTCCCAGTGCTGTCTCTGCAGCAGAGGTGAGGGCTCCCAGTGCTGTCTCTGCAGCAGAGCTGAGAGCCCCAGTGCTGTCTCTGCAGCAGAGGTGGGGCCCCCAGTGCTGTCTCTGCAGCAGAGATGAGGGCTCCCAGTGCTGTCTTTGCAGCAGAGCTGAGAGCCCCAGTGCTGTCTCTGCAGCAGAGGTGGGGCTCCCAGTGCTGTCTCTGCAGCAGAGATGAGAGCTCCCAGTGCTGTCTCTGCAGCAGAGGTGGGGCCCCCAGTGCTGTCTCTGCAGCAGAGATGAGGGCTCCCAGTGCTGTCTCTGCAGCAGAGTTGAGGGCTCCCAGTGCTGTCTCTGCAGCAGAGGTGGGGCCCCCAGTGCTGTCTCTGCAGCAGAGGTGAGGGCTCCCAGTACTGTCTCTGCAGCAGAGCTGAGAGCCCCAGTGCTGTCTCTGCAGCAGAGGTGGGGCCCCCAGTGCTGTCTCTGCAGCAGAGGTGAGGGCTCCCGGTGCTGTCTCTGCAGCAGAGCTGAGAACCCCAGTGCTGTCTCTGCAGCAGAGGTGGGGCCCCCAGTGCTGTCTCTGCAGCAGAGGTGAGGGCTCCCAGTGCTGTCTCTGCAGCAAAGCTGAGAGCCCCAGTGCTGTCATCTAAGCCCCGCCCATAGACTCTGCTTTCAAAAATTACTTGTGGTCTCAGAAAGACCTTCCAAAAATTGCCAATTGTGTGAATCACCGCCACACGAAGTGCAGGTGACACTGGAGGTGGAGGTGGAGAGGCCAAAAGACCCTCTGCAGACTGACAGATAAAAGGGAGACCCCCTCGAAGGTAGAGGGACTTCCCTGCGGCCTGAGCCCCCAGATACTAGATATGAGCACAAGCGGGTTATCTTTGTAAAAGAGGTACATTTAGTTATTTGAAAGTCCATGTCAAAAGCTGAATGCAGTTCTCGCAATGGATCCTGGGAGCTGCAGCATTTAGTGTCCATGGGATCTCCTGTGGGGACCTCTGCAGGCGATCCTGGGAACTGCAGCCTTTAGTCTCCATATGATCTCCTGTGGGGACCTCTGCGGGCGATCCTGGGAACTGCAGCCTTTAGTCTCCATATGATCTCCTGTGGGGACCTCTGCGGGCGATCCTGGGAACTGCAGCATTTAGTCTCCATATGATCCCCTGTGGGGACCTCTGCAGGCGATCTTGGGAACTGCAGCATTTAGTGTCCATGTGATCTCCTGTGGGGACCTCTGCAGGGGATCCTGGGAACTGCAGCCTTTAGTCTCCATATGATCCCCTGTGGGGACCTCTGCAGTTGATGATAGGAACTGCAGAATTTAGTCTCCATATGATCTCCTGTGGGGACCTCTGCATGCGATCCTGGGAACTGCAGCATTTCGTCTCCATATGATCTCCTGTGGGGACCTCTGCAGTTGATGATAGGAACTGCAGCATTTAGTCTCCATATGATCTCCTGTGGGAACCTCTGCGGGTGATCCTGGGAACTTCAGCATTTAGTTTCCATGTGATCTCCTGTATGGACCTCTATAGGCGATCCTGGGAAATGCAGCATTGAGTCTCTATGTGATCTCCTGTGGGAACCTCTGCAGGTGATCCTGGGAACTGCAGCATTTAGTTTCCATGTGATCTCCTGTGTGGACCTCTGCAGGCGATCCTGGGAACTGCAGCATTTAGTCTCCATATGATCTCCTGTGGGGACCTCTGCAGGCGATCCTGGGAACTGCAGCATTTAGTCTCCATATGATCTCCAGTGGGGGACCTTTGCAGGCGATCCTGGGAACTGCAGCATTTAGTCTCCAAATGATCTCCTGCGGTGACCTCTGCAGGCGATCCTGGGAACTGCAGCCTTTAGTCTCCATATGATATCCTGTGGGAACCTCTGCAGGTGATCCTGGGAACTGCAGCATTTAGTCTCCAAATGATCTCCTGTGGGGGACCTTTGCAGGCGATCCTGGGAACTGCAGCATTTAGTCTCCAAATGATCTCCTGCGGTGACCTCTGCAGGCGATCCTGGGAACTGCAGCCTTTAGTCTCCATATGATATCCTGTGTGGACCTCTGCAGGCGATCCTGGGAACTGCAGTATTTAGTCTCCATGTGATCTACTGTGGGGACCTCTGTTGGTGATCCTGCGAACTGAAGCATTAATTTTGACATGATCACCTTCAGGGTCCTCTTTCTGTGATCAATGGAACTACATCATGTATTCGCCATATGACCTTTTGTTGGCACATCTGTAGAGATATCTGGAACGGCATTTAGGGGCCGAATCATGGAACAAATGTGCACTGAAATTAGTGGCGCAAACTGGCGCAAGCTGGTGCAAGCGTGTAAAGGCAAGCGTACGCGTGCGATTCATGGAAGGCCCTCTGCGTTTTTTCCCCGGGATGAGCGCCAAACCCACGGGTGGCGCACACGGGCACACATGTCTCTGCAACAGCCTGAAGGCCGTGTGCGATGCGCACAGCGAAAGCGCACAACGTGTAGCGCACACACCAAAAGGGGGCGGAACACAGGACGGAACACGCAGAATGGGGAACAACGGGTGAAAATGAGGACCTAACTGGGGAAATACTGCTGGGAAATACATGGAACGCTCACACGCAAGCGAACTACACATATTCATGGAATGGAATAGGGCAAACACGCGTACGCCAAAAGGCACGCACAGGCCTAAACACGTCCGCCACACGAAGACAGACAGAAGTGTCCCGGCGCAGTATAAAAGTGCACACAAACAACAAACACGTATATACAGCTACGATGAATGTCCCATTTTGTGGCCCCTTAGGAAAAATGACGTGTCACACAACGCTCAGGCACCCCAAAATACAAGAAAAACATATACGCAACCTCTGTAGCCCACGAGTGTGTAAAAAAGAACTCACACAATAAGCTGTGGCACCCAGGAACACAAAAAAGCGTACGTGATCAACACGCAGGCTACTATGACCACAATAAATGGGGTACCAGACAAACCGGGGCAGTGGGGAAAATAGCATGCAATAGCAATAACGTGCGCAACTCACAGTCTACGTGTAAAAGAAATATGAGTAGGAACTGTAACCGCTGTGAAGTAATCTTGTGTGAACCCCAAAGTAGGAAAAACACAAGTGTCGGTCTCCACTGACAGCACGTACATCGCGCTGCAGACCCGCACGGACCATTAATACATGCAGAAGGAAACGCCTGCGTGTGGCACGTCCCTTGCGTGCTTACGCGCTAAGAGCCTTTCCTCGAATTACATGCTGACATGCTGTTTTTTCATGTGCCAAATCACTCCGTATCAAGCTGGCCACGCGACATCACATGGAAGAGCACGCTCCTGCCCAGAAGGCCATTTTCCTGCCCCTCAGAGCCCCGAGACAGCTCCCACCAGCCATCTGCTGCTGCCTGCCTGCTGGCCAGGTGCCCTGCTCTTTGGTGCCTGCACGTCAGCCATCTGCAGGGGTCCAGTTGCTGTGACCACCCCTGCTGGAACAGCAGACTCCCGACTGAAGTTCCATCGCTCCACAGCCCAGCACCAGGACCCAGTTGCCCACCCACACCTGCCTCGGGGGTTGTCATGTTGAGGGAAACACCATCAGAGACCACTGGCAACCTCCAGCAAGAGGGGCAGAGGGCTGCCAGCTTCTGAGCAGGAGAGGTTGGCATCCTGGTGGAGCAAGTCCTTGTGCATTATGAGCCCTCTTCGGAAGACCACGCGCCGACAAGGATGGACAGAAGAGAATCTGCCATCAACGCGGAGGGGGTGGCAACCGGGACCTACCACATGTCCGTAAGCACTGGGAGGACATCAGGTCCAGGACCCTCAGGAAGGCCTGGCGCCTCTAGGAGGCAGCAGATGCAGAGGGGTGCCGGGTCCGACTTACTGACAATCAGATGAGGGTCCTGGAACATATACAACCAGCGCTTCACCTCCAGGTCCTTCAGAGGCAGACCCGTCCGGAGTCGAGCGGTAAGTGTCCATGCGTACTGATTGGACGCAGTGCATCTTGAGGTGTGCCAGGAGAGTGCTGATTGGACATATGTCTGGAAAGGTGTTAGGCAGAATCCTGTGCAGTGCCCTTAGGGACCACTACACACAATTAAGACCACAGGTGGCAATACAAGTTTTACCTTTGGTACAAGCCTGTACTACTGTCAAAGTGGTAACAGTAGCGGAGCAGCCAGGCTTATCTCAAGAGTATATGAGCAGTAGCAGAGATTACATAAAGGACTACAATTACCATGACTCAAGCAAACACTGACTTAAGGTTTCAGGTAAAAAATATAAGTACATTTATTTTTAAACCATCAGTTATAAACACAACACCTCTATTAAACTTTAAACAAAACCACACATTAAATATACTACAACTAACCAATTCACTTTGTACAGTATGGGCCTCATTACGACCCAGGCGGTAAGGGGTTTACGCCAGCGTTAACAGCGCCGACCCTTACCGCCTGAGTACGAGGTCCCTTAGCGCCATGGCGGATTTAACACCTGCTTTTAGCAGGTGTTAAAATCCATGGCGCTAAGGGACCATGGAGTTAATTACGCCACCGTAATTTACAGTGGCGTAATTAACGCCTTCCCCACTCCCATTATGCCCTATGGGGCAAAAATGGGAATGGGGAAGGGTAAATGGGGATTGGGGACTTACCGCCCCGCCAAGGTCGGAATGGGGCGGTAAGTCCGCCAACCACCATGGCGGAATTGCAACCTTAGCGCCATGGACCATGGTGCTAATAGCACCATGGTCCTCCGCCAAGGTCGTAATGAGGGCCCCTGTGTTTGAATGAACCAGTGTTATGAACAAAACACGATACCACAGATACGGATGCGATCACTTAGCACCTGAGATACCCAAAGGGAGTTGGAGGCAAAAATCACAGGCAATATTTAGGTTAGGCAGACAGTGGGCCTCATTACGACCCTTGCGGTAATCCGCCGTCATTACCGCCATGGCGTAATGAACGTTAACGCCGTGGGACGATGGCGTAAAGTGCGCCACATTAGGACCCATCGCGCACGAGCATTACGCCATGGCGGTAATGTAAACAGCGCCATGGCGGTAATGCCCCCAAAACGGCACCTACCGGCATCGTATGCGGCGCAAGGTGCACCACCGCCACCGCCGTACATAGCGGTGACCGTAGTTAGCGGTCACCGCAATTAGCGGTGACCGTAGATAAGCGGAACCGGAAGTAGCGTCACCGCGGCGGAACGGGAAAGAGCACGGCGGCCATCTTTAAAAACACAATCCATTGCCATCCTCCGAAACCACTGGACATCCGAGCCTGAGACCCCGCCAATACCGTCTTCAACCTTCTACCTGCAGGAAGATGCCTAAAGTTCTGAAAAAAGCCTGTGACCGCCAGCGGCAAGACCGCTTCTCCAGAGAGGAGCTTACCATTCTAGCGGAGACCCTCCAGGAGAACGCTGCCGTGGTATTCTCCAACCAACTGACAAGACCGGCCATATCCAAGAAGAAGGCCATATGGGCACTGGTAGCTCAGCGGGTCAGTGCCGTGGGAACAACACCCCGCAATGTCAAACAGTGCCGCAAGCGGTGGGACGATCTCCGGCTCAGAGTCAGGAGCATACTATCAGCCAACATGAACCTGGCAATGGCAACTGGGGGAGGATCGGAGTCCCCTATAAAATTGCAGCCATGGGAGGAAATCTGTGCCTCCACAATCGGAATGCAGAGCATTGAAGGAGTAGGAGGAATGGAGAGAGGAGCCCCGACATCGGGCGATGCAGGTAGGTGGCTCAAATCAAGGCATGCAAATCTCACCTAAGTCCATTCATGTGAAGTACAATGTTGGCCCATAGTGTGAATGCAACACATCAGCAGGAGACTGCCCACAGATACATCCGATCTGCACCCTGTACACATGCAGCACGCACACCCTAACTGCAGGCACCCACATACCTCCATGCTACTTCCACACAAAAGGGAGACAACTTTTTTCCCCTGCATGAAATGTGCCACATGTACTAACTGATGAGATGCCAGTCGCCACAATGCCCGGCCAATGTCCGCAGACCCATCAATAACACTCTCCCTCCTCTGTCCCACCACAGGCTCAAATTCCGACCTTGAGGAAGAGGACACCACAGCCTCCACACCCACCAAGAGGGCCAGGCCAACTGTGCCAACGCCACAACCCTCCACCTCTGTCGTCCCGAGGAAAACACCACAGCAGGCAAAATCCCTGCAAGGGAAACAGGACAGGGCACAGACAGCCACCCCAGCAGGCAGTACAGCAGCAGCAGCAGCAGCAGACATCACACCAATCATGCCCACAGAAGCCACAGCCTCTGCTGCAAGCAGCACAATTGGGGAGAATGCTGCCATTGCTGCCTCCTCCGATAGCGAAGCAGGGATCTTTGAGGAGAGTGATGTCAGAAGCCCCACAGGCCACCCTCATTCCCCCTACCTGTCCCTAAGCAGCCCGCATGCGGATGCCACTCAGGGTCAGCCAGAGGATGACGATTGGCCAGCCACTCCATCCCCGCTGCAGGGGCAGATCAGCCCAATGGGAATACCACTGCCATTAGCCATGGGCCAGAATTCCAACCATTCTCTGGAGGCGATTGCCACCCGGCAGCAGCAACTTTCCTCGCTGCTCGAAGAACATGTTGCTGAATGTGGGGGGTCAAGTGCAGCAATGGATAAATGTGCTGAGACTGTGAAGGCAGCTATAGAGTCGTCCACAAAGGACATCTGCGCGGAACTAGCTGCTGTGCGGCACGCCATCACTGACCTTGTGCAGACAATACGGGCCATGCGTCCAAATGAGCAGGCAGGATCCTCCTCGGTTGCCAGCTCGACACCGAGCAGCCCCATCCGCCGATCGGGGAGGAACCTCCGCAGCACAGGCAGGGGTGCCCCGGGGGCCAGTGGAGGGGGCTGCCAATAGTGGCCGGACAGTGTAGGAATCCTACTACTGACACTGCTGCACAGACCAACTCACACCTTTGTTGGGATTCCAGGGGGGGGGGAGGTGGGAGGTGGGAGGGGGTGTGTTGGGGTGTGCAGGGGGGTGGCGGGGTGGTGTGTTGGGGAGTTAAGGGGGGAGTTTGGGGGGGGGTGTGTGCAGGGGGGAGGTGGGAGGTGGGAGGGGGTGTGTTGGGGTGTGCAGGGGGGAGGTGGGAGGTGGGAGGGGGTGTGACACGACAGTTCATAGTTCAAATACACTTTTTCGTTTCAAAAAAGGAAATGTGTGGACATTTTCATTGCGTATGTGTGCTTTATTGGTGTCCAGTCCTCAGTGTGCATGCCCCAGAGTCACACAGTGCCCCAAGTGCAGTCTCCATGCGATGAACACCAGCCGTGTGTGCTAGAAGCAGTGGTTGATGATACTTTGGCGCATGGCACGCCCCTCCTGTGCATCGCCTCCTCCATGTGGTGGCGCCCCTTCTGCACCCTCCTCATCCTCATCCTCATCGTCAGGTGGTTGCAGTTCTGCGTCAGGGGGCAGGGGCACATTCCGTCTGACGCACATATTGTGCAGCATGACACATGCCATGACGATCTTTGCCACCTTCTCATGGCCATACAGGAGTGCCCCACCAGACCTGCTGAGGCTTCGGAATCGTGCCTTCAGGAGGCCGAATGTCTGCTCTATGACCACACGAGTACGTGTATGTGCACGGTTGTAGTCCTCCTTGTGCTGGTTCTGCGGGTTCCGGACTGGCGTGAGGAGCCACCTCTTCAGGGGGTAGGCTGCATCACCTGTATGTAGGCGAGAATGTATGTGTCAGTCATGTTGTCTGATCAGGAACATGATGTCCCACCATGGCTGGCATGGAACTGTTACCTTGGCTCACTTCTACATGCACTAATTGATTCACACTATGCAACCAGTATATGCTCATTGCTGCCATGGCCTGTTTTGCATGCCATCACCCTATGTATGCAGAGGGGTTTTGTGCATTGTGAGTGGCCTTCCTCTGTATCCGTTCTCTGTGTTACTCACAGCCAGGTGGAGTATGCATCATCCCCCCCCCCCTTTCAGCCAGGTGGAGTATGCATCATCCCCCCCCCCCTTTCAGCCAGGTGGAGTATGCATCATCCCCCCCCCCCTTTCAGCCAGGTGGAGTATGCATCATCCCCCCCCCTTTCAGCCAGGTGGAGTATGCACTGGTACGTCATTCCCATGCCCACTTCCATGACATCGCACTCACCGAGTAGCCAGGATCTTGGGCCTGCATGTCGCTCCATGTAGCGTGGTATTGTGGAGTTCCTCAGGACCATGGAATCATGGGTTGATCCGGGGAATCGGGCACAACAATGTGTGATGATCTTGTTGGAGTCACAGACCATTTGCACGTTGACAGAGTGGAACTGTTTCCGGTTGCGGTACGGTACCTCCATGGCACGTGGAACCACCAATTCCACATGGGTGCAGTCGATGGCACCAATGCAACCGGGTATGCTGGCTAGTGCATGGAAACCCACTTTGGTGTTTGCAATCTCCTGGGCAGTCCGTGGTAATGAGATGTGGTCGTCTGTGTGCTTGAGGAGGGCATCGAGCACTTGGATGAGTGTTCGTGAGAATAATGGTTGTGAAATGCCATGCAGGTGCCCCACTGTGTGCTGGTAGGTGCCTGTGGCCAGGAAGTGGAGTACAGCCACTACCTTCAGTAGGGGGGGGATGGCGGTTGGACTTTCTATCATGCTGACGATGTCGTTGTGTGTCATGTCTACGATGGCGGTGATGGTGTCCCTGTCCAAACGGTACAGGGTGTGGATCTGCTCAGCAGTGAGGTTGTTTGGATTGGCTCTGATGCGTGGGATTGGGGGCTGCCTGCGTGGTGGCACTGGCTGTGCTGGTGGGGCTTGCTGGGCCTGCCTTGCCCTCCTTCTCCTCCTGCGTCTCCTCTGTGCTGCCTGTTGTTGTTGTTGTTGCTGTTGCTGTTGTAGTAGCACATGCATTGCTATCAGGTCCTCCAGCCCCAACATTGCTAGTCGTATTGGCATCATTGTGGAGTGTGACTGGGTGTGGGTAGGGGTGGGGTGTGCTCTTTTTATACTCCCCTGAGTCTGTATTGCCTTCACCTGTGCTGTTTCTGTGCACCTGTGGCAGCTGCATTCACTTGAATTGGCCCTTTACGGTTGGTTCGCGATGGCGTTATTTGCACCATGGCGGTAAGGTACTTAGCGGCCTCATTGATGGCGTTAGGTGCATGTCCGCTTGGGTCGGCATTTGCGTGCCTTTCCGCCATGGCGCTAAGTACGGTGTGGGCGGTCGCGTGCGCGCACCCTTAGCGCTGTTTGCGGCAGCGTTAACTACGATGCCGCTATTGGCATCGTAGTTAACGGTCACGGGTCATGATCGTACCTGGCGGAAAACGATGGCGGTAAGCATTTACCGCCATCGTTTTTCGCTTAGCGCCAGGGTCGTAATGAGGCCCAGTATCAAGAAACACTCAGAAACAGGAGTTCAAAAGTCAAAGGGTCGGAGCCAGGTTTAAGTGACACCGGAGACCTGTGCTGAAGATCACACCATTAGACAGTTCACGATTCAGCGTAGCCCAAAAGTACTTGGATATTGTCAATGTTCGGAAGCAAAAGTTATAAGAAGGAGAGAAGACAAGGGCAATCCTTGGAAATGAAGAAAAAGGGATTCACCCAGTTTCCTCAAGCAGAACACAGTACCTTATTCCAATGGTGCAGCTGGTGCCCTGGCAGCTGTTCCTGTTGGTTTCCCGCAGACCCACGATTCCTGGAGCTTCGTTGTGAAGGAGGACATCTGAAGGGGGTCTGCACCACACAGGGATGAAGCCAGCAGTAGCGACAACGAAAAAGGTGTGCTCCTTAAAAACAGGAGAGGCTCAGCAGGTGGCTATCCGGACCACTACAGCAGCGTGCAGCGATTTCCACCACGGCGGAGATCTCTGGCTGAAGAAGATGAGCTGGTTATCCCCAGCAAGCTCAAGGGAAGAAGACTCCGGACTGGATATCCTCTTAGTCATCGAAGGGTAGATAGCTCAGGACTGCAGCAGGGCTTCACCAGGGTGGGATAGTTGCAGCAGCCGTCATTCTCTCCGCTTCTCTTCAGTTCCTTGTAGTTCCAGAGGCGACTCTGACTTCTAGCCCAAGAGACCTGCCTTTTATGCGCAAAACCCCCAGTCACACAGCCTGGCTGTCAATCACGCAGCAGGGGGGGTTGTCCAGCCCTGACAACTACCCCAACCGGAGCCAAAAGAAAGACGATTTGGTCAAGCGGGTTTATGTTTGAGGCTAATATAATAGCCAAGAACAGTACCACGCTTATCTAATATAATCGCGGTAGAAAAGTTAAGGTAGATGCCACTGCCATCAGCCAAGTCTAAATGTTAAAGAGCGAAACAATGCTCAGGAAGGTACAGACAGAAAAGGGGTACAGATTAGCCCTTTCCAGTACTCCATGTAAGATGGTGTGTACTGGGTCTTAAATAAAGAATAATTCTTCCAAAAGAACATGAGTAATTTGTAATAGTCATAGGCCCTCATTAGGACCCTGGCGGATTTTTTCCGCCATCGACGGACTTTTCCGCCATGGCGTAAAGTCCGTTTACGCCATGGCGGATGGTGGACTTACCGCCCCATTCCGAGGTCGGCGGGGCGGTAAGTCCCCATTGACCCATTTACCCTTCCCCATTCCCATTTCGGTCAAGTGGCACAGCGAGTAGAGCGCCCGCTTTGACACCCGTGCAGAGCCTGTTAACGCAGGTTCGAATCCCGGCGGGGCCAAACTCAGCCTTTCATCCTTCCGAGGTCGATAAATGAGCACCACACACCGTGGGTAATAATAAGCAGCGCTCAGATACCTGAGGGTTTGTAGCGCTATATAAAAGCCTAATTATTATTATTATTATTATTATTATTCGGCCCCATAGGGTATAATGGGAGTGGGGAAGGAGTTAATTACGCCACCGTAAATTACGGTGGCGTAATTAACACCAAGGTCCCATAGCGCCATGGATTTTTACGCCCGCAAAAAGCGGGCGGAAAAATGACCATGGCGCTCTGGGAAATCGGAATTGGCGGTAAGGGGTCGGCGCAGCTAACGCTAGCGTAAACCCCTTACCGCCAGGGTCCTAATGAGGGCCATAGTCATTGTGGTAAAAATGACTATGGGCCTCATTACGACCCTGGCGGAGTGGGTTTACGCCAGCGTTATTCGCGGCGGACCCGTCCGCCCTACTACGAGTTCCCGTAGCGCCATGGAGCCGTTTTCCGCCTGGTTTTTCCGGGCGGAGAAATCCATGGCGCTACGGGACCTTGATGTTAATTACGCCACCGTATTTTACGGTGGCATAATTAACGCCTTCCCCACTCCCATTATACCCTATGGGGCAAAAATGGGAATGGGGAAGGGTAAAATGGGGGATGGGGATTTACCGCCCCGCCAAGGTCGGAATGGGGCGGAAAATCCGCCAACCCCCATGGCGCTATCGGCAGCTTTCCGCCGTGCTCCATGGTGCATTTTGCACCGCGATTTCCGCCAGGGTCGTAATGAGGCCCTATGTAAAGTAAATGGCAAGTTTACCTTTCTCTGGGGACAGTAGTCAGCCCCATGCGAAATGGAGTCAGAGGGAAGTCTTAAAGACAACCTTGGTTACACTACACTAAAGGTGCTGTGTAACTCGCACAAGAACAGGGGCACCCGGAGTGGTGTGCTCCAGTGCCCAAGATCACACAATGAGTAAAACACATAGGCCAAAACACATGTAAGAGTGGAAAAAGGATGTACACTCTTACCAGGTGGAAAAATAAACTCCAGAAATCCAGCAAAGCTGCTGGGGGACTCACTAGATGAGGGAAATTAGCCATAGAAGGAGAATTCTCCCTAACAAAAGGCGCATGTATGGATGTGTTGTGCAGGTACATGAGCCTGACGCATGTGAGTCCAGTCATGTGTGATGCACATCAATGGTGTACGTGTTCCAATGCATGATGCACGAATGCATGTGGAGACAAACACATGTCAGCATGACACATGGATGCTGGTTCCACCTTCATTTACGTGCACGGTTTACGTGCGTGTGTGTGTATTTGAGATGTGTGTGACTGTGATACACCATGGATGCATGTGACACCAACATGTAGGAGGATGATTGGCAGATGTGACATAGTTGCCGATGATTTCACTGTGACAGGTGGTGGAGATGTACAGATGCATGTATGTCTGGTGGCGTGTGTGCATGTGTTCGGCACTCCCTGTGTTGCATGTGACGTCAGGCTAACCTTCGGATGCTCATGCACACCACAGCCTCCACACCCACCAAGAGGGCCAGGCCAACTGTGCCAACGCCACAACCCTCCACCTCTGTCGTCCCGAGGAAAACACCACAGCAGGCAAAATCCCTGCAAGGGAAACAGGACAGGGCACAGACAGCCACCCCAGCAGGCAGTACAGCAGCAGCAGCAGCAGCAGACATCACACCAATCATGCCCACAGAAGCCACAGCCTCTGCTGCAAGCAGCACAATTGGGGAGAATGCTGCCATTGCTGCCTCCTCCGATAGCGAAGCAGGGATCTTTGAGGAGAGTGATGTCAGAAGCCCCACAGGCCACCCTCATTCCCCCTACCTGTCCCTAAGCAGCCCGCATGCGGATGCCACTCAGGGTCAGCCAGAGGATGACGATTGGCCAGCCACTCCATCCCCGCTGCAGGGGCAGATCAGCCCAATGGGAATACCACTGCCATTAGCCATGGGCCAGAATTCCAACCATTCTCTGGAGGCGATTGCCACCCGGCAGCAGCAACTTTCCTCGCTGCTCGAAGAACATGTTGCTGAATGTGGGGGGTCAAGTGCAGCAATGGATAAATGTGCTGAGACTGTGAAGGCAGCTATAGAGTCGTCCACAAAGGACATCTGCGCGGAACTAGCTGCTGTGCGGCACGCCATCACTGACCTTGTGCAGACAATACGGGCCATGCGTCCAAATGAGCAGGCAGGATCCTCCTCGGTTGCCAGCTCGACACCGAGCAGCCCCATCCGCCGATCGGGGAGGAACCTCCGCAGCACAGGCAGGGGTGCCCCGGGGGCCAGTGGAGGGGGCTGCCAATAGTGGCCGGACAGTGTAGGAATCCTACTACTGACACTGCTGCACAGACCAACTCACACCTTTGTTGGGATTCCAGGGGGGGGGAGGTGGGAGGTGGGAGGGGGTGTGTTGGGGTGTGCAGGGGGGTGGCGGGGTGGTGTGTTGGGGAGTTAAGGGGGGAGTTTGGGGGGGGTGTGTGCAGGGGGGAGGTGGGAGGTGGGAGGGGGTGTGTTGGGGTGTGCAGGGGGGAGGTGGGAGGTGGGAGGGGGTGTGACACGACAGTTCATAGTTCAAATACACTTTTTCGTTTCAAAAAAGGAAATGTGTGGACATTTTCATTGCGTATGTGTGCTTTATTGGTGTCCAGTCCTCAGTGTGCATGCCCCAGAGTCACACAGTGCCCCAAGTGCAGTCTCCATGCGATGAACACCAGCCGTGTGTGCTAGAAGCAGTGGTTGATGATACTTTGGCGCATGGCACGCCCCTCCTGTGCATCGCCTCCTCCATGTGGTGGCGCCCCTTCTGCACCCTCCTCATCCTCATCCTCATCGTCAGGTGGTTGCAGTTCTGCGTCAGGGGGCAGGGGCACATTCCGTCTGACGCACATATTGTGCAGCATGACACATGCCATGACGATCTTTGCCACCTTCTCATGGCCATACAGGAGTGCCCCACCAGACCTGCTGAGGCTTCGGAATCGTGCCTTCAGGAGGCCGAATGTCTGCTCTATGACCACACGAGTACGTGTATGTGCACGGTTGTAGTCCTCCTTGTGCTGGTTCTGCGGGTTCCGGACTGGCGTGAGGAGCCACCTCTTCAGGGGGTAGGCTGCATCACCTGTATGTAGGCGAGAATGTATGTGTCAGTCATGTTGTCTGATCAGGAACATGATGTCCCACCATGGCTGGCATGGAACTGTTACCTTGGCTCACTTCTACATGCACTAATTGATTCACACTATGCAACCAGTATATGCTCATTGCTGCCATGGCCTGTTTTGCATGCCATCACCCTATGTATGCAGAGGGGTTTTGTGCATTGTGAGTGGCCTTCCTCTGTATCCGTTCTCTGTGTTACTCACAGCCAGGTGGAGTATGCATCATCCCCCCCCCCCTTTCAGCCAGGTGGAGTATGCATCATCCCCCCCCCCCTTTCAGCCAGGTGGAGTATGCATCATCCCCCCCCCCCTTTCAGCCAGGTGGAGTATGCATCATCCCCCCCCCTTTCAGCCAGGTGGAGTATGCACTGGTACGTCATTCCCATGCCCACTTCCATGACATCGCACTCACCGAGTAGCCAGGATCTTGGGCCTGCATGTCGCTCCATGTAGCGTGGTATTGTGGAGTTCCTCAGGACCATGGAATCATGGGTTGATCCGGGGAATCGGGCACAACAATGTGTGATGATCTTGTTGGAGTCACAGACCATTTGCACGTTGACAGAGTGGAACTGTTTCCGGTTGCGGTACGGTACCTCCATGGCACGTGGAACCACCAATTCCACATGGGTGCAGTCGATGGCACCAATGCAACCGGGTATGCTGGCTAGTGCATGGAAACCCACTTTGGTGTTTGCAATCTCCTGGGCAGTCCGTGGTAATGAGATGTGGTCGTCTGTGTGCTTGAGGAGGGCATCGAGCACTTGGATGAGTGTTCGTGAGAATAATGGTTGTGAAATGCCATGCAGGTGCCCCACTGTGTGCTGGTAGGTGCCTGTGGCCAGGAAGTGGAGTACAGCCACTACCTTCAGTAGGGGGGGGATGGCGGTTGGACTTTCTATCATGCTGACGATGTCGTTGTGTGTCATGTCTACGATGGCGGTGATGGTGTCCCTGTCCAAACGGTACAGGGTGTGGATCTGCTCAGCAGTGAGGTTGTTTGGATTGGCTCTGATGCGTGGGATTGGGGGCTGCCTGCGTGGTGGCACTGGCTGTGCTGGTGGGGCTTGCTGGGCCTGCCTTGCCCTCCTTCTCCTCCTGCGTCTCCTCTGTGCTGCCTGTTGTTGTTGTTGTTGCTGTTGCTGTTGTAGTAGCACATGCATTGCTATCAGGTCCTCCAGCCCCAACATTGCTAGTCGTATTGGCATCATTGTGGAGTGTGACTGGGTGTGGGTAGGGGTGGGGTGTGCTCTTTTTATACTCCCCTGAGTCTGTATTGCCTTCACCTGTGCTGTTTCTGTGCACCTGTGGCAGCTGCATTCACTTGAATTGGCCCTTTACGGTTGGTTCGCGATGGCGTTATTTGCACCATGGCGGTAAGGTACTTAGCGGCCTCATTGATGGCGTTAGGTGCATGTCCGCTTGGGTCGGCATTTGCGTGCCTTTCCGCCATGGCGCTAAGTACGGTGTGGGCGGTCGCGTGCGCGCACCCTTAGCGCTGTTTGCGGCAGCGTTAACTACGATGCCGCTATTGGCATCGTAGTTAACGGTCACGGGTCATGATCGTACCTGGCGGAAAACGATGGCGGTAAGCATTTACCGCCATCGTTTTTCGCTTAGCGCCAGGGTCGTAATGAGGCCCAGTATCAAGAAACACTCAGAAACAGGAGTTCAAAAGTCAAAGGGTCGGAGCCAGGTTTAAGTGACACCGGAGACCTGTGCTGAAGATCACACCATTAGACAGTTCACGATTCAGCGTAGCCCAAAAGTACTTGGATATTGTCAATGTTCGGAAGCAAAAGTTATAAGAAGGAGAGAAGACAAGGGCAATCCTTGGAAATGAAGAAAAAGGGATTCACCCAGTTTCCTCAAGCAGAACACAGTACCTTATTCCAATGGTGCAGCTGGTGCCCTGGCAGCTGTTCCTGTTGGTTTCCCGCAGACCCACGATTCCTGGAGCTTCGTTGTGAAGGAGGACATCTGAAGGGGGTCTGCACCACACAGGGATGAAGCCAGCAGTAGCGACAACGAAAAAGGTGTGCTCCTTAAAAACAGGAGAGGCTCAGCAGGTGGCTATCCGGACCACTACAGCAGCGTGCAGCGATTTCCACCACGGCGGAGATCTCTGGCTGAAGAAGATGAGCTGGTTATCCCCAGCAAGCTCAAGGGAAGAAGACTCCGGACTGGATATCCTCTTAGTCATCGAAGGGTAGATAGCTCAGGACTGCAGCAGGGCTTCACCAGGGTGGGATAGTTGCAGCAGCCGTCATTCTCTCCGCTTCTCTTCAGTTCCTTGTAGTTCCAGAGGCGACTCTGACTTCTAGCCCAAGAGACCTGCCTTTTATGCGCAAAACCCCCAGTCACACAGCCTGGCTGTCAATCACGCAGCAGGGGGGGTTGTCCAGCCCTGACAACTACCCCAACCGGAGCCAAAAGAAAGACGATTTGGTCAAGCGGGTTTATGTTTGAGGCTAATATAATAGCCAAGAACAGTACCACGCTTATCTAATATAATCGCGGTAGAAAAGTTAAGGTAGATGCCACTGCCATCAGCCAAGTCTAAATGTTAAAGAGCGAAACAATGCTCAGGAAGGTACAGACAGAAAAGGGGTACAGATTAGCCCTTTCCAGTACTCCATGTAAGATGGTGTGTACTGGGTCTTAAATAAAGAATAATTCTTCCAAAAGAACATGAGTAATTTGTAATAGTCATAGGCCCTCATTAGGACCCTGGCGGATTTTTTCCGCCATCGACGGACTTTTCCGCCATGGCGTAAAGTCCGTTTACGCCATGGCGGATGGTGGACTTACCGCCCCATTCCGAGGTCGGCGGGGCGGTAAGTCCCCATTGACCCATTTACCCTTCCCCATTCCCATTTCGGTCAAGTGGCACAGCGAGTAGAGCGCCCGCTTTGACACCCGTGCAGAGCCTGTTAACGCAGGTTCGAATCCCGGCGGGGCCAAACTCAGCCTTTCATCCTTCCGAGGTCGATAAATGAGCACCACACACCGTGGGTAATAATAAGCAGCGCTCAGATACCTGAGGGTTTGTAGCGCTATATAAAAGCCTAATTATTATTATTATTATTATTATTATTCGGCCCCATAGGGTATAATGGGAGTGGGGAAGGAGTTAATTACGCCACCGTAAATTACGGTGGCGTAATTAACACCAAGGTCCCATAGCGCCATGGATTTTTACGCCCGCAAAAAGCGGGCGGAAAAATGACCATGGCGCTCTGGGAAATCGGAATTGGCGGTAAGGGGTCGGCGCAGCTAACGCTAGCGTAAACCCCTTACCGCCAGGGTCCTAATGAGGGCCATAGTCATTGTGGTAAAAATGACTATGGGCCTCATTACGACCCTGGCGGAGTGGGTTTACGCCAGCGTTATTCGCGGCGGACCCGTCCGCCCTACTACGAGTTCCCGTAGCGCCATGGAGCCGTTTTCCGCCTGGTTTTTCCGGGCGGAGAAATCCATGGCGCTACGGGACCTTGATGTTAATTACGCCACCGTATTTTACGGTGGCATAATTAACGCCTTCCCCACTCCCATTATACCCTATGGGGCAAAAATGGGAATGGGGAAGGGTAAAATGGGGGATGGGGATTTACCGCCCCGCCAAGGTCGGAATGGGGCGGAAAATCCGCCAACCCCCATGGCGCTATCGGCAGCTTTCCGCCGTGCTCCATGGTGCATTTTGCACCGCGATTTCCGCCAGGGTCGTAATGAGGCCCTATGTAAAGTAAATGGCAAGTTTACCTTTCTCTGGGGACAGTAGTCAGCCCCATGCGAAATGGAGTCAGAGGGAAGTCTTAAAGACAACCTTGGTTACACTACACTAAAGGTGCTGTGTAACTCGCACAAGAACAGGGGCACCCGGAGTGGTGTGCTCCAGTGCCCAAGATCACACAATGAGTAAAACACATAGGCCAAAACACATGTAAGAGTGGAAAAAGGATGTACACTCTTACCAGGTGGAAAAATAAACTCCAGAAATCCAGCAAAGCTGCTGGGGGACTCACTAGATGAGGGAAATTAGCCATAGAAGGAGAATTCTCCCTAACAAAAGGCGCATGTATGGATGTGTTGTGCAGGTACATGAGCCTGACGCATGTGAGTCCAGTCATGTGTGATGCACATCAATGGTGTACGTGTTCCAATGCATGATGCACGAATGCATGTGGAGACAAACACATGTCAGCATGACACATGGATGCTGGTTCCACCTTCATTTACGTGCACGGTTTACGTGCGTGTGTGTGTATTTGAGATGTGTGTGACTGTGATACACCATGGATGCATGTGACACCAACATGTAGGAGGATGATTGGCAGATGTGACATAGTTGCCGATGATTTCACTGTGACAGGTGGTGGAGATGTACAGATGCATGTATGTCTGGTGGCGTGTGTGCATGTGTTCGGCACTCCCTGTGTTGCATGTGACGTCAGGCTAACCTTCGGATGCTCATGCTGTTGTATGTGTATGGATGTTGCTGCCTGCTGCAACATTCCTGTGAATTTGCGCATGTGTGTGGGCTCAAATGATATGTGTGTTGGGGAGTGTGATGGCATCTGTGAAGTTTGACACTGCCACTCATGTGAAACTGTCACGTGTGTATCCGACTATTGTAAAGTGCCCTGATGCCTGTGTTCTTTCTCTCCCTGTCTGCAGCGTCGACTGATGAAGAGGGCAGAGACGGTGCTGTAGAGCACAGTGGCAGGGATCCCACCGCCAGCCGGAGACGCAAGGCCCAGCTCCCTTCCCGGGTTGTCATCTCTTCGGTGAGTGAGGAGTCTGGTGCCGCGTCCGCAGCTGCTGAGGGAAGGTCCAAGAGGTGAAGGTCGGAGGTGGACTCCTCGACAGCAGTAGGGGCAGCTGAGCCCACACAGGGGCCTATGGAGGAAGATGGCATGGAGTCATCTAGGTTGTTGGGGCGTTCGGTTGAGGAGGAGGCCATGGAAGGCCCACGCACAGGGCCTGGAGGGGGGATTCCACTGGTGCTAGTGGTGCAGTCCAGGGGCAGGGACAGGAGGCAGCACAGGCCGCCGCGGAGGTGCCTGTGTGTAATCCTGTCCCCGATTCTGTGACTGCATCATCCGGAGACCCGTTTTCAGGGAGGGGATGCGTACACAACAACTGGCCTTCCTCTCCCTGCAGACGTGGCAATCTGGGACCGTGTTGAGCCTGTCCTAGCTGGGGTGGCGTTGCGTCAATGTGGCATTCGGGATGACGTGCAGGATTCTCATGAGGTCAATGCATGTCAGTTCGAATGCCTCATTGACCGCGTCGACCCACTAGGACGGGTCAGCAAGGCTGGGTTGCTCCGTGTGTTGGAACTTCTAGCGACCCCCTCCTCAACTGAAACCCCTATGTGCCAGTCGTCCTCCGTGCACCCTGTGGAGCTGCCCCTGACCCAGCGGCCAGGCTGGTAGAGGACACATCCCTGCCTCAGTCGGGGAATCAGAGGTCCAGCAGGGGTGGCCACCCCAACAACTGGACCTCAGCAGGAGGAGGATGTGCAGGCATCGACAGGCAGGGCAAATGCACGGCAGCAGCAGGCTCAAGGTGGCAGCGATGATGGCTCGGGGCCATCAACATCAGAGGGGCAGGCATCGGCCGGAGGGCAGGAGGACCCTGGATTGGGAGTGTCTTCCGTGTGGCAGCGGTTGGGCCAGCGGATAGATGTGGAGCGGCGGCAGGCGGAAGAGGCACGTTAGAGAACTCCATGTGCAGGGCATTGAGGTGGGCTGAGTGCCTCGAGGCAACTTGCAGGGAGTTGGAGGCCGCCATGACTGCATCCCTGCGAGACCTCGAGGCTAGGGAAGAGGCCCGCCTTCGGGACATCGACGTGGAGTTCGATGATGCCCTGGCCAGGAACATCAACAAGTGAGCCATAGGACTTGCCCGCCGCCTTTGTACATAGTTCTTTAGGGTTAGGTTTCCTTTGTTTAGTATTTTTTTTGGTGTTCATGGTCATTGCTCCACTTTATGTAGTTTTTTATTGATAGGTTTTTTGGTAGGTTTCCTTTTCTTTTGGGATCATGGACCCTTTGGACTTGCATTTAAATAGTTCAAGACATGTACATACTTTCTTTCTTTGGACATTCCATGGAGCAATGTTTTTTGTTTTTTTTACATTTACTTTATATGGACATTGGCAATGGACCACTTTTCGAGTTTCCTGTTGTGGATTTTTGTTTTACATTTAATTTTTTGCCTTTCATTACTTGATTTGCACATTTGATTTTTCAATGTGTTCTTTCATTACGTTTTCCAATACATTTCATGTTCCTTCATTATTGGTGTGGTGTACTCTCATTGGTTTTGTGCATGTCTCTATGAGCATTGCCTCAGTCATGTGTTGCCACTGTGTGGCTCTGTTCTACACTCATGCATGGCCACGCTGGTTCTTTTGAGACTCTCATGGCATGGCTAATTTGGGAGTGGGTGCAGAGGATGGCCTTGTGCTTGTACTGGGGGGCAGGGGGTATTTGGGTTGGCATTAGGGCCATGGGTCTGTTTTGTTATGACATGTTGTTTGGTGGGCCATGTGTTGAGGCCTGCTGGCAGGTGCCCGTCACTGGTGGGTGGGTGGTTGGGGGACATGAGTCGGGGCCTGCTGGCAGGTGCCCGTCACTGGTGGGTGGGGGACATGTGTTGGGGCCTGCTGGCAGGTACCCGTCACTGGTGGGTGGGTGGTTGGGGGACATGAGTCGGGGCCTGCTGGCAGGTGCCCGTCAAAGGTGGGTGGGGGACATGTGTTGGGGCCTGCTGGCAGGTGCCCGTCACTGGTGGGTGGGTGGTTGGGGGACATGAGTCGGGGCCTGCTGGCAGGTGCCCTTCACTGGTGGGTGGGGGACATGTGTTGGGGCCTGCTGGCAGGTACCGTCTTGGGGGACATGAGTCGGGGCCTGCTGGCAGGTGGCCATCACTGGTGGGTGGGGGACATGAGTCGGGGCCTGCTGGCAGGTGCCCGTCACTGGTGGGTGGGTGGTTGGGGGACAGGTGTTGGTGCTCACAAGTGGATGGTGGCATGTGGGCTGCCTGCAGGGCATGGTCAGGCGTGTAGGGTAGTCCCCTGTGGTGTGGGCTGCTTGCAGGGCATGGGGAGGCGGGAAAGGGCACACCCGGGAGGGCCCACACTGCCAAATTGCGTGTAAAACTCCCCGCGCACCCCTTGGAATACACGTACCCCGTGCGTGCTGGCGAAATCGCGTGTAAAACTCCAAGCAGACCCCCGGAATACACGTACCCCGCTCGCGCTAGCGAAAGCGCGTGTAAAACTCCAAGCTTATCCCCGGAATACATGTACCCCGCTCGCGCCAGTGAAATCACGTGTAAAACTCCAAGCACACCCCCGGAATACACGTACCCCGCAAGCAGTTCCTGGAAGGCGATTGGCGAACTGGTTGGCCCCACCAGATCAAGGGAAGAAGACTCTTGCAGGTGAAGATCTTCTTGAGTCGTTGGAGAAAAGTGGTGAGGATCTGCAGCAGGGCTTCACCGGTGGTTTAGTCGTTGTAGATGTCTTCAACTTCTCTCCTCTTTGGTTTCTTAGTTCAAGTGGCAACGTCGTGCTCTTCCAGTCCTCAGGACCCTGCTTTTATGCAGCAAGAAACCCATTCATACAGCCTGGCGGGAGACCCTCCAACCCAGGCTTGTCCAACCTTTTTGAATGTGGGTCCAAAGTATTAACTTTTTGTCACCCAGTGGGCCGGAGAGCCAAAAGTCAACAACCTCACCCAAAGCAGTATATTAAAAAACAATATTGTGTGACCTTTGACACAATAGCATCACAGACAGTGATAGCCATGCAGTCCCAAAGATAGCTTTTGGTGTCATGGGCAGTGATCAAAGGTTAGTTGCTTGTTATTTCTTTCAGTGTCTATGTGTTAATATTTTTCTGAAATAGTGGGGGCGACCGAGCGTAGCAAGGGTGGTATAAGGATCTATGAAGGGTCTAGAGGGGTTCCCCCCCAAGAATATTTTTTCAAATGTGGGGTTGAAATGGTGCATCTTACAGCAGAAAAGGTGACCAAAAAGCCATAAGTTTACAATCAGTTCTAAAGGGGAACATGAAAATTCCATGTCACCAACAGCAGAAAAGAACATTTTACAGCACAACACATTTTAATTATCAATGTGTCCGCAGTGTAAGACAGCACTGTCACTGATGTAACACATTTCCATGCTGGTTGTACCCAAAAATATGCTCCTGTAGCAACATGTTAATGCTGGCTGTTCCCAATTTAGGCCAGCATTGTCCTGTAGAAAGCATGATTGATGCTGCCTGAGCATGTGCAGTGTGCCCAATACATATGGCAGCTTATCTCTGTAATACACATTAATTCCGTGTTGATGAAAGAAGCATAATTCAATTCAACAGATAAAATGTGGAAAAGTGATCACCCAAAGGTGAACCTAATTGAAGAAACGCAATGTGAGCACAATCTTAAAGTATGCAACCTAGCAGGCCTAGTGCACACTTTACCTTTTCTTTCACCAATAAATCAGGGGGAGAGGGCGAACGCAGTCCCCCACTACCAGAAATATCCCCCATTTGGGAACATAGCAGGGATCAGCAAATCCGATGTGCAATGGGTAAGCCTCACCCTAGAAGATCTGCCGTTGAGATCAGATTCTCCCCTGCCAGCTGAGCATGAGCTGCATGCAAGAGGACAGGGGTTGGGTCAGTTCTGGGAAGCCCCGCTAAGCGAGGGTGAGAAGGCAGTCCCTGACCCAGCCCCAACACCCCCCTTCCCCCGGAGCTCTGAGCATCTGCAGAGCTGCCTGTCCCGCGTGTAGGGGGAAGCTCCAGCAGGCAGAGCCCAGCAGAAGAGCAGATTGTAGCGCAGTTCCTTTCTCCCATCAGGCCCTGCCCGGCCCGAGATTTGTATAAATAGCAGGAAGGCTCGAGCAGGCCTGTTGCAGTCTGCCCACTGGCCTGTCGGCCCCACATGGGCCCATGGCCCGCCTGAGCGGAGCTGCTCAGCGCTGGCCCCATTGACACCATCATAATCATCCTGGACCTCGACGCTCCACCACCCCTGAATCTCAGATATCTGCTCAATGACAATGCTGAAGCTTTGACATCTTTGCCGTAACCATATGCTGTGTTGTGTCAGCCGAGCCTGCGCAGCGTCAAAGGCAAGCATTCCCTTGTCCGGGCTCAGAGGTCACTGAGTCTTCCAGTGCCATCCACTTGTCACGGCCTACTGTTCCCAGCGTTTTCTACCCGCAAATCAGCACCACTGCCAAACAGAACTGCATCATTGGGGCCCATCGCTGCTGCTCTCCGACTTGACCCCAGCCCAGCGCAAAGGCACCCACGCTTCTGGTCTGATGCTGAAAAGCCTGGCTCTGCTGAGATCCAAAAGACAAGAACTAAGGTATTTTGGGAACATAGTACAATTGTTTTTTGTGTTGCAACTGGATCAGCTCACACCTCTCCTGAAGGGTATAGGTTGCCCTCAGACTGCGATTGTCAAGTTCCCATCCCACCCCCCACGTGGATCTGAATAAAATATGTGTAACCTTCATAAGCAACTTCCATAAACCTTGGCAGGTGGTCCACTGAGGCCCATTTGCAGGTTGCAGTGTGTTATTGGGGCACTACTAGGGTAACATATTGTGCTGTACATGTGGTATTCGCCATGCTTTGATACCCCACTGGCCACATCTGTAATGTCCAATGTACTTGGTATAATGCATGAACATTTTCATCAATCCGCACTGTGCTTAGAGGTAAACATAACTGAACTCCCGCTGTTCTTCTTTGTCGCGAGACGAGGAAAAAAAGCACTTGCAAAGGTTACGTTTCTCAGCTGATGAAGGTTCATCTTCGGTGACATTCACAATTCAAAAGAACGATTTTTGGGGCAGACAGGCTGTGTCGCCGCAACCCCTGCTAAACATATGTCCAGAGATGACAAACCTTGAAAGTAACTCCGCACAATGGCCCTCTGAGCAGCGGCCCACGGTTAATCAGGGGTTCAGGAATCCGCTGTGCTGCCCGCGCCGAGAGGAACTCCTGCACAGCACCTGTCCACATAATCCTTCGCCCGGGCCAGCACTCTCTTCTCCTCACCTCGCCACCTCCTCCCTTCATCTCGGCTCGCCTTTTGGCCCTCGGAGCTCCATGCAAGAGAGGAACGGACATGTCTGGGTCGGTGCCCGTTCCTCTCTTGCATGGTGGGGCCTACTGCATGAAATGGGATATTTAAATGCAAAGTAATTGCTACTATATTAATCCCATTGTTCATAGTTTGTGGGAGTACTGGGCAATTGTATGGAACCGCGCTCACTGAAAATGAATGGTATTCCCGAGGTAACCCTCACTATGCTGTGATACAAATGAGTCTCTCCTTCCTCTATCATCAAGTCCCAAGATCTTCTTGACGAATTTATTTATTTATGCAATGTTTGTCGGATATCCTACAAACATTGCATACATAAATAAATTAACGCGTCGTGGCTGAGGACTGTAACTACCTCTGTTGACCCCATGGGGTCACCAGAGGAAGTTACAGTTTTGCGCCCAGGCAGATTTAAAAAACAATGTTTTATTTTTTTTTTTTTTTTACTCAAGAGTTGTTCAACATACGGCCTCGCGGGCCACATAAAATGACTCGGAGGGCTGCATTGTTGCCCGCGGGCTGTATGTTGGACAACCGTGCTCCGACCTATCAGGGCAGAGTGTGACTTGGGTTGCTTAGGCAACCCTGTCCAGGGTGCCTACTCCCCCTCCCACACATTGGGTCTACCCCAGACTCAGTGGCGTCGAGAGGAGGGCTTCTTGGCAGAAGCCCGCCAAAAGGACGAACAAAGGATCCCCGACCTGGGTTAGGATTTTCAGAGAAAGATACGAGAAAGAAATATTATTAAAGTTCTTCAGGAGACCTTGCAATGGCATCCCTACCGGCCCCGTTATCCCCCTTCTGCATTCCTCGTAATGAGGCCCAGTGTGTCTGGTGGTTTCTGTGGCTGTGAATACTTAGAGATTGCTTTATTTCTACTAAAAGCCTCTTGCCTTTTGGGGAACAGCATTTGTGCTTCAGCTTGCAAGTTTTAAAAGTCTTTCCACGCTGTTTGCAAACCCGGAGGTGGACCCAAAGAGGAGGATCTTTAAAAACCTAACACTGGTGCAGAGCGCCGCTCGGTGTGCAGCGCAGTTTGTCTGGTGTCCGGTGCCCGGGGCCTGTGGCTTGCAGCTTTATTTTTGGGTAAGAAGACTAGCTACATGTGTTGCACTGTTTGGATATTTGAGTGGTTTGGACAAGTAACTTTGGGCTCAGGATTTTGAACTTTTCGTTTAACCTTTGCATTTTGTACTGTTTTCCGGCAGAAGAAGTCACCTGCTCCATTTCTCCTCCTGTATCCAGAAGGCAAGAAGAAGAAGGCCAGCTGAAAACGTGAGTAGTTTACTGTTTGGGGGTGGGTGGCACTGGTAGTGTGGCTGACTGTGTGTCTGACTGGCTCGCTCATGGCGGGTGTGTGTGCTGGGTGGCTATTAGTTGCTGTGTCACGTCACTGCGTGTGTGGTGACTGTTGTGGTGCATGGTTGGTGCCCTCGGCCTCGCCTGCGGCCGCGGCACGCAAGCAGCAGCAAGTTTTGGGATCAGTGAGTCATGTAGTGGCCTGCACACACACCTCCCCTTCGATTCTTGGCACAGGCCCCCCGTACTTTAGAAACAGGCTGCACATTTGTTAATTCTTAATGAGCGTTGCAGCCCGGCGTGTTATGCACCGGCGGAGGTGTTGGGCTGAGAACAGTCTGCACGACTCCTTCTGCTCTCTAGAGCCAGGCAATTGCTTTATCACCTCCGCACCCCATATTTTTAGAATTACTAGGCCCAAAGAGTGCTCTTCTATTTGTGAGGGTTAACAAGCCAACAGGATGCCTGCCCTGTTAGTCCAAAAGTCTGCCATTCCTAAGAGAAACACCCCCACGATGGATTTCAACCCAATATTAGGGCTGTGCGCTCCAGAATGGGACCACAAGCAATGGGGGTAAATAATACCTCCCTTCCCCCCCAAACTTCTATGCTTGGAGAGCAGTGCCACCGTTCAAGACAGAGCCTCTTTCAACCTTCTCCAAGCGAAGTGTGAGAGATGTGCCATGATCAAAGATCGTTCTGCTTTAGATGTAGCACCACGGAAAGATGACAGGAAGTGCCACGTTAACCCCTAGCTGTTATGCAGGGAGGTCCATGAAACGAGGCCAAAGGGTGGGGGTGAAGTCCAGCTGTTGTGTTGCCTGAACCTTTGCCTACGAGGCCAGGCGGGCACTGCAGTGGCGTTGACCGTGAGGGGGGACGCAGGGCTGCTGTGCATGAATACGTGGCTAGCTTTGCGCCGCCCCCTCCCTGCTGGGTCATTGTGGCTGCCATGTCATAGAAATGGTAGCCATCCTTTTGGCAGCGCTGCTTTGGCAGAAGAGGTGCACTGTGAGACGGGGCGGGGTACTCCTCATAATCCCTGGGGTCTGCCACTGCAATCAGTTAGGAAATCCCAGCATGCATTATTTAATAAACAAAGGGCTTCATCGCCCCCAATCCCATCACCACATATTCAAGTCACCAATTTAGCCTATAATACTGTCTACCTTCTATTTCTCTGGTGCAGGTGTTACCCAGTAAACAATGTAGCTCCATTGTTTTTGGAAAGAAACAGTTGTTTCATGTTCTTCCTGTCTTTTCCCTTCTGTAAGAATTTGTGAGGTTTTTTTTCCATGTCCAGGGCAGTTTAGGCTACATGTACAAAGTCTTGTGGATGTTGGTAGTTTCATCGACACAGCGCGGTGGGCTGTGTTACGTGATCTAATTATGTGTTTTTTCTATTTTCTCAGAGGCCCCTGCGCAGGAGGAGATGGGATCTGGCACCGGCAAGGTCACTGTGGCTGCGGAATGCGTAACATCAAGCCTCCAGGGATGGAAACCCATTTCATTACTGAGAGAATGTACACAGATCGAACAGGATCTAACAAGGTGTAACCAGAACCCAAGGCCACATTGCCCTGTGCTCGGAAACAGGCCATTATAAGAACTTGAACCCTTTTATTGCTTGCGTTCTGATTGCTACACTCCATACATGGGCCCGGATGCAGGCCGCATGCATCCCCTTTGGCATGAGTAATGTTGTTTAGGAATGGAATAGCCACCTAAACTGTATATAAGGATGTTGCCGGCCTGGGGGAGCAGAGCAGTCCACCCAGGCGGTTTGGATACATGCTTTCATTATATGCAAATACCCTTCTACCTCTGGTCTCCCGTGTGCTTATTTCAGAGTGTTGCTGAGTGTGCAGTGAAGCAGGGCGATTGCAGGAGGGAGCAGGACGGACGATTGTAACATTTCGTGCTGAAGCCCAGAAGCTCTCTTTCTCGCCTATCACTGGCACAGTCGCGGAGGCAACATCAAATACGTTAAGTGAAAAGAGTGTTTTTCGCTGTACCAATGTATTTGTAATTTTTTTAGTGCAAAGTAGCACTAATAATGGATTAATTATTGTTGCAAGGGAGACTGACTTTGGAGGCCTGGGTTCTTTGAGACATACGTAGAGGTACCGCCAACTGTCTGTCTGGTAGGGTCAGTTGCCTCAGAGTACTATTTTTTGTTGGTACAGGGTCAAAGGGCAGCAACAGAGCCGCAGTTTTAGTCAGAGCATGTTAAGGTAGGGCTTGTGGTACAGTCAGAGCACACTGCAGGTGCAGGGTCGAAGCTGTATTGACATCAAGCACTGTGCAGGGTCGGAAGCTTGCTCTGCGGTAGGGTCAAATAGGGACAGAAAAATAAGACAAATGGTGGACGCCAGTCCACTGACCAGGCGGGAAGAGGAGGCTAAAAGGTTCTTGAGGACGTTTTAAGAAAAAAGAAGGGGATATGCATGTGGTCGAATATTGACAGGCCTCCAAAAGCAGTGGAGGATTTAATTGATGAGATACTATACACCACAGGCAAGAAATATTATTGCAAAAATAAGACACATGTCATTGTAACATGTCTCTGGAAGATGTATCGCATTACTAAAGGGGAAAATGAAGAGGTTACACGACAAAATGTACTGCTGTGCGACATGAGAGATGACCTCACGTACGCAAGGCAAATGGCAAATACTCACTGTATGCAGATGTCTAACGGCACAAGAGTGTGAAGATATTAGACAGCAGATTACTCATTGACACGAGGAGCTAGAGATGCGCAAAAATGCATTTGAGGTATACAAACAACAGCACCCAGACAAAGATGATTGGACCTATCCGGTGATGCCTGTAAAAACTACGCAACCGGAGGAATATGTAAGTCCCCCCCCCCATATAATAAAGCAGTTCAAATGGCACCAATATCACTGCCAACTGAGGGAAATTTCACAAAAACAGAAGTGGATGCTACAGCAACAGTGGAGGAATTACGGGTTGACTTAGGTTTGGATAATATAAACTACAATAATATGACAAAGGTAGTGTGGGATAGGGTGAAAGAGGCTATAGGTAAATGGGATGTTGTGCATAAAAATTGCACCCAATGACAGGGAAATGGGGATACGAATCGAACAGGACCTGACAAGAGCTGAGGGTACACGGGAGTCACAGGAACCCCACCAAGGCAGGCCACAGGACATTATGAAAATGTTAGCACTCCTAAAAGAAATGCCACGGTATGGAGGGGCTAGCCCGATGGAACTATTTAGCGCACTTCACTCCACATACAAAACTATGGATGCACACAGATTGGATAGGGGACAAGAAATCATGATACTAAAGGCAGTATGCAATCCATCTTGGTTAATAATTCCAGGATTTTCTAATATGGATAAGAGGAACTTAGTAGAAGATGTGGATAAAGGGGCAGTCACAAGATGGAGGGTGCACATAGAACCCATTATAGCACTAATGAAAAAACACCACAGGATACTGGCGCTCCCAAAGCTAATGCAGGTACTAAAGATTGGAAGGGACCAGAGCCCGTCCGATTTCGCGTATATGTTAACACAGACATTAATGAGGGACTTGGGGGTGGAAGAAAAGATGACCATTTGGCAATTGCTGCCGGATGAGATTACAAGGGTGGTGGAAGGGAAATTGGATGTTGAAGAAAGGCTCAAAACATGTCAAGGATGGGCATATGTGTTGAATGCAGCAGATGATACATGGCTAGCGGTACGAAAAACTATTCCTGTAAGAGAATGGAAAGAGTGGGCAGAGGGCAAGTACATGGAGGAGCAGGAGTGGAAAACACTGACACCAGTGAGGAATATTACTTATGATACTGCAAGATATAGCCAGGATTCCACACTTTTTCGAGGCAGGGGTAGAGGAGGCAGAGGACGCGGGAGAGGTACAGCGGGCAAGGTGTTGTACGATAGAAAGACAGGGGCTAAATTGTACCAAAATGCAGAACGGGTGATACGACCCTGGGTCACATATTGGGAGCAACAACAGGAGCTAAATGACATAAAGGACAAAGCGCAGAAATTGAGAGAGCAAGTGACAAGTACAGGGGCAACACCAGTGGCTGCTGTGACAAGCTCCAGTGGGTACTAGGACAGAGACAAACCAACAGTTGGAGGCCGCAGTGATACCCCTAAGCCAAGATAGATGGGTCCGAATGATGGCAGAAGGTTCTTTCTCCGCTGGTGGAGTCACACACAACGCGACCATATTGGTAGATAGTGGGGCATCACTAACTCTGACTAAGGGTGAATTTATAGACACCAAATCTTTGAAATTGACAAAAATGCAGGGACTGGGCGGCCCTATAATTACTTCCCCAGTAAAGGAACTGAAGATCTGCATAAACGGGGTGGATATGGGCAAGCAGCCATGCGCCACGGGGAGGGGGGTATTTTGGGAATTGACACATTGTTGAAAAGGGGGGCAGTGATTGACTTAGCAAATCTATGCCTCCGCCTTCAAGGTACAGCAGGCACAGTACAAGTGATACCAATGTCGGTGGTCACAGCAACAACGAAGGGTGACACACATATCCTCACACACACAAAGGGCATCCTAACAAACTGGGAGGAGATGTTTCCAGACATATGGCCAAAACACAGACTAGATTTTGGGAGGACGCAGGATAATGTAGTATTAAAACTAACAAGCATCCCACGATACGTAAAACCCTATGGAATTCCCCCTGAGGCGGCAGAACAAATAAATGATATACTAAGGGCCCTACAGGAGAGGGGGGCCATTACAGAACATACAGGGTGGGTACCATGTGTATCACCAGTATGGGCAGTGAAGAAACCTGATGACTCATTCCGTTAAACAATTGACTTCCGCATAATCAACAAACATCTACAGTCCCGACCACAGTTAGTTGCCTCATTTCCGGAAATGATGGCAAAAATACAGCCAGGCATGAGGGTCTTCCGTGTCTTAGATATCTCTAACGGGTTCTACTCTCTCCCATTACACGAGGATTCACGGGAACTAACAGCATTCACGGTTGAAGAGGTGGTGTATGTTTGGAATGTGTTACCACAAGGACTCAGAGACGAGCCCCACAATATTCCACGCTGCCATGAAACGAATAATGCAGGGATTAACATGCATGAAAAATGTCATCCAATATGTAGATGACGTATTGGTGTGTAGCGCAACAGAAGAACTACATAGGACACATCTAGGGGAGGTGCTAGTGGCACTACAAAAAGGGGGACTCAAACTGAATGGTGGGAAAGCACAAATATGCCACACAGAGGTACGATTTCTAGGGGTAACAATATCAGGAAAAGGAAAAAGCAAATGCAGGGACAGACTGCAACGGATTAACTCATTGCCCCTCCAACGGATCACACTGCACTACACCGGGCTATAGGGATCTTGGGATTCTCAAGGAACTTTACTCCCCTATTTGCAGAACACACGTATATGACCTGTTACGATCCGATAGGTTTGATTGGACTGAAGAACACACTGAGGCCTTTCAGAAATTGAAGGACTTATTGAACGGGACACCATCGTTAGTAAGCCCAAATCCAGACATGCCCTTTACATATGGCCCATCATATCAGAAAGTACACAGGCCGCCATATTGACACAAAAATATGGGGATATGCATCTACTGGTGGCATGTAATTCATTCAACTACAAAATAACAGAATTGAAATATTCCAGATACGAGAGACAGCTATGCACACTATACTGGGTAATCAACAAATTTAGATACATAACGGGAGGGGCTACATGCATCATTAAAATAAACCACAAACCTCTACAGATGTTATTATCCTCCAAAATGTATCAAGGGAATGTCAGTACACAGAGGATAGGTAAATGAATTGCATTATTAACTACAATCACACTACACTTTGAGGAAGGAGGAGAGAAATACATACCAGTAGACGGTATACAGGTAGACGAGCCACATGAATGCAGAGCAGAAACGGTGAACACGTTACACAACATATTCAGGGCATATTCAGGGCATGTGGACCAGATAAAGATATTGATGGCCCCACATTCTATTGTGATGGGAGCTCTACATATGTAAATAACAAGCTACATGCTGCAGCAGCGGTAGTGTACAAGCAAAATGATCAGTGGCAGCACAACTCAATGGTGTTTAAAGGAAAAAGTGCACAGTACGGCGAGCTCCAAGCGGTAGTGCTGGCATTTAGGGCAATGCAGAAAATACCACCGGAAGTTGCCACGACGGTGGTGGTGGACTCAGACTATGGCCCTCATTACGACCCTGGCGGAAAGTAACTGACCTGACCACCATAGCGTAAATAGCGTTTCCGCCATTGCACGATGGAGTAAAGTGCGGCAAATTCTGACCCATCGGGCACGAGCATTACGCCATGGCGGAAGTGCAAAGTCCGCGATGGCGGAAATGTCCCCAAAACGCCCCTCACCGCCGTCGTACGGCGCCCTAGGTGCAATTCCGCCACCCATCATAGCGGTCACCGTAATGAGCGGTAATCGCAAAATACGGTGACCGTAAATATACGGAAACGTAAGTAAAAACATGGGGCCGGAACGGGAAACAGCACGCCGTACACCTATAAAATCCGAATCCCAACACAACCATGAAAAATCCGACCCTGAGACACATCCCAACCCGTTAGCCACCCTAGTTAAAACAATCAAAATGGGAAAAGTTGCTAAAAAAGCGTGCGACCGCAAGCGGCAGGTCCACTTCTCCCATGAGGAACTCACCGTGCTCACAGAGACCCTCCAGGAGAATGCTGCTGTCGTCTTCTCGACGCAAATGACCAGGACGGCACTTGCGAACAAGAAGGCCATATGGGCCCTGGTGGCACAGCGGGTAAGTGCGGTGGGGACCGCACCCCGCAACCCACAGCAATGCAGAAAGCGATGGGACGACTTGCGGATACGCGTACGGAGCATACTATCAGCCAACCGTAACATTGCCACAGCTACCGGGGGAGGATTGGAATCACCCATCAAGTTGACCCCCTGGGAAGAAATCTGTGCCTCCACCATTGGAATGGAGAGTATAGAGGGAGTCGGAGGGATGGAGAAAGGAGTGCAGACATCCGAAGAATCAGGTAGGTGGGCCAAATAAAACAATGCTAAATCCACAATGTCCAATCATGTGAAGTACCATGTGTCCACATAGTGCAACAGAAACACATGTCCAGGAGAACGTCCACATACATTGGCCTGATAGCGCATTTTAAAAGTCACATTAAATACATAAATAATTAAAAATCCTAAAAACACCCTCTACACGTGCAGCATGCACACCCTAACTGCAGGCTGCAAAACAACTGCATCCTCAATCCACACAAAAATGAAACCACCTCCAAGGCCCTGACCCAAATCACCCTCAGGTACCACCCCAATGCATGTGATACATTGCCATTCCAATTTCCACAGACCCATAAATAACGCTCGCCCTCCTTTACTCCACCACAGGGTCCGATTCAAACGACGAGCTTCAGGACACACCTACCAGCACACCTGCAAAGAGGGCCAAAACCAACGGCCAAAGACCCTCCACCTCAGCTGCACGGATCAAGACACGGCAGCAGCACAAATCAAGTGGCAGCACACAGGAGGGGACTTCAACAGGCACCCCAGCAGCCAGCATGCCCACAACAGCAGCACCACAGGTCCCCCCAATGGATGCCACAGAAGGCACTGCTTCTGGTGGCAGCAGCACCATAGGTGACACTGCATTAATGCCAGCATGCTCCGACACAGACAACGGTGCTGTCGATGTAGGACCCATCCATGACCTGTCTCAATCCCCCTGTTTGTTTCATCCCATACACCATGAGGATACCACGCAGGGGCACCCACAAGACGACGACTGGCCATCCCCCACAAGCCCTGTGGCAAGGCAACATGAGGTGATCAGCCCCTCTGTGACACCACCGCAAATGGGCATGGCCCAGCAGAGGCAACAGTCCCTCGACCAGGTGATCGTGCAACAGCAGCAACTGGCCACGCTCCTCAAGGAGCATGCTGATGAATGTGGGGGTTCTAAGGCAGCCATAGAAACATCTACTGAGACACTTAGGGCACAAATGGAGCGAAGTACAGAGACACTAAGGGTACAAATGGAGAGAAGCACCGAGAGCCTGAGGGGGGAACTGCATGCGACGTCCAAAGACGTATGTGGTGAACTTGCCGCTGTGCGCCGTGTGCTCACTGAGCTCTCACAAACCCTTAGGGACATGCATGGACGTGAGCAGGCAGAGACATCATCCGTTGCAAGTTCCGTCCAGGGCAGCCCCCAACGTAGATCTGGGAGGAACCTGCGCTCCACAGGCAGGGGTGCCCCTGATACCCGGAGAGGGGGCTTGCAATAGTGTCTGCCCACTGACAATGAGCATCTTTGGACACTGGTGTTCGGGGGGGAGGTAGGAGGGTGGAGGGGGGGTGTTGGGCTTTCTTGGGTGGCGGGTCGATGGGGTGTGTAATATAATTTCACATATGCTATAAACATTTCATAATCATCCAATGAGATGTGTGGACATTGATCTTTGTGTACGAGGCCTTTATAGGCGTACAGTCCATATTGTGCATGTTCCAGACACACACAGTGCCACAAGTCCCGTGTCCATGTATCAGCCACCAGGCGTGAGTGCTAGAAGCATGAATCTATGATATTCTGACGAATTTCATGGGCCTCCTGTGCCTCGCGGACTCCTTGAGGTGCTGCCACATCCCCACCCTCATCATGACCATCTTCAGGTGCTTGCAGTTCTGCGTCAGGGGGCATGGGCACATTTCTACGTACGCACATGTTGTGTAGCATGACACATGCCATGACCATCTTTGCAACCTTCTCATGGCGGTACAGGAGTGCCCCACCAGACCTGCTGAGGCAGCGGAAACGAGCCTTCAGTAGGCCGAATGCCTGTTCTATGACTACACGGGTACGTGAGTGGGCATGGTTGTAGTCCTCCTCATGCTGGTTCTGTGGGTTCCGGAGTGGTGTAAGGAGCCATCTCTTCAGTGGATACCCGGCATCACCTGTATGTGGACAATAAAGGATGTTTGTGGAATGACATTGCTACGTACGCATCCCCCCCCCTTCCTGCCAGGTCATTGCCGCATCACATACCCCACATTATCATGCATGAAATGAGACTCACCGAGTAGCCAGGATCTGTTCCCTGCGTGTCGCTCCATGTAGCGTGGTATTGTAGAGTTCCTCAAGACCATAGAATCATGGGTTGATCCGGGAAATCAGGCACAACAATGTGTAAAGATCCTGTTGGAGTCACACACCATTTGTACATTAAGAGAATGATATTGTTTCCGGTTGCGGTACTGGACCTCCATGGCATGTGGGACAACCAATTCCACATGGGTGCAGTCGATGGCACCAATGCAACCCGGTATGCCGGCAAGTGCATGGAATCCCACTTTTGTGTTTGTAATCTCCTGCTCCGAGCGTGGTAAAGAGATGTAGTCGTCTGCGTGCTTCAGGAGGGCATCGAGCACTTGCAATAGTGTCCGTGACAACAGTGGCTGTGAAATGCCATGCAACTGTCCGACTGTGTGCTGGTAGGTGCCTGTGGCCAGGAAGTGGAGTACAGACACCACCTTCAGTAGGGGTGGGATGGCGGTTGGGCTATCTATCATGCTGACAAGGTCAGCGTGTGTCATGTTCACAATGGCGGTTATGGTGTCCTGGTCCAAACGGTAGAGGGTGTGGATCTGCTCAGCAGTGAGGTTGAACGGATGAGCTCGGAGGCGTGGGATTGCAGGCTGCCTGCGTGGTGGTAGTGGCTGTGCTGGTGGGCCTTGCTGGCCCTGCCTTGCCCTCCTCCTCCTCCTGCGTCTCCTCTGTGCGGCCGGTTGTTGTAGTAGTTGGTGTTCATCTTCTTCTTGAAGTTGGAGTACTTGCAGTGCTATCAGGTCCCCCAGGGCCAACATCGCTAGTCCTGCCGGTAGCATTTTGGAGTGGGTGTGGTTGTGGGAGGGGGTTGGGTGTGCAATTTATGTGTTTTCAGGCTGTATAGCCTCCACCTGTGGTGATTCATTCCACCTGTGCCAGCTGCAATCCCCTTTGGGCGAGCACGTCCCGCACACAACGCTGCAATTTGACGCATGTCATCTTGCTATTACAATCATGTATTTAATCCCGATGGCAGTGAAATATTGGTTTATATGTTCATTCTGCTATGGTCCCATTGTTTCACATACTATCTTTGCAGTCGCGAACAAACTTGTGAAGGGTCAGTGGAATGTAGTACTCGATTAACGGTGGACCCTCATGCAGCACTGTACCGAGGTTCACCGACGGGCGGGGCGTCCCATTTGTGAGTGAAGCCAGTTGCCATTTTCACACACTGCCGCACTACATGGATGAATTTGTGATTTCAAGCGGTCACAGATGCCTTTTCGACGTGATGTTGCAAATGAGGAATTCGAAGGACAGCGCTTTCGGTTTTCAGCTAGCGGCGAGGAGACGCCCACAGGTCTGACTGCAAATATAACGTTCTATTGTTTAATGTCCTTGGGACAGGGGCCATGGCGAGAATGCAATGATTGATATGAATAGTATGGGATGCGCAATAGCGTAGTGGACGATAAGGCAGGACGTTCCCAAATACATGTTACTTCACAACACTAGAATTCCGGCCTGGAGCACAGTGGATTTTGCAGACTGCATTACGCACAGACTCAATGGAAATTTCAAATGTTATGTGAGTAAATAATCAGGCGTTTTTATACCGGGATGAGGGAATGATGTATGGATGCATGGACAGATGATTTAATTGAGAGTTTGCCATGTACATGGCTTTTTGGAATCTATCGCCTTCCCCTGCGCTATGTGATGCAGAGCTGCCATAGTGGGACCATCGTCTATCTGCCCTTGTTGAACCCTCCCTGTCTCGACGCGCCTTCAAACACTTGTGTCTATGCATGTTACTAATCCCATCTAATGGATTCTGTTTTAACAGACGCATGCACACAAACACTCGTTTGTAATAGTGTTTTCACCTCGATTTATATAGTTATGATTCGCAAGTGATTTTTGGGTGGAAATAATCCTTTTGAGTGGGCTAGCATGCATATGGCTGTAGATTTAGTGTGATCATTGAAGTGAGTAATACAAATGAAGTTCTGATGCCCATACTATTCTTTTTCATTTCATTTGGGTGACAGGTATCTCCTCCCCTTTTGCCGCTGCCATCTGTATGCCACTCCTGCAGATGGCTTTTACTCCCGACACCTGCTGCTTCGAGTTAATCAGTGGAGCACCATTACGATCTTATGGGACGATCGCCAATGGGCCACATGCCCTTACGCAGTACTAGTGGCTAGGAGCAACATATCAACCTTTCAGCTGGACTAGTGCCTACCTAATGGGACGGCCCTGCGGTTCTCGGCGCTTCCATGTTGCCTTTTTGAACGTGAATGTAGCCCCTGTGTACCATGAAGGAACAGGGCGTCACACAAGAAGAAGCTGGTCATTTATTGCGGATGCAGCCCACAGTAATGAAAAAGTATTTTGGAGTTTATGACCTAATAGCTGTATGGGCTTGGTGAATTTGATGTGCATTAAATTTTTATTCTGATATTAACCGTGTAGCGTTATTCTTTGCAAGTAATGTGGCATATTCCTATTTGTGGAGCGATGTATTGTGAGAAGATCTGCATTGGGTTCCGGCTTCTGAGTATAGTTGCGTGGTACTGTACTGGCCGCGTTTGCCTACGAAGCCCAGTAAGGTCAGGGATAGGGGCTGCCATTATGACTGTTTTAATGATGTCATGCTCAGGGGCGGGGGATTAGCTTTTGTGTAACAGATGCCGGTCAGCCAGGTGGATTGGTGGAATGATGTGATTATCAGAAAATGGCTGGTCACAGGTGCCTGTGTTTGCGTGCGTTTCTTGGAGGGAGACTGAGGTCATGTCCATTGGAATAGCTTCTGTATTCGTGCCATCTGTGCCCTGCAGCTCCCATTGGCCCCTCTTGAGATGAGCCTGGCTGCTCAGTCACTCTGCCAACTTGTGTGGTACATGCTTATGCTGATGGTTGGTTTGTTTACTGGCAAGAGTACAGGGCTGGTGCAGTCTCCCTCAGGATACTGCTTTGAATGTTGCCTTACACTGGTGTCAAGCGATGGGGGCCTGTTGTTGTTTTGTCTCATGTTTCAGTTCATATTGCTGTACTTGGACCTTCACATGCCTGTGCTGCATCAGTACGGCAATGGTGACATGCCAAATATGGATGGCCACTCACAAGGCACTTGGAGCCCCTACATTCATTTGTTCGTTGGCATGCATGGGTGACTTGTACATTTCACTGGTTGCATTGTGTAACTTCATTGCACCTACGAGGAGTTGTGCAATGTGGGCAGGGAGTGGTGTACAGGCACTCAGTAGGGCCATTTACGGTTGGTTCACGATGCCGTAATTCTCACCATGGCGGAATGGTACTTTCCGCCATGCTTGATGGCGTTAAGTAAATGTCCGCTAGGGTCAGAATTCGCGTACCGTTGCGCCATGGTGGTAATTACGGTTTTGCATGGCGCGCGTGCGCGTACTTGGTGCAGTTAGCGTTGGCGTTCACTACGGTGTCGCTAATGGCATCGTACTTTACGGTGACGGGTCATAATCGCACCGAGCGGTATTCGATGGCGGTATTACATTTCCGCCATCGTTTTTCGATTTCCGCCAGGGTCGTAATGAGGGCCTATTTGTTTAAAGGGCTCGCCATATACTTGCAATGGTGGAGAAACCAACACTATCGAGGGACCGATGGTTCAGCTATAAAATTCGAGCAGGAATGGAAAGACATTGATGAATTATCGGGACAGCACAATAGAATATGGATCATCAAAACAAAAGCTCACAAAACAAAAGGATGATGGGCTGCAGGAAACAACAGGGCGGATGCAACAGCAACATTGGCCATAAAAGAATACTCAAGTACACCAGTACCCCTCATGGCGCCCTTGCAAGAAAAGGACCAGGCCCAAACAACAGAGCAAGGAGAAAGATTGGAAGAAGAATGGCCTGCGCCACCCCCCCCAGAACCACAGACAGAGGAGGAGGATTGGTATGCAGAAGCGGGGGAGGGACCACTGAAAATAACACTACGCAGTGGAAAGACAAAGGAACAGAAAGGGAGGCAGAAACTTCTGTCAGACTTACAGGAGGAAGATGATGCACTCATGGAATTCATCAACGCAAATAAAGAATGCGATGTTGTACGAAGAAAGGACAGCACATGGTTGTACAAACAGCAGGGACAATGGGTAATACTACTGCCCACCATCCTGTGGAAAGATGTCTTGCAATTGGCCGACGGCTTCTGGACACACGAGAGAGGGGAGAATGGGTTACAGAGATTGACAGCAATGGCCTGGTGGCCAATGATAAGGGAAGATTGGCGAACGCACGTGTCAAACTGCGTGACCTGCTGGAAAAGAGACAGAAGAGGAAAAGAGAAGATGGGACTACTACAACATGAGCCCCAAAGTACAGAAGCATGGCAACATATACATCTAGACTACGTGGGTCCACTACCAAGAACAGCAAGAGGACACGGATACATACTGGTGATCATTGACACATTTAGTAGATGGCCAGAGGCATTCCCAACAAGAAACTGCTCTGCAAAACAACAGAAGACATCCTACTACAGGACATAATAGCAAGGTTTGGCATCCCATCAAAAATTACATCAGACAATGGCGGGCACTTCACCGCTGAAATAACAAGAACATTGTGTGCCAAACTACGAATAGAACAAAAATGTCACATTCCTTATCGGCCAGAGAGTGCGGGGATGGTGGAGAGACTTCATATGGACATTAAAAAGGAACTGTTCAAAATAATGGATGAAGAAGGATCGCAGTGGGACTTACTGCTTCCATTCGTACTACACGGAATACGATCAAGACAACACTCAGCTACCGGGTACTCGCCCAATGAAATACTGTTCGGAAGAAGCATGCCCAGCACTGAGAAGTTACTGCTGCCACTGACAACGGGGGCACCCAAAGATTATGAAGTTTTAGATGCAGATTACACATCAGCATTGGTAAATAGATTACAGGCCATCCGCAAAATGACAATAGAAACACAGGCACAAACAGACATTGACACAGCAAGAAAACACAACAAAACAAGAAAGGAGATGATACTACACATAGGGGACACTGTGATGTTACGTAATGAGGGTAGAACTGCAAAAAGTCAACCTAAATGGAAAGGACCATGCACTGTAACAGACAGGATAAGTAACGTTGTATACTGTATCGACCAATGGGATGGTGAAGGTCTAGTTAGGAGATACCTCAGCCAACTGAAAAGAGTGAAAAAAGGAAGGGACTACATGGAAAGCAATGTGCACGACAGGGGCAGAAAGGAGGGCATGAAAAAAGTATGGAAAGCACGCACCAAAAAAGGTACTACAGAGGTATCTGGATAAATATATGTCTATTTTTGTCTTCCAGATGCGCCTGTGCCTATGGCTCATGCTCTCACTACTGTCGATCTCCACTGCAAAATGGCGTATGAACGGCTTCCTCAACATCACCCAGGCGGTGGCCGATACTTTCAACATATCCAGCTACTGGTTATGTTCACAGTTCCCTACGCATACACAACAAGGGACACTGCTGGTGGCAGAACCATCTACTATGGAAAAATGGGTGAGGGATGTAAGGGCAGGGACTAGAAAGGATGAAACAGGGCGGCCTGTACCTTCATTTACGTTCCAAGAATCACTGTTTGCACCATTTTGCATTAAATCTGGGGGTGGGGGAGGAGCGAAACCACAGGACTATGCGGTAGGAAGATACGAGCACTGTGCCATGACAATCACGATAGACACAAGAGAAAGTTACATATATGGAATTAAAAGAGTAATATGCACGTGTTATGATGAGGATGGGCGCAGAGAGCAAAATGTAACCATGTATGACATACACGGGGATATAGTGGATGCGAGGGGACGCATCATAAGACAAGATGATTGTAGGTGTAAGGACACAGGGAGTAGAAATTACACAAGCTAATTTGTGGTCCTGGCGATATACAACAGGTTACTGTATAATGGAAATAGCTACCAAATGCGCCTATACACACCAGGGGTGTATTGGCTATGCGGAGTGCGGGCCTATAAAACATTGCCAAGACAATGGGAGGGGGTCTGCACCATAGGGCATTTGCAACCAAACGTGACCATTTTGGTATTAAATAAAGGGGTACACAGGACGAAAAGGGACAGCGGGGAGAACCCACTGGTGGCACGTAACACAGGGTTCCACCAATTTGTAAGAATATTGATCCCATCACTGGGAATATCTGAACTAGAAAGGGCCATAGTGAACATTTCTGCCTCCTTAGAACTGTTTGCCAATGCTACAGCTGACGCATTAGGGCACATACAAAAAGAGATACATAGCATAGGGGCAACTGCTATGCAACATAGGATGGCTTTAGATTTACTTTTAGCACACAAAGGAGGCGTGTGCACTACTTTTAACAATTCTTGCTGTGTATATTTAGAAGAAGACGGCATCATAACAAAAGACATTGCAGTAATAAAACAACAGGCAAAGATATACAAACAGATAGCTTTGGGTGGCAGTGGCTCAATTGATTGGTGGGCATGGCTAACAGGGCCTATGGGAGAACTGGGACACAAAATTGCAGCAGGCATCATGATCTTGGTAATACTATTACTGTGTATATATTGCACCATTGCTATTATAAAATGTATAGCTCGGAAGGGTATGGAAAATGTAGAAAAGTGGGCGTATGCTACGTGATCTAATTATGTGTTTTTTCTATTTTCTCGGAGGCCCCTGCGTAGAAGGAGATGGGATCTGGCACCTGCAAGGTCACAGTGGCTGTGGAATGCGTGACCGTCATGCCTGCAGGAATGGAAAACCATTTCTGAGAGAATGTACACAGACTAAACAGTGCCTAACAAGCTGTAACCAGAACCCACGGCCACATTGCTCTATGCTCAGGAAACAGTCTATTATAAGAACTTGAACACTTTTAGTGCTTGGGTTCTGATTGCTACACTCTATACATGGGCCTGGATGCAGGCCGCAGGCATCCATTTGACATGAGGAATGTTGTTTAGGACTGGGATAGCCACCTAAACTGTATATAAGGATGTTACCGGCCTGGGGGAGCAGTGCAGTCCACCCAGGCAGTTTGGATACGTGCTTTCATTATATGCAAATACCCTTGTACCTCTGGTCTCCCGTGTGCTTATTTCGGAGTGTTGCTGAGTGTGCAATGAAGCAGGGCGATTGCAGGAGGGAGCAGGATGGACGATTGTAACAGGCTGCACCTGAAGAGACACCCCAAGCCCCAATATGGTCCCCGGAGCACCTGCCCATGTGTTAAGGGAATATTCACTGCTCGCTCGGGGCTCGCTCGGGGCAAACCTACAGCCGGTCAAGTGGCACAGTGAGTAGAGCGCTCGCTTTGACATCTGTGCAGAGCTTGCTAACGCAGGTTCAAATCCCGGCAGGGCCAAACTCAGCCTTTCATCCTTCGGAGGTCGATAAATGAGCACCACACACTGTGGGTAATGATAAGCAGCGCTCAGACTCAGATACCTGAGGGTTCGTAGCGCTATATAAAAGCAAAATTATTATTATTAGCATGTGTTCAGCAACCCCTTCAAAGCAAAAATATGTGCGGCAATGTACGTCCTTGCTTTCTCTGCAAGAGTGGAGGGATTGAGGCTGTGAGGGTTAAGAGGTAGGTGCGGCCCTCACAATTTTGGAGCAAAAAAACGTACAGTTTTTCAATCTGAGATGCTACAAATAGCCCCTAAACTAAGGAGAACTTGCCAGCATTGAACTGCAGACTGCCCCCACAGGTAGTCTATCCCATGCACGTGGCGACCCCCACCGTGGTGGCATTTGCTATAAACCTCACATAAGGCACTTCTAACCAGAAGCTACACGGCTGCTGTCCATTCCAGAGAAATGGACCCACCTACGGGCGCCCGTCGCTCCCCTGCGTGCCTCGCTGTTTGTCCCTCACTCTCTATTCCCTGATCCGTCCCTCTCTCTGTCGCGCTCACCCTCTATTTTCTTACATCACTAATCCCTGTTCATCCCCAGCCCCCTGTGTCTTTCTCTTTCTCTTCCCGGCTATCCTTGCACCAGTATTTCTCTCTCTTTCCCTCTTCTCTGTGTCCCCATCTTTAGCACCTCCCTCCCCCTCCTTACTTCTGTACCACTTCCTTCTGTCTCTATGGATAATTATGACTTCTCTTCTTGGCTCTGTGTTTGCCCATTCCCTTCATCGCTCCTCTACTACTCTTCATTTCTGCCTTTCACTTCTTCGCTGTATATTTTTCTCCATCTCTCACTCTTGCTTATGTTTCTCTGTTTTTATTTTTCCTGCTCATGTTCTTTACCCCACTCTTCCTATTTCAGCCTGTTCTTGCTCATCATGCTTGCTCGCCCGACATTTTCTCCTCAGGGAGAGCACAGGGAGCTCTTGGTTGCAGAGCGATGACACTATGCAGATGCGTCAAGATGAGCAGGGCATTCCAAGAAGATCTCCAGCTCCCAATTTAGATGACAGTGTGGTGACTGATCTATCACCAAATCCATACAGTGACACTGTACAGCCAAAACTTCCTACATACCCTGTAACTGCTTCCCGTACGTTTAACAGAGACTACAAATCATATCCTTGGGTGGAGTATTCAGTTCTGAAAGATAAAGTATACTGCTTTGCATGCAGACATTTGGTTCTACTTCTGCAGGAGGGGGGGCGTGCACGTGGCAATGTTTCATTTGTTGACAATGGATTCGCTAAATGGGAAAAGACAAGTCGTGCTTTAAAGATGCACTCAGAATCTGATAAGCATAAATCTTTGGTTGTAGCGTGGCTAGACTTTAAGTGTGTACAACAGACTACAGGCACTCAACACTCAATTGTTTCCATGCCAGAAAAGGTTGGGGACCAAGAGATTAAGAGAATCGTCAACATGTGCTGTAGTTACTAAAGGTTGTATGTCTTTTAGGTCATCAAGGACTTGCTTTCCGAGCCACAGATGAAGCGGAACAGTCCCACAAAAAGTGAAACTTCATAGAAATATTGCGTTTGCTATCTGATTATAATGAACTTATTAAAGTAAAAATGGCTAGAAGATCTGGGCACCTCACATCTCCTGAGTATCAAAATGACATGATCTTGTACGTCAGAATATCATTAGGAAAATGACAAAGTATTTTGCAGTGTTGGTTGATGAAACCAAAGACATTTCACATAAAGAACAGATGAGCTTTGTGATCCGGTTTGTAGATAAAGATGGGAACATTTAGGAAAAAGCCATGGGATGTTACCACATGGAGAAGTTGGATGCCTCCAGTTTAGCTACAGCCATTGACCAATCTGTACGCAATGCTGGCCTTGACTGGAAGAACTGTGTGGCACAATGCTATGATGGAGCATCAGTTATGAGTGGCTGTTTCAATGGAGTGCAAGCGAAGATAAAAGAAATTGCTCCACAGGCAGTTTACATTCACTGTCATGCACATCGTCTAAACCTTGCGTTAGTGCAAACTATCACTAACATACAAACAGTGAAAGATTCGTTCTCAACTTTGCAGGCTTTGTATGGGTTCCTTTCACAAAGTTCTCCTTGACACAAACTCTTTGTAAAAGCTCAAACAGAAAGCGGTCTGGCAGTATAAGAATTAAAAAGACTTTGTGGCACTAGATGGTTTTATTGGTACGCGTGTGTTAAAAAAATACAGACTTGATTCGAGACCATTGTAGTTGTTCTCAATGCAATAGAATCACAACAACGTGACAAGCAGGCTTGTTCAGAAGACAGAGGACTTCTCTGAAATATGCAGTGCTTTGAGTTTTTGCTAACTTTGCTAAGTATGGAAGCAATTCTGAAAAAGATTTGTGTGTTATCTGATGAACGTCAGAGAAAGAATCTTGATTTGCCAGATGCGAGTCACCTAATTCAAGTGACAAGAACTGCCCTTGTCAACCTTCGACAAGAATGCCATTGGGGGAAAATTGTCAATGAGGCAACAGAATTGGCAGGAAAATGTGGTATTGAAACAGTTGAAGACCACGACTGCAGAGCTTTACCAGTAAGGCAGCACCAACTGAGCAGCAAACTAAAAGAATACCTTGTTGGTACTACTGTAGGGAAGAGGCCTGGACATTATGAGCACTCTGAGGATCGAATGCCACAGACTGAACGGATAAAGCAAGAGGTGTTTTTCTCCACCTTGGATAGGTTTGTAAGAGAGTTGGATGCTTGTTTTATAGATATCATGGGGCTTATCAAGGCTGCTGGCATGTTCAATCCAAGGGCTAAACATTTCTTGGAGGACTCATCTGCAGATGTTCTTGCTCGGCACTACCTAGGGCCCCAAGCAAATTATGCTGGATTGCATTCAGGCCTTGACATTGCAAGGAGCTATTTATCTGACAAGACTTTAGCAGGTATTCACTCCGTCAGGTACTATCTCAATGAATATTCAATAGGCTTTTCTGAGGTCCTAAACCTGTTGGATCTGGTCCTTGCATTGCCGATTACAACTGCAACAAATGAGAGGTTCTTCTCCCGTTTGAAAAGAGTTAAAAACTATTTGCAAAATAGATGTGTAGACAAGAGACTCTGTGATTTGTTGATAATGGCATGTGAACCTATGGAGGTTGACAAGGTAAATTTGAGTGATGCCATTGACCGATTTGCTGACACGCGACACAGGAGGTATCCTCTGAAAAGATGAACCATCAAATTCTTTGACACTGTTGGGTTATAGCTCAATTTTCCAGTTAGCTCTTCCTTTTCAAGTCACGCAGACCTAATCAGCACCACACAAAGTCTTCAAAACAATCTTCTACTCTCCTACACTACCAGCCTCTTCTCCTCATGAAGTCAGCCATGATACATCGCTCATGCACTACAACCAGTTTGTCTTAAGCAACAATGGACCATTACATCAGAAACATCATGGCGGTAATTCATAGAATTCAGCGCACAAGTGGCACACGCGGCTGGCACACAGTGTGCGCGTGCGAATCCCTGCGCCAGCCGCGTGCGCCAAAATACATTTCCACGCACAGCGTATTGATGGATTCCAGCCACCAAAACCAGCCGTGGCGCACAGTGGCGCAGCGACCCTGCAGCAGAGCCAGTTACGCCCCCAAGAACGCCCTTTGCGCAGCGAAAAGCCATCAAAATCCCCAATCCAGCACAAAGGGCTGCGCTAACCCTGTACCAGCACGGCAAGCGGGGTATGTGTATCACTGGGGTGCGCGGGAAGTACCTCACGTTATTTCAGCCGGGTACGTGTATTTCCGGGGTGCACGGGAAGTTCCACACGCGATTCCATCAGGGTACGTGTACATCAGGGGTGCGCGGGAAGTTTCACACGTGAATTCAGCAGGGTACGTGTATATCAGGGGTGCGCTGGAAGTTCCACACGCGAATGTCCTGGGTACGTGTATTTCGGGGTGCGCTGAAACTTACACACGTGAATTCAGCAGGGTACCTGTATTACTGGGCCCTGTGCGAGCGTGGTACGTGTATTTCAGGGGTGCGCGGGAAGTTTCACACGCGATTCCATCAGGGTGCGTGTATATCAGGGGTGCGCCGGAAGTTCCACACGCAAATGTCCTGGGTACGTGTATCTTGGGGTGCGCGGGAAGTTTCACACGCGATATCAGCAGGGTACGTGTATTTCAGGGGTGCGCTGGAAGTTCCACACGCAAATGTCCTGGGTACGTGTATCTTGGGGTGCGCGGGAAGTTTCACACGTGAATGTCCTGGGTACGTTTATCTTGGGGTGCGCAGGAAGTTTCACACGCGATATCAGCAGGGTACGTGTATTACTGGGGTGCGCTGGAAGTTCCACCTGCGAATGTCCTGGGTACGTGTATCTTGGGGTGCGCCGGAAGTTTCACACGTGATATCAGCAGGGTACGTGTATTACTGGGGTGCGCTGGAAGTTCCACACGCGAATGTCCTGGGTACGTGTATCTTGGGGTGCGCGGGAAGTTTCACACGCGATATCAGCAGGGTACGTGTATTTCAGGGGTTCCGTGGAGTACTACACGTAAATTGGCCGTGTGGGTCCTCCCAGGTGTTCGCTCCACAAACTCCACGGCCCCTGCAGGCAGCCCACACCACGGGAGACTAGCCTGCACCCCCACTCATGTCCCCCAGCACCCCCACCCCCCAGCACTGTGGGGCACCCTCCACCAGGCCCCCAACTCATGTTCCCCTGCACCCCTACCCCCCAGCACTGTGGGGCACCTGCCAGCAGGCCCCCAACTCATGTTCCCCTGCACCCCCACCCCCCAGCACTGTGGGGCACCCTCCACCAGGCCCCCACTCATGTTCCCCTGCACCCCCAGCCCCCAGCACTGTGGGGCACCCTCCACCAGGCCCCCAACTCATGTCCCCCTGCACCCCCACCCCCCAGCACTGTGGGGCACCCTCCACCAGGCCCCCACTCATGTCCAACTCATGTCCCCTTGCACCCCGACCCCCCTGCACTGTGGGGCACCCTCCACCAGGCCCCCAACTCATGTTTCCCTGCACCCCCACCCCCCAGCACTGTGGGGCACCCTCCACCAAGCCGCCACTCATGTCCAACTCATGTCCCCCTGCACCCCCACCCCCCAGCACTGTGGGGCACCCTCCACCAGGCCCCCAACTCATGTTCCCCTGCACCCCCAGCCCCCAGCACTGTGGGGCACCCTCTACCAGGCCCCCAACTCATGTTCCCCTGCACCCCCACCCCCCAGCCCTGTGGGGCACCTGCCAGCAGGCCCCCAACTCATGTTCCTCTGCACCCCCACCCCCCAGCACTGTGGGGCCCCCTCACCAGGCCCCCACTCATGTTCCCCTGCACCCCCACCCCCCAGCACCGTGGGGCACCTGCCAGCAGGCCCCCACTCATGTCCAACTCATGTTCCCCTGCACCCCCACCCCCCAGCACTGTGGGGCACCTGCCAGCAGGCCCCCACTCATGTCCAACTCATGTTCCCCTGCACCCCCACCCCCCAGCACTGTGGGGCACCTGCCAGCAGGCCCCCAACTCATGTTCCCCTGCACCCCCACCCCCAGCACTGTGGGGCACCTGCCAGCAGGCCCCCAACTCATGTTCCCCTGCACCCCCACCCCCCAGCACTGTGGGGCACCCTCCACCAGGCCCCCACTCATTTTCCCCTGCACCCCCCCACCCCCAGCACTGTGGGGCACCTGCCAGCAGGCCCCCACTCATGTCCAACTCATGTTCCCCTGCACCCCCACCCCCCTGCACTGTGAGGCACCTGCCAGCAGGCCATCACTCATGTCCAACTCATGTTCCCCTGCACCCCCACCCCAGCACTGTGGGGCACCTGCCAGCAGGCCCCCACTCATGTCCAACTCATGTCCCCCTGCACCCCCACCCCCAGCACTGTGGGGCACTCTCCACCAGGCCCCCAACTCATGTTCCCCTGCACCCCAGCCCCCAGCACTGTGGGGCACCCTCTACCAGGCCCCCAACTCATGTTCCCCTGCACCCCCACCCCCCAGCACTGTGGGGCACCTGCCAGCAGGCCCCCAACTCATGTTCCTCTGCACCCCCACCCCCCAGCACTGTGGGGCACCCTCCACCAGGCCCCCACTCATGTTCCCCTGCACCCCCACCCCCCAGCACTGTGGGGCACCTGCCAGCAGACCCCCACTCATGTCCAACTCATGTTCCCCTGCACCCCCACCCCCCAGCACTGTGGGGCACCTGCCAGCAGGCCCCCACTCATGTCCAACTCATGTTCCCCTGCACCCCCACCCCCCAGCACTGTGGGGCACCTGCCAGTAGGCCCCCAACTCATGTTCCCCTGCACCCCCACCCCCAGCACTGTGGGGCACCTGCCAGCAGGCCCCCAACTCATGTTCCCCTGCAACCCCACCCCCCCAGCACTGTGGGGCACCCTCCACCAGGCCCCCACTCATGTTCCCCTGCACCCCTCCACCCCCCAGCACTGTGGGGAACCTGCCAGCAGGCCCCCACTCATGTCCAACTCATGTTCCCAGCACTGTGAGGCACCTGCCAGCAGGCCCCCACTCATGTCCAACTCATGTTCCCCTGCACCCCCACCCCCCAGCACTGTGGGGCACCTGCCAGCAGGCTCCCACTCATGTCAAACTCATGTTCCCCTGCACCCCCACCCCCAGCACTGTGGGGCACCTGCCAGCAGGCCCCTAACTCATGTTCCCCTGCACCCCCACCCCCAGCACTGTGGGGCACCCTCCACCAGGCCCCCACTCATGTCCAACTCATGTTCCCCTGCAACCCCACCCCCCAGCACTGTGGGGCACCTGCCAGCAGGCCCCCACTCATGTCCAACTCATGTTCCCCTGCACCCCCACCCCCCAGCACTGTGGGGCACCTGCCAGCAGGCCCCCAACTCGTGTTCCCCTGCACCCCCACCCCCAGCACTGTGGGGCACCTGCCAGCAGGCCCCCAACTCATGTTCCCCTGCACCCCCACCCCCCAGCACTGTGGGGCACCCTCCACCAGGCCCCCACTCATGTTCCCATGCACCCCCCCACCCCCCAGCACTGTGGGGCACCTGCCAGCAGGCCCCCACTCATGTCCAACTCATGTTCCCCTGCACCCCCACCCCCCAGCACTGTGAGGCACCTGTCAGCAGGCCCCCACTCATGTCCAACTCATGTTCCCCTGCACCCCCACCCCCCAGCACTGTGGGGCACCTGCCAGCAGGCCCCCACTCATGTCCAACTCATGTTCCCCTGCACCCCCACCCCCCAGCACTGTGGGGCACCTGCCAGCAGGCCCCCACTCATGTCCAACTCATGTTCCCCTGCACCCCCACCCCCCAGCACTGTGGGGCACCCTCCACCAGGCCCCCAACTCATGTTCCCCTGCACCCCCACGCCCCAGCACTGTGGGGCACCCTCCACCAGGCCCCAACTCATGTTCCCCAGCCAACATGTCATCACAATCTAGATCCCTGGTCCCTATGGTCAGCCTCCAAATGCCAAACACCCACCCGAGTATTGCATCCACCCACTTAGAAATGGCAATAACATGATAGAACCCCAATTGCAAGTTTGGAAATGAACACATGTCCCTCACATACACACAATGGGTGTCAGTGAATCTCAAAACCCATATCATGATATGCATGAAACCAATGAGATGATACTACACATTGAAGTTTGAAGAAAAAATATGTATTAAAGGAAACTTAAATTGAATCAAAAATAAACAAACAGAAATGGGAATTTAAAAAAATAAAAAGCAGCATGTCCGTGAAATAATGCAAAACCAAAAATCATAATCCAAAGGAATGGTGTCCAAAGTCACAGTCCCCAAAAGAAAATCCAGTGGAAAATTATAATTGAAAGCCATTGCTCCATGGGTAAATTGTAAAAAAAAAAAAAAAAACAACAGTCAACTATATACAGATGAACAAGCTAGGGTCCATGATCCCAACAGAAGAAATGAAACCTATCTAATAACACTACCTACTAAAAAAAAACGATATACAAAAATGTGGCCCATTGTCCAAAAAATATGCAAAACCAAAGGAAACCTAACACTAACTACAGAACTATTTACAAGGGCAGCGTGCTAGTCCGACGGCTCACTTTTGGATGTCCCGGGCCAGGGCATCATCGAACTCCTGCTCAATGTCCCGGAGGCGGTCCTCCTCCATGGCCCCGAGGGTCCGCAGGGCCGTCGACGTGTCCACCTCCAACCCCCTGCGGATTGCCTCGAGGCACTCGGCCCGCCTCATGGCCCTCCGCATGGAGTTCTCCGCCCTGACCATCGTGAGCCGTGCCTCTTCCGCCCGCTGCCGCTCCGCATCTATGGCGTGGCCGAACCGCTACCACACGGAAGACACTTTCTGTACTGGGTCCTCCTGCCCTCCGGCCGATGCCTGCCCCTCCGATGTCGAAGGCCCCGAGCCATCATGGCTCCCACCACGTTGCTGCTGCTGCTGTGCCTCTGCCCGTGCACTGCCTCCTGCTGCCTGCACATCCTCTGCTGGCTGGGGTGCAGTCGTTGATGTGGCCACCCCTGCTGGACGTCCGACTCCCGACTGTGGCAGGGATGCCTCCTCCACCAGCCTGGCCACACCGTCAGAGGCAGCTCCACAGGGCACCCAGGTGACTGATGGGTGGGAAGATGGCACGGAGGATGACTGGCGCATAGGGGGTTCAGTTGAGGAGGGGGTCGCAGCAAGCCCCATCAAACGGAGGAATCCGGCCTGGGTGAGCTGTCCCAGTAGGCCGACGCGGTCAACGAGCCATTCGAGATGACGTGCAGTCTCCTCATGAAAAGACTGCAGGTCACCTCGCATGGCCCGTTGACGCAACGCCACACCAGTCAGGACAGGCTCAACCCGGACCCGGATAGCCACGTCCGCAGGCAGAGGAAGGCCAGTTGCCGTGAGCTCATCCCCTGCCTGAAAACGGGTCTGGACGTAGGCATCCCTGCTTGTGCAAGATGATGCAGGGACAGGATCATGGACAGGATTGCACGCAGGCACCACCGCGGCGGCCTGTGCTGCCTCCTGTCCCGGTCCTGCACTGCACCACTAGCACCAGTGGAATCCCCACCTCCAGAGACCGTCTCTGTTGCTTGCACGGCCTCCTCCTCCACCAAACCCCCCACCAACCTGGATGACTCCATGCCATCTTCCCCTGTTGGGCCCTGTGGGGTCCCAGCTGCCCCTTCTGTTGCCGAGGAGTCCAACTCCGACCTCCGCCTCTTGGACCTCCCCCCGGCAGCTGCGGCCTGGGACGCGGCACCGGACTCCTCACTCCCCGACGAGGTCACAACCTGGGAGGGGAGCCGGGACTTGCATCTCCGGCTGGCGGTGGGATCCCCGCCGCTGTGCTCCACAGCACCCTCTACGCCCTCTTCATCAGTTGACGCTGCAGACAGGGAGAAATAAAACACAGGCATCAGGACACTGTACAATGGACACATACACACATGACAGTTGTACATGAGTGGCACTGGCAAACCTCAGACATGTCATCACAATCCCCAACACTTGAAACACTTGTGTATAGGCGCGTTACAAATGCCATATCATATCATATCATAACACACATGTCATTTCAACGTGCACACATGAGCCATACCACAGCCATATCGCAACTGCCAGCACCATCCATACACATACAATAGCATGAGCAGGCAATGGAGAGCCAGACATCACATGCAACACAGGGAGTGCACTACACATGTACACACACCACCACACTTGCATGCATGTGTACACCTCTGCCAAGTGTCGCAGTGTTCAGATGGGCATCCATGTGACATCTGCCAATCAGGCTTCCACATCCCGCTGTCACATGCATCCATGTTGCATCACTGTTGCACCCTTGTCAAATACACACACACATGCACATGTACATAGTGCTGATACATGCAGCTGAAAACAACATACATGCGTGACATTACGAACATGTCTACTTACATACACATTCATCCAAACATGTGTGCCCACACAACTGCATTTGGCATGCAAGCCTACACACACAAGCACCATCCATGTCTCACACATTACAGCCCTCGCATGTGTTAGCCTCACGGCCCTGTACACCCCCACCCATACTCGACCCCATACAAACAGATGTGCAACCTGCACACTACTGAAACATCACCACACGCACAGCTCACAATCAGGATGCATGTACACTTACCGCTCGACTCCAGACGGGTCTGCCTCTCAAGGACCTGGACGTGGAGCGCTGGGGATATGCATTCCAGGACCCTCATCTGATCTTCCGACAAGTGGCCCCGGCGCCCCTTAGCATCCGCTGCCTTCAAGAGGTGCCGGGCCTTGTTCAGGGTCTTGGACCTGAAGTCCTCCCAGCGCTTCTTGACATGTTGGAAGTCGCAGACTGCCACCCCCTCCGCGTTGATGGCAGTCACGATGTCCGTCCAGATCCGAGTCCGTCCTTCCTTGTCAGCGCGGGAACTTCCGAAGAGGGCATCATACTGCCCCAGGACTTGCTCCACCAGGACACCAACTTCCCTGGCACTGAAGCTGGTGCCCCTCTGCCTCTCTGGCCGGGGGTTGTCAGTGGTGCCAGATGTTGCAGTGCCCGACATGACAACCCCAGAGGCAGGAGTGGGTGGGCAACTGGGTCCTGGGGCTGGGCTGTGGAGCGATAGAATCCCAGTCGGGAGTCTTCGGTTCCAGCAGGGGTGGTCACAGCAACAGCACCCCTGGCTGATGTGCAGGCAGCAAATGGCAGGTGCACGTGGGCAGCAGGCAGTCAGGCAGCAGCAGATGGCAGGTGGGAGCATGCTCGGGGCTATGGGGGGCAGTAATTCGGCCTTCTGGGCAGGAGCATGGTCTTCCGTGTGCTTACGCATGGCCAGCTTGATACGGAGTGATTTGGCACGTGAAAATTCTGCACGTCAGCGTGTAATTCGAGGAAAGGCCCTTAGCGCTTAAGCGCGTCTGCATGCATACGCAATTTCATTGGACAGAAGGCCCCTCAAGCGCAAGCGCCCCTGTCACGTGACGCGCGCAGGCGTGCATGGGCATTTCAGCGCGCGTGAAAAACTGCATGTCCGCGTGTAATCTGAGGAAAGGGCCCATGCGTGTAAGTGACATGACGCGCGTGGGCGTTTCCCTCAGCACGGGTTAAAGGTGAGCGGGCCCAGCAGTTCGCTGTAGGTGCCTTTCGTGGAGACCGACGTGTGTTGCTGCTTCCTGTTGTTTCGCGCGCCATCACAATTTCACAGCTATGAAGGACGTATCTCTTCTTTTGGCGGGGGTATTGGCTACGCGTGTTTTTCTGCATCGCGCTAGTCAGACGGTGAGTCACACACGCTCTTTTTCCCACTGCGGGTGCCCCTGTGTATCGCACCCATTTTCGATGTCATAGTAGCCTGCTTGTCCCACGCGTACGCGTTATTCGTGTTACTGGGTGCCACCGCCTACTGCGGGAGGTTGAATCCACGCACGTAGGCTGCAGGGTTGCGTGCACGGTTTTACTGCAGTTTTGGGGTGCCTGAGCATTGCGTGACCCGTCACTACATCACCGGGGTCACATACAGCCTTGCAGGTGCAGGGGGGCTGTTAACATCTTGCTTCCAACCCCCTTCACCCCAATTGCCCAGGTCAATTGTGTTGTACACCTCCCATTGGCACCACTCCATCTGTGCCGGCACTACTACATCTGTGCCATGGTTTGGAGGCCACCAAAGGTGAGGGGCGCTTCAGCTGGGCGTACTCCTCGTGGCGGGCGTGGTCGGGGACGTGGCCGTGGTGACCAGAGAGTAGGGGGACTCCAGGGTGTCCAGGGCGGCCACAGAGGGGGAAGAGGCAGGGGTGCGCCACTTGAGCACAATGTTGTGCCATGTGTCGGTGCAGACATGCCACCACCCCCTGTGGTTCCGGGGATGCAGCTTCTGCATCTGGCACTGGCGCCCGTGTGACCCGGCAGTCCATTCCATCGACTGCCACGGGCCCAAGGGTAGTGGTAGCTGCAGGTGCAGCTGTGGACACCGCCACCCAGGCTCAGGGTCTGCCAGCGCAGGCTGCGTTGGCACTTGAGGAGCCCCTGGTAGATCTCCAACAGGCCAGGAGGGAAACCATAGGGGCAGGCCGGGCTGCTCAGACCAAGACACGTTTCCCTGGGGCAGTCATGTCATCTGCTGCCCCGAACAGCCGGGTGTTGGCAAGTGAAGGGGCAGATGCACCCAACAACACCCCGGTTGTGAGTCTGCCAACCAGGACCGTTGCGGTCAATGACCCTGCCACAGCTGATGTTGCTGCGCAGGGTCCATTAGAGGGCACCCAGCTGCCACTGACGCAAGTCAGGCCTTTGGTCGTCCCTCCACCTGCCACTCCCTCGGCTCAATCCACCGAACCCACTGGCCATACTGGTCAGGGCGGCATTAGCCAGCCTGGGTCTGCGCCACAGTCCAAGAGGAGGAAGGTTGCACCTGCAGGACAGGCTGGGACCCCACACACAGCCACAACCTCCTGCACGTCGAGGAAGAAACCTTTCTGCAAGCAGGAACTGGACTTCCTCGTGGACTATGTGCGGGGCCACAGCTGTGACATGCTAGTGGGTGCCAATAGTCAGACTACGGCTGCCCAACGGGACACCCACTGGAAGCATGTTGCGGAACATGTCAGTTCATTCGGCCATGAGGTGCGCACAGCGCAAGAGTGCAAAAAGCGTTGGAATGACATAAAACGCAACACTAAGGCTAAGCGTGCCTCTAATTACAACTTGACTCTGGTGACTGGCGGTGGGCCTGCACCAGAGGAGGAAGAGCTCACTCCGCATGAGGCACTCGTTGCGGAGTTCATACCACCAGAATTGGTCGAAGGAGTGGGAGAGATGCTGGACTTTGATGCCCAGTCCAGTGAGTGTTGATGCGTGTTTGTTGAGGACGTGTGTGTTTCACTTGTGGGATGTGTTGTGCATGATTGCCACTACATGTGACGTGTACATGGTTCTGATGTGTAAGTAATGCAATGCTTCCGTGATGCGTGTCTCCTCTGCCTGCATGCGGGGACTCCATGTAGGCATGCTCCCTTGCCCCTCCTCCGCCACTCTGCACCCCAGTTCCACCTTTGCACTGGTCTGCTTCAATCTTGCCATTGTGTACTTTCCTGTTCATGCGTCCTGTGTAGATGCTAACTTTCAGCACAGAATCTGCCAGACATATGCCGTGTGGTACAGCCTTAGTACTTGATGCAGGGTATCTCACTTGTACTGTGCATAGGTGAGATGTCCCGCAGGGACATGAGTGCCCATTCATGCTCCATGTGCATTGCACGCATGCCCCTATGTGTCCTTGACTGGATGATCACTGTAATACAAGTCCTTGGTTACATACATTGCATGGCATCTCATCAGCCTTCCCATGTCAACTGTGGCTCAGTACTGCGTTGCACACCTGTTTAGGGACTGACAAGCTGTGTGGGTCACAGGCCTCAGCCTGTTTAATGGCCAATGACTCCGTCTGACTGTTGTAGTGCCTTCTTCACACGTGGGTGGACTCCAGAGGTTTCATCATGTGTCCTGCTTACTGTCCCATCATCATTTGCAGTGTTGTCACTTGAATCACATTAAGCTGTTGATGCCAGTCAACACTGCCTGTCAATACACTGGTCTATGGTCAGCCTTTTGATACCATGCTAGGCATCCCTGCTTTTGCACTTGGGTGGAGGGGTGCTTGGCTTCTAGATATGGTACACATTGAATGCACAATGCACGTGATGCCTGAATTTCACATTGCACTGCCTTCACATTTCCTGGCACACACCATGGAGTCCTTGTACATGTAGGTAGTGAGTTGCGTACACATTTTCTGCACTGCATAGACCCACTTCCATGGACACTGCCAGCTTTCAACAGGTCTGATCACAGAAGCAATTCAAAGTTGACCCAGCATGCATGCCAGGTTATATGTTGTGTGTCACATGTCTGCCTGATGCGTTTGCGGTCGGTGTGTGTGTGTGTTGTGTGCTTCTGACATGTGTAGTGACCTTTTTTCTCTCTATTTTTCAGGTGATGACGCAATGGAGGCGGAGGATGGCGTTGTCATGCCAGACACAGGGTTGTTACCACTACATCAACCCGGCACTAGTGGGGGTCGTGTGGTGGTAGGCCACGAAAACCCCCAAGTGCTACAGTCCATCTTGTCTCTGGCTGCCTATGAGTCCAGCCTTGATGACGACTCTGACGTCCATGTTGAGTTGGATGAGCATCAAGTCCATGTGTCAGGGGTGAGTGATTCTGATGTGGACACTCCTCTGTCTGCGACACCTGCACTGAGGGATCAGACAGTCTTGGTTCCTCCACCCGTGGTGGATCGGGTCACCCTCCACACCAGTCACTGATGTGCCTGGGACATCACGTCGACGGGGGCATGTAGTCGTGCAGCCGCGGGCGGTGCCAACACAGCGAGGACCCCCGGTCCTTGGGTCCCGCAGGGGTCAAGCCCGGCAACGCGGTCGCCGCGCGCAACCGCAGTATACTGAGTGGGAGCAAGACATGACTGCCAATTCAGAACGGCAGGGGGCAGCAATGGAGAACATTGCTGAGAGCATGGAGCGTGTGGCCCGATCTGTGCTCCCCCCTGCTAGGCAGGTGCTTCTCCAGCAGCAGGCGGCACGGTCCACGGCCCGCTCGCTCAGGCTGGGCATGGCGGCCTCAGACTGGGCACGCCAGGCTGAAATGTCGTCTCTGCGTCAAGCAATTGCTGCTCACGCAGAGGCGCACATGGATGCCCTGAGGGAGGAGTATGCTTCCCTCAAATCCACTCTGGGTGTCCTTATGATGTCCCAGAGGCAGCGGGCAGAGGAGAGGTTTTCACAGCATGAGCGTACCATCTCGGCTGAGCTACAGGCTTGCTGGGAGGTACAGCGGTTGGCCAGCCAGGCCTTGCAGGAGGAACTCCGTGTTACACGTGCTACCTTGCAAGAGGAAGCACGTGTATCACGTGAGGTTCTGCATGCAGACCTACGTCACATCGCCACACAGAACCAGGCTCACCCGTCCGGCAGACTTGCTGCCGACGAGGGGCAAGCTGCGGCTAGGCGTGGCCAGGCTACTGTGCCACGTCCTCCTTTCCAGGATGAGCCAGACTCGGACGACCATCTATCTCCCACATAGGTCGGGCTGTGCAGGCGTTGAGCCCATGGAGGTTTTTTTTTTTGGCTCAGCATCATCGCATGTGGATGTTGAGCAGCACCCTGTACCTCCCCCCTCCTGGGTGCCTCCCCTCCCCCCCGGGTCGTATGTGGCCATTTTTGATTTTTCTTTTAGTTTAGTTAGTTAAGTTTCTGTTTGATAGTTAGTTTAATTAGGTAATGTAGGTTTTCCATAGTTAGTGTAATTAGTTAATATAGTTTAAAATTGGTAGTCTATTGTGCTTTCATGTGATGGTGCGGTGCTTTGTGGCTTTTGAAGGCATCCACTGTCTGTTCCAGCTGGGCCCTTCAGGCTTGTCTTGTGTATGTGTTTGCTGCTTGGGGTCCTTGACTCACATATGCCACTCCTGCCTCCCTTATCCATGGGCTCGCAAGGATGGTTCGGTGTCACAACCTATTACACAAGGGCTTTGGACTGTCATATCTGTGGCATGTCTGGTGCTGTGTGACTTGTGTTGACACCCCTAGTTGGGATGATTTTGGTGTTATTGTCCACTGTTCTGCTTTTGCTAGATGGGGTGTTTCATGATTAATGTGTACATTCATTGCTATGCATTGTGTAGTATGTTTCTTATCTTTACTGTACACGTGCTTGTTGCAATTCATGCCGTAGATAGTGTTCCACACTTTGGATGTAAAGACGGACTGACGGTGTGATTTATGATGTAACTCTCTGACATGGTCAAGTAATGAGATGCCTGAAGAGACACACACAGATGACTCTAAAGCATTAATCATGTGTTTCATGCCCTTTCTGCAGGGGGATGAGCCTCCAGAGCACCTTTGCCAGCAGACATGGCCCATTGGACATCAGAATTCTGGACACGTTTGTTGGTGCCCACATGCACATGTGTGCACAAGCTGAGGCACAGGGATTGCAGACCTACATCCTAGAACTGCTGACGTGTTCCAAGGAACTCCAGGCAAGGTGAGCAGCACAGGGGGGCCACAACACAGCAAAGCTTGCACCAGACGAGTTGCACATGCAGGCTTAGTCACAGCACTGAGGGTGAGCTTGGACGAATATTGGTGTTGAAGCACACAATGCAGCTCAGATGTGTTGGTGGACTGATGGCTGTTGATTGTAAGGTTGTCTGGGACACCTGCAGGGGCAGTGGCACATACCCTCCGGTACACCAAAGTCCATTGAGGCACTTGTATCAACCATGTAGCCTTCCGAGACATGGAAAGGGGCAGCTCACAGGGACATACAGCAAGGGACATACTCGGGTGCAGTGCATTTCATTTCCATGTACATTTTGATACATGCACTGCCAACTTTGTTTCGGTCATGGTGGAACACGACTTGTTCTGAAGTCATGCCTTGCTATATGGGTCTGTCTGCTTACCCAGGGAACATTGCATGTTGTGTGAATTGTGACACATTGGTGTTCCATTTGCCACGCACCCACCGGCGGCTGACTTACTGCATTGACTGTGTATGACCCATCACAGGGGTAATGTTATATATGGGTACGAAGCATCTACACCAGATTGTCTGTTTGTAGAGTAGTTTGTTGCTATGGGGCATGTTTGGTGGTGTGTTTTTGTGTAATTGGCACGTACAGGTTGTTGACTGTGGCTCTCTTTGCAGCATTGCAGTGCTCCTGTAACCGGACCTGAGAGTGGGCAGGTAGAAGGCCAGCACTCAAAACCAAAGCTAAGTGTCTTGTTGTTTTTCTTTCAAACTGCTCTGCATAGGCTTGCTGGGGGGTGCACTAATTCATGGATGAATGTGTAATTCAATTTGGTATGTTTTTTCCCCCTAATCACCCGGAATCCTATGCAATTTTGAACCCTGTACCCTCTACCCGGTGTTCCTGCTTCCCGTACTTATCCAAGCAACGTTCCCTAACCCTCTTTCCCCGCTGGGGTTGTGGATGCCTGTGCAAGCCCCAAACCTGCAGGCGCCAAAACCCTAGAGGGGGTGGGTGGTTCGTGCCACTCCTAAGCCTGGACTACAGAAGGCCATGACAATGATGTCCAAGTTTGTTTGGATTGTGCATGTGTTCATGCAGGTAGTACATTTTCGTGCATTCCCAACTTTCATGTGCAATTCCTCCTCCCCTCTCCCGCCACTCATTCCAGTTATCCAGTGTGCCAACACCTGTCCCAACTGCATATCCCTGACCCTCCTTCCCCACCAGGGTCTCAGAGGCCTGTGTGAGTTTGACCTTGCAGGCACCCGGGACACGGTGGGGGTGGTTGTTTCATGACACTCCTGCGCCTGTACACTGGAGCTGTGACAGTAGACATCCGTTCGTGGTGCATCATTCTATGTTATGTGCCACACATGGTTCAGATCCTGTTGTGACATTGTTTTACTGTGCTACCTTGGTTGTTACATCATTGTGGTAGTACTTGGCCTTTGTGAGGTACTGCTACGTCAAGTCATCTACTGGAGGCTGTTCTGGTTCGTTTTTCTGGCTTGGATTTTGTGATTTTGGAAATGAGTGTGGACTCTGAGGGTGCAGGCACCTTTTTACACACAAAGTGGGAGATGGTGACGAAGGGGAAAGGTGATCCTGTGGCCAGGTGGAATTGAGGGTTGAAGGCTCCATGATCCAGGTGCAGTTGTTCAGTGGGTCATGGTCATTTGTGAGGGAGGGGGGGGTTGTTGTTGATAGTTGCCTTGCCCTGCAGTGTGATGGGAACCCTGACATTGTAATAGTGGTATCCTATGTACATGTTGTGTTCTGCTGATCAATGCCTGTTCATGTGTTGTGTTTACCTTTCAGGTGTGAGGGGATAGTTGTAGTTTGACATGCTGGGGTGTACACATGGTGAATGTTCACATGTGATGTGTAGAGGACACTGATGGTCACTTGATTGCACATGCATATGTTGAGTGCATGTCCTTGCTGACCCACACACTTGCACTCTGATGCACTACATGTACAACCACCCTTGCATATCCACGTGTACACTGTTTGCCTTCTGGTGCCCACTGTGTCCCTGCAGCACATGTTCTGTGACCAATTTTGGATTCTGTACATGCCTAATTTGCTTTTTGATGTGGTCTGTCACTTAGATGTGATGCTCAGGGTGTGCATCACACACAATGGCTGTTCACTGTGCTGTGCGCTGAGCAGTGTGTTGCAGGAGTTGGACACAGCACACAGAAGCTGCAGTGTTGATTTTGCAATGCACAATGTGCATGTAGACAGGCATTCATTGTTATGTTACGTCTTTAACTCTTGTAATGCATTTGGAAATGACTTATTTTGGGTGGGTGGGAGGTTGTTGGTCAGTCATTTCATCTGATTCCATCTCAGGCATCATTGTCTGATGCCACTGTACATTTTTGACATGGCAATGTGTACCTTATTGTTACTGTGTTGGTGTATGGGTATTGCTTGCCATGTCATGTTGTGGTTTGGGAGGGTTTGAGTGACATAACAGTGATGGCCATTGCCTGTTTTGCAGGTGTGTGTGATTCTCACCTTGCATGTCAGGGTCATCCGCTTCTCAAAGCAACTAGCTGGGGGTAGATCTCTCTCCGCGGCAGGGGCCTCCCTCTGGAACAGCCTTCCTGCCTCACTGGAACTTGAGGAGAACCATCTCCGGTTCCGGAAGCACCTCAAGACCTTCCTCTTTGCTTCTGCTTTCTCTCTGCCTCTCCCTTGCAAAATTCTTTACTGGAACTGCCCTGGATCTGCAACTGGGCCACTCTCACCGACCTCGGTCCCTGGCCCAGCCACTCTCCACTTGCACTGCCTCCCTGGCAACCCCTGCACTGCGGGACTGTCTCTCTATCCCTAAAGCCCCCCCCCTTCCCAGCACTTGTCTGCACTTACCTTTGCAGTTGCCACCAGCTGGCCTATGTATTTGTTTTTTAGTCTACTTACCTTGTACTGCACTCCCCCCTCCCGTTCCCCTTGCACTTTTCCCTTCCCCCTACCCCTGCACTTGCACAATCTAAATGACACCTGGCCTAGTAGTATCGTTGTCTGTCTTCCCTTGTTCCCCCCTCCCTGCCTCATCGCACCTTGAAATACTTGTGTATAGGCCATATCATGTCATATCATATGTGTGCCTTTTGGTCACACAGGATAGCTTGTGTTTAAGTAGCTCTGGATGCAGACAATGTGGCACTTCCATGGCAACTATCTCAGGTTGGTAGGGTTGTGACAGTTGACTGTCTCTTTGTCATCATCGATTGTCACCTGGTATGTGCCAGGCCTGTGTGCACTCCGCAGGGGTGGGAGTTTAGGTGAAAAATGTGGCCACAAGCTGGGTCCGGGCTTCCTCGCCACGTGCCCTGTCCCCTCCCATGGGCAGCGCCTGTGCCTGTGGTTGGGGATGTGGGGGCACCACCATGTCCACCCTGTCGTGTTGCAACATTGTGCAGGACACATGCTGCCACAATGATCCTGCACACTACTGGGGGTGCATAGACTAGCTGCCCGCCAGAGCGGTCAAGGGAGCGGAAGCGTGACTTGAGCACTCCGAATGTGCGCTCCACTATGGCCCTGGTTGCAATATGGGCGGCATTGTATCTTACCTGGGGTGGTGTGGTGGGGTTCCGGATTGGCATCATCATGTGGTTGCTCAGAGGGTAGGCACTGTCCCCTGGGGAGGTGTAAATGGTTGTGATTATTGGGGTTTGTGTATTTGTGTGTGTGTGTGTGACATGCATGCATGTGCAAGGGCATTTGTACTCACCTAGGAGCCAGGTGTCGCCATGCTGCCCAGCTTCCAGGGCCCGGCTCAGGGCGGACATTCTGTATATGAAACTGTCATGGGTGGAGCCAGGGTAGTTTGCATAGACAGAGGTGATGATTCCCTTTGCATCGCATACCACCTGTACATTGATGGAATGCCAGTGCTTGCGGTTTCGGTAGATGTGCTCAGTGGCCCTAGGTGGACGTAGGGCCACATGGGTGCAATCTATGGCACCGAGCACTTTGGGGAAGTGTGCCACCCTGAAAAAATCCAGGACAACGGCCTGCCTTTCTGCGGGTGTTCTGGGCATGTATATGTGCCTGCGGACTGAGGGGCGCGCTGTCATGATTGCCAGTACCTGGTGTAGGCAGCGTGACTGCGTGGCCTGTGAGACCCCCCCCCCCTATGGCAGTAGTCCGCTGAAATGACCCAGTGGCCAAAAAATGCAGGACATTAAGCACCTTCTCCAAGGGGCTCAATGCTTGGGAGCAAAGGGTGGGGGATGTAAGGTCATCTTCCCACTCCCTGACCAGGTCTAGGATGATATGGGGTGGAAACCTATACCTGCCGTAGACCTGGTCGTCAGGCATCCCAAAAAGGCTTGTCCGTGGTGCGAAAATGCTTGCCCTGGCTATTCTCCTCCTCCTGCTGTGTCCCACGATCAGTGCTGCGACAAATGGGGCATTCATCGTAGCTGTATATACGTGTTTGTTGTTTGCGCACACTTTTATACTGTGCGCGGGGATGCTTCCGCCTGCCTTCTTGTGGCGGACGCGTTGACGCCTGTGTGCGTATTTTGCCGTGAGCGGGTTTCCCGTATTCGAATCCATGAATACGGGTTGTTGGCGTGCGTGTGGGCGTTCCGTGTAGTTCCCTGCAGTACTTCCCCAGTTACGCCTTCTTTTTCACACGTTATTCCCCATTCCGCGTGTTACGCCCACTGTTCCGCCCACTTTGGTTGTGTGCGCCGCGCTATGTGCGCTTTTGCTGTGCGCGTAGCGCACGCCGTGTGTGCCTGCGTGCGCCATGGCAGGATTGGGCGCACGGACAGCGGGAAACACATGCAGCGTCTTCCTTGAATCGCACGCGTGCGCGTGTGCTGCGTTTCTCACGCTTGCGCTACCTTGTGCCTGCTTGCGCTGGGATTTTCGGCGCACGTTTGCTCCATGAATCGACCCTGATGTGTGCCTTCAAAATGGCAGCATCTTCCACACTTCCGGCATCCTACAGATTTTCAGTCTAAGCAACAGCGAGACATTCAATCAGTATTTTCCTGTGAAGCCAGACAGGCACTACTAGTAGCACAGCCACAAGCATCTGTCAACCGCCAGTCTCTTAGAATCTGAGTAGCCTCCATCAGCATCTTCTTGACAAGTCAGCCAGAAGCTGCCGCACAGCTGGAGTTTTGTGTCATGAAAACATTTGCTATCCGATTCCCGCCCGGCTCTTCTTGATTTCCAGTCAATGAAGCAATGATGAGCCATCTAAGCAGCAACTTCCTTTAAGCCAGTCACCAGCTGCCCCACAGCTGCAGTTCTGTCTTCACAATGCCAGTACAGTATCCTTGATTTGTAATCAACCAAGCAATGATGAGACACACCCAGTCAGTGTCCTCTGTTAAAACCGGCCCGATACCATCGTCTTCAGAGCCAGTATTCTGTGACCTCAAAACAGCACCTGCCATACTTGCAGCCTCTTCCCTGCCAAACACCTGCAGCTCCACTACCAGAGTTCTGTGTCTTGATCTGTTGCCATTGAACATTCACAGACCTCTCCTCTGGTTTCCGGTCACCTAAGCATCAACCTGCCTTCGAGTCACAATCTTCGCCTTACACGAGGACAGGCATGCATCAGTTGTTCCGCAGCCCAACTCTTTTGCATTGAAACAGCAGCACCGGACACGTCTGTCAAGCCATTGCTCTGCTCAATCTGGTAAGAAACGTTTAAGTCTTATAATCAGAGTGAAGGAAGAGCAACTGTTGGGCATTATCCCAACATCTATACAATAGTACTAATTGTTGGAATGTGTACCATTATGGAGAGGTGCGGAGTTTGGAGGACAATGAACATGTAGGAACAGAAACCTTTGCATATAAAGGGTGTTGGTGAGTGTGGGAGTAATGCAAAATGCAGCCAGAACTTTTTCCCCCGTAAAATATGGGGAAGGGACTTATGAGGCTTTTGGTAATGAATTTGGCATCGCTCAGTAATGCACTGTATGCCTTGAATACATTTTGAACTAATCTTTTGGCAACCAAAATAACACAAGAAGAATTGTTACACCAGAAGCCTCACAAGTGCACAAGGAGGAAGACGGGAGTCTTGATCTGTTTGCTGGAAGTGAGTATAATACCTACAGATCCTTCAAATGTGTGATGGACACGGCAGATTAGCACGCAGAATACTGAAAGTACTCTGGTTTTCAGTTTTTAGGTAAGGATGCAGCACTAGAATGGCAATGCAGAAGCACTGCATAAGTGGAATAACAGGGTTCAATGTTGGTAATCAGGTTTTGTAACGCACCGAACTTCTGCAGACCTTGTATGGTAGGATGTGTACCTGAAACAAACAAATAATACTTGTTTTGAAAGTGAGTGCGATGGTAGTAATGTATAGAAACAAGAACTTGAAATGCTTTCTCCTCTTGACTTATGCGAGCACTCTGAAGAGATAAAGGAAGATGGTCAGGTGGCAGTATTTGCCAATGCACTAATCAAACCCATTTTAAACTTAGCTCTAGGTTCTGAAGGAGATGCAAATCGGAGACGTCTGGCTGTTTGGTGCAGGAGTAATCAAGTCCATGAAACAAGAAAATGGGTAAGTGCCAAAATCATTAAAAACTGAGGATGCCATACATGTTTTCTGGTGGAATATTCCCCTCAACCCTTTTAACCTGGCTTTCCCCTATCCCTGTACCCGCCTATCCGTCCCTGTCCCCCCAGAATGTGATTTCGCTCTGCAGTCCTGTTGAAATAACAGGGCGGATCCACATAAATAGGGGATTTGGGTTCATACACTTCGCGTGGCAACATGGACCTTGACACTGATACATATGATGATCCATTCTTATATGAAATGTCACAATACACAATACGTAACCATATTTTTCTTAGTGTGCTGAGGGATAATGCTTTATGAGGCCACTTCCTGTGATGTCATGTGGGGGGCGTGGTCAAATGACATCACTCCATGTGGGGGCGTGGTCAAATGACATCACTTCCGGAGAAGGCGAGTGGGGGGCGTGGTCAGATGACACCACTTCCTGTGATGTCACTCTTGGGGCGTGGCACTGTGATGTCACTTCCGCTACCCCAGGCATTTTGGTGAAATGACGTCCCTGGGTGGCACCCATTTAATCTGCTTTTCGTTCTTCATTAATCCTTTCCTGAAGATTGTGCCCGGGGAGTGACTGCGGCTATGGCCTTTGAGCTCGCCCAGGTAACTGTATTATTTATCTTGACAAGACTCAAAGCCTTTTGGGGGAGGGGCTGTGGTTGTTGGATACCGCATTCCGAGCTTCTTGACTTTTGGGCCTTTAATGACCAGTCAGACCGATTTTCTAGGGTGATTTATCATCTAAACCCTTCTTAACTGCACACCGGGTGTCAGGTTGACTTTTGACTTTAAGTGCTCTATTATTGTTATGTTTTTAATTTTTTAGATTTTTAACTAACCAGTGGGCTGTGTCTGTGAGTCATAGTACCCTATATTAATTGTTATACAGGGTGACAATCTATTATATAGGCACCTTGTATTGATATGATATATGCTTGACAGTTAATCACTCATGCTACTTGTAGGTGAAGGATTACCTAATCAATTGTATGGTTCATTCTTTAAGCTTGTATACTTAACAAATGTATTTTACATAATGTTCTTAGTCATTAACATTTACCTTGGCCATGGTTATTTGGCTTAGCTTTTTTAATATTTATTTATATCAGAGGGACTCTGACTCTGTACATTTTGTAATTTGTTACAATATATGGGGGGTAATTCATGGAATAAATGTGCGCCGAAAATTGTGGCGCAAGCTGGCACAAGCGTGAAAAAGCCGGTGCATGCGTGCGAATTGCACACGTGCGATTCATGGAAGGCCCTGCGTGTGTTTTTCCCGGGATGTGCGTCAAATCTGCGCTTACCTTACAGGTCACTGCGACTTTCCAAACGCGTGCGCGACAAGAACGGGGAAAGCACACAACTTCTCACGCACACACCTAAAAAGGGGGCGGAACACGGGGAATGGGGAACAACGTGTGAAAATGTAGGCGTAACGTGGGAAGTACCGCTGGGAAACGTTTCCACCTCATATCAACCTAGAGCTGGTCAGGGAGTAGGAGGATGAACTCACATCACCCACCCTGTGCTCCCAAGCATTGAGCCCCTTGGAGAAGGAGCTCAATGTACTGCATTTTTTGGCCACTGGGTCATTTCAGCGGACAACTGCCATAGTGGGGGGCGTCTCACGCAGTCACATTGCCTACACCATGTGTTGGCAATCATCACTGCGTGCCCCTCAGTCCGCAGGCACATATACATGCCCAGAACACCCGCAGAAAGGCAGGCCATGGTCCAGGACTTCTACAGGGTGGCACACTTCCCCAAAGTGCTTGGTGCCATAGATTTAACCCATGTGGCCCTACGTCCACCTAGGGCCACTGAGCACATCTATCAAAACCGCAAGCACTGGCATTCCATTATGATGCCCTCTTCACACCATCACGCGCCAACAAGGAAGGACGGAAGAGGATCTGGAAGAACATAGTGGGTGCCATCAACGCGGAGAAGGTGGCACCACGCGACATCAAACACGTCCAGAAGCGCTGGGAGGACTACAAGTCCAGGACCCTCAAGAAGGCCCGGTGCCTCTGACGCAGCGGATACAGTGGGGTGCCGGGGCCAGCTCACCACCCAGCAGATGAGGGTCCTGGAGTGCATTCGCCCAGTGCTTCATCACCAGATCCTCAGGATGCAGGCCCGCCTGGAGTCGAGCGGTAAGTGCCCATGCATTGCCGTGTGGTGGTAGTTAGCTACTTGGCTGTATGTGTGACATGGGTCATGTATGGATGTGTGTGTGCAGGGACATGATGGTGCTGCATGTGTGTCCAGTCAGGCATGACCCACATGGATGATGTATGTGTTACAATGCATCATGCAGAGCAGCATGCGGAATGCACACATGTATGCATGCCGGTGTCTGTACATTGACATGTTTGGGGTGTGAGAGATGGGTGCTGCTGTCATGGACATGCATGGTGTACATGTCCGTGTGACTGAGTAGTGTGTGAGTGACTGGTCAATGCCATGGATGCATGACACATGTCTGTGACAATGTGTTGATTCACTGACACAGCCTAGTCATCTTTGTATCCACTGTGTTTGGGGGTATACGGGGCCAGATGCATGACCCTCTGGTGATGTGTGTGCATGTGATCAGCATGTCCCATGATGCATGTGAGTTTCAGCCCACCATTGGATGTTACTACTGTGCCTTGGACATGGATAAAAATGTGTGTTGCATGTGCCATGCCTGTTCCTGCATGTGTGTTGCCTGCACTGACCCATGTGTTATGGAGCGACATGATGGAAGTGACGTTTGACAGTGCCACTCATGTGGTATTGCATTGTGTCTAGGAGACTATTGTACAGTACCCTGATGCTTGTGTTCAATGTCTCCCTTTACACAGCGGCGAGTGAAGAAGAGGGCGGAGACAGCGCTGTGGAGGAAAGCGGCAGGGATGCCTCCACCGGCCGGCGACGCAAAACCCAGTCACCCTCCCCAGAAATTCCATCATCCAGGAGCGAGGGGACTGGTGCCGCGTCCGCCACTACGGCTGCAGCGGAAGGGGCGGGTGAGCCCCACAGGGGTTTGCGACAGCGGAAGATGGTGCAGAGCCATCCATATTGGTGGTGTGTACGCAGGATGAGGGGGCCGCTTCAGAGCTGCACATGGGGCCTGGTGGGGGTGGTACCACTGGTGCAAGTGGTACAGTCCAGGGGCAGGGGTAGGAGGCAGCACAGGTCGCCGCGGAGGGGCCTGTGCATGTCACTGTCCCTGACACTGTGACTGCATCACCATGCACCAGCAGGGATGCCCTGTCCCAGGCCTGTCTGCAGGTAGGTCCACGTCATCTGCCACTCCTCTACCTGCGGACCTGTGAAAGGATTGAGTCCATCCTGATTGGTGTCGCGTTGCACACACGTGTCGTTCATGATGACATGCGTGCTTCCTGGGGGGACCACACACGTCATCACAAAGAGATGTGTGCCAACGTGGCCTAGTTGGGAGGGATCATGGTCGGGGGTTTCCTCCATGTGTCGGCCAGTCTTGCGGCCCTCTCCTCCTCTGTGCACACTATACGCCAGTCATTCTCTGTTCCGTCTTCCAGCCCAGATGCCACCAGGGCCCCCTGTCGACATGCCCCAACCAACGCAGCCAGGCTGGTGGAGATCCCATCCCTGCCACAGTTGGGAGTCGGAGCTACAGCACAGGTGGTCACCCCAGCAACTGGACCCCTGGCAACGGACGATGTGCAGGTACATACAAGCAGGGCACCTGCACGACGGCCCCAGGTGTTGCCATCTACCCAGAGGCAGTCGTGGCGGTGGTGGCAGGCAGCAGAAAGGGAGCTTCAGGCTCGGCGTAGCAGGCATGTGGCCTCGGGGGCCCTCTACATCATCGGAGCAGGCATCGAGCAGCGGGCAGGAGGACCCAGGATTGGGAGTGTCTTCCGTGTGGCAGCGGTTGGGCCAGCGAATAGGTGCAGAGCAGCGGCGTGCGGAGAGGGCACAGCTCACAATGGTCATGGCGGAGAACTTCATGCACAGGGCTTTGAGGCGGGCTGAGTGCCTCGAGGCAACTCGCAGGGAGTTGGAGGAGGCCATGGCTGCATCCATGCGAGACCTCAAGAGCGGGGAAGAGGTCTGCCTCTGGAACATCGACGTGATGTTCGATGATGCCCTGGCCCGGGACATCAAATAGTGAGCCGTCGGACTTGCCCGCTGCCTTTGTTTATAGTTATTTAGGGTTAAGTTTCATTTGGCTTTTATTATTATTTGGAGTTCACTGACTTTGCTCCACTTTTTGTATGTAGCTGTATTTTAGATAGGATTTTAGGTAGGTTGCCTTTTGTTTTGGGATCATGGAACCTTCTGACTTTCATTGTAAATAGTTCCAGACATGTACATACTTTTGTTATTACATCATCCCATGGAGCAATGGTTTTTTGAGCTTTTGATTTTTTCTTTACTTTCTATGGACTTTTGCGATGGACCACTTTTCATTTTTCATGTCATGGATTTTTCTTTTTCATTGGATTTAACTTTATTTTTGTTATTGCATTCATTGTTTCTTTATTTGCATAATTTTCATTATGTCATTTTGTTTACTTTTTAATACATTTCTTATTTCTTCATTATTGGTGTGGTCTACTCTCATTGGTCTTGTGCATGTCTCTATGAGCATTGCCTCAGTCATGTGTTGCCACTGTGTGGCTCTGTTGGACATTTATTCATGGCCTTGCTGGTTGTTTTCAGACTCTCATGGCATGGTTAATTTAGTAGGGGGTGGATGCAGTGGATGGTTGCGTGCTTGTACTGGTGGCGCGTGGGGGATTTGGGTTGGCATTAGGGCCATGGGTCTGTTTTGTTATGACATAATGTTTGGTGGGCCATGTGTCGGGCCTGCTGGCAGGTTGCCGTCACTGGGGGTGGGCTGGTGGACATGAGTCGGGGCCTGCTGGCAGGTTGCCGTCACTGGGGGTGTGGTGGGGGACATGAGTCGGGGCAGGTGTCCCTCAATGGGGGTGGGCTGGGGGACATGTTTCGGGGCTCCCAAGTGCATGGTGCCATTTGGGCTGCCTGCGGGTCATGGTCTGGGTTCATGGGCTGCCTGCGGGGCATGCCCAGGGGTGATGGGCTGCCTGCGGGGCATGCCCAGGGGTGCAGGGTGGTCCCCTGTGGTGTGGGCTGCCTGCAGGGCATGGGGGGCACACCCGGGAGGGTCCACAATGCAAAATCACGTGTTTTAATCCCTGTGCAACCCGGAATACGCGTACCCTGCTCGCGCCATGCCAATCGTGTGTAAAAGTACCCACGCACACCTCGGAATACACGTACCCCGCTTGCGCAAGGCCAATTGCGTATAAAACTCCACGCACACCCCCGGAATATGCGTACCCCACTCGCTCTAGGCCAATCGCATTTAAAACTCCACATGCACCCCGGAATACACGTACCCTGCTCGCGCCAGGCCAATCCCATGTAAACGTACCCGCGCACCCCTCGGAATACACGTACCCCACTCACACCAAGCCAATTGCGTGTAAATGTACAAGTGCACCCCTCGGAATACACGTACCCCACTCACGCCAGGCCAATCGTGTGTAAAACTCCACGTGCACCCCTTAAATACACATACCCCACCCGCTCTTGGCCAATCACGTGTAAACCTCCACATGCACTTCCGGAATACACGTATCCCGCTCGCGCCAGGCCAATCGTGTGTAAAAGTACCCGCGCACCCCTCGGAATACACGTACCACACTCACGCCAGGCCAACCGCATGTGAAACTCCACACGCACCCCCAGTATACATGCAAGCAGCCCATCCACCCGGGCATGCCCCACAGGCAGCCCATAACCCTTGGGCATGTCCCACAGGCAGCCCATCCACCCTGGGCATGCCCCGCAGGCAGCCCATCCACCCTGGGCATGCTCCGCAGGCAGCCCACACCACAGGGGGACTTTTTCCACACGGGGTGCGCGTATTCGGAGGGGTGCGCGGGGAGTTTTTCATGCATTTTCACTGGCACAAGCGGGGTATGCGTATTCGAGGGGTGCGCAAGGAGTTTTCCACGCGTTTTGCTGGTGCGTGTGGGGTTCGCGTATTCTGAGGGGTGCGCAGGGAGCTTTCCACTCGTTTTTGTGGTTGGGGGGCTGTATGCTGGTCACTGGCCTTTGCGCCATTTAGTGGATTTGTGCGATGTTTTTGGTGCACGGGTGGGGTTAGGGGCGTAACTGGCACAACAGCAGGGTCACTGAGCCACTCTGTGCCACGGCTGATTATGGATGTTAGTATCCATGAATGCGCTGTGCGTCTAAATGGGTTTTGGCGCACGCGCGCACCCCTTAAATACACATACCCCACCCGCTCTTGGCCAATCACGTGTAAACCTCCACACGCACTTCCGGAATACAAGTATCCCGCTCGCGCCAGGCCAATCGTGTGTAAAAGTACCCGCGCACCCCTCGGAATACACGTACCACACTCACGCCAGGCCAACCGCATGTGAAAGTCCACACGCACCCCAGTATAGATGCAAGCAGCCCATCCACCCGGGCATGCCCCACAGGCAGCCCATAACCCTTGGGCATGTCCCACAGGCAGCCCATCCACCCTGGACATGCCCCGCAGGCAGCCCATCCACCCTGGGCATGCTCCGCAGGCAGCCCACACCACAGGGGGACTTTTTCCACACGGGGTGCGCGTATTCGGAGGGGTGCGCGGGGAGTTTTCCATGCATTTTCACTGGCACAAGCGGGGTATGCGTATTCGAGGGGTGCGCAGGGAGTTTTCCACGCGTTTTGCTGGCGCGTGTGGGGTCCGCGTATTCTGAGGGGTGCGCAGGGAGCTTCCCACTCGTTTTCGTGGTTGGGGGGCTGTATGCTGGTCACTGGCCTTTGCGCCATTTAGTGGATTTGTGCGATGTTTTTGGTGCACGGGTGGGGTTAGGGGCGCAACTGGCACTGCAGCAGGGTCGCTGCGCCACTCTGTGCCACGGCTGATTATGGATGTTAGTATCCATGAATGCGCTGTGCGTCTAAATGGGTTTTGGCGCACGCGGCTGGAGCAGACTAGTGCACCCTCCCTCTGTGCACCAGCCGCGTGCACCACTCGTGCGCTAAATTCTATGAATTACCCCCATGGTGTTTTTCGTTATTATTGGCACAGTGTATTTTGCACTTAACCATAGGATGGGGTAGTGCAATAGACAACTGGCAATATTTGTTAATTGATTATAGGAAGGTGGTTCTCTTCTAATTATGTAATAAAAAGAAGGGCCCAGTTTATCTAGAGACTTGTGATATCGCACCTCAATGGGGGTAAAGTTAAGAAGTAGGGGTTGTATCCCAGACCTGGTTACAACTCATCAAGAAAATGTTGCTGCTGCAGTTTCATGGGACCAATAAGAGGGCTTACATTTTGATAAAATAACTGTTATCCTTCATACTCTGGACCTGGTTAAGTTGCCTGTAGCAGAGATTACAGAACCTTGTATTCGCTCTGTACATGAACGTAAATCCCTGACAGACAGAGAAGTCCTGGCGCATGGATCTCATTTGGGTAGTAATCTAGGAGAATCAGCTGCAGGGGTGATAAGTAACATGAATCAAGTGTTGGCCAACATAGAGGGTGACCTCAATGGTCTCTGATGGTATGCTGCACGAGGGTGATCTGGTGTCAGATGTTTCGATTCTGGCTCCGCCCATCTCTCTGGAGTTGGCTAAGCGTGTGCAGCTTTCATTAGATTTTGAAACTAATTAATGGTCCATTCCTGAATCGCTGGCTCGTGAAGTGGGCCTTACTGAAATAATATTGCATCGCCATTGTACTAAAGCGTTGTCACTGGCAGAACCTGGTCCTACATTATATTCACCAAGGCAAGCAAAGGTAAATGGTTATAACTGGGTGGCGGAACCCGGACATGATGGTGAGTTACAGGAAGCAGACCCTAAAGATCAGCTGGTAGGGGGTGGGGTTAATGATATGATATGATATGGCATTTACAACTCGCCTATACACAAGTGTTTCAAGTAGGGAGGAGGATAAAGCTACAGCGGTCGATGAGCTCTTCTTCCCTATCTTGGCACAGATTCTTGATTCCATGACAGAGGGTATGATTCCCTTAACTACGAAATTCAGCATCTAAGACTTTCTGTGAAGGAACTGGTGGTTCCGGTCCACTTTCTGGAAGGGTACATTATTGCAGTTATGAACCAGAATTTAGTATATTTGGGGTTTATTGACCTCGAACAGGCCTTTGACTGTATGAATCGAGAACGACTATGGAAGAAACTGGAGAAATCATCTATCCAAATCCAACTTACCAGAGATGGAACTCTTACTAGGAAAATAAGAACCTTTCGGGGAATCAAGCAAGGATGTGCCCTTGCGCCTTTCTTGTTTGTGCTCGATCTGGCGGACATGATAGGTTCACAAAATCAAATTAGAGCTTTTCCTCCAGCAATAGAAGAGGACACAATTCCATGGATATTATATGCAGACGATTTAGTCTTCATTGATCTAATACCAATGGGACTGCAACGAAGGCTGAATGCGTTTAAAACATACCTGGATAAGAACGACATGAAAATCAATGTCAACAAGTCAAAGATAATGATCATGCAATGAGCCCAATGAACCAACCAAAAAAGAGGGGCTACCTTTACATGGAAAATAGATCATCGCCAGTCGGAATCAGTTGATTCAATCCTCTACCTAGGAATTTGTATCAATAAAAACAATAACGAATCTGGCCATTATTTACTAATTAGGGAAAAACTTGTAAAGCTGACAAATCAAGAAAGAGCACTTTACCATCGAATTGGCACCTATTCCCTGCAACCAATTGCCATATTTTTAAGCAAAAAGTAACGCCGGTGATAACCTATGGAGTGGAAGCACTCCTAACTCTATCCTGGAAAACCTGGCAAATGTGTGAAGCCTTCTTCTGGAGGAAGATACTAAGACTACCGAATGCTGTTCCTGCTGCAGTAATACGTCTGCAATCCTTAACGTCAATTGTACTTTGGAAGACTTTATCAATGTTCTTAAAATGTATCATTGATAATCCCCTTTTGAGATATTAAAAGGGATGAGAGCAAACAAAAATAAAAATCTCTCAAGATGGAAAGATTGTTGCAAAGAGTACCTGGAAATGTTGGGAGCTGACTGCGATACTCTAAAGAATAATCCAAACAAGTAAAAAAAGGCTTTCTTGACAAGAGATTGGATAGAAACTATTGAACTAAAACATCAGAGTAAGATGTGTCTGAACATCATCTGGGAACGTCATAAGGTCAACAAATTGTCTGGTACCTGATCAAATTTCCCTCGCCATACTTTAGGAGATTTGTTGTTGAGATGCAGGATAAACATCCAACCATCAATGGAACTATTTCTGGCTAGAAAGCTGATAACGGCCCAGGAATCGATGTGCAGCTTTTGAGAAGACCCAGAGACGATCGAAACAACTAAACATCTGTTGCTGCTTTGTCTGCAACTAATTGACGAGCGATGTACGGCTCCGCAGTTCTTACAGTTGGAGCTTGATCGATATGGAGAAGACCTCACCTGGGAGAGAATTCTGACGGCCACGAAAATAGGGCAAACCATTGACGCTTTAAAATGTCTCGACAAACTATTGAAAGTTGATAACGTTATTCTGTAAATAAGGAACAAAGTTAGTCCAGTTTTAATTTCATTGGTGAATTCATGTTTAAAGGTTGGAATTTATACAACCATTAAAACATGAATACATTTGTTTTTAAAAAATTGAATTAAAGGGAAAGGAAGCACTCGGGTGGGCCGGTAACCGGATAAAGGGGCTGTAGTTACTTCATTGAACCAGCTGATGGAGGAAAGGATTCAGCCCCTGCAGAATGTTTCCCTATTGGAGGATCAGCTGCCACCAGTATCCTTGCCGGGGTTCCAGTATCCTTGCCGGGGTTCCCCTAGAGCAGGGCGATGGAGGCTCAGCTGCCGCCAGTATCCTTTCCGGGGATCCCCTAGAGCAGGGAGGTGGAGGCTCAGCTGCCGCCAGTATCCTTGCCGGGGATCCCCTAGAGCAGGGAGGTGGAGGCTCAGCTGCCGCCAGTATCCTTGCCGGGGATCCCCTAGAGCAGGGAGGTGGAGGCTCAGCTGCCGCCAGTATCCTTGCCGGGGATCCCCTAGAGCAGGGAGATGGAGGCTCAGCTGCCGCCAGTATCCTTGCCGGGGTTCCCCTAGAGCAGGGAGATGGAGGCTCAGCTGCCGCCAGTATCCTTGCCGGGGTTCACCTAGAGCAGGGAGATGGAGGCTCAGCTGCCGCCAGTATCCTTGCCGGGGTTCACCTAGAGCAGGGAGATGGAGGCTCAGCTGCCGCCAGTATCCTTGCCGGGGTTCACCTAGAGCAGGGAGATGGAGGCTCAGCTGCCATCAGTATCCTTGCCGGGGTTCCCCTAGAGCAGGGAGATGGAGGATTAGCTGCCACCAATATCATTTCCGGGGTTCCCCTAGAGCAGGGAGATGGAAGCTCAGCTGCCACCAGTATCCTTGCCGGGGTTCCCCTAGAGCAGGGAGATGGAGGCTCAGCTGCCACCAGTATCCTTGCCGGGGTTCCCCTAGAGCAGGGAGATGGAGGCTCAGCTGCCACCAGTATCCTTGCCGGGGTTCTCCTAGAGCAGGGAGATGGAGGCTCAGCTGCCACCAGTATCCTTGTCGGGGTTCCCCTAGAGCAGGGAGATGGAGGCTCAGCTGCCACCAGTATCCTTGCTGGGGTTCCCCTAGAGCAGGGAGATGGAGGCTCAGCTGCCACAGTATCCTTGCCGGGGTTCCCCTAGAGCAGGGAGATGGAGGCTCAGCTGCCACAGTATCCTTGCCGGGGTTCCCCTAGAGCAGGGAGATGGGGGCTCAGCTGCCACAGTATCCTTGCCGGGGTTCCCCTAGAGCAGGGAGATGGAGGCTCAGCTGCCACCAGTATCCTTGCCGGATTTCGCCCAGACCGGCTCAGCTACCGCCAGTATCCTTGCCGGGGTTCTCCTAGAGCAGGGAGATGGAGGCTCAGCTGCCGCCAGTATCCTTGCCGGGGTTCCCCTAGAGCAGGGAGATGGAGGCTCAGCTGTCACTAGTATCCTTGCCGGGGTTCCTCTAGAGCAGGGAGATGGAGGCTCAGCTGCCACCAGTATCCTTGCCGGATTTCCCCCAGAGCGGCTCAGCTACCGCCAGTATCCTTGCGGGGTTCTCCTAGAGCAGGGAGATGGAGGCTCAGCTGCCGCCAGTATCCTTGCTGGGGTTCTCCTAGAGCAGGGAGATGGAGGCTCAGCTGCCGCCAGTATCCGTGTCGGGGTTCCCCTAGAGGAGGGAGATGTAGGCTCAGCTGCCACCAGTATCCTTGCTGGGGTTCCCCTAGAGCAGGGAGATGGAGGCTCAGCCGCCAGTATCCTTTCCGGGGTTCCCCTAGAGCAGGGAGATGGAGGCTCAGCTGCCGCCAGTATCCTTGCCGGGGTTCCCCTAGAGCAGGGAGATGGAAGCTCAGCTGCCACAGTATCCTTGCCGGGGTTCCCCTAGAGCAGGAAGATGGAGGCTCAGCCGCCACCAGTATCCTTGCCGGGGTTCCCCTAGAGCAGGGAGATGGAGGCTCAGCCGCCGCCAGTATCCTTGCCGGGGGTTCCCCTAGAGCAGCGAGATGGAGGCTCAGCTACCGCCAGTATCCTTGCCCGGGTTCCCCTAGAGATGGAGGCTCAGCTGCCGCCAGTATCCTTGCCGGGGTTCCCCTAGAGGAGGGAGATGTAGGCTCAGCTGCCACCAGTATCCGTGTCGGGGTTCCCCTAGAGGAGGGAGATGGAGGCTCAGCTGCCACCAGTATCCTTGCCGGGGTTCCCCTAGAGCAGGGAGATGGAGGCTCAGCTGCCACCAGGGGTTCCCCTAGAGCAGGGAGATGGAGGCTCAGCTACCGCCAGTATCCTTGCCGGGGTTCCCCTAGAGCAGGGAGATGGAGGCTCAGCTGCCATCAGGGGTTCCCCTAGAGCAGGGAGATGGAGGCTCAGCTGCCACAGTATCCTTGCCGGGGTTCCCCTAGAGCAGGGAAATGGGGGCTCAGCTGCCACAGTATCCTTGCCGGGGTTCCCCTAGAGCAGGGAGATGGAGGCTCAGCTGCCGCCAGTATCCTTGCCGGGGTTCCCCTAGAGCAGGGAGATGGAGGCTCAGCTGCCGCCAGTATCCTTGCCGGGGTTCCCCTAGAGCAGGGAGATGGAGGCTCAGCTACCACAGTATCCTTGCCGGGGTTCCCCTAGAGCAGGGAGATGGAGGCTCAGCTGCCACCAGTATCCTTGCCGGGGTTCCCCTAGAGCAGGGAGATGGAGGCTCAGCTGCCACAGTATCCTTGCCGGGGTTCCCCTAGGGCAGGGAGATGGAGGTTCAGCTACTGCCAGTATCCTTGCCCGGGATCCCCTAGAGCAGGGAGATGGAGGCTCAGCTGCCGCCAGGGGTTCCCCTACAGCAGGGAGATGGAGGCTCAGCTACCGCCAGTATCCTTGCCGGGGTTCCCCTAGAGCAGGGAGATGGCGGCTCAGCTACCACCAGTATCCTTGCCGGGGTTCCCCTAGAGCAGGGAGATGGAGGCTCAGCTACCCCAAGTATCCTTGCCGGGGTTCCCCTAGAGCAGGGAGATGGAGGCTCAGCTGCCACAGTATCCTTGCCGGGGTTCCCCAGGAGCAGGGAGATGGAGGCTCAGCTGCCGCCAGTATCCTTGCCGGGGTTCCCCTAGAGCAGGGAGATGGCGGCTCAGCTACCACCAGTATCCTTGCCGGGGTTCCCCTAGAGCAGGGAGATGGAGGCTCAGCTACCCCAAGTATCCTTGCCGGGGTTCCCCTAGAGCAGGGAGATGGAGGCTCAGCTGCCGCCAGTATCCTTGCCGGGGTTCCCCTAGAGCAGGGAGATGGAGGCTCAGCTACCCCAAGTATCCTTGCCGGGGTTCCCCTAGAGCAGGGAGATGGAGGCTCAGCTGCCACAGTATCCTTGCCGGGGTTCCCCTAGGGCAGGGAGATGGGGGTTCAGCTACCGCCAGTATCCTTGCACGGGATCCCCTAGAGCAGGGAGATGGCGGCTCAGCTACCACCAGTATCCTTGCCGGGGTTCCCCTAGAGCAGGGAGATGGAGGCTCAGCTGGCGCCAGTATCCTTGCCGGGGTTCCCCAGGAGCAGGGAGATGGAGGCTCAGCTGCCCCAAGTATCCTTGCCGGGGTTCCCCTAGAGCAGGGAGATGGAGGCTCAGCTGCCACAGTATCCTTGCCGGGGTTCCCCTAGGGCAGGGAGATGGGGGTTCAGCTACCGCCAGTATCCTTGCACGGGATCCCCTAGAGCAGGGAGATGGCGGCTCAGCTACCACCAGTATCCTTGCCGGGGTTCCCCTAGAGCAGGGAGATGGAGGCTCAGCTGCCACCAGTATCCTTGCCGGGGTTCCCCTAGAGCAGGGAGATGGAGGCTCAGCTGCCGCCAGTATCCTTGCCGGGGTTCCCCTAGAGCAGGGAGATGGAGGCTCAGCTGCCACAGTATCCTTGCCGGGGGTTCCCCTAGAGCAGGGAGATGGAGGCTCAGCTGCCACAGTATCCTTGCCGGGGTTCCCCAGGAGCAGGGAGATGGAGGCTCAGCTACCCCAAGTATCCTTGCCGGGGTTCCCCTAGAGCAGGGAGATGGAGGCTCAGCTGCCACAGTATCCTTGCCGGGGTTCCCCTAGAGCAGGGAGATGGAGGCTCAGCTGCCCCAAGTATCCTTGCCGGGGTTCCCCTAGAGCAGGGAGATGGAGGCTCAGCTGCCCCGAGTATCCTTGCAGGGGTTAATTGCCCTCAAAGCAAAATAATAGAGGCTCTAGAAAATGTTTGAGAAGGTTAAGAGCTGAGGTGGACGAGAGAATGTGAGATGTTTGGGCAGTTCTGGAACAAAAGAAAAAGGACTTCTTTAAATCAAATAAAGCCAAGGGTGAAAAAGAATTAGGCAATTAATGAAAACAAACTAGGGAAGTAGTTCCCCCCATAAATGAGTCACAAGAGGATAGGCCCTCATTTGATTTAAGTAACATCTACGTGTATCCATTAGATGAGGAAGTCCAGGAATCTATGGGGAGGGAGGTGTGATTGGAACATAAGAAAATAGCAGAATCTACAGGCCAAGGAGTTGGGAAGTGTTGTGTCTTAAGGGAGTCTGATCCAATACCATTGCTGGGGCCAATTAATTTGCAGCCATTGGAGATGGTAAACCCCGTTGCGTGCCCACAAGGGGGTGAAGCAAAGGGAAAACGTTATGCAATTTTCTCTAAACCTATATTGGTTTATGTTTCTGCTGGGGCTAGAGACACTGGAGAGGTTATCTGTGATATCCCAGTGCCCCCGTCCCGTAAATTAGAAGAAATATCTTTGGGTATCTCAATGTGCCAACAACTAAGGGTAGAAAGGTCAAATGCACTTGGTTCTGACTTTAATGGGGATAGGTTTAAACCCCAGCAGATAGTTACGCAGAAACCAGCTCAAGAACCAATAAATCCAAAGGAGCAGCTCTGTATTTACTTGCGCTGTTTGTTTAAGAGTTCTAATAGGTACCCACTGAATAGGCCTTACATCTTATCTCTCAGGCATGAAAGCCCCAAATTCAGGTTGATATCCACGGGTGATATTAGCACCGTGGAGTTTGTGCATGAAGATTGCGTGGATATAGTAAAATTGTAAGCTCATACATTATTAAAGATGTAATCCTGGCAGGGAAGGGGACCTTCTTGTTGTTAGACAGGTGCATACATCCTTTCAAGATGAATTCAGTTTCTTCCAGAGAAGGGCAGGCCAGAGTGGGCAGCAGGATGACATGTATAGCGCCCGAGGTGATACGCAAGTGGCTCCACATAAAACTGGAAATACTGGGTGGCCCCAAGGATGCACCAGTAGGTGGGAGGCTAATCCCTGGGACAGACATTATTCCCGATTGTCCAATTGGAGAGTGGCCTCTTGGAACTCTAGAGCCTTTAAAAATATTCTAGATAATCGGGACGTGTTTGTCTCTTTTGATATAGTGTGCCTTCAAGAAACTTTACTCCTCGATTCACCTATTATTGAAGGCGTTGACACAATATATATTAAGGCTTTGAGGGGGGAGAGAGGTAGGCCCTATGGTGGGTTGCTTACAGCAATAAAACAGAGCCAGGGTGTGTCCCTATGTCGATTGGAGAGACATGTTGGTGGCCCTGATGAAATGATGGAATGGCAATCAGGGTTGATAGGTGTAGTTGACAAATGTCTCCTGGTTAACGTTTCTTTAAACCCAGACAAAAAGCAACAGGAAGAGGCTCCTGGGGCTCTAGCTTTACTTTTTTGGGTGAATTACCTGAGGAGGGTGTGTCAGTGATTGTCATGGGCGATTTTAAGGCGTTATGCCTGAATGATACCTGGTATTTGCAACCCAATAGAAAGCAAACCTCTGAGGAGTCTTGGTTCAGGGGTAAGAGAATTTTTCGAGAACTGGAGGTCTGGGAATTGTCAATCTTAAATGGGCAATCTCAGGGCACTACACTAACCAACTTTACTTGGCACAATGGGCTCTGGAAGTCTACAACAGACTATATTTCTGTCTTCTCTGGTTTATTTTTGAAGGGGGGCATTATGGCCGTAAAGAAGTTGGACTTAAGTGACCACTCATTAATAACCTATGATATGATGTTGCCATCTAAATCACAGGAGATTACCAAGAAGTTGGTTGTGGAAATAAACCCACGGAACAAGTTTAAATGGTCACCCAAGTTGGCAAGGGCCTTTGAGGAGGGTATCGTGGGACTGGGTGCTGATGGGTTGACCCGTCTGTGCTCCTCGGAAGGGTTTTTGTCAATAGTAGTGGCAGTTATAGGTAGCCTTACATGCAGTGGAAGAATTTTGGGGTAATCGGGACCTGTTAATAAATACAGTCAAATCTAAAGTACTGGTCTTAAAGGGAGATATTAAAAAAGTATAAACCTTGTACTTGCAAGTTGAAGAGTTGTAGCCTTGAGGTGGTAAAAAAATGTAAGTACCTAGGATCTGCAGTTTACAACAGTGGAGGGGACCCGAGTTACTTATTGACCTCAAGGCTAAGTTTATGGGGGCTACAGCACAGTTACGGCAGTTTGACTACAAATTGGCAGGTATTCTTATCTCCTGGTACTAAAATTGTGCAAACAGCAAATTCTCCCAAAATTAATGTATGGAGCACAGTCCAGGAATGTCCAAATTGAGTGGTCAAAACTTGAAGCGTTAGTCTGGAGAGGGGTGCTACGTCTCCCGCAGTCAGTTCCTTTGGTGGGGGTCAGTTCCCAATCCAGACAATGATTGAATGGGGAAGTTTGCCGTCTCCTCCTCCAGTATCGCCCTATGAGAGCTTGAACGCTCTGTGGTTAAAGGGCCTGTGTAAGGTTATATCGTTCTGGGGGAAGATTGTGTAAAGATATTGCAATAGATTGGTGCATCATAAGAAGAACTGAGAGCAACCGCACATCTGGTAAAGCAGAAACATTGTCGATACGTGTGGACCTCACTTAGAGAGGAGTGATTGCAATATCAATGTTTTGCTGATCATTTTGTTTGGACCATCAAGGATTACAATAATGTTGCCCCATACTTGAAGAATCACCCTTCAAGGAACTTTAGGGCATGAACCCTGAGATTGAAACTAAATCTGCTCCCAACCGAAGAAGCTGTGGGCAGACGAAGCAAAGTGCCCCGGGAACAGAGACTTTGTCGGCATTGTAGAGTGTCCTAGTTTCGGTAATCTAAGGGGTCAAAAGACATCTATGAATTTTAGACCTGCAAATATTGATTTGTGGAGAAGGATTTTAAATACTAATGAAATTTCTTTATCAATTCGGTTTTTAGATTTTTAAATGCAGGTTCACTGGAATTTTAAATGCTGTAAGCTGTATAATGTAGGGATTGTTTATTAATTGCGATTCCTTGTCAAGTTAGATGAACATGATTGTTATTTTTTGTGTTGCTTTGGTTTTAATGTTGTGCGCCACAAGTGCAGATTTGTACTGTAGTGCACAATAAAATAAATACAAATAAATAAATAATTTTGAGGTCACCAAGAAGGAGGAGTTCAGTTGTAGAGGCCAGGAGGGAGGAGGAGAGGTCCGGCCACTCAGAGAGAAATGAGGTGATCTGAGCAGGGGGCCGGTAGAGAGTAGTCACGGAAAGAGAGTGGCTAGGAGAGACAGAGCCTGCAGACAAGGCATTCCAAAGAGGAGTAGGTCTGCGTGGAAATGATAATAGCAGGAATCCACGCAGGAGAGATCAGGGCTACACCCTCTCTGTACTGAGTGGATCTGGGTGCGGAGAGGATCTTGTAGCCATCAGGGAGAAGAGTGTCAAAGCTCGTGACAGAGCTGGCCGTGAACCATGTCTCTGCAAGACCAAGGACATCAAGGTCAATTTGTACCAGGAGGGCTTGAGCTTACTAAATTGTGGCACCCAAGTCCAGCTTCTATAAAATGGCGGCTCCGCCTGCAGTCTATTCACTACGTATAGCCAGCTTCTATGATCACTTCATCTACTTCCGTTGCTGCATCTGTACAGTTATTGAGTGATTGGCATTTTCTGCAGTGCTTTTCACATGCGCAATCTTCATCTCGCACATGAAAGTTTACTCGACTCTTTACTTCGTCATCAGTTTCTATAAGGTCCATACATTCGCTTCTTCAACCAGTCTTCCCAGTGTGTCACGCTCATCTCTTGTGACGTCACCACCTTCACATTCCTTTGGGGATGGCATCCCTTCGGGGGTACATCAGATAGGGTTTTCTTAGTGGATACCTTAGGTGTTGCTTTCCAAGACAGGATTAGTCATCAAGAGCGTTACAGTTCGCCAGTTCCGGGTATCGAAAAAGCGAAGATGTCCCATATCTGTAATAAATTCAGAGTAACTATTTCGAGTGCGTAGATATTCATAGATTATTATTACTACAATGTGTGGAGAGTCTACGCGTTTTAAATAGTTGAATTGTCCGCATAGTGCCTTCTTTGCAATTAAAATAAAAAGTGAAGAAGTGCTTACTTTATATCGTGTAGCTGAAAACCATCCGTTAATGAAACACTCTTTAGCGGTGTTGGATTCATATTTGGGTGTAGAGCGTGTTGGGGCGCGCGTTAGCTTAGTTCCTGGTGTATTTATTACTTCATATGTCCACCAGTCACGCACGTCGCTGGCACTCTTGTAGAGTCCCGCGAAATATAAAATGTGGCCAGGATACTTTAAATCTCGGCTGCAGGTGGCGGTTCCTAGAGGTATGTGGGCTCAAGGTGACCTCACCTTCGCTGTTCCTTTCATACCCCTCGGTATTACCCAGTTTCCATACTCCTTGATTGGAACTGATTACGCAGGCGTCATTATTCGTCCCTCAATATATGGGTTGTCTTTTGTTTCTCTAGTGTGATGGTATTGCTCTCTTCTCTATGTATTGGATCTGGTGGTGGTGCACGAATGGCAAATGTCAGATATGAAAATTGGATTTTGAAAGACTTCTTTATTAATCTTAATAGGAGTTAATAGGGTTTCTTTAACATACTCCTAATAATCCTACATCAGCTCTTTGCTTGTACCTCACATATTCAAACTTAGCCATTCCAAATGTTCATTCATTCCCGTTTGGTGACTATTTGTCAAAAATATAAGTCGCATCTCCTCTCTTGTGAGTCTTACTTTGCATTCTTATTATTGGTCACGTGACTTCTCCTCAACACTGACCATTTCACTTCGTCACAATGATGCCCAGCCATGGATCAATGTCCTACGATGGGGGCAGTGGGTGTGATGTTCCTAATGCAACTCTTGTGCTCTCCTATGCATACTTTGATGTCACGTTCCCTTTGTCCTGTGTACCTCTTTCTACAGGGACACCACACTCCACAGATCACCCACATTGTGTTATAATTGGTGAGACTGTGTTGTTGCCATCGAACATTCAACCCAATATCCACTTCTATTGTTCTTTCTGTCTATGTGCAGCACCTGCAATTCCCCCCACATGCACTATGCCCCACCGGTCTACTCATGCCCCAGTCTTCTGTGATCGTCCTTTGTTTAGTTTTCTGTTCAGAGATGTCATTTCATGTAGCATTTCATTAAGGTTTTTGCCTCTTTTAAATACACTTCTTGGTAATTGGATAGGATTTGTTCCTTTAGACAGAATATGCCAATTTCTAGTTATTCTTTTTTTGGTTTGTCATAGAATGACAAACACAATCTCCTCATCCTTATATTTTTTATTGCCGAATTCCAATAGTGCTTCTCGATGAATATTAGAGGCACGTGTAAGCACCCTCTTGATGAGTTTGCTTATCCGCTTTCTTTTAAATTGGCGCTTAAAGCTTGTGCTTCTTATTCAAACTTTACCTTGTTAGTACTGTTATGCTTTAAACGTAAAAACTGCCCAAACGGTAAGTTGTATTGTGTATGTTTAGGGTGGAAGCTGTTGTAGACGATATTGAATACTTGTTGCTCTTTTATGAAAAGGTTTTACTGTGGTAACCTTCTCTTGAGTGTCCACATAAATCGCAATGTCTAAAAAGTCAGTCTTCTCCTCACTGCTATTGTTGGTGAATTTCAGAAAAGGATTGTGTTTGTTCAGCCTGTTGAAAAATGCCTCAAGGCTAGTATCATCTCCCTGCCAGATAAGCAGCAGGTCATTGATGTAGCGCTAGTATCATCTCCCTGCCAGATGAGCAGCACGTCATCGATGTAGCCCTAGTATCGTCTCCCTGCCAGATGAGCAGCACGTCATCGATGTAGCCCTAGTATCGTCTCCCTGCCAGATGAGCAGCACGTCATCGATGTAGCCCTAGTATCATCGCCCTGCCAGATGAGCAGCACGTCATCGATGTAGCCCTAGTATCATCTCCCTGCCAGATGAGCAGCACGTCATCGATGAAGCGCTAGTATCATCGCCCTGCCAGATGAGCAGCACGTCATCGATGTAGCGCTAGTATCATCTCCCTGCCAGATGAGCAGCACGTCATCGATGTAGCCCTAGTATCATCTCCCTGCCAGATGAGCAGCACGTCATCGATGTAGCCCTAGTATCATCTCCCTGCCAGATGAGCAGCACGTCATCCATGTAGCGCTAGTATCATCTCCCTGCCAGATGAGCAGCACGTCATCGATGTAGCCCTAGTATCATCTTCCTGCCAGATGAGCAGCACGTCATCGATGTAGCCCTAGTATCATCTCCCTGCCAGATGAGCAGCACGTCATCGATGTAGCTCTAGTATCATCTCTCTGCCAGATGAGCAGCACGTCATCGATGTAGCCATAGTACCATCTCTCTGCCAGATGAGCAGCACGTCATCGATGTAGCGCTAGTATCATCTCCCTGCCAGATGAGCGGCACGTCATCGATGTAGCGCTAGTATCATCTTCCTGCCAGATGAGCGGCACGTCATCGATGTAGCCCTAGTATCATCTCTCTGCCAGATGAGCGGCACGTCATCAATGTAGCCCTAGTATCATCTCTCTGCCAGATGAGCGGCACGTCATCGATGTAGCCCTAGTATCATCTCCCTGCCAGATGAGCGGCACGTCATCGATGTAGCGCTAGTATCATCTCCCTGCCAGATGAGCGGCACGTCATCGATGTAGCCCTAGTATCAACTCCCTGCCAGATGAGCAGCACGTCATCGATGTAGCCCTAGTATCATCTCCCTGCCAGATGAGCAGCACGTCATCGATGTAGCGCTAGTATCATCTCCCTGCCAGATGAGCAGCACGTCATCGATGTAGCCCTAGTATCATCTCCCTGCCAGATGAGCAGCACGTCATCGATGCAGCGCTTGTATCATCTCCCTGCCAGATGAGCAGCACGTCATCGATGCAGCGCTAGTATCATCTTCCTGCCAGATGCGCAGCACGTCATCGATGTAGCGCTAGTATCATCTCCCTGCCAGATGAGCAGCACGTCATGCAGCACGTCATCGATGTAGCCCTAGTATCATCTCCCTGCCAGATGAGCAGCACGTCATCGATGTAGCCCTAGTATCATCTCCCTGCCAGATGAGCAGCAGGTCATTGATGTAGCGCTAGTATCATCTCCCTGCCAGATGAGCAGCACGTCATCGATGTAGCCCTAGTATCATCTCCCTGCCAGATGAGCAGCACGTCATCGATGTAGCCCTAGTATCATCTCCCTGCCAGATGAGCAGCACGTCATCGATGTAGCCCTAGTATCATCTCCCTGCCAGATGAGCAGCACGTCATCGATGTAGCGCTAGTATCATCGTCCTGCCAGATGAGCAGCACGTCATCGATGTAGCTCTAGTATCATCTCTCTGCCAGATGAGCAGCACGTCATCGATGTAGCCATAGTACCATCTCTCTGCCAGATGAGCAGCACGTCATCGATGTAGCGCTAGTATCATCTCCCTGCCAGATGAGCAGCACGTCATCGATGTAGCGCTAGTATCATCTTCCTGCCAGATGAGCAGCACGTCATCGATGTAGCCCTAGTATCATCTCTCTGCCAGATGAGCAGCACGTCATCGATGTAGCGCTAGTATCATCTTCCTGCCAGATGAGCAGCACGTCATCGATGTAGCCCTAGTATCATCTCTCTGCCAGATGAGCAGCACGTCATCGATGTAGCCCTAGTATCATCTCTCTGCCAGATGAGCAGCACGTCATCGATGTAGCCCTAGTATCATCTCCCTGCCAGATGAGCGGCACGTCATCGATGTAGCGCTAGTATCATCTCCCTGCCAGAGGAGCGGCACGTCATCGATGTAGCCCTAGTATCAACTCCCTGCCAGATGAGCAGCACGTCATCGATGTAGCCTAGTATCATCTCCCTGCCAGATGAGCAGCACGTCATCGATGTAGCGCTAGTATCATCTCCCTGCCAGATGAGCAGCACGTCATCGATGTAGCCCTAGTATCATCTCCCTGCCAGATGAGCAGCACGTCATCGATGCAGCGCTTGTATCATCTCCCTGCCAGATGAGCAGCACGTCATCGATGCAGCGCTAGTATCATCTTCCTGCCAGATGAGCAGTACGTCATCGATGTAGCGCTAGTATCATCTCCCTGCCAGATGAGCAGCACGTCATGCAGCACGTCATCGATGTAGCCCTAGTATCATCTCCCTGCCAGATGAGCAGCACGTCATCGATGCAGCCCTAGTATCATCTCCCTGCCAGATGAGCAGCACGTCATCGATGTAGCGCTAGTATCATCTCCCTGCCAGATGAGCAGCACGTCATCGATGTAGCTCTAGTATCATCTCTCTGCCAGATGAGCAGCACGTCATCGATGTAGCCATAGTACCATCTCTCTGCCAGATGAGCAGCACGTCATCGATGTAGCGCTAGTATCATCTCCCTGCCAGATGAGCAGCACGTCATCGATGTAGCGCTAGTATCATCTTCCTGCCAGATGAGCAGCACGTCATCGATGTAGCCCTAGTATCATCTCTCTGCCAGATGAGCGGCACGTCATCGATGTAGCGCTAGTATCATCTTCCTGCCAGATGAGCGGCACGTCATCGATGTAGCCCTAGTATCATCTCTCTGCCAGATGAGCGGCACGTCATCGATGTAGCCCTAGTATCATCTCTCTGCCAGATGAGCGGCACGTCATCGATGTAGCCCTAGTATCATCTCCCTGCCAGATGAGCGGCACGTCATCGATGTAGCGCTAGTATCATCTCCCTGCCAGATGAGCGGCACGTCATCGATGTAGCCCTAGTATCAACTCCCTGCCAGATGAGCAGCACGTCATCGATGTAGCCCTAGTATCATCTCCCTGCCAGATGAGCAGCACGTCATCGATGTAGCGCTAGTATCATCTCCCTGCCAGATGAGCAGCACGTCATCGATGTAGCCCTAGTATCATCTCCCTGCCAGATGAGCAGCACGTCATCGATGCAGCGCTTGTATCATCTCCCTGCCAGATGAGCAGCACGTCATCGATGCAGCGCTAGTATCATCTTCCTGCCAGATGAGCAGCACGTCATCGATGTAGCGCTAGTATCATCTCCCTGCCAGATGAGCAGCACGTCATGCAGCACGTCATCGATGTAGCCCTAGTATCATCTCCATGCCAGATGAGCAGCACGTCATCGATGTAGCCCTAGTATCATCTCCCTGCCAGATGAGCAGCAGGTCATTGATGTAGCGCTAGTATCATCTCCCTGCCAGATGAGCAGCACATCATTGATGTAGCCCTAGTATCATCTCCCTGCCAGATGAGCAGCACGTCATCGATGTAGCCCTAGTATCATCTCCCTGCCAGATGAGCAGCACGTCATCGATGTAGCCCTAGTATCATCTCCCTGCCAGATGAGCAGCACGTCATCGATGTAGCGCTAGTATCATCGTCCTGCCAGATGAGCAGCACGTCATCGATGTAGCTCTAGTATCATCTCTCTGCCAGATGAGCAGCACGTCATCGATGTAGCCATAGTACCATCTCTCTGCCAGATGAGCAGCACGTCATCGATGTAGCGCTAGTATCATCTCCCTGCCAGATGAGCAGCACATCATCGATGTAGCGCTAGTATCATCTTCCTGCCAGATGAGCAGCACGTCATCGATGTAGCCCTAGTATCATCTCTCTGCCAGATGAGCAGCACGTCATCGATGTAGCGCTAGTATCATCTTCCTGCCAGATGAGCAGCACGTCATCGATGTAGCCCTAGTATCATCTCTCTGCCAGATGAGCAGCACGTCATCGATGTAGCCATAGTATCATCTCTCTGCCAGATGAGCAGCACGTCATCGATGTAGCCCTAGTATCATCTCCCTGCCAGATGAGCGGCACGTCATCGATGTAGCGCTAGTATCATCTCCCTGCCAGAGGAGCGGCACGTCATCGATGTAGCCCTAGTATCAACTCCCTGCCAGATGAGCAGCACGTCATCGATGTAGCCTAGTATCATCTCCCTGCCAGATGAGCAGCACGTCATCGATGTAGCGCTAGTATCATCTCCCTGCCAGATGAGCAGCACGTCATCGATGTAGCCCTAGTATCATCTCCCTGCCAGATGAGCAGCACGTCATCGATGCAGCGCTTGTATCATCTCCCTGCCAGATGAGCAGCACGTCATCGATGCAGCGCTAGTATCATCTTCCTGCCAGATGAGCAGCACGTCATTGATGTAGCGCTAGTATCATCTCCCTGCCAGATGAGCAGCACGTCATGCAGCACGTCATCGATGTAGCCCTAGTATCATCTCCCTGCCAGATGAGCAGCACGTCATCGATGTAGCCCTAGTATCATCTCCCTGCCAGATGAGCAGCACGTCATCGATGTAGCGCTAGTATCATCTCCCTGCCAGATGAGCAGCACGTCATCGATGTAGCCCTAGTATCATCTCCCTGCCAGATGAGCAGCACGTCATCGATGTAGCCCTAGTATCATCTTCCTGCCAGATGAGCAGCACGTCATCGATGTAGCGCTAGTATCATCTTCCTGCCAGATGAGCAGCACGTCATCGATGTAGCGCTAGTATCATCATCCTGCCAGATGAGCAGCACGTCATCGATGTAGCGCTAGTATCATCTCCCTGCCAGATGAGCAGCACGTCATCGATGTAGCGCTAGTATCATCTTCCTGCCAGTTGTGCAGCACGTCATCGATGTAGCCCTAGTATCATCTCCCTGCCAGATGAGCAGCACGTCATCGATGTAGCCCTAGTATCATCTCTCTGCCAGATGAGCAGCACAGCACGTCATCGATGTAGCCCTAGTATCATCTCTCTGCCAGATGAGCAGCACGTCATCAATGTAGCGCTAGTATCATCTTCCTGCCAGATGAGCAGCACGTCATCGATGTAGCGCTAGTATCATCTCCCTGCCAGATGAGCAGCACGTCATCAATGTCGCGCTAGTATCATCTTCCTGCCAGATGAGCAGCATGTCATCGATGTAGCCCTAGTATCATCTCCCTGCCAGATGAGCAGCACGTCATCGATGTAGCCCTAGTATCATCTCTCTGCCAGATGAGCAGCACAGCACGTCATCGATGTAGCCCTAGTATCATCTCTCTGCCAGATGAGCAGCACGTCATCGATGTAGCGCTAGTATCATCTCCCTGCCAGATGAGCAGCACGTCATTGATGTAGCCCTAGTATCACCTCTCTGCCAGATGAGCAGCACGTCATTGATGTAGCGCTAGTATCATCTCTCTGCCAGATGAGCAGCACGTCATCAATGTAGCGCTAGTATCATCTCCCTGCCAGATGAGCAGCACGTCATCGATGTAGCGCTAGTATCATCTTCCTGCCAGATGAGCAGCACGTCATCGATGTAGCCCTAGTATCATCTCTCTGCCAGATGAGCAGCACGTCATCGATGTAGCCCTAGTATCATCTCCCTGCCAGATGAGCAGCACGTCATCGATGTAGCCCTAGTATCATCTCCCTGCCAGATGAGCAGCACGTCATCGATGTAGCGCTAGTATCATCTCTCTGCCAGATGAGCAGCACTTCATCGATGTAGCGCTAGTATCATCTCCCTGCCAGAGGAGCGGCACGTCATCGATGTAGCCCTAGTATCAACTCCCTGCCAGATGAGCAGCACGTCATCGATGTAGTCTAGTATCATCTCCCTGCCAGATGAGCAGCACGTCATCGATGTAGCGCTAGTATCATCTCCCTGCCAGATGAGCAGCACGTCATCGATGTAGCCCTAGTATCATCTCCCTGCCAGATGAGCAGCACGTCATCGATGCAGCGCTAGTATCATCTCCCTGCCAGATGAGCAGCACGTCATCGATGTAGCCCTAGTATCATCTTCCTGCCAGATGAGCAGCACGTCATCGATGTAGCCCTAGTATCATCTCTCTGCCAGATGAGCAGCACGTCATCGATGTAGCGCTAGTATCATCTCCCTGCCAGATGAGCAGCACGTCATCGATGTAGCCCTAGTATCATCTCCCTGCCAGATGAGCAGCACGTCATCGATGTAGCGCTAGTATCATCTCTCTGCCAGATGAGCAGCACTTCATCTGCCAGATGAGCAGCACTTCATCGATGTAGCGCTAGTATCATCTCCCTGCCAGATGAGCAGCACGTAATCGATGTAGCATTTCCAGGTTCTCAGTTGGTCTCCGAATGGGTTCTCGTGAGTTAGAATGTGGCTTCTTTCCAGGTTCTCTACACATGGGTTAGATAATGTAGGGGCCACTGCAGACCCCATTGCAGGTCCATAAATCTGACGGTAAAAGCTGTTATTGGGCTTGTGCCCCACATAAGGAAGGAATTTGGAGTAATTCATCCTTCTCTCTTGCTGATTAGCAATTCTTGTGCCACATTCAATGTGGCTTTCTGTGGGATCTTAGTATATAAGGAGATTATATCTAGACCGACGAGCATTTTACTTTGGTTGTCAAAAGAATGCCCTTCTATCAAGTTGATAACACTAGTAGTGTCCTGTATATATGATGGCAATCCTGCTACAAATTCCTTTAGCAAGTAATCTGCAAATTTAGCCAGAGACCCTAATATTGAACCTGTACCTGACTGGCACAATCGGTCTTCCTGGTGGTTCCTCTAAAGATTTATGGACTTTAGGTAGGGTCTAGAATTTAGGTATATTCGGGTTGGTCATAATCAAGTATTCAGTTTCTCTTTTGCTGATCCATTGTTGGTCACAAGCTTTTTCTACTTTGTTGGCTATCAAAGATTGAAGATTTTCTGTTGGATCCACTTCTAACACATTATAGAAGGACCTGTTCCCACTTGTCGATTGCATCCACCAATATTATAATCTGGGTCTTGGAGCGCTATAGCCCCCCCTTTGTCTGCTCCTCTTATGATTATTGACTTGATTGACTTTAAATGATAATTTTATAAAATACTATAGATTCTGGGCTAAAGCTAGTCGTGGTGGACAGAAAGATTAAGGTCTATGAAACCCACTATTCCTATCTTCTGTGTCTAAAGGGTTATCTTTGAAATATTGTTTGAGATGTATTTTTCATATGAGCTGTTGAATATCAATTCTAGTGGTAAACCTGTCGTACTTAGTAGTAGGTACAAACCCAAAACCCTTTTCTAACACTGAAATCTCATTTGTTGTAGGGGAATAAGAGGAAAGCTTAATTAATAAGCTGTCCAGCTTCTTGTTTGGCAAGGCTCGTATTCCCATGCCATTTGGGCCCTGACTAAAAAATGTGATGAAGATAGACCTCTGCTTCTTTGGTTTGGGTTTTGTTGTTGTGATTCTTCACTTCAGTTGCTTTCCTTTATCTCTAAAACCCTTCAATGAAGTCTTATAAACCTGTTCCTGGACTATGACTAGAAGACATGGGCCTCATTACGCGGTAGGAGGTAACCATGGCTACCCCCTTACCGCATTCCAGGTCCGTGTTCTCGGAATAGGGATTTACCGGGTCATTCCGACCTTGGAGTAACCGGTAAATCCCCATTCCGGGAACCATTCCCCATTCGAGCCCCCATAGAGCTCAATGGGAATGGGGAACGAGCTAATAGCGGGCCCGCTATTAGCGGGCCCGTTAGTAGCTCTGAAGTCCCTTAACGGGTCCCTTCCATAACGCCTGGTAAAAGCAGGCGTTGAGGAAGGGACCCGCTAAGGGACCTCGGAATAGGGTGGTAAGGGATTACCGGCACCGGTGCCCTTACCGTTGCTGGTAATCCCTTACCACCTACCGCGTAATGAGGCCCATTATGTAAATTTAGCACACCTACTGCATTTCAAGAGGTTTGAAGGATGCCACTTGTATTGCACTTAGAAGAACTTTATTAGTTGGACAGATCAGAGGATGGGTGGTGTGTGGCATTAGATAAATCTGGAAGTAGACATATTATGTTGCGCCTTATGATATGATATGATATGATATGGCATTTATAACACGCCTATACACAAGTGTTTCAAGGCGCGAAGAGGCAAGGGGGAGGACAGACAACGATCCTACTAGGCCAGGTGTCATTCAGATCGCACAAGTGCATGGGAAGGGGGGAAAGGAAAAGTGCGCAGGGGGAAGTGAGAGGGCAAAGTGCAGTACATGGGAAGTGGAATAAATAAGATAAATAAAACGGCCAGCTAGTGGCAAGTGCAAGTAAGTGCAGACATAAGTGCTGGTAAGGGGACTGTAGGGATACAGAAAGAAACGGTCCCCAGGTGCAGGGGTTGCCAGGGAGGCAGTGCAGGTGGGCAATTGACTGGGCCTGGGCCAGAGATGAGAAAAGGTGGCCAGGTAACCAGTGCAATTTCGGTCAGGAATTCAGCAGGGGAGAGGAGGAGAGAAAGCAGAAGTAAAGAGGAAGGTTTTGAGGTGCTTCCGGAACCAGAGATGGTTCTCCTCGAGTTTTAGGGAGGCAGGGAGGCTATTCCAGGGAGAGGCCCCTGCCGAAGAGAGTGATCTGCCACCAACTCGTTGCTTGGAGAAGCGACTGACCCTGAGGGAGTTGGAGGCGGATGAGCGAAGAGCTCGAGAAGGAAGATATTTAGGAAGAGAGAGTTGAAGTTATTTCGGACCCTGACCCCAGCAGGCCTTGTGCACAATGCAGAGGGTTTTGAACTTAAACCTCGCAGCCACTGGGAGCCAGTGCAGAGATTTCAGGGCTGGAGAGATACGATCCCTGGGCTTGAGGCAAAGGACAAGTTTCGCAGTCCTATTCTGGATAAGTTGCTGAGGGCGAAGAGTGGAGGCAGGCAGATTTAGATAGAGGCTATTACAATAGTCCATCTTAGAGAGGACCAGGGCTCTGGAGACAGTGAGCTTCTGGGGGAAGGAGAGGAAAGGAAGAATACCTCTGAGGAGGTGCAGCTGGTAGTGTGACTTCTTAGAGATGTCAGAGATGTGAGAAGAGAAGGAGAGTGTGGAGTCAAAGATGACCCTGATGTTTTAGCCTCACAGGTGGGAGCAGGAAGAGGAACATGAGAGGCCGGCCAGAGAGCGACAGGAAAGGAGGGAGCAGGCGTGCCGATGAATAGAATCTCAGTCTTACCAGCATTAAGGCAGGGGTCATTGGCGGCACACCATTCCTGGATGGCAGACAGACAGTCAGAGATGAGGGAAGGAGAGGAGGAGGCCGATGGTAGCCTGATAATGAGCTGGGTATCATCCGCATAGCACTGGAAGTTGGCACAGAGAGCAGCGATGCGGTGGGCAAGGAGTGCCAGATATTGGTTGAACAGCCAGGGAGAGAGGTTAGATCCCTGGGGGACACCACAGGTAGAGAAAAAGATGTCGGAGAGGAAGGATCCAAGTTGGACCAGGGTGGGTCGGTTGGAGAGGAAAGAAGTCAGCCACGCCAGAGCCTGACCAGTGATACCCAGGTTATCGCGGAGACAGTTGAGCAGGATGGCATGGTTGACAGTGTCAAAGGCAGAAGAGAGTTCAAGCAAGATAAGAACGCACAGGGTGTTAGAGTCAAGGTTGTTGAGCAGGTCTTCACGGATGTTCAGGAGAGCAGTTTCCATGCTTCTGGCAGCTCTGAAGCCAGACTGATGGTCATGAAGACAACCAACAGATTCAGTGTGTAGACTGAGCTGAGAGATGGCCAGTTCCTCCAGGAGCTTGCCCAGGAAGGGAGTGATGGAGATTGGGCGATAGATAGCCAGGCAGGAGGGGTCGGCAGAGGGTTTCTTAAGAAGAGGGCACACAAGGGAGTGTTTCAGGGGGGAAGGGAAGACTCCAGTGCCGAAGGAGTGATTGCAGAAATCGGTCAGGGCAGGAGCCAGGGAGTCGATGTGGTCCTTGATAGTTTTGGAGTAACAGGGGTGAACCTGTTTCGATGAGACTTTCATAGATCGGACTTGTCTAGAAACCTCGTCTGCAGAGAAAAGGGCAAAGGCAGAAAAGGAGGGACGAGGGGTGGCTGCAGTAGGGCCAAAGGAGAGCAGGGAATAGTTGGAAGGAGGCGAGAGGAGGAGAGTGAGAACAGGATGTCCTGAGTTTTAGAAATGAAGTGAGAAGCCAGTGCCGTGCAGAGGGCCTGGGAAGGGACAGGAGAGGTAGAGACTGCGGCAGGATTGGCCAGTTCCTTACAGATTTTAAAGAGTTTGGCTGAGTTGTTAGATGCTGTAGAGACACAGGCTTTGATGTGGGCTCTCTTAGTGCAGACAGAGAGCCGGTACTGCCTTTGGAGCAGGCGGCAGGCCAGTTTGTCAGAGGATGCACAAGAAGCACGCCATTTCATCTCGGCCACCCTACACTTGTGTTTAAGGGTGACGAGGACTGAGTCATACCAGGAGTTACACTTGACTTTGGGCTTCAGGCAGATCTCATGACAGGGGCAAGAACATCGAGAGTATCAGATATTGTGAGTGGAGCATGGAAAGGGCTGTGTCAGGGTGAGAGTCAGCCAGGGGGGAGGAGGGGGTGAGAAGGTGGCAGCGAAAGCCTCAACTGACACGCGCTCCAGGGGTCGGATGACCGAGAAGGTGGGTGGCAGTGACGGAGGTGGCTTGGCCTGCGGGGTAGGGAGGGTGAGGTGGGAGGATAGGAGAAAGTGGTCACTCCAGGAGAGAGGAGTGGAGAGAGGGACAGAGAGGGGAAGGTCTGAAGAGATCAGAACATCGAGAGTGTGCCCTGCAGAATGAGTCGGGCCAGAGGGGAGAATGGTGAGGTAGAGAGAGTCGCAGAGGTCACGAAAGAGTCCAGAGGGGGGACAGGAGGCATCCAGGTGGATGTTGAATTCTCCAAGAAGGAGGAGTTGAGTGGTTGGGGCCAGAAGAGAGAGGAGGAGAGGTCAGCCCACTCAGAGAGGAAGGAGGAAATTTGACCAGGTGGCCGATAGATAGTAGCCACTGTCAGGGAATGGCTAGGAGAGAGAGGGAGTCGGCAGACGAGGCATTCAAAGGAGGAGTAGGTCTGTGTAGGAGTGACAGTGGCAGGAATCCACTCAGGGAAGATAAGGGCCACACCCCCCCAGCACGGTTGGGCCTGGGCGCGGAGAGGATCTTGTAGCCATCAGGTAGGAGCGAGTCAAAGCTGGTGACAGAGCTGGCCATGAACCATGTCTCGGTGAGACCGAGGACATGGAGGTCAAGTCCTTGAAGAAGGCGGCACATATCAGAAGAATGTTTGACAGCGGAGCGGGAGTTAAGAGTGGCAATGTGGAGAAGGTTGCCCTCCTTGAAGGACTTCCTGGAGGAACGCCCTGCGGAAGTGTAGAGAGAGCCCGAGAGGGGGCAGAGAGGGAGGGGGACAGCAAGGGAGCCAAGGAAAGCGGAGAGAGGACAGCAGGAGAGGAAAGGAAGTTGATGAGGCACGGAAAACGTCTATCAAAGAGATGAAGGTTGGCCTGAGGGCCTTGGACCAAGACTGTCCCATTAGAGTAGACATTAATGATGACCTTAGAGGATAGAAAGGAGGCCAGGAGGGCGTCCCAACGGGTGCCACCATTAATGGGAGAAGAGGAGAAAGGAGAGAGCACAGAGACCATATGAGGGGTCCATAGATCTGGTGAAGGAACGACAAAGAGGATGTTGGTGAGAGTTTCCTTGGAGGAGGCGCTGATGTAGGTGTCGGCAATAGGGAGGCCTGGGTTGGAGACTAGGATGTCCTTTTTAAACTTCTTCCTACCAGACTTAGTGAGGAGAGCAGGATAGTCAATAGTGAAGCAGTTAGAAAAGATAGGGGAGACAGAGAGCACCATAGAGTAGGTGGGAGAGGAGGGGGGTGCCAGGGGTAGACAGACAAGACAGCAAGAGGCAAGTGAGTAGAGCTATGGGACAAGACGACGGCACGCAGGAAGCGAGCGGAGAAAAACACAGGACATTCTAAGACAGGAGAGAAGACATACCTAAATTGGAGAATTCTAAAGAGGGAGAAAAGGCCTAGGTTTCAGTTTTAGTGGCACAGATACAAGCAAATTAAACAGTGCAATTTTAGTGGTGCAGATACAAGCACATTTAAAACCAGTGGAAAGCCACCTAAAGATTGAGAATCCTAAAGCGGGAGAAAAGGCCCAGGTTTCACAATGCAATTTTAGTGGTGCAGATACAAGCAAATTTAAAACCAGTGGAAAGCCACCTAAGTTTGAGAATCCTAAAGAGGGAGAAAAGGCCTAGGTTTCACAATGCATTTTTAGTGGTGCAGATACAAGCAAATTTAAACCAGTGGAAAGCCACCTAAGTTTGAGAATCCTAAATAGGGAGAAAAGGCCTAGGTTTCACAAAGCAAATTTCAGTGGTGCAGATACAAGCAAATTTAAACCAGTGGAAAGCCACCTAAGTTGGAGAATCCTAAAGATGGAGAAAAGGCCTAGGTTTCACAATGCAATTTCAGTGGTGCAGATACAAGCAATTTAAACCAGTGGAAAGCCACCTAAGTTTGAGAATCCTAAACAGGGACAAAAGGCCTAGGTTTCACAATGCAAATTCAGTGGTGCAGATACAAGCAATTTAAACCAGTGGAAAGCCACCTAAGTTTGAGAATCCTAAAGAGGGACAAAAGGCCTAGGTTTCACAATGAGGTCCTAAAGGCAGGCAGTTTATGCGAGTAGAGCTGCAGAGGAATAATCGCTAGTGATTGGAAGGAGGGGTAAGCAGGAGGTCAGAGGGGGGGCTGGCGGCTCTGCATCCCCAGCGGACACCTGCAGACACCAACAGGGGAGCCACCAGTAGGATCCACCCTTTGCCTGTGGCCCTTAGCCGAGGGGCTGCTGGGCAGAGACTGCCCAGGGAAGGAAAGTGATAAGGCGGAGGGGAGGCCAATCAGGAGGGGTGGGCGGGTTGGAAGGCGGGCGGGAAGGAGGAAACAGGAGTGGGAGGAGGGAGGCAGGGACACGGACACATGAAAGAAAAAAAAACGTGGAAAAAAAAGAGTCAATCAAAGTCAGAAAAACAAACACACGATTCGGGGGCAGCTCAGTAGAATGGAAAATAAAGCTGCACTCACCCTGCTCAGCCGGAATGGAATGTTAGCTATAATGTTTAAAGTTATAATATTAGCCCGCCGATTACACTCAAAGATATATGTTAGTAAACCTCCATTGCTCCTATAGATCCTTAAGTTAGCCATTGTAATGCACAGTGGTTATTTGCAGGCATCCTAGATATCGCATTTAGTAAATTCCTGTTGGTTGCCTTTATAGAACTTGGAAGATATTTAGTAAGACTAAAAGGTAACCTGTCTATTGGGTCCAAAGAATCCTACCATCCTAGATCCTGTGGTAGCCTGTCTGTCACACCTAGAAGATGTTCTAGGACAGGCAGTCTATTGCGCTTAGTAGACTTGAGGGCAACCTGTCCATAATGCCTAGAAGAGTCTACAAGATCAGCAGTCGATCGGATGATACAGCGACATCAAAGATAAATTCCATCTGAGCTTAAGTTATGTATAAACACACTATTTCGGTGGACATCTGCTGCAGTCACTGCTTTCCATCCACACACTTTAGAATGTAGCTACGACTATGCCAAATTTGGTCTAGCTGGACACTTAATGGCTTCACCCTCATTCCAGACTTTAGAATACAGAGGTAAACCATGACAATTTGCAGTCCAGCTTGTCGCATCTCGAGTCTCTTGCACCAGCGCTCTGTCATGACCTCCCTGAGCACCCATCCACATGCCTGACCTCTTTGGTTTCTTACTGGAGCCCAGCCAGCCCCTAATTCCTAATATTGGCCAAATGCACACACACACACACACACACAAACACAAACTTTAAGCCTTTTCTGAGAATGTTACCCATACCTGGAGTTCGGTCCGCGAGGGCGTTTCTACTACAAAGCACTTTGAGGCCATACAAATGGAAAAAGGCCCTATATGAATGACTAATACTCTACTACTATAGTCATCTCTCCGCAAGGTCAACAAAACCGCAGACTGTGGGTAAGCCGCAGTTGCTTAAAGACATTCTGAGACATCTGGGCTAATGATCCAGAACCGCTGATCAGCACTGAGCTAATGACTCCTGTCCCCAAGCCGCTGTGTATGCCACCCTGTAGCCGTTCATTGAGCTTCACTCGCCGAATCATCTTGCCGACTGACAACTGCAGCTGCCTCTTGACCTCTGTCCCAAAAGCCTGACAAGCGCCCTGAAGCCAACTCAACTCTGTCGAGCACCAAAACCACCTACATCACAAGGTACATTGTGGTTCTGTTCCCCTGGTCCTTCCCGGAAGGCCCCTAGAGACATACTAAGACCCATTGCTCCCTTTGTGCTGACACCAAGTAACTTTAAACTGTTGTGGTTATTAACCATATCGACTACTCTCCTGTCAGTATCCAGAGTGAATCTCTTTTCCTTCTTTGAAACTGTCTGTCCTCTGTATTCCTTTACAGAGTGGGCTGTATGTTGTAGTGTTGCTAGAACTGTCTGTTGTGATAGAAGTAAAGCGGATATTTTTGATACAACCTTGACTGGGCAGTCCCTTTTATCATTGGGTAATAGTTGTATTTTCACTGAGTTGCAACTAACCAACAATCCACAAACTTTATGAGAGAAACCTGACGTTCCATCCAGGATACTAACATTGGACAAGCAGGTTTATAATGTGCTTGTTATTCCAATCTGTTCAGATCCCTTCTGGTGTGCTAGAGGTGTGTGGGGCTGATCGATGGTTTACAAACCGATATTCACCAATGGATCAATGGTGCCCTGGAAGTTGATTCATCAAACTGGTGTTCTTCTATATATTCCCGCATGTGTAGGGTCAGAAATGGCAAGGTCGTCTGCATGAGTAAGATATAGAAATCTGGAATGACCCAGTATCGAAGTGAAATTTCTCGATGCACCAAGGGACTCGCAAACATCAGCCTTGAGCAGATGGAACAAAACTTGGGCGAGTATGCACCGCTGTTTGACTCCCATTCCAATGATTATGGGACAAATAACTCACCTGCACCATTCAGTCTCATGCGAGACTCATTGTTGTCATGCTACAATTGTCAAACATGAAAGGGTGCCGTGCCATGCGTAGACTCTCAGGTTTTTCCCATAGTTGTATTCGATCTATAGCATCAAATGCGGATACAGAGTCAATGAAAAGGATCTGCAGAGGAGGAGAGGTCTTAGCTCTCACTTGCTGGATCAGGGTTATTAGTATGTAGATGTAATGGACCAATGACAGCTTGTTCCAGGAGGTTTGGGCTTTCTGGGTCACGTGTTTTTGGAGGAAGAGACCGCTATCGACAATGTAGCCTAGGGATTTGGCTGAGGTTGGCAGATTGGGGGTGAATCCATTAAGGTTCACGTTGTCGTGCCAGTTTTGGGTGATCTGTTGTTTGGAGGAGTGGTTGATAAGAACAAACTCAGTTTTAGTGGGGTTGAGTTTTAGGTGGGTGAATGACATCCAGGCCTGGATGGTGTCCAAGTGGCAACGGAGACGAGGGATGTCTTGAGGGCCAGTAACCTTAAGGTACAGCTGTGTGTCATCAGTGCACTGGTAGATGGAGATACTTGGGTCATTTAAGAGGGTTCCCGGGGGATACATATAAAGGCTAAAGATAATGGATGAGAGAATGGAGCCCTGCGGCACGCTGCAAGATATCAGTAGAAGTTTGGACCTGAACAGACCCATTTGGACGGCTTGGAATCTGTTGGCGAGGTATGAGGAGAACCAATCAAAAACTTTTCCTGTGAGGCTCATTTTGGTGGTAAGGATCGAGATGACTGTGGAGTGGGTGACCGTGTCGAACGCTGCTGGAAGGTTGAGGAGGACGAGGAGGCAGGAGTCACCTCTGTCTGTCAAATGAAGTTTGTTGTCTAGCACCTGAATTGGTTTTTTTTATTTGCATTTGTAAAGCGCACAACAGCCCTTGGGCATTGTGGTGCTGTTACAGAAGGCTTACTTAGTTACATAAGTGCTTGCAGAAAACATACAAAAACATACATGTTGCCTAACCCCATGTTGTAGGGCGGCATACTTGGTTACATAAGTGCTTGTAAAGACATACAGGTTGCCTAACCCCATATTGCAGGGCGACAGTAACATACAAATGCAGAAAGTCCATATAGGTGGCACAAACATTTTCCACAACCCCATGTTGCAGGGCGACAACAGCATACACTGATTTTCCCCTCCATTTAATTCCTCTCTCCCCTCTCCCTTCACTCTCTACCCCTTCCTTCTACTTGTATTCAATCCTTCTCCTCGTTCCCCTCAACTCACCAATTCTTACTTCACTCCCTCACCTTCAGTTAATTGCTCTTTGCACTGTTTTGTGGAATGATTCATGCTGTAATTCTTGCTCACAATGTTAATTGTTGTTGTTTCACTGTATTTGTTGTTACAATGTACAGCGCTTTGGCATAAAGCGCTCTATAAATAAATAAATAAATACAAATGCAGAAAGTCCATTTATGTGGCACAAAAATGTTGCCCAGCCCCATGTTGCAGGGCGGCTGCAGCATACCAATGCATGAAGTCAGTTAAGGCAGGCGTGGCTTGGAGGGGAGGGGGTAGGGAAGAGGGGGCACTCACAAAAACACAGGCGACCAAAGGGATGGTGGGAGACACATACATCAACACAGGTGACCAAGGGGAGGTTGGGAGGCACTCGCATCAACACAGGTGACCAAGCTGGGGGTGGGGGTGACCAGGGAATACCTGTAGCGGACAGGGAGCAGACAGGGGCCTTCATAGTGGGCCTTAGAACAGTGGGCCAGCTCCCGCCTCCTGGTTGCTGCTATTGGCTATTCAAGCCGAAGACAACCAATGGGAGGGGGGAGCTGGTCCAGGCCATGGAGGAAGACACACTGGAATTCAAATGCGGCCATGTTGGAAGGGCTGAGGGCACACTTGATGTGCAATGGTAAGATGGCAAAATTGACCAAATCTGCTGGAAATCGGCAGGTACAGGCATACATTTGAGCATTCCCAGCGCACTCTTCAAATGAAATCAATCAGTAATGAAAATTTGAATTCAGAAGAAACATGTGGCAGTGTGCAGAAAATGCTGAGCATATTCACAGGCTTACCCTGTAGCAGCTTGCATGCAGAAGAAAGGTAATACAGGAGCTGGCTGCAAAGCACAACATCCACGATCATCCAGAAGAAGAAAATGCATGAAGACAAAGGGCCTCGTAGTGGGCCTTAGAACAGTGGGCCGGCTCCCGCCTCCCGGTTGCTGCTATTGGCTAATCAAGCCGAGGGCAAACAATGGGAGAGGGGAGATGGAACAACTGAATTGTGGCAGTTTCCATGCTACATTTGGGGTGGAACCCTGATTAAAGGTCTTGGAGGAGGCTGAGTTGGTCATTTTTGGCCAGCAATTGATTGGCTACAGCCTTTTTGATGTGGTTGTGATGGGTCTATAATGTTCTAGGTCACCAGATCGAGGGAGGGCTTTTTCAAGATCAGCCCTGTTTTTAGAGAGTCCGGGAAGGAGCGTTCAGCGAGAGAAGCATTGCAGGTGGATGTGGCTCCTTGGATGCCTTTGCAGAGTTGGTAAAGTCCCTGATTTTGGCTTTTTTGTTGAAGAAGAAAATGTTAATGCTGCTGCATTCCTCCTTCAAAGCCGTAACCTTGAGGTCCTGGGTAGGCCTGGTGCAGTGTCAGACAATGTCAAAGAGGTTTCTGCTCCTGTTAAGGGCACCTTCAATTTCGGAGGCATAATAAGCTGATTTTGCATCAGTTATCAGCTTTTTACGCAAGGCACATAGGGTATTGAGTGAGGCGAGATCCTCTGGGTGGTTGTGTTTACGCCACTGTTTTTCCACCAGTGTGATTGCCCATTTGGTGGCCTCAAGGTCAGCCGTGTACCAGGGGTTGGATGGTCTGGCCTTGGTCTCTGTTCTTATGGTGTGGCTTGGGTGTTAACCTGGTCACTGGTGGCAAGAGAGAAGGCTTCAAGGAGGTCTAAAGCATGTCCGTTGGAGGGGGCGATGGCCAGAGCTGGCTCAAGTAGGTCCATAGGGAAGTGTTTGAAGGTGTGGCGGGTGTTCTAAGGGCGTTTAGCCTGTCCCTTATGTGGCTGTTCACAGTGTTGCAGGATCATAGGCATTGCCAGGTGGTCTGACCAATTAAGTGGGATGGTGTCGGCACAAGAGAGGAGAGCCTGAGGGGTGAAGACTAGGTCGGGCGTTTGCCCTCCTGCATGGGTTGGAGAGAGGATGATTTGTTGGAAGTTGCATGAGTCGGTTAGTGCGTAGAGTGGGTCATGTAGGTGTTTAGAGGGTGGTGGCTATGGGATGTTAAAGTCCCCGAGGAGGATGTTGCTGGTGTGTGCCATTGATGCTGAGGAGATGAGTTGGTGAGGTCCTCTATGAACGACCCGTTCCCTTGGGGTAGGGGTATAAGAGATGTAATGTGATTGAGTACTTGTGGTACCGGGGTAATAAACATGACAGGGATTCGAATGAGGGGAGGGTGTGGATGGCAGGACCGTGCAAGGACAGCAATCACACCACCTGTCTTTCGTTACCCGTCATTATGTTGAATACTGTATCCAGGTGGTAGGAGAACATTGAGGATGTGCTTGGAGGAGGAGGTGAACCACGATTCCATGATGAAGATCGCATCAAGGTTATTCTCAGTGATTAGATCAGAGATGTCGGCACTGGCTACGGCAGACCGAGCATTTACCAGCATGATGGGTTGGGGGCGCATGATGTGAGGGTGTTGTGGGAGGCGCGGTACGGTGATGAGTTTGGATATGGTAGCCACTCATGGCTGCCTTGTGCGCATTGGAGTACGGGCATTGGTGATCATGGTGATAGGCTGCGGACAGATGAGACACACGTTAGTGGTCTATTGGAGGATTTGACGGGCAGCGTGGTTGAACCTGGGCCCTGTCAGGCCCTAACAGGCACAAATAGGCAGTGTCTGTGTCCTCGTACATACTTAACAAGGACACCTGGCGCTGTGGATGCCAATGTGAGCCCAAGGCTATAGAAGGAAGCTCAGGAGCAGAGGCTGGAAGGCCTGCTTAAGTAGGAAAAGAGCTGGAAAATGAGGGTCAAACACAGAGACTTGCCAGTGATTGACAGATGGGAGGAGACCTAAACCGCTTGGACCAGCTGCAAGGAAGGAGGCTGGAAGGCCTGCTCAAGTGGAAAAGAGCTGGAAAATGAGGGTCAAACACAGAGGCTTGCCAGTGATTGACAGATGGGAGGAGACCTAGGGAATACAAAAATGTCACCCCGAAAATGGTGACTTCTTCATTGCTGCACCTTTGCGCTGTAATAAAATGCTGACCCCACTACACCGACTAATGGGAGAGGGGGTGCCCCCCGCTCCCATTTTGTCAGTGTAGTGGGGATCAGGGATTGCGGGGGTGTCCCTCGCTTCTTTAGATGGTAGCAGGGACAATAAAGAAAAGAAATTAAAAAATGAATTGTAAAAAGGACCCTGCGTTAGTGGCGAGAACTGACCCTTGAGGGTTGAAGAAGAGACGGTGGCACACTTTACTGTGTGCCACTGAAAAGGTAAGTGGATAGGGGGTTACGGGTATGCAGGACACCGTAATCTATGTGATCAGCGCGCCACACCATAATGGGAGTCAGCAATTTAGTAGTCGACACAGTGGCGCCGTGATCACGTAGATTCAGATTGCGCCATAATAAAACACTTCTGTGAATCAGGCTCCTAATCCCCTTGGCCCCGCTACAAAGAAGGAGGCTGGAAGGCCTGCTCAAGTAGGAAAAAGAGAGGGGAAAAGAGCAGCATAACTAGAAGCTTCCCAGTGATTGACAGGTGGGAGGAGACCTAAACCCCTTGGACCAGCTGCAAGGAAGGAGGCTGGAAGGCCTGCTCAAGTAGGAAAAAGAGAGGGGAAAAGAGCAGCATAACTAGAAGCTTCCCAGTGATTGACAGGTGGGAGGAGACCTAAACCCCTTGGACCAGCTGCAAGGAAGGAGCCTGGAAGGCCTGCTCAAGTAGGAAAAAGAGAGGGGAAAAGCGCAGCAAAACTAGAAGCTTCCCAGTGATTGACAGGTGGGAGGAGACCCAATCCCCTTGGCCCTGCTAAAAAGAAGGAGGCTGGAAGGCCTGCTCAAGTACAAAGAAGAGAGGGGAAAAGAGCAGCATAACTAGAAGCTTCCCAGTGATTGACAGGTGGGAGGAGACCTAAACCCCTTGGACCAGCTGCAAGGAAGGAGGCTGGAAGGCCTGCTCAAGTAGGAAAAAGAGAGGGGAAAAGAGCAGCATAACTAGAAGCTTCCCAGTGATTGACAGGTGGGAGGAGACCTAAACCCCTTGGACCAGCTGCAAGGAAGGAGCCTGGAAGGCCTGCTCAAGTAGGAAAAAGAGAGGGGAAAAGCGCAGCAAAACTAGAAGCTTCCCAGTGATTGACAGGTGGGAGGAGACCCAATCCCCTTGGCCCTGCTAAAAAGAAGGAGGCTGGAAGGCCTGCTCAAGTACAAAGAAGAGAGGGGAAAAGAGCAGCATAACTAGAAGCTTCCCAGTGATTGACAGGTGGGAGGAGACCTAATCCCCTTGGACCAGCTGCAAGGAAGGAGGCTGGAAGGCCTGCTCAAGTAGGAAAAAGAGAGGGGAAAAGAGCAGCAAAACTAGAAGCTTCCCAGTGATTGACAGGTGGGAGGAGACCTAAACCCCTTGGACCAGCTGCAAGGAAGGAGGCTGGAAGGCCTGCTCAAGTAGGAAAAAGAGAGGGGAAAAGCGCAGCATAACTAGAAGCTTCCCAGTGATTGACAGGTGGGAGGAGACCCAATCCCCTTGGACCAGCTGCAAGGAAGGAGGCTGGAAGGCCTGCTCAAGTAGGAAAAAGAGAGGGGAAAAGCGCAGCAAAACTAGAAGCTTCCCAGTGATTGACAGGTGGGAGGAGACCTAAACCCCTTGGACCAGCTGCAAGGAAGGAGGCTGGAAGGCCTGCTCAAGTAGGAAAAAGAGAGGGGAAAAGCGCAGCATAACTAGAAGCTTCCCAGTGATTGACAGGTGGGAGGAGACCTAAACACCTTGGACCAGCTGCAAGGAAGGAGGCTGGAAGGCCTGCTCAAGTAGGAAAAAGAGAGGGGAAAAGCGCAGCAAAACTAGAAGCTTCCCAGTGATTGACAGGTGGGAGGAGACCCAATCCCCTTGGCCCTGCTAAAAAGAAGGAAGCTGCAAGGCCTGCTCAAGTAGGAAAAAGAGAGGGGAAAAGAGCAGCAAAATAAGAAGCTTCACAGTGATTGACAGGTGAGAGGAGACACAGTCCCTTTGGCCCAGCTGCAAAGAAGGAGGCTGGAAGGCCTGCTCAAGTAGGAAAAAGAGAGGGGGAAAGAGCAGTAACACCGGAACTTCCCAGTGATTGACAGGTGGAAGGAGACCTAATCCCCTTGGCCCAGCTGCAAAGAAGGAATCTGGAAGGCCTGCTCAAGTAGGAAAAAGAGCGGGAAAAAGAGCAGCAAAATAAGAAGCTTCCCAATGATTGACAGGTGGGAGGAGACCCAGTCCCCTTGCCCCCGCTGCCTTCTTGGTATCGCTCTTCCTAAGAGCATAATATAACTCCTGCAAGTCTCTATTTGCTGTGGATTTATGGTGTTGTTTTGACCACACATTCATTACAAAAAGTCATAATTCTATTAAAGACACGGAGGTGAAGGATTATGCTTCTCAATCTTTACTCAAACTCGAGCAGCATAAATCTGTTATGAAAATGTTATAAAAGATGATATTGTTGTCAAAAGTAATATGGGAAAGTGTTCATGTCGATTACCCACCCTGGGGACATTACACTGAAATATGGTTTGTGTTTCAGGTTCTACGGTGGAGAACAAACCAAATGGTTCATGAGCTCATGGATCGTTGGAAGCAGGAGGAATAAAGGTCAGAGTTTACAGCGTTTACCAGTTGGGACGCTAGGTTGTTTTAAAGATGGACGGACAAAGAAAGAGGAAGGACTTGAGAGGGTTAAATAGGATAATGGACATGGTGTGTGATGATTGGTGGAAGGAATCACGTGACTTGTTATTTCATGAACATCAAAAGAATGAAACTTTCACACAAAAGACATTGTGGGAAATGTGTTTGGCAGAATCATGCGCAGTACCCTTTGGGAACACTACACACAATTAGGACTACAAGTGTAAGCACATTTTCACCTTTGGTGCAAGCCTGTACTACACAGTAAAGTGGTACCGATGGCTGAGCAGCCAGACTTATCTCAAGAGTAAAGTGAACAGTAGAACAAGTTACACAAAGGACCAACAAATACAGTGATGTAAAGTTTGGTTTGATTTATGCTGCTCGAGTTTGAGTAAAGATTGAGAAGTGTTAGGGAGAATTCTCATTTATGACTAATTTCCCTTACCTAGTGAGTCCCTCAGCAGCTTTGCTGGATTTCTGGGGTTTATTTTTTTCCACCTGGTAAGAGTGTGAATCAATAGTCACGCTGACTACTGTCCCCCAGAAACAGGTAAAGTTGCCATTTACTTTATGTAGTCATTTAAACTGCAGACCCAATACACCCCATTTTACATGGAGTATTGGAAGGGGTTAATGCCCACTCCCTTTTGTCTGTGCTTCTTGGAGCTTGACCAAATACTCTTTCTTTTGGCTCCGGTCGGGTTTAGTGGCCATTTATTTTTGTTAAGGAACTTCTTGTCCAGGTTTGCCTTCTTTGTTCGCCGACCTTTGGCGGGCTTCTACGAAGAAGCCCTCCTTTGGCGTCTGAGTGTCTAGGTGGGCTGAATGTGAGGGAGGGGTTTAGTAACCCCCTGCACAGGGTCTCCATGGAGACCCAAGTCGCACTTTGTGTCCATTGGCTGGAGTGGTTGTCCGGGCTGGACAAACCCCCTGCTGTGTGATTGACAGCCAGGCTGTGTGAATGGGGGATTTTCGCATAAAAGGCAGGACTCTTGGGCTGGAAGTCAGAGTTGCCACTGGAACTGCAAGAATCAAAAAGAAGCCTAGAAGAAGACGGCTGCTGCAACTCCCAAGTCGCTGTGAAGCCCTGCTGCAGTCCTGAGCTACCTACCCTTCAACGAAAGAGAAGATCCAGTCCAGAGTCTTCTTCCCTTGAGCCTGGGGGGATCAACCAGCTCACCTTCTACAGCCAGAGAATCCTCTCCTGGTTCTAAACCGCTGCACGAAGCTGTAGTGGTCCGGATAGCCATCAGAAGAGCCCTCTCCTGTTTTAAAGGAGCGCACCTTTTATTCACCGTTGCTTTTGTTGCTGCTGGCCTCATCCTTGGGTAGTGCAGATCGCTCCAGACGTCCTCCTTCTTGTCCCTATGACTGAAGCTTCAGGAACCGTGAGTCTGCAGGAACTACCAGGAACAACTGCCGTGGCACCAGCTTTTCTTCATACGAATAAGGTACTGTGCACATTTGGTCGTTCTCTACGTCCAACCTCGAGAAATCGGGGTGAACCCCTTTTTCTTACCAAAAGCTTGTCCTTTCTTCCTTCCCTCTTATAACTTTTGCCTCCTTTTGACAATATCTAAGTACTCCTGGCAACATTGATCTCAAACTGTTCTAGTCTGTGATCCTGGGCAACCGAACCCTGCTCCATTTGACACTTGCGCAGGCCTATTGACTTTATCTGCATTTTTGTACACGTCCTCTGATACTAGTGCCTTGACAAAAGTATTGCCTATGATTTTTATCAGAGTGAGTTTGCTACCATTAACGGCGCACACAAACACAATTAGTAAGGCTCGGTTGAGCCTTACTAATTGTGTTTGTGTGCTCAGTTAATGGTAGCAAACTCACTCTTATCACAGTCCTTGACGTGGACACCTTGGCAGGGTGCCCACAACTAGCTCCCATTTGCAGCCTCCCAACACATCCAATTTCCTGTCAGGGCGCCTAACCTCAACTGTCCACCACTGCCAAAACCCTCTCTTTCCTATGATTTTTATCCCCTTTGCCTTGGTTTTTCTTCAAAGTGCTAAGTGTGTTTTGACTACGGTTACCATTCTTTCCGCGGGTATGCTTTTCTTTCGTAAGACCGAACTGTCATTACTGTCAAAAAGTGAGCGTTTCTTAACTCCCGGTAACGTCTTTTGTTTCACAACACCGGTCTGTCAAATCCTAAGGTACTTACCTTGAATTGCCCTAAACCAAGGGAACTGGTTGTGTGTAGTATATTCAAGAGTGTGGTTTTGTTTAATAGAAGTGAATTGTTTTGTGAACAGATGGTTTAAAAATAAATGTACTTATATTTTTTAACCAGAAAACTTGAGTCAGTGTTTGCTTGAGTCACAGTAATTGTAGTCCTTTGTGTAATCCCTATTACTGCTCATTTGCTCTTGAGATAAGTCTGACTGCTGCGCTACTGCTACCACTATAACTGTTTAGTACAGGCTTGTAGTAAAGGTGAAATTGTACTGCCACTTGTGGAGTTAATCACCTGTAGTGTTCCCTAAGGGTACTGCAGAGGGTTCTGCCTAACACTGGTGTACAGCGGTGGGATTTTTAAGTATAGAGATTACACATAGAGTGCTGCTATAACCTTGGGTCAACTAACCACAAGGCTAAAGACCACTACAGTCTATTAACTGAAAAATCATGTCAAGTATGGAAAACTACAGGGAAGAGAACCTCTTAAACTACACTGCTGAGGTTCTGAGAACCATGTGTAGAGAACAGAGCCTCTCTGGTAAAGGAAAGAAATCTGAACTGGTTGCTATGTTATTGGGAAAACAAAGTCTGGAGAGTGGCTCAGGAGGGCCCAACACTCCAGCAAATGTGGATGCTGATGTTTGTGATTCTGAGAGTGTTGGATTAGAAGGAGTAGATGAGTCTATGTCAGAAGGCCCTACCACTCCTCTACCTGCCAAGAACCCACAACCTCTGTCCACAGGGACCCCATCAGGTCCTACACTCACTCCTGAATGTATTGGCCTTGGGAACATGAGCCTTGAATTGGAAGTGAAACGTATTGATGCACAAACTGCCATGAAACATCAAGAGTTAAGGCTCAGAGAAATGGAGATGGCTCATGCTTTAGAGATGAAGAAATTGTCTGTAGAAAATGCTTCTCTCCCAGGATCTTCTAGGTCTTCCAGTCCTAAGAGAGCACTTATGTCAAAGGAAATGATTGGCATGTATGAGATTAAACTTGATGTTTTGGACTGGTTAGTAATGTTTGAATACAATCATGGGATTCAGGGTATCTCAGGGAATCAGTTGATTCCATGGCTTTTCTCTAGGCTTCCCTCTGTTGCAACTGATGCTGTAATGGAGTTGGGGGAGGAGGATAAACAGGATTATGAGTGTGTGAAACTAGCTCTGATAGCTAGATTTGGGAAGACCCCTTCCCAGTACCTTAAGAGGTTTAGGACCCTCGAAAAGCATGATGGTACCCCTTGGGCTACCTGGGTGTGTGACTGTTTGAAGAACTTAGATGGTTGGGTTAAGGGTTACAAAGTGGACACTTATGAAATTTTGAGGAATCTTGTTATGTTGGAGTCAATTTATGATGCCTGCTCTCCTGAGCTGAGACAGCACTTGCTGATTCAAAGGAGATAGATCCTAAGAAACTAGCTAAGGCTGCTGACTTGTGGGTTGCCAACAGGGCTGCTGACAAGGATTCTGGGGCAACTCAGAAGAAGGAAGAGAGAAAACAGCCAAAGAAAGATAACAAGGAGAATTCCAATAATTCCAATCCAAAAGGGGGCCCCAAACAGAACCACAGTAAGCCACAAGGGAAACCGAATCAGGCTAGTGTACCATCTGGTGGTAAACAAGGTGGAAGTCAGAGTAAGCATCCATTCAATAAGACATTTGGTAAATGTTTTGCTTGTGAAGCTGCTGACTATGTGAAAGGGGATCCCAGATGTAAGGGTAAAACTTCAGCGGTCCACACTGTCTCCTTAGCCTTCTCCCAGGTGGAAGAAGTACCTATGACTAGTGGAAACTTCCAGTTACTAGCTGATTAACACATGAGAGTCTCAGCAAGTGTTTCTTTAGTGCCCTTGGGTCTTTGGGAACAACAGAACTTAGAAGTCTATAACTCAATCCCAGATAATTCTAAAGAGTATTATAAAGATAGTGTTCTTGTGAATGGTCAGGAGACCCCTGCCATCAGAGACACTGGATCCAGCATAACTGTGGTTGATGAATGTTTTTTCAAGGTAGAGGATGTTGCTAAGGCACCCAAATTCCTATCCAAGTTAGCTGGAGGCCCTGTGCAAATGGTTCCCCAGTTACCAGCTCTCATCCAGTGCAATGTCAGAATACCTGTTAGTGTGCAGCTTGAAGTACCTGGGAGAGTTCTGCTGGGTAATGACCTAAAAACTCTTGGAGTTGTATCCAGTACCACCGGACCTCCCAGTAAGAGGAAGCAGGAGCTCACAAGGAATGCAAGGAAGAGAACCTTGAGAGGCTCTCCTGGGGACTTGATAGAAGAAGCTATCACCCCAAGTCCATAGGACATACTTACTGCTATTGCAAGACAAAAAGAGACAATGGGGAAACCCAAGTCTCCCAGCAAGAAAACAGCAAACACCCCTGTGCCCACAAGGACATCACAGAGATTGTCCAAAGTCACACCTTTAACTCCTCCACCAGCTGAGGCTGAGTGTGAGGTCCAACCCTGTGTGGTTCAACCAGAAACGGAGGAATCAGATCTTACTCTGGTTGGAGATCTTGACCCTGTTGAACATCCTGAGCTGCAGTCTTTACCGGCAGAAGGTGGACCGAACAGGGCAGACTTCAGCAGAGGACAAAGAGAGTGTCCTATTCTTGAAGGTCTTTGCCTACAGGCAGATTCTCAGCTCGATGGGAAAGAGCCTAGGAACTATAGTTTGCACTGGGAAGATAGCCTCTTCTACAGTGAACTGACTGAGTCAACACCTGGAGACTGCAAAAGACTTGGGGTACCTCTAGAGAACCTACTCCAGTTCCTACAGTTAGCCCACGAGATACCTTTTGCTGATCACTTAAGCTTTAAGAAGACCAAGAAATAGGCTCTCCCTTTACTTCTACTGGCCTAAAATGGGTTCATAAGTAGACAAGTTCTGTAGGAGCTGTCACACTTGCAAAGCCTCTGGCAAGAGTGGAGCCAAGAATGTGGCACCCTTGGTGCCTCTCCCAGTGGTGGGAGTTCCTTTTGAGAGGGTCAGGATTGACATTGTTGGTCCTCTTGATCCTCCCACATCTTCAGGTAACAGGTTTATCCTGGTGGTAGTAGACCATGCTACTGGCAATCCTGAAGCAATACCTATGAGAACTGTTATGGCTCAGGCTGTGGCTAAGGCCCTACTTGGTATTTTTTACCAGAGTAGGTTTTCCTAAGGAAGTGATATCTGACAGGGGATACAACTTTATGTCCCACTACATACAAGCCATGTGGAAAAACTGTGGAGTCACTTACAAGTTCTCTACTGCCTACCATCCCCAAACCAATGGATTGGTGGAGAGGTTTAACAGAACTATGAGGAGCATGAGAGGTGCTTTAGAAGAACCCCTTAAAAGAAAGTGGGACCTTCTACTGCCATGCCTTCTCTTTGCATATGGAGAAGTCCCTCAGGAGGGAGTAGGTTACAGTCCCTTTGAACTTCTCTATGGCCATCCAGTCAGAGGTCCATTGGCCCTGATTAAGGAGTGGTTGGAGAATGCTCCTTCCCCCAAGCCAGTCAGAGTGACTGACTATGTGATAGGTCTCCAGAGGAGAATGTCACACATGATGGCAAAGGCAAGTGATAACTTGAAGGCTGGTCAAGCTCTGGTCAAGCACTGACATGACCAGAAGGCTAACATGGTTTGGTTGAGTTTACTCAAGACCAGCTTGTTCTTGTTATGGTACCTACAAGGCAGAGGGCCTTGCAGGACAAATGGATAGGACCCTTCAAAGTTGTGGGTAAACTTGGAGAGGTGAACTATCTGGTGGATTTAGGCAATCCTAAAGAAGCTCCGATAGTCTTTCACACGAACCATTTAAAGGCTTATGTCTCTAGACCTGACATAGTAGCTTTGCTTCTAGCTTCAGCTCAGGAGGAGGAGGAGAGTGAACCTCTGCCTGACTCCCTCAGAGGCTTGCCTTTTTATGAGAAAGTGGAAGGAGTTAATTTCTCTTCCAGTCTCATATCTGACCAATAGGATGAGTTCAAATTACTGTTGAATCAGTTTGCCTCCCTGTTCTCACTTTCACCATGCTTGACCCCTTGGGGCCAGCATGATATACTCACTGGTGACTGTTTGCCTGTGGAAAGCAGGGGTACAGAGAGTCAGACAATGTCAGAACCCATATAAGGAATGATGTCAAGAAGATGCTTGATCTTGGGGTTATAGAACCCTCTACTAGTCCATGGTCTAGCCCAGTTGTGCTTGTACCAAAGGCAGGATCCAAGGAGTTGAGATTCTGCATGGACTATAGAGCTCTAAATGCAGTCACCATTGCTGATGCCCATCCTTTACCTAGGACAGATGAGCTGGTGGACAAACTTGGTGCAGCCAAGTACCTCAGCACATTTGACCTAACTTCAGGCTATTGGCAAATAGCCATGACAGACCATGCCAAGGAGAAAACTGCATTCTCCACCCCAGCAGGCCTCTACCAGTTTAAAGTAATGCCTTTTGGACTAACGAATGCACCTGCTACATTTCAGAGGATGGTCAATCAAGTTCTGAATGGGATGAGGACTTCTGCATGGCATACTTGGATGACATTGCAGTGTTCAGCCCTACATGGAAAGAACATATTGATCACCTAGGGTATGTTTTGCAGGCTCTTGAACAGGCCCATTTAACCATAAAGGCAAGTAAAATGTCAAATTGGTCAGAGCAAAGTGGTCTACCTTGGACATGAAGTAGGAGGAGGTAAAATAAGGCCATTGCCTGCAAAGTATAAGCTGTACAAAACTGGGCCTCCCCTACTACTGAAACCCATGTGAAAGCCTTCCTAGGTGTCATTGGGTACTACAGGAAATTCATAGAGAACCATGGGTCCATAGCTTCTCCCTTGAATGTTATCTCCTCTCCCAAATTTCCTAAGAAGGTCAGATTGAATGAGGAGTGCACTCAAGTCTTTGCAAGCCTGAAGAAAGCCCTTTGTCAAGCTCCAGTCCTAAGAGCTCCTGACTACCACAAATCCTTCATTGTACAAACTGATGCTTCAAATGCAGGTATAGGTGCAGTCCTTAGTAAACTGGATGAGAAAGGTAGGGAACATCCCATTTGTTTCATCAGCATGAAGTTAAAGGATCCTGAGACAAGGTGGGCAACAATAGAACACAAAAGTGTTGCTATTGTGTGGGCACTGAAGAAGTTTAGGCCATACTTGTATGGATCTACTTTCATTATTCAGACTGACCACCAACCCTTGAGATGGCTTATGCAAATGAAAGGTGAAAAACCCAAACTACTAAGATGGTCAATCTGCCTGCAAGGGTTTGATTTTACCATTGAGCACAGAGCAGGAAATCACCACCAAAATGCTGATGTTCTCTCTAGGATGTTTATAACCGACTAGAGGTATGAGAGTGGATTAAATCCCCCTGTCCCTTTGTCTGTTATGGAGAATTCTCATTTATGGCTAATTTCCCTTACCTAGTGAGTCCCTCAGCAGCTTTGCTGGATTTCTGGGCTTTATTTTTTTCCACCTGGTAAGAGTGTGAACCTTTTTCCCACTCTTACATGTGTTTTACCATGTGTATTTCTATGGTTTGTTTGATCTTGGGCTCTGGAACCTCACAACTCCATGAGCCCAACTTTTTGTGTGTGTTACACAGCACCTTCAGTGCAGTGCCACAGGGTTGTCTTTGAGACTTCCCACTGACTCCATTTTTCTGGGGCTGACTACTGTCCCCCAGAAACAGGTAAAGTTGCCATTTACTTTATGTAGTCAGTTAAACTGCAGACCCAATACACCCCATCTTACATGAAGTATTGGGAAGGGTTAATTCCCACTCCCTTTTGTCTGCGCCTCTTGGAGCTTTGTTTCGCTCCCTTAACACTAAGACTTGGCTGGTGGCAGTGGTATGTACCCTATCTTTTCTAACGCGATTATACTATATAAACATGGTACTGTTTTAGGCTATTATATTAGCCTTGAACATAAACCC